>NC_044035.1:40933077-41633245 GCF_901765095.1 Microcaecilia unicolor | reverse complement strand
AATTTCTTTAAAAAGGTGGTAAATACTAACTACTTACCAGTTCCTGTTCAATCTGAATCAATAGTTTATGAGCAGAGTTTTGAAACTATTCCATTGCATCCCTAATCTGGGCTGCCTCAAATTGGGGACCACCAACCCACCTATCTTACTGCCTTGAAATAGGACACCCTTAGGTAACCTAGGTTTTTTATAATTCCATATAAATTAGCACAAAATGTTTTGCAAATTATGTAGAAACCATTGAGGTGCCAGTACAGATAGAACCTGAAACAAATAAAGCAACAGTGGGAGTATGTTCATTTTAACTGCAGCAATTCTGCCAAAGTGGAGGAGTGGCCTAGTGGTTAGGGTGGTGGGCTTTGGTCCTGGGGAACTGAGGAACTGAGTTCGATTCCCACTTCAGGCACAGGCAGCTCCTTGTGACTCTGGGCAAGTCACTTAACCCTCCATTGCCCCATGTAAGCCGCATTGAGCCTGCCATGAGTGGGAAAGCGCGGGGTACAAATGTAACAAAAATAAAATAGATACTATTGGAGATTCTACATGGAATGTTGCTACTATTGGAGATTCTACATGGAATGTTGCTATTCCACTAGCAAAGGTTCTACAGACAAAACAAACAAAGGGGTGAGAAAAGAAAAGCCTGTCGAGTACTCCTGCATAGCTCAAATACAAATTACCCCCTTAACCCTCACTTAAGGTCTTAGCTTCTTCTACTAGCATGGCTCCTGACTTAGCTACATTTAAGTTAATGACCTGACAGATATTGTCAGAGGCCTGTCTGAGTCACAAGACCAACTTGATTGAGGTGGACCAACACAGGCAACACCTCAAACAATCTAATTGCCAAGACCTTTGCTAGGATCGTATTATCCATACTCAAAACTGAATTAGAGCAATATGGTCTACAGTCCGTCTTGTCCTCGTTTTCTTTTGGTATAACTGAAATCAGGCTTCTAGCATAGATGCTGGATGAGATTCCCCCTCTTGCACCAAATTAAGGATATCTGTCAAAAGAAGGGCCAATTCTCATCTAAATATTTGGCAGAATTCTCCTGCGAAACCATCTAACTCTGGCACCTTGTGTGAGAGTAGGGTCTTTATGACTTGAAGGACTTCCTTGTCACTATTGGTGCCAAAGAGCAATCTGATCAGGAGTAAGGCTAGGTATAGTAACCCATCTCAAATAAGGAACAGTCTAATCCTCTCTAATCTGAGGATCAGAAATATAAAGCTCTTCATAGAACTGTCAAAAACGCTCTCTAATCTGAAGGAACTTAGGAAAAAAGGGCCCTGTGGTAGCTGCGGGCGCTGTTTTTCTCACGTTCCAGTGCCCTTTTTACCAGAGCGGGTGAAACTTTTTAAAAAACACAGAAAAATGGCCATGCAGTAAGATAACACTTACTGTGTGGCCATACAGTGGGGGGCACTTATGGCCACCCATTGAGGTGGCGGTAAGGACTCCCGCCGTAACTGGGCAGCGCATGGTGTTCCAGGTTAGTACAGTAGAAAAATTAATTCCGGGCGGTAGTTCCGATTTAACATGCGGTAAGCCCGTGTTGGGCTTGCCGATGCTTTGTAAAAGGGTCCCTTAGTAAGCATTTGTCTATTATTCACACCACCTCCCCCCCTCCCCTGACATTCATCACATTTTTATCAGCTTAGGTCTGGCTGAAGCGATATGCTAGGAGTTTATTAGCCTTTTTATTGAACTCATACTAAGTCAATTTCATTTCTTCACTAAGGTGTGCTAACTACAGCCTAGCCTCCTGATGGTGTCTGTAGACCCATTTGGAGGCCATACGTTAAAGTCTCCAGCTCCTGAATTCATGTCCTCAACTTCAACTTTTCTTGCTCAAGTGCATGTTTACTCTGGAAGGCAAGTTTAAGAAAAAATCCACAGGAAACTGCCTTTAGGATATCCCAAATCACCCCCAAGGATGGTTCAATTTTTTGTTGATATCCAAATATTCTTTTAATGCTGCTTTATAGGCTCAAACAGTGCCCTCATCTTTTAACAGGCTATTTATTCAGTGTCCTATCTAAGGTCCCTATTCTGCCCTTACACCCCAGACACCCTGATCTTCCGTGGAGCATGATCTGAGAAAGTGATATTTTTAATTGCGGAGGAATATTCTTGCTCTCATAACCTCAACTCCAAAACTATATAGTCAGTACAAGAGTAAGGCCCATCTGATGCAAAAAAGGACATATAGTCACAAGTCTGAGGATTAACACTCCACAAGTCAAACAGAGCTAGGTCTTCAACCAAGGCATCAAGGCTTTTGAGAGAGTACCGTCTACTGTTGTCCAAGGGCCTGTGGATTCCAGCTCTGGCTTCAGGTTCCTATTAAAATCAGGGGCCCCATTACAAAGGAAACTAGCACTCTTCCCAAGTTCCCATAGAATGCCTTCTGACCCTCACTGGGGCATAAATACTAGCTAAGGTTGTACAGTCTTGGTCCCCTTTATGCATCCATACCAGCAGATTGCATCATGCTCTCTCTCTCTGTCTTTGTACTTTTGTAGCACCTGAACTTGGAGCCCCATAGAAACAGAATGGTAAACCCCTGCTTTTCACAGCTCATAGCATCAGATGCAAGCAGAGAAAGAAGCACCTATCTTCATCAGATACTTATAGCTTTTAGAGAGATGAGTCTCCTGGAGAAAGGCTATATGTGCTCACAATTTATTCAACTCCTCAAATCCTTTTTCTTTCCAAGGATATCTTGCCTCACCAATGCTTCATTTCAATGAAGGAGTGAATAAATATGTGGATAAATATAAGCTGGTTAATGTGATGCATCTAGATTTGGGGAAGGCTTTTGACAAAGTCCTTCATGAGAGACTCCTGAGAAATTAAAAAGCTATGGAATAGGAGGCAATGTTCTGTTATGGATTGGGAACTGGTTAAAGTATAGAAAACAGGTGGTATGGTTAAATGGCCTTTTCTCTCAAGGAAGGTGAATAGTGGAGTGCCCCAAGGATCTCTACTGGGAACGATGCTATTTAACATTTATAAATGAACCCACACACACACATGACCATCCTGCTATAACTAACCACACAAGTCCCCTAACTACCGCATATAAAACCAAACATTCCTCTCACATACATTACAAATGCAGTAACATCAGTACTTCCAGAAAACCACAGAGACACCAGATGTGAAAGACTGCTAAACATGTTTTGTTGCCTGCATAGCCCAGGAAGGAGTGTGGCATTAAGGTTCTTGTAGCTACATCTCCTGTACTAGATTGTGTTTCCTGGTAATGTTATTCCCTCCCAGCCAGGAATGCTGCTGCACATTTTGTTGATGGGAGAGGAAACATAGCTGTTAGATTAGTAAGGAGAGAGAGGAGACACAGAACTGCTGGACTATAGCAATGGAGGAGATGGGATAGAGGAATGGGAGTTGCATCATAAGGGTGCAGGAAAATGGAAGAGAAAGGACTGCTAGATCATAAGGGGGAAGGGGAGAGGGGACAATACCATAGAGTTGGGGTAGAGGAGACACAGAGCTGCAGGACTGTAGGGGTGGACAAGGAGAGGAAAGACAGAGCTGAAGGATATAGGGTTAGGGGGAGAGAGGGAAAACTGAGCTGCAGAACCATAAGGGTGTGTGAGGAGAGGAGATGAAGGACTGTAGGGGTAGGAGAAGAGAGGGAACACAGAGCTGCTGCACCATAGGGATGAAGGGGAAGGGAGAGGAGACATGGAGCTGCTGGACCATAAGGGTGGACGGGAAGAGAGAGGGGACATGGAGTTGCTGGACATTAGAGGTTGGGGGGGGAGAAGGGGACACAACCTCTGGACCATAAGGGTGGAGAGAAGACGAAGCTACTGAACCTTAGCAGTTGGAGGGGGGATATGGAGCTGCTGGGACCATAAGTGTGGAGGGGAAAGGCAAGGGGACAAGAAGTTGCTGGACCATAGGAGTGGAGAAGAGAGACCAGGGGACAGGGTGATGTTGAACAATAGGAGGTGGGGGAGGATAGGAATATGCTAGGCTACAAGTGTGGGTGGACAGAGAGAGGAGATACTAGGCTACAAGCATGTTGGAACTGTCTGGGAGAGCCCATGGGGATTGTTAAGGAGATGAGATAGATGAAGATGGTGAGTACAGAGGGGAAAAGTGTAGTAATGTGCAGTGGGTGAAAGGTAAAAGGGAATAGGAGGTGTATAATTATAGTACAGCAAGAGGCCCTCACTGGATGCCCACCGGAAGGGTGGAAGGCCAGATTTTAGGACTCAGGCTGTAAAAATACCAGCTAGGTTTAAAAATCTATGACTGGCTGAGCAAGGACTTGCTTTTCCTGCAAGTTAATATGCGTTCTAGTTTAAGATCTATCCACTGGAATAGTGGTGGGCCAAGCTACATAGCTTTGTACAGCTGAAAAGCACTGACTAGGCCTGATAACCTACTAATGGCCTTATAGATGAGTCTTAACAAAATCAGGTACAAATTGAATGTAGCACTTATTAAAATGGAGTTTGTCTTTCTATAAGATGAAACTTAGATCATAAGATGATAAAAAAAAAAAAGAGGAAGTGAAACTGATATGCTAAAAATAAGATGTTCTGGCAGAAGAGAAAACATGTTGACAAAAGAGGAAATTGCACAATAACTGGCAATAGCTAGAACGGAAGCACCTGGCCGGATAGGAAAATATGATCTCAGAAATTGTGAAATATTAGAAAAAAAATGGGTCCTGCCATTTGCTTGCATTGGGATCTGGGGCTATAAAAGAGATAAGATTTTGACATAGAGTTGGAGTCCTTCCCCAACACTTCTCGGACGGCAGAGCTCTGTGCTATTGAACCCAGAATCTGTTTGATGTCTGTACTTGATTGAAAACTTGGTAAGATTAAAGCCTTCTTTCTGAAATCTATCTCTGTCTCTATTTTCTAGTATTCTCCACCTGTCATTTATACTACAAACTAAGCCACATACAAATAATACACACTCTTTGCACTAATTTAAGGACTCATAATATATGTGGGAACATAAATGACCAAGGATTCACTTAGATCCTGATAGACAGAAGGGCAAGGTCATGGGCATTATCCTAGAGTTACGCCTTCTGGTGCCTCCACAACGGAAATATCACTGGGATGGAATATCAAAAGAATTTAGGCAGGCGGCCCAACAGATAGTGGAAGCGCAGATCCTTTGTCCCTGGAGAAGGGTATTCCTGGGGCGCAAAGAGGGCCTTTAAAATTTACATTTGGTGACCCCGACGTGATTCGAACACGCAGCCTTCTGCATATCAGAGGCCAGGGAAGGAGTGAGACAGGAGAAATGGGAGAGCTGGGGTGTGATAGGAGGAGCTTGAAAGTTGATAGGTAGATGAAATGTAGATAGTGGACTGAAGAGTGAGAGGGTGGAATTTTGAGTGGGCAGACAGAAAAGAAACAAAAAGGAAATATATCAGAGAGGGGATGGAAGAAGACAGGAGGAAATTGGAGAAATGACAAATGGACAGCACTCACTGGAAAGAGAACAGGCAGAAAAGCAGAAAAGATAAACTGGGATCAGCATGCTTAGAAAAAAAATAAAATGATCAGACAGCAAAGGTAGAAAAAAGTGTTTTGTTTTGAATGTAATTTTTATACAATAGCTTTGGGAAACTTTGAGAAATGTGCATCACAGATGTCTTTGTATTTTGTTCAGTACACGAGGAAATGCATTTCTGTTTTTATTTTCACATGTTGTATAAGCATATTTTGACTTCTTTGGGTTCCCAGTTCAATTTTTGTCTTCATATTTCTAATTTGTAATTTTTTATTCTGTATTTGGTGAGAGTTCATCTGTGTCTTCTGTGTGACTGAGGCATGATATTCTGTTTGCATGAAGTTTGTGTAGAACTCTGTAGCAGTCCCACTTGTTCTGTTTTACCAGTAGTAGGTGTATGATGTTCTATGTCCCTGTGTAATATTTGTAGTGCTTCCTATTCCTAGTAATTATTGCTACTGTTGTATGGTAGGTTTGCTTATATGTATGTTGAGTGAGGATTTTTTCAAGTTTTGTACAGTGTACCTGGTGGTGGAGAGAGAGACGTTGCTATTAATCAGGTGACATGAGAATCAGTATATGTGTGTGTGTATATATATATATTTTTTAATTTATTTTTTGTAATTGTATGGTAACTTGCATGGGGGAATACACTTGTTCTGATCTGCACCTGTTGTTTTGGGGGAGATAGGGTATTTATGGATGCAGAACATCTAACTCGTAAGAACTGGTATACCAGTTTGGTCCATCTCATGAATATTCATTGTGGAAATTTTGAAAACCTAACCTGGTGAGGGCTAAGGTTTGACACCCCTGTGCTATACTGTGTCAGACTGTGTGGGTTATGTATACGGTGTGTCATATATGCGAGCATTATGGGTGTGTCCTGACTGGAAAAAAGGTTGAGAACCACTGCTTTCAACCATGGTTATCTGATAGGTTCAGTAATTTTGTTCTTTCTCCGAGGACAAGCAGGCTGCTTGTTCTCACATGTGGGTCGACGTCCACGTCGGCCCAGGAAACGGCAAATTTTTTCAAGCAAAAAAATAAAAGCTTTGCCCTAGTCTTCTGGTTCGCGAACAACTTCCTTCCAATCGTGTCCACGTACCTCTTTAGTTTTTTCTTGTCCGCAGTGAAGACAGCGTTTTCGAATCTTCTCTTCGTGTGGCCCAGGAAAGAGTCTTTACGACCAACGATTTATTTTCTTTTCATAATTTAAAAAAATATATATTTACCTTCCTGTGTTTTTTTCTTAGTTTAGACCCTTTTTATAAGTTTTCTTTTCGACGCGGCTAGGTTCTTCCCTCTTTTTTTTGTGCCCTTTTTTCTTTTCAAAGGCACAATCGCATCTTTTGATTTCGCCGAAGCCATTTTTCCTTCCATGTCATCGAAGATACCCAGCAGCTTCAAGCATTGTACGCGATGCAACCGGACTATCTCAGGTACCAATACCCACGCCTGGTGTATCCAGTTTCTTGGGCCCGACCATAGCCCAGCCGCTTGTAGTCTGTGTCTTCGTATGAAGAAACTGACTCAAGCGACTCGAAGCCCAATGAGAAAAACTTTTGTGGGCTCAGTCCGGTCCTTCAACGTCGACATCGGTACCGAGGTTGTTGGCGTCGACATTGACAGGAGCATCAACGTCGGGAAGAAAGTTAATGGCTACTGAGAGACCAGCTCATTCTGGGAGCAGTGAGACATCAAGTGGGTCTCCACCTGCCTCGAGGCCTCCTGTTATGCAGGCCCCCCCGGGACCGGCCTTTGTCGGACCCAGCCCCGAGGAGACGTGAGGATTCCACGTCTTCCTCATCGGTACCGAGGAGTCTCGATGACGGGCATTGAGCAAAGGTGAAGATGCACCGTCATCGTTCTCCTTCGACACACGGTACCAGGAGCTCCTGGGCGTCAAGAGAGTTGGCACCCGAAAAGCATCGGCGCCGAGAGGATCGCTCCCCCTTGATACAGGAGGTGCCGATGCGTCGGCCTCCCAGTAGCCCGGTACCTGCTCCCGAGCCTCCACGGATTCTGACACCGCCTGTCCCATCAACCCCGCGGCTCTTGACGAGCGCATCCAGGCCTTGTTTCCAGAACTTCTGGAGGGACTGCTACGACAGTCAGCTTCGGTGTCAGGGGTGCTTGTGCCTTCTGTACCTGCTGCTGCAGTGGTGTCTGGCCCTTCGCCTGCGGTGAGGTCCCCGACCGTGATGCCACTTGCAGCATCCACGTCGGCTGCCACCCAGGTCGACTCCCCTTCGATGTCGGTGGAGGGAGCTTTGCCGCAGTCGGACCGGGCATCGGCCTCTCAACATCGCCATAGAGGACATCATTCCTCGGTGTCGAAGCACCTTCTCAGGTTCTGTCCGATACTGAGCAGGAACGTTCGTGGGAGTCAGAAGAGGATCCCAGGTACTTCTCTTTTGATGAGTCCTTTGGGATTCCCTCTGATCCTTCCCCTCCGCCAGAAAGGAGACTGTCTCCACCGGAGAGAGTCTGTCCTTTTCCTCTTTTGTCCGGGAAATGGCTACGGCTATTCCCTTCCCTGTGGAAGTTGAGGGTGAGCCCAGGGCTGAGATGCTCGAGGTCCTGGATTATTCTTCTCTACCTAAAGAGGCTGTGACATGTTCCTCTGCATAAGGTAATGAAGGAAGTCCTTATGCAAAACTGGTCAGCCCCTCTGTCTGGCCCCTTAGTCCCAAAAAAAAGCTGAATCCCAGTATCGGATCCACAATGAACCTGGATTGATTAGGTCTCAGTTACCCCACAATTCCATGGTGATGGACTCCGCCCTCAAGAGAGCCAGGAGTACTAGAGACTATGCTTCAGCGCCCCCAGGCAGAGAGGCTAGAACTCTTGACTGTTTTGGGAGGAAGACGTATCAAGACGCTATGCTCACCGCCAAGATCCAATCATACCAGCTCTTCACGAGCGTGCACTTATAGGACTCAATACAGCAACTGTCGAGCTTGGTTGATGCACTCCCTACGGATCTGGCCGAGCCTTTTCGCCAGGTTGTCAGGCAGCAGAAGGTGTGTCGAAAGTTCCTGGCCACGGGTACGTTTGACACTTTTGACGTGGCATCCAGAGTTGCTGCTCAAGGTATAGTGATGCGCAGACTCTCATGGCTGCGTGTCTCTGACCTGTCCAGCAGCGAATGGCAGATGTTCCTTGCCGGGGGGATAATATTTTTGGTGAAAAAGTAGAGGATCTAGTTGATCAGATCAAGAAGCATAATGATGCTATGGATTCTCTCTCCCACCAGACGTCTTCTGCTACTGCCTCCTCATCTAGGAGGTTTTTTGCCGGGAGGAGGAGTGTTCCCTATTCCTATTCTAGGTGTAGGTACACTCCTGCTTTTCGGCAGCCTGCCCAGGCTCAACCCCAGCGCGCTTGTTCTCATCAACAGCGTGCGACTAAGGCCCATACTGCTCCCCAGCAAAAGCAAGGGACGGGCTTTTGACTGGCTCCAGTTAAGCATAGCCTCAATAAAAGTGTCCGTACCGGATGACTTACCGGTTGGAGGGAGGTTGATATTTTTTCACCAATGGTGGTCTCTTATAACCTCCGACCGGTGGGTTCTTCAAATAGTCCGGTTAGGATACACTCTCAATCTGGAATCGAAACCTACAAATTGCCCACCGGGAGCTCAATCTTAAAGTTCCCAGCACAAGCAGGTACTTGCAGAGGAACTCTCCGCCCTTCTAAAGGCCAGTACGGTCGAACCCGTTATATCAGGGGAAGAAGGGCTGGGATTCTATTCCAGGTACTTCCTTGTGCAGAAGAAAACGGGGGATGTGTCCCATCCTAGACCTAAGGGGCCTGAACAAATTTCTAGTTCGAGAAAAGTTCAGGATGGTTTCCCTGGGCACCCTTCTTCCCATGATTCAAGAGAACGATTGGCTGTGCTCTCGATGCTTACACACATATCTCGATCCTGCCAGCTCACGGGAAGTATCTTCAATTTTGGCTGGGAACTCAGCACTTTCAGTACTGTGTGCTGCCTTTTGGTCTGGCGTCTGCGCCCAGAGTATTCACAAAGTGCCTGGCGGTAGTTGCAGTGTCGCTACGCAGACTGGGAGTGCATGTGTTCCCTTATTTCGACGATTGGCTGGTGAAGAGCACCTCAAAGGCAGGCACTCAGCAGTCCATGCGAATGACTATTCAGGTGCTAAGCTACTGAGGTTCGTAATCAATTACCCCAAGTCCCATCTCACTCCAGAGCAAAAGTTGGAATTCATTGGAGCCCTGTTGAAAACAAAGACAGTTCGAGCTTATCTTCCCGAGACAAGGGCAGACCATCTCCTGTCCCTGGTGTCCATAGCTCGAGCGTCTCAACAGATCACGGCTCAGCAGATGTTGAGACTTCTGGGGCACATGGCCTCCACAGTTCATGTGACTCCCATAGCACGTCTACATATGAGATCGGCTCAATGGTATCAAGCTGCAGGAAGTCCTGACCACCGACTTCAGGAATTCTCTGCAGTGGTGCGCAATTCGATCCAATCTGAGCTTGGGACGTCCATTCCAAATTCCTCAGCCACAAAAAGTGCTGACGACGGATGCATCCCTCCTGGGGTGGGGAGCTCATGTAGATGGGCTTCACACTCAGGAGCCTGGTCCTTTCAGGAAAAAGGTCTTCAGATCAATCTCCTAGAATTGCAAGCGATCTGGAACGCTCTAAAGGCTTTCAGAGACCGGCTGTCCAACCAAATCATATTGATTCAGACAGACAATCAGGTTGCCATGTATTACACCAACAAGCAAGGTGGCACTGGATCTCGTCCTCTGTGTCAGGAAGCCGTCCAGATGTGGCTTTGGGCACGCAGTCACGGCATGTTTCTTCAAGCCACTTATCTGGCAGGCGTAAACAACAGTCTGGCCGACAGGTTGATCAGGATAATGCAACCTCAAGAGTGGTCACTGAACATGGGCGTTGTCTACAAGATCTTCCAAGTGTGGGGCACCCCCTCGGTGGATCTCATACCCGCTCTGGCGAAAGCAGTTTGCATATCTTGGACTGCAAGAGAGCATTGGCCTTTTACGTGGAGTGGACAAAACCCTTCAGACAGGCCGCCCAGTTGTTTGTTTCTTTCAATCCCAACAGGAGGGGAGTCGCCATCGGAAAACGCACAATCTCCAATTGGCTAGCAGGTTGCATTTCCTTCACTTATGCCCAAGCTGGGCTGTCTTTAGAGGGCGATGTCACGGCTCATAATGTTAGAGCCATGGCTGTGTCAGTGGCTCACTTTTAAAGTCGGCCTCCATTGAGGAGATTTGGAAGGCTATAACGTGGTCATCAGTCCTCACAGTCACTTCTCACTACTGCCTTGAGCAGGATACCCGACACGACAGTCGGTTTGGGCAGTCGGTGTTGCAGAATCTGTTTGGGATTTAGGATCCAACTCCACCCCCCTAGACTCGTTTTTGTTCTGCTCCAGGCTGCACTCTCAGTTAGTTGTTTATGTTTTCAGTTCAATCTATGTTATGCCCTCGCCTTTGCAAGGCCCAATTGACCAATCTTCATTGTTTTGAGTGAGCCTGGTTGCTAGGGATATCCCACATGTGAGAACAAGCTGCCTGCTTGTCCTCGGAGAAAGCAAAGATACTTACCTGTAGCAGGTATTCTCCGAGAACAGCAGGCTGATTGTTCTCACAAACCCGCCCACCTCCCCTTTGGAGTTGTTTCTTTGTATGCTTTTTGATTTAACTAAAGAGGCACGCTTGCGCAATGGGCGGTAAGTCATCCGCGCATGTGCAGTGCGTGCTGCTCGCGTGCCAGGAGACTCTGGCAAAACTTTTATTTTTTCCTTGAAAACATTTTGCCCATTCCTAGGCCAACGCGGACGTCGACCCACTTGTGAGAACAATCAGCCTGCTGTCCTCTGAGAATACCTGCTACAGGTAAGTATCTTTGCTTTATCATAGTTTCTACCATTTTGCCTGGCACTGATTTTAAGCTCATCGGTTTGTAGTTGCCCTGGATTACCCCTGCAACCCTTTTTAAAAAACGGTGTTGCATGGGCCACTTGTCTAATCTTCAGGTACCTAAGGAAATGTAAAATGGAGACAGAACTCATGAAAACATTGCTGCCCTCAAAATAAGCAAAAAATAGCATGAAACTTGAAATTGTGTTGAGGGCTCTGTCTCTCACTAGATAACCAAATAAAACTTTCCTTTATTGGTTACTTCCAAATGTCAGCACCATTTCCATGCAGTCTTTCTAAAGTTTCTTGCCTTGTACCATAGTACTGCAGTCTCCTTTTGCAGACTTATTTTTCATTATTTCCAACTCAATGGAATACTGGAAATTGTACATAGATAATCAGGGATATCTGTCTAGGGCCAAAATAATTTCCAAAAACTTAATGGAACGGGACTGAAATTGGAGCGGAGTGATAGTCTGGAAAATAGCCGTGTGCCACCTGTTGGGGTTCCAGCCTGGTCCCATGTAGGTACCATTCAGAAAAACTGTTTACCATGCACTGTTGCTATTGCAGGTAAGTAAGTTATGTCCCTGCTATGAGTACACTAAGTGACTATGTGCATACTGTAATATGTAATCCACACCCATTTCCCATACCATAATAAGCTATGCAGTTAACAAGTGAACTAACTTGCACTGTTGAGCCATTCGCTAACAGTTACTTCGTGCTAATTCATGTGCTAACTGCTTAACACACTTTAGAAAAGGGCCTCAATGTGCAGTAAAATGAGAACATTAAGGTGTTTGGTGCACCTTTTTCCATTGGCATTTCACAGTGTAATGCTTCCACATGAGTTATTTTAGCTTAGGCTTGTCCAACCTTCGGCCCACGGGCCAGAACTCAGCCCTCCAAATGCTTTTTTTTGTGGCCCTCGGGAGCTTGGCAAATGTTAGTGTTGCTTACAGCGGGATTCCTGCTTCCCCACTGCCACTCAACAGTCTGTAAGCATGAGCCACTGAGTGCCAGAAGTGTGGGTTGATCACACAGTTCCAAGTCTCGCAAGACTTGAAACCACAAACAACCGAGACTTCTGGCACTGCGTGGTTCAAGCTTGCATAGAGCCAAGTTATGATGGGGAGGCAGGAATCCAGCTGTTTCTTCTGCAGCTGAAGCCAGGTGAGGGAAAAGAAATTGGGTGAAGGCTAATGGGGGGGGGGGGGGGGGAGTTACATGAGCGAGAGTGAGATTGGGTGAAGGCTGGTTGGAAGGGGGGGGGGTTAGATGGGGATGGGACGATGCACTGTCATATTTTGCCATTATTTGCTGAGAATATGTGGCAAAATACTATGGTATGTTTTGGCCCTCTGAGTGTAACAAAATATAAAATGTGGCCCCCAATAGAAAAAGATTGGACAAGCTTGGTTTAGCACATCCTGTTATATTGCACACCTCTTATTTTTCATCCTTAACATGGAAGAGTTTCTGCTTTTGCAGGTCATCTTACTCCTAGAGAGGTATCTCAATGTTAGATTTATGACCCGTTGTTTCTATGCCAACAGCTTGTGTTGTCATAAGTGCATCTTGTGTCTTTGCAGACTAGCAGAATGTTAATGTATTATGGGGAAGAAGGCTATTATTCAAGCATGAGAGGACTTTGTTAATGGCAAACAGAATAATATAGACAGTTATTTACTTTTTTGAAGTGCTTCTCTTACAGCTCTAAACATTTGTTTAAAAGTAACAAAGTAACTGAAGCTTGAGTTTTGTGAGAGAGTTAAATTTAGTATTTTCTATAAAGTCAAGCATGAAAAGCTAGAATGCACCAAGCATTCATCTCTCATGATGGTTTCTGCTGATGTGGCACAGAGTTTACCATTAGCAGCAGGCTAAGTCCTTAAATGAAACGTTTGTATTTGAATTAGAATTGTGTTTTTATTATTATTGTCTGTTTAGGGTGCACTTTTATTATTAACTTTCTCTCTCTGTTTTGCTTTTAGCTTAAGCTTCCGAAGGAATACAGCTGGCCTGAAAAGAAACTGAAAATCTCCATTCTGCCAGATACAGAGTTTGACAACCCATTGCACTGAATTGGAAAAATTGAATTACAAGCCTTCTGCAGCTGAGAGCCAAGCTGCATACCCTGTGACTGTGGGTCATAAATGCAGAAAGGGACTAGGTCTACAAAACCAGATTACTGCCCAGTCACCACAACAGAAAATGAGCTGTTACCAATTCACACAGATGGTGCTTTCATAGGCGGTAAACAATCTGACAAGGGTTCGTATATGGTAGACATATCTACAGGGAGTCAGAATTAAACTGAAAACTGATAGAGTATCTTTCCATAAGTAGCATGGGACTGTATATATCGGTGCACCTGTATTTACATGTCAAATCTTACAGATATATTCAGATAATCCCTGGATGAAATGTTATTTACATGACTCTGGAATCCTTTGATAGTCAGGCATCTAATGACTACAGAATAATTCCTCCGATTTTTCAAAGGGTGGTGGGGGTTTTTTTGTTTGTTTTTTTTTTTTCTTGTGTACATTTCACAACGGTGGCAAACAGTCATCTTAAATTTACCTAGATGTGTTGACGATGAACTTCTGTATTCAGCTATAAAAAGGAACTTCTGAAATGAGCACATATTTAGGAAATGTCTGATCTTAGTTCAGGAAGGGTTTTTTGGATGTGCAGAATAAGAATGCTTTTTCAGCAAATTGTCATGGGGAAAGGTTTTGATTTCTTGGTTTGCTATAGTGTACAGCTCCTGTTAGATTTTTACAACCCTGCCTACTAACATGACAGTTTATGTTGAAAGAGGTTGAAATTGTAGTACAATGAACATAAAGAAAGGATTTTCCCCATGAAAACATTTCAAGGAGTTCTTTTTACCAGTTTCCTTTAATGTTAAATCTCTGGTGGGTGGCAGTCTTTTTGGCTTCCATGGCTTGGTAGTAAAGATAATGGTGTCTAGGTGTTCTGGACCCTAGTATTATTTCTGTAAAACAGGACAAAAGACACCAAAATAACTTGAATAACTAGAAATCTGAGAGAGGAGGAAAAGTGATTAATACAACTGAAGCTCAACCGGTGTTTGAAAATGTTTCTGTGGTTTGGCTGAATCTGAAGATTCATCTTAAAATGTTTTAAATATTAAGTATTAAATTAATGGATATTCTGTCCAGAAATATTTTTGTATTAAAGTTGACTATTTATTTGTGGTGATGCTGTGAAAATGCTTAATGAAATACACGGTCAAATAAGGTTCCTTGTAACATGCAAAGTACAGATGAGAGGGCACCTTCGAGAATCATAGAGCTAATCTTTTTATCCAGACAAAATTATTTCATCATAAAGTCATCAAATTTGAGACTTGTAAGATGCCTCTTATATCTTTGGAAAGTTTTTAATCATGTGCTGTCCGTCATAAGTTTAACTTTCAATTTTTTCATCTGGAGTTATTGTATAGTTTGTTTATATGTTCTTAGATTGTGTAGTCATATTAAAGAAACATTATTTGTAAGCTAGCGGATGGCCTTTTACCACAGGCAGAACAAGGCAACTTCACAAGCAGGTTATGAGAAGTTATTGTACATTGAGGGAAAATACTGCTTTTTTTTTTCTAATGAAGGTCATCAAGACAAGGTGTAGGCGGTACCTTTTTATTGGACTGACTTAAATACCTGTGTGACTAACTTCCAAGTGCTATTCTTCCTTCATCAAGTCTGTAGTGAGCAGAATGTTTTGACTTGCTCACATTCCATTCAGTGTTCAAGGTTAAGTACTTGCATTGAGTGCAGTTCTTAATTTTAAGGCCTGCGCTCCTTTCATCTGCTTCCTTTTAAGCTTTTAAGTGCATTTATCTTCACTCTAGTTCAATTCTCAACCCAGTCCTTAGGATCAACCCAGTCATTCTGGTTTACAGGATATCCATCATGAATAATCATGAAATAGATTTGCATATACTGCTGCTGTTGTACACAAAGCTGTCTCCTGCATCTTTGTGACTGTTTTGAATACCCAGTTGGCCAGCTGTGTCCCCCAAGGACTGGGATGAGGACCACACTGCTTTAGGTCTTTCATAGAAAACAATGGGCCTGTTAGTCAACAGTTATGATAATTTAACTTATGCTATATATTCAGCATTAAGGTAGCATAAGAGAGTGTCCTAAAGTATACAAACAGATTTTAGGACTGGAAAATCAAGAATTTTAATAAATAGACCTCTGACACGGGCTGTATTTCGGTGCACATGCGCCTGCATCAGGGTTTTAATCGAAAACAAAAAAATATGTTATGTAAATAAGTTATAAAAATAAAAGCAAACATAAATATACTATCCATGTAAAACAAAATGTGAACTATACTACATAAACAATATATGATGAACTGAAATTAACACAGAATGAAAATACCTAAAAAATGTGTAATAACATAGGTGACTTGTTCTAATTAGTTCTGTCCAAAGAGAGGATATTGAGATGCTAAATATAAATGTACTTAAATATGAAAGGATGAATTGAGATGCCAAATAGTGATTATATAAACATATTATACAAAAGTATATTACAGACCAAACAATACATACATATTAAAAACTGCAAGTGAATAAATTAAAGTGAGATGCTTAACCAAAGTGATATACATGAGTGCATCATGATCTCTTTTGATTGAACTAATTAGCACAAGTCACTTATGTTATTACACATTTTTTAGGTATTTTTCCATTCTGTGTTAACATCAGTTCATCATATATTGTTTATGTAATATATAATTTTTTTTTTTACATGGACAGTATATTTATGTTTGCTTATTTGATTTATGTTTGCTTTTATTTTTATAAATTATTTACATGCCACTCAATATTCAGGCATATGTGCATCAAAACACGCCTGTGTCAGGTCTATTTATTAAAGATTCTCGATTGTTCCAGTCCAGAAGGCCCTTTTGTGCTGCTTTTTGTAATATATTCATCATTGCCATCAGTCAGTGTAGGAAGGTCTGCTTAACATATGGATAGTGGGGTCTACATGCTGGCACAATGCATTTTTAGGGGTCCTTTTACTAAGCTGTGGGGGAAAAGGGCCCTGGGGTAGTAGCATGGGCCATTTTTACCATGTGCCAGGGCCCTTTTTACCGCAGCCGGTAAACTGCCCCCCCCAAAAATGGCAATGCGGCAAGATAACTTTTACTGCTTGGCACGTGATGGGGAGCACTTACCACCACCCATTGAGGAGGCAGTAAGGGCTTCCGTTGCAACCAGGCAGTGTGCGATGATTCCCAATTACTGCTGGGTTGGCGCTGCACTAGGGGAAAAAAATTTCCCGGAGCACCGGAAATGGCGCATGCTCCAGCCGGAACTACCGGAAGTGGCCACGTTGGGCCGGAGGTAGTTCCGTTTTAGTGTGCGATAAGCCCACATTGGGCTTACCACCGCTTTGTAAAAGACCCCCTTAGTTTAGGCTTATTCAACAGAATATTTGAGCCAGCCCTCGTGCCATCCCAACCTGGCCCCTTATACAGACAGTATTACACCCCTCAATCAGGTACTCTCCATATAACATTTGAAAATACACTGATAGAGAAGTTATAAGTTTACTGGCTGCCAATGAACATAGGAACCTCTTTTGAATGTTGGGTCGGAAGGTAGTCAAGATGGTCTTGTCCAGTCTGTGTTTATATCAGGCAGTCTCTCTGTCTTGAAGAGGAACATTTTTAATGTAAAAATATAGTATGTTTTATAATAACATTAAATAAAATTGCATATATGCAGAATCCTGAAAACTGTAGCCCTTGATTTAATTTATTTACTATGCCAGCAGGTGTTTTTGAAAGCATGACTGTGGCCCACGTTGCAGAAATCTTTCATCTTAAAAAAACATACTTTTGTAAAATGTACAAATGAACCTCTGTGTTAGTGTATATATATGCTTGCTTTCAAAAAACACCTGCTGGCATAGTGAATACATAATCAGACTCTAGCTTTTTTATATATATATATATATATATATATATATATATATATATATATATATATATATATATATATATAAATTTGCTTTTTTTAAATCTTTTCAGTATCGTGTGTGTGTGTGTGTATAAATTTTAGGAGACCTGAGAGACATAACTAATTCTATGTACAGCCAAATTCAAGATTTTAGTCAAAATGGAAGAAAATAGTCTTCCTTTATTTAAAAAAAAAAAAAAGGTTTTATTTGATTCACCCATAAAGTGAAATTATGTTTTTGCATGTGTCCTTCTGGCTCAATATACATGTCAGTTGCATTTCATAGCACTATGGCTGGGTGTAATTTCTTTTGAAGAAGATTTGTGGAGTTTGCAATAGTAGCTAGCTGTGCCTTTTCACTTGGGCTCCTGTGCATTTTCAGTAACTGTCCAAAGTGCTCGGGATAACTTCATAAACTTTTCATTCATAAAACTCTGTCTTACATCTGTATAAGAGCTTTTATAAACTTTCCCCACGTGTTACATGCCTGAAAGTGTGCATGGTGAGAAGATGGTGCATACTTTTTCACTACCCACATCTGGGGTGGAGTTTGCACAGTCAGGATTTATGCATGAACTTTATGCATTATTTACACCTGGTCCCGAGCAGGTATACATATTTTTGCCTTCAATCATTTATCCCTGATATTAAATAAAGACGCATGTGTCTCTGTAAAAGAGGTGCCATGGTGACTTGCTATAAATTCTCCTCTCTGTGCCTGGTTTTTTTTTTACACCTCTTAATGTTCTGTTTTATTGAATTGCAGTGGAACACTGTGACAGACAAGCCTCAATAAAGTTGGTTCTGATGCACATCGTGCATTACAGCAGTGCCGTAGCGAGGGTGCCTGACACCCGGGGCGGGTCGCCGCTGAGCACCCCCCTCCCCGGGTGCAGAGCACGGCGCACCCCCTCCCCCCCCCCCCCAAAACGCACCCTACCTTTCAGCGGGGGGCAGGCGGGAGGGCCGATCCGCCCCCAGTGCACGTCACTGGGAGCTGCGTCGGCTCTGCTGCTTCTCTGCTTTCTCTGCCCCGGAACAGGAAGTAACCTGTTCCGGGGCAGAAAGAGCAGGGAACCAGCGAGCTGACACCCTCCCAGCACGTGCACCCGGGGCGGACTGCCCCCCCCCCCCCCCTTCCTAGACCACTGCATTACAGTTTTTTTTGTTCCCTCCCCTATACTCGAAGATCAAAACCAGTACAAGGATGCAGGGTTGAATGAGTGGGGGGAAGGAGTGACTTTCTGTTATGTTTTGTTGGGGTTTTTTTTTTTTTTTGTTTGCTTGTTTTTTTTTTAAATTGAACTTTTCACTTGTGCTGAAGATGTGTTGAATTGACAGGCAACCAGGTCTTGCATTTTTTGGTGATATTTTTGTAACACAACTGTACTGTAGGAGTGAAAGAAAATGGTAAAGATGAAAAGAAATAAAAGGCTAAACATAAAGGGATAGAAGCGACACCTGTTGATTTTCAAAGTTTTGGTTTTTTTTCTCCATGCAGATATTGTTTTGTTTGACAATTGCCACAGGCATAGGTTAAGGTTGTCCATGTTGGTTATTTTTGTGTGAGACTGATGGAAATAACCTATTTTGGGAGGTAAGGGGGATGTTAATGCCCGTCTTGCAATTTCTGAATAAAGTGTAGTACATATGTCAACATAATATTCAATTTGAACTGTCCTATATTTCTGTACTGTACTATACCTAATTCCCATCTTATGTGCTATTGTTAGATACATATACTACTTACACATGGAGGGGCATAATCGAATGCCCATCTCCATGGGCGTCTATCTCCGAGAACGGGTACGTGAAGGGGCGGGACAAACCGTATTTTCAAAAAAAATGGGCGTCCATCTTTTTTCCGATAATACGGTTTGTGCCAGCCAAATGCATTGGATTTGTGCGGATTTGAGTTGGGCGGTTTCGTTTTTCAGCGATAATGGAAACCGAAGGCGCCCAGCTCAAAAACGAACAACTCCAAGGTATTGGGTCGTGGGAGGGGCCAGGATTCGTAGTGCACTGGTCCCCCTCACATGCCAGGACACCAACTGGGCACCCTAGGGGGCACTTTTACAAATTAACAAAAAACAGTAAAAGAGCTCCCAGGTGCATAGCACCCTTCCCTTATGTGCTGAGCCCCCCAAATCCCCCCAAAACCCACTGCCCACAAGTCTACACCATTACCATAGCCCTAAGGGGTGAAGTGGGCACCTACATGTGGGTACAGTGGGTTTGGGGGATTTTTGGAGAGCTCAGCATTAACCAGCACAAGTGTAACAGGTAGGGGGGGGGATGGGCCTGCACCCACTAACAACTGCTCCAGGGACCTGCATACTGCTGTGATGGAGCTGGGTATGACATTTGAGGCTGGCATACAGGCTGGGAAAAAACGTTTTTAAAGTTGTTTTGTTTTGGTGGGAGGGGGTTAGTGACACTGTGGGAATCAGGGGAGGTCATCCCCGATTTCCTCCAGTGGTCATCTGGTCATTTAGGGCACTTTTTTGGGACTTGTTCATGAAAAAAAAGGGTCCAAAAAAAGTGCCCTAATTTCTCGCTAAAAACGGCTATTTTTGTTCCATTATCGGTGAAAGCCACCCATTTCTGTTCGGCCGATAACCACGCCCCAGTCCTGCCTTCACCATGCCTCCGACACGCCCCTGTAAACTTTGGCCGTTTCCACAATGGAGTGCAGTTGAAAACGCCCAAAATCGGCTTTCGATTATACCAATTTGGGCGCCCACGGGAGAAAGACGCCCATCTCCCGATTTGGGTCGAAATATGGGCGTCTTTCTCTTTTGAAAATAAGCTGGATAGTGTGTCTTTCACCAAACCCCAAATCTCAGTTAATGGAGCCCCCAGTCCTATATATGGCATCTGCACTGATTTTCCCAAGATTGACAAGTCCACTTATGTTGAAGACCAGAATTGTATCAATTCCTAATTACAGTAGAATGCTAAAATCACCCTCAGAAGTAGAAAAATATACCTAAGAGAGGGAAGGAAAAGTATGAGACATGTTCTTCTCAATTAGATTTTTTTTTCCATTGCTGCCCACCTTTAAATCAAGGAACCGTGTTCCAGTAAACCAGTAGATGGGAGGGAATGCATTGCCTGGTAGGGATTAGATTTCTTCTCTGCTGTCCTTTGTTCCAACAAGAGCGGTAATCCTTTCTATGTTCAGTAGGTGATTTCCTGTTACAGAAAGAAAACCTGTCTGCAATGGTCCTAGTGTAGTAGAAAACAGAATATCAAAACAATTTTTTTTGTATACCTACGTAATACATTTAGGGATAATGAGAGGTATTTACGGAGCTTTTCAAACAATCAGATTTCTAAAGTTTTAAATGCGAGTCTCATTATCTTAAGTATGTTCTGATTACTGTCTTTTCAGCAATTGTGAATTAGGTTTTAAATGTTCCTGGGGTTTTTTTTTTTCTTGTTGCCCAAACTGTAATTCACAAGGAGCTTGCTAATTATAGAAATATCTTTAATCATATATTTCCATATCATCAAGCTGATCAATCCATAGACTGGTGGGTTGTGTCCATCTACCAGCAGGTGGAGATAGAGAGCAAACTTTTGCCTCCCTATATGTGGTCATGTGCTGCCGGAAACTCCTCAGTATGTTCTCTATCTCAGCAGGTGGTGGTCACACACAGCAGCAGCTCTGGCTAGGCCTCCAAGCCTAATTTTTAGGTTTTGTTGAGTGCCTGGGGTTGAGGGCTCTTTTGAGCAAGTGCAAACCTGGTGGTGCCAGGTCCCTCCTTTTCTCCCCCCTCCCGCTGGCTCCGTTAAAAAAAAAAAAAAAAAAAATTTTGAACGGCCTTAAAGGCGTTTATTTCGACGTTTATTTAAGCGTCTATTGCAGCTACTCACTGAGACACCAGGTCGTTACGACTCGGAGCGGACAGCAGGTAATTTTACCTTTTTATAGCGGGCGGGGGTTCCCCGATTCTTCTCCTCGTGGCACATGGCGTCGGAGGGCGAGGGCGCAAAGGGTCGCTCCCCGGGTCGCTCGAGCGCTTCTAGAGGGGATGCGGGGGTCTTCAAGCCGGATTCGCCCTTGGTGGGTGACAGTTTCGTGACCGATGCATGTCCCGGTCCTTCCTCCGGCGTGGCGGTTTTTCCCGCCATAAACGCCCATCCCCCGCTCCTCGCCTCCGCCATCTTGGCCGGCCACGCGGCTCGGACGGCTTCTTCTTGGGCCGCCCTTGAGGTTGGAGACATTAATGCCATGAACGCCCTTAATTTGGGCGACGGCACAGAAGCGGCTAAAGTTAAGAGCCGTTCTTCCCGCGCGGCTCCTTCGCGGAGTTTCGCGCCGGACGCCATTTTGGATGCGCAGCATGTCTCTCCCCCGCTGTTGCGAGCGCCGGTTGAGAGCGCGCCTAGGGCTGTTGCCCAGGCTGCGGAAGTGCACAGTCTGGGGGGTTTCTCCCCCGAGTTTGTTTTGCTGCTGCATCGGGCCTTCCTCATGCACAACGCTGCCCCCGCTCCCTCCTCTGGTAAGGAGGTTGAGGTTCCCAGAGGTAAACGCCCTCGGGTTGATTCCCAGGCCTTGGAGGAATTTGTCTCCTCCGATGTAGATGAGGGCAGCGTGTCTGAGGTCTCCCAACGGTCCTTTGCGGATTCCTTGGAGGAGACGGATCCCCGCTCGGATGGAGCGGATGACCCCTCTGCAGCGCGGCTTTTTCGCCCGGAGGATTTGCCCAACCTGTTGTTGCAGGCCATGGACACTTTGAAGATATCCTCTCCGGAGGACGTCTTTCCCTCAGCCCCTGTTGGCTCTGCCATTATGCTGGGGACGAAGCGCCCGCCTAGAACCTTCCACGTGCATGATGCCATGCACACCTTAATTTCGGCTCAATGGGATGTCCCAGAAGCGAGCCTTAAAGTGGCTAGGGCTATGTCCCGCCTCTATCCTTTGGCTGTGAGTGAACGGGAGGCCTATCTGTGGCCTACCGTGGATTCTTTAATCACTGCGGTGACTAAGAAAACGGCATTGCCGGTGGAAGGTGGCACGGCCCTAAAGGACGCCCAAGACAGGAGGTTGGAGGCGGCCTTAAGGTCGTCCTTTGAAGCGGCTGCTTTAAGTTTGCAGGCCTCAGTTTGCGGCTCCTATGTGGCCAGGGCGTGCCTGACTATGGTGCAGCGGGCTTTCCCCTCGGATCATTCCTTGAGGGATGATTGGCCAGCCCTGGAATCGGGCTTAGCCTATTTGGCAGACTTGCTGTATGATGTCTTGAGAGCCTCAGCTAAAGGCATGGCTCAGACTGTCTCTGCGCGGCGGTGGCTTTGGCTGAAACATTGGTCTGCTGACCACGCCTCAAAATCCCGCCTGGCTAGATTGCCTTTTAAAGGCAAGCTGCTCTTTGGGGTCGAGCTGGACAGAATCGTGACTGATCTCGGCACGTCTAAGGGCAAGAAGTTACCGGAGGTCAGGGCTCGGGCTAGTGCTCGTCCCGGTACCTCCAGAGGACGGTTTCAGGAAGCCCGTCGGTATCGCCCGGGCAGGTCGGGTGCTTCTGCCCCCTCTTCCTTTAAGAGGAATTTCTCCCCCAAGCAGCGTTCCTTTCGCAGAGACCGCCGTCCCGGAGGTGCTCCCTCCGGTCCTCCCCCAGGGTCTCGTACCCAATGACGGGGTATTGGTCCACGCCCCAGTGCAGATTGGAGGACGGCTGTCCTCGTTTCTGGGCGAGTGGACCACAATAACTTCAGACGCTTGGGTGCTGGAGGTCATCAGAGACGGCTACAAGCTAGAGTTCTGCCGACCCTTAAGAGACGGGTTTGTACTCTCTCCCTGCAAGTCTCCGGTCAAAGCTGTGGCAGTGCAGCAGACTTTGGACAATCTGATCCGCCTGGGTGCGGTCGTTCCGGTGCCAGAAAGTCAGCTTGGCAAGGGGCGTTACTCCATTTACTTTGTGGTCCCAAAGAAAGGAGGTTCTGTCCGGCCTATCCTCGACCTCAAAGGAGTCAATCGGGCCTTGAAAGTGCGGCACTTTGGCATGGAGACTCTCCGCTCTGTTATAGCGGCGGTGAAGGCAGGGGAGTACCTGGCATCCTTGGACATCAAGGAAGCGTACCTGCATATTCCCATCTGGCCTCCTCATCAACGCTTTCTGCGTTTTGCAGTCCTGGGCCGACACTTCCAGTTCAGAGCCCTCCCGTTCGGGTTGGCTACTGCTCCGCGGACCTTTTCCAAGGTAATGGTGGTCATAGCGGCCTTCCTGCGAAAGGAAGGAGTACAAGTCCATCCTTATCTGGACGACTGGTTGATCCGAGCCCCCTCTTATGCAGAGTGCGGCAAAGCTGTGGACCGGGTAGTTGCTCTTTTGAGCTCCCTGGGATGGATCATCAACTGGGAGAAGAGCCAGCTGCGCCCGACTCAGTCCCTGGAGTATCTGGGAGTTCGATTCGACACCCAAGTGGGCAGAGTGTTCCTGCCAGACAATCGGATTGTCAAGCTTCAGGCTCAGGTGGACCAGTTCCTAGTAGCCTCTCCTCTTCGGGCTTGGGACTATGTGCAGCTGTTGGGCTCTATGACGGCCATGATGGAAGTAGTGCCCTGGGCCAGGGCTCATATGAGACCACTACAACACTCTCTGCTGCAGCGCTGGACTCCGATGTCGGAGGATTATGCGGTGCGTCTTCCCTTGGATCCAGCAGTGCGCAAGGCGCTGAGCTGGTGGATGCAGACAGACAAGTTGTCTGCGGGAATGCCTCTGGTGTCCCCAGAGTGGATTGTCGTCACGACGGACGCCTCGTTATCGGGCTGGGGAGCCCACTGCTTGGGAAGGACAGCGCAGGGGCTCTGGTCTCCTGCAGAGGCAAAGTGGTCTATCAACCTCCTGGAACTCAGAGCCATTCGGTTGGCGCTTTTGGAGTTCATCCCGGTACTGGTGTTGAAGCCTGTACGGGTCCTGTCGGACAATGCCACGGCTGTGGCCTATGTCAACCGCCAGGGAGGTACCAAGAGCGCCCCTCTAGCCAAGGAAGCTATGAGTCTATGCCAGTGGGCGGAAGCGAACCTGGAACAGCTGTCAGCGGCCCACATTGCCGGAGTCATGAATGTCAAGGCGGACTTTCTCAGTCGCCATACCTTGGAGCCCGGAGAGTGGCAGCTATCTGCTCAGGCGTTCTTGGACATCACGAAGCGCTGGGGCCAGCCGAGCCTAGATCTGATGGCGTCATCGGCCAATTGCCAAGTGCCGCGCTTCTTCAGCAGAGGACGGGACCCTCGATCCCTGGGAGTAGATGCTCTTCTCCAACAATGGCCGACACAAGAGCTTCTCTATGTGTTCCCGCCCTGGCCCATGTTGGGCAGGGTACTAGACCGGGTGGCAAAGCATCCCGGCAGGATAATCCTGGTGGGTCCGGATTGGCCCAGGCGTCCCTGGTATGCGGACTTGATCAGGCTCTCAGTCGACGATCCTCTGCGGCTGCCAGTGGTGCAGGGCCTGTTACATCAGGGTCCCGTGGTGATGGAGGATCCCTCCCCCTTTGGTCTTACGGCCTGGCTATTGAGCGGCAGCGTCTGAGGAAGAAGGGCTTCTCAGACAAGGTCATCGCCACTATGCTGAGAGCGAGGAAACGCTCTACTTCTACTGCTTACGCCAGGGTTTGGCGTATCTTTGCAGCATGGTGTGAAGCAGGCTCACTTTCTCCCTTCACTGCTCCAATTTCTTCAGTGTTGGCGTTCCTGCAAGAAGGTCTGGACAAAGGCCTGTCGCTCAGTTCCCTTAAGGTCCAGGTAGCGGCTCTGGCTTGCTTCAGGGGCCGCCTGAAGGGTGCTTCCCTGGCTTCGCAGCCAGATGTGGTGCGCTTTCTCAAGGGGGTTAATCACCTGCGCCCTCCTCTGCACTCAGTGGTGCCTGCGTGGAATCTCAACCTGGTGCTAAGAGCATTGCAGAAGCCGCCGTTTGAACCCTTGTCAAGGGCATCTCTGAAAGACCTGACGTTGAAAGCAGTCTTTTTGGTGGCTATCACTTCAGCCAGAAGAGTTTCCGAGCTCCAGGCGCTCTCATGTCGAGAGCCTTTTCTACAGTTCACTGAGGCAGGAGTGACTATTCGCACAGTGCCTTCCTTCCTGCCCAAGATTGTTTCTCGCTTCCATGTGAATCAGCAGCTATGTCTCCCTTCCTTTCGTAGGGAGGACTACCCAGAGGAGTACTCTGCTCTTAAATATCTGGATGTGAGACGAGTCATCATCAGATACTTGGAAGTGACCAATGATTTCCGGAAATCGGATCATCTGTTTGTCCTGTATACAGGTCCTCGTAGGGGTCTGCAGGCTGCTAAGCCTACAGTGGCAAGATGGGTCAAGGAAGCCATTGCAGCGGCTTATGTGGCCGCGGGGAAGGTGCCGCCTATCCAGCTGAAGGCTCACTCTACAAGAGCTCAGGCGGCCTCGATGGCAGAGGCCGGTTCCGTCTCCTTGGAAGAGATATGCAAGGCGGCAACTTGGGCTTCGGCCCATACATTCTCCAAGCATTACCGCTTGACTGTGGCTGCTCGGGCGGAGGCCCGGTTTGGAGCTTCAGTGTTGCGGTCAGGGATTTCTAGGTCCCGCCCTGGGTGAGTACTGCTTCGGTACATCCCACCAGTCTATGGATTGATCAGCTTGATGATATGGAAGGTAAAATTATGTATAATCATACCTGATAATTTTCTTTCCATTAATCATAGCTGATCAATCCATAGCCCCTCCCAGATATCTGTATTGTTTTTATTCTGGTTGCATTTCAGGTTCAAGTTTAGTCTTCAGTTACTTCAGAAAGACGTCGTGTTCAAGTTTTTTCACTTGGATTCTTCAAGAGTTAAGACGAGTTTGTGTTACAGTGAGCTGCTGCATTCCTCTCCCCTCCGTTTCACGGGGCTGGATTGAGACTTAAAATTCTGCCGGCACTCCCTCCCGCTTCGTGCGGCTGTAGGGCAGTTTTGTACCCCTCCCGCTTCGGCGGTGTTAGGGTCAGTCAGCTCCTCCCGCGGTTGCGGTTGCAGGATAAGCCAGATCCCCCCGCATCGGCGGGTGTGGTGTCCCTCCCCCGCTCCGCGGGGATGAGCTGGACGGATTCCCCTCCCCCACTTGTGTGGGGATGAGCTGGGTTAATTCCCCTCCCCCGTTTCGGCGGTGGTGAGCTGGGCAGAGTGTCCCTTCGTGGGTGTAATTCTCTAAGTGCTGTGTCCTGCGGATGGAGCTTTGATATCGACATACTGAGGAGTTTCCGGCAGCACATGACCACATATAGGGAGGCAAAAGTTTGCTCTCTATCTCCACCTGCTGGTAGATGGACACAACCCACCAGTCTATGGATTGATCAGCTATGATTAATGGAAAGAAAATTATCAGGTATGATTATACATAATTTTACCATTGTTATGTTTCTGTTAGACGTACTAGATTTTTACAGCAGTACTGTTTCTACATAAGTATTGTCATACTGGGACAGACCAAAGGTCCATCAAGCCCAACATTCTGTTTCCAACAGTGGCCAATCCAGGTCGCAAGTACCTAGCAAGATCCCGAAAAAGTTTTATACATTTTTTGCTGCTTATCCCAGAAATAAGCAGTGGGTTTTCCCCAAGTCAATTTACTAATGGTCTATGGACTTTTCCTTTAGGAAGCCGGCCAGACCTTTTTTAAACCAGGCTAAGCTAACTGCCTTTACCACATTCTTTGGCAACGAATTCCAGAGTTTAATTTCACATTGAGTGAAGAAAACATTTCTCCGATTCATATTAAAATTACTACTTTGTAGCTTCATCGCATGCCCCCTAATCGTGGTATTTTTTTGAAAGAGTAAATATTTGTTTCCTCTGACATTTGTTTACTTTGATAAAACCACATACTCCATTTTGTAGTGTGGAGTTCTTGATAAGATGCCCCATTTTCTTAGCCGTTTCACTTTTCCAGTTTTTCCACGTGAGCTCACTGTTTTTGTTCAAATTGTGAATTCCTTTAGAGAAGGCAGTTCTTATGCCCCTGATTTTGTGACCGTCACCTAGATCCTTATAGATGTTTTTGATAAGTGATATTTAAATTGTCATCAGATGGGTTTTGAGGTATAACCAGTGTTTAAAAAAAATAGTAATGGATTGTCTGCCCCTTTTAGAAATGGTTTTATGCTTAACCAAAGTATATCAAATGCCTGTTTGCTCAAGGAGGTTGTGGGTCATATCCAAAAATTCTGTTTGAAGCTGCAAGTTTCTATGGGAGATGGCACGCCCAGTAATAAGTCCTGAAACTGCACGGAGGAGCTGCACCAGGGTAGCCAAAATCAGAAAGGATTAGTTGTGCTCATATTTGATGTGCACCTTTCTTATTCCAGTAACTCATAACACTCTACATAATTAGTCTCATCTTTCCTGGCTCAGTTTCTGTTTGGTGATGCTACTTAGAAAAGTTCTCCAAATACTAACTGTCAAGAGATCATAATTGTTCTCCATATGCTGAACTTTAAAGTGAGAGGGATGGGGGGGAGGGGGAGGAAAAGTTAGATTCCACTACTTTGTGTACAAAAGCTCAAATCCTAAATGAAATTTTCTGAGGACAAGCAGGCTGTATTATACTCACAACTGGGTTGGCAATCTGCAAAAAGTTTACTAGAGTCTTCTGAGCGTGCTGCGCGTCGAACCGTGCATGCGCCGAGTGTCTTCCCGTGCGAGGAGCAGCCGTCAATTTCTGTGGCTTCTCTCTCCCCAGGAAAATTGCCCTCGAGTGTTTTCAGTATTTTTTGAGGTTTTTTTTTTCCTTCCTTGGTTTGTTTTCTTAAAAAAAAAAAAAAAAGATTTTCCCTTTATTTTCTTAGTTATTTCTTCCAAGGTAAAGTTTATTTTCTTTTTCGGTGCGACTGTTTTTAGGCTGCTTGGCTGGGTCCTTCCCTCCTTTTGTGTCCTTTTTTTCTTGCCACAATCGAGCCTTTTGATTTAGCTGCTGCTGTTTTCCCTTCCATGTCATCGAAGACTCCCAGCGGCTTCAAACACTGTACGCGGTACAACTGGACCATCCTAGGCACCGATACCCATTCGTGGTATATCCCGTGCCTTGGGCCCGACCATTGCCCAGCTCGTTGTGCCCTCTGTCTTTGCATGAAGAAGAGGACTCAACTGACTCGAGAAGCCCAGAGGGAAAAACATTTTGGGGCTCGGTCTGTTCCTTCGGCATTGGAACCAAGGGACGCATCAACGTCGGGAGTGGAGGCAGGCATGGCTGCTGAGAGGCTACGGCACGCTGGAAGCAGTAAGGCATTGAGTGGGTGTCTACCTACCTCGAGGTCTCCAGCTGTACAGGCCCCCCAGGACCGTCCATCGTTGTACCCGACCCCGAGGTGACGTGGGGATTAAACGTCACCTTGTTGTGTCTGGTCCTACACCCGCAGTGAGGTCCCCAAGCTCGGTGCCGCTTGTGGATCCGGTATCAGCTGCCACCCAGGTCGACTCCCCATCGACGTCGGTGGAGGAAGCTTCGCCGCAGTCCATGCAGGTGTTGGCCCCTTGACATCACCATCGAGACCATGGGTCTTTGGTGTCGAGGCAGGTACAGTCTTGGAGGTCACTGAGGGAAGTGATTTCCGACACTGAGGAGGAGCGCTCGTGGGAGTCAGAGGAAGATCCCAGGTACTTTTCCTCCAATGAGTCCTTTCGGATTTCCTCTGAACCTTCCCCTTCACCTGAAAGGAGACTGTCTCCTCCTGAGAGCCTCTCCTTCTCATCTTTTGTACGGGAAATGGCTGGATCCATTCCATTCCCTGTAGCCATGGAGGAGGAGCCCAGGACTGAGATGCTTGAGGTCCTGGACTACATCTCTCCACCTAGAGGCAGTGACAGCTCCTTTGTATAAGCTACTCCAGGAAGTCCTTATGCGGAATTGGGCGTCCCCTCTGTCTTATCCTGTGATCCCTAAGAAGACTGATTCCTAGTTTCAGATCCACGGTGAACCTGGGTTGATGAGGTCTCAGTTACCCCCATAACTCCATGGTGGTGGACTCCGCCCTCAAAAGACCCAAGAGTTCTAGGGACTACGCTTCTGCGCCCCCAGAGGGCCGTGGACGCTTTTGGGAGGAAGATGTATCAGGCCGCTATGCTTGCTGCCTGCATCCAATCATACCAGCTCTTTACAAGTATCCACTTGCGGAACTCGGTGCACCAGCTGTCTAGTTTGGTTGATTCCCTCCCTCCGGAGCAGGCTGAACCTTTTTGCCAGCTGGTCAGGCAGCAGAAGGTGTGTCGTAAATTTCTGGCCGGGGCGCATACGCCACTTTTGATGTAGCATCCAGAATCTCTGCCCAAGGTATAGCAATGCGCAGACTCTTCATGGCTGCGGGTTTCTGACCTGGATCACTCGGTCCAGCAGAGAATAGCAGATGTTCCTTGCCAGGGGGTTAATCTTTTTGGAGAGAAGGTTAGAAGGTCTGGTTGACCAGATCAAGAAGCATACGGATGCTATGGCTTCTCTCTCCTGCCGGGCCCCTTCTGGTACACCCTCCTCAACTAGGAGGTATTTTGGTGGACCATGGGGTGCCCCCTATTCCTATGCTAGGCGTAGGTACACTCTGGCATCTCGCCAGCCTGCTCAGGCTCAGCACCACCGTGCTCGTCAACAGCATGTGCCCAAGGCCCCTGCTTCTCCCCAGCAAAAGCAAGGGACGGGCGTTTGACTGGCTCCATCAGAGCATAGCCGCAGTAAAAGTGTCTGTTCTGGATGACTTGCCAGTTGGGGGGAGGTTAATCTTTTTTTTCACATAAGGTGGCCTCTCATAACCTCCAACCAGGGGGTTCTTCAAATAGTCTGGTTAGGATACACCCTCAATCTGGAATCCAAACCTCCAAATTGCCCACCGGGAGCTCATTCATACAGCTCTCAGCATGGGCAGGTAATTGCAGAGGAACTCACCGCCCTTCTAAAGGCCCATGCAGTCAAACCTGTTCCACCAAGGGAAGAAGGACTGGGATTCTATTCCAGGTACTTCCTTGTGCAGAAGAAAACAGGAGGGATGCGTCCAATCCTATACCTAAGGGCCTTGAACAAATTCCTAGTCTGAGAAAAGTTCAGGATGGTTTCTCTAGGCACCCTTCTTCCCATGATTCAGGAAAATGATTGGCTATGCTCTCTGGACTTAAAGGACACTTACACACATATCCCGATACTCCCAGCTCACAGGAAGTATCTTCATTTTCACTTTCAGTACTGCTATTTGGCCTAGCATCAGCTCCCAGAGTATTCACAAAGTGCCTAGCAGTAGTTTCAGCATTGCTAAGCAGACTGGGAGTGCATGTGATCCTTTATCTTGATGATTGGCTGGTAAAGAGGTCTCGGAGGACAGTGCTCAGGAGTCCATGCGAATGACTATTCAGGTGCTGGAACTACTAGGGCTTGTGATAAATTACACCAAGTCCCATCTCATACCTGTTCAAAAATTGGAGTTCATTGGAGCACTTCTGGACACGAGAACAGTCCTAGCCTATCTCCCCAAGACATGGGCAGACAACCTCCTGTCCCTGGTGTCCATGGTTCAGGCGTCTCAGCAAGTCATATCTCAGCAAATGTTGAGACTCTTGGGACACATGGCCTCCACAGTTCGTTACACCCATGGCACGTCTGCATATGAGATCTGCTTAATGGACCCTAGCTTCCCAGTGGTATCAAGCTGTGGGGAATCTAGAAGATGTCATCCACCCATCCACCGACGTTCGGAACTCTCTTCAGTGGTGGACAATTCGATCCAATTTGACTATGGGACGACCATTCCATATCCCTCAGTCGCAGAAAGTGCTGACAACGGATGCATCTCTCCTGGGGTGGGACACTCATGTAGATGGGCTTCACAGGAAACAGGTCTTTAGATTAACCTCCTGGAGTTTCAAGCAATCTGGAACACTAAAGGCCTTCCGAGATCAGCTGTCCAATCAAATTATTTTAATTCAGATGGACAATCAGGTTAAATGTACTACAGCAACAAGCAGAGAGGCACCGGATCTTGCCCGCTGTGTCAGGAAGCCTTCCACATGTGACTTTGGGCACACCATCACAGTATGTTTCTCCAAGCCACTTATCTGGCAGGAGTAAACAGTCTGGCCAACAGGCAGAGCAGGGTAATGCAACCTCAAGAGTGGTCGCTGATATGGGCGTTGTCCGCAAGATCTTCCGAGCGTGGGGCACCCCCTTGGTGGATCTTTTTGCCACTCAAATCACAGAGTCCCTCAGTTCTGTTCCAGGCTTCAGGCCCAAGACAGACTAGCATCAGATGTCTTTCTCCTACATTGGGAAACAGGCCTTCTGTATGCATATCCTCCCATACCTCTGGTGGGGAAGACTTTGCTGAAACTCAAGCAAGACAGTGGAACCATGATCCTGATTGCGCCCTGCTGGCCACATCAGATTTGGTTCCCTCTTCTTCTGGAATTGTCCTCCAAAGAGCCATGGAGATTGGAGAGTTTCCCGATCCTCAGAACAAGGGGTCGCTTCTACATCACAACCTCCAGTCTCTGGCTCTCACGGCCTGGATGTTGAGAACCTAGAATTCATTTCCTTGGTTCTTTCGGAGGGTATCTCCCGAGTCTTGTTTCCAGGAAAGATTCCACTGAGAGGTGTTACTCTTTCAAATGGAGGAGGTTTGCCATCTGGTGTGACAGCAAAGACCGTAGATCCTCTTTCTTGTCCTACACAGACCCTGCTTGAATACCTTCTATACTTATCAGAGCCTGGTCTCAAGACCAACTCCGTAAGGGTTCATCTCAGTGCAATTAGGCTTACCTTCTACACGCTGATGATAAGCACTATCTGGACAGCCTTTAGTTGTTCACTTCATGAGAGGTTTGCTTTTGTCAAAGCCCCTTGTCAAACCTCCACCAGTGTCATAGGATCTCAATGTCATTCTCATCCAGCTGATGAAAGCTGCTTTCGAGCCACTGAGTTCCTGCCACCTGAAGTACTTGACCTGGAAGGTCGTTTTATTGGTGGCTGTTACTTCAGCTCGTAGAGTCAGTGAGCTTCAGGCTTTAGTAGTGGATGCATCTTATACCAAGTTTCATCACAACAGAGTAGTCCTCCGCACGCACGCACCCCAAGTTCTTTCCAAAGGTTGTGTCAGAGTTCCATCTGAACCAGTCGATTGTCTTGCCAACATTCTTCTTCCGTCCTCATGCCCACCCTGGTGAAAGCAGCTTGCACACCTTGGACTGCAAGAGAGCATTGGCCTTGAGCAGGATACCTGATGCGACAGTCAGTTTAGGCAGTCGGTGTTGCAGAATCTGTTTGGGGTTTAGAATCCAACTCCACCCCCCCCCCCCCAAGGCCTGTTTTTGTTCTGTTCCAGGCTGCACATTCAAGCTAGTTGTATATAGTTTCAGGTTAATCTATGTTATGTCCTCACTGTTGCGAGGTCCAGTTGACCAACTTTTGTTGTTTTGGGTGAGCCTGGATGCGGGAGATACCCCAGTTGTGAGTATAATACAGCCTGCTTGTCCTCGGAGAAAGTGAAGATACTTACCTGTAGCAGGTATTCTCGGAGGACAGCAGGCTGATTATTCTCACAAACCTGCCCACTTCCCCTTGGAGTTGTCTCCTCTTTCTCACCGAGTGGAGGAGTAGCCTAGTGGTTAGTGCAGTGGGCTTTGATCCTGGGGACCTAAGTTCGATTCCCACTGCAGCTCCTTGTGACTCTGGGCAAGTCACTTAACCCTCCTTTGCCTCTGGTACAAAATAAGTACCTGAATATATGTAAACCGCTTTGAATGTAGTTGCAAAAACCTCAGAAAGGCGGTATATCAAGTCCCATTTCCCTTTCCCCTTTCTTTCTCTCTTTTGCTCTTCACTGAACTGAGGAGCATGGCTGCGCAGTGGGCAGGAAGACACTCCACGCATGCATGGTTTGATATGTGGCACGCTCAGAAGGCTCTAGCAAACATTTTGCTATGTGAAATGCCGGTTCCCGGGCCAGCGCAGATCGCAGACCCAGTAGTGAGAATAATCAGCCTGCTGTCCTCGGAGAATACCTGCTACCGATAAGTATCTTCGCTTTCCTTCCTCCTCAGAGGCAGTTATTTGTACCCATTTGGATTTTAGGTTTGAATGCTTGCCTTTCCAAAGTGAAGCTCAAGGTATCTTACATACATAGTAACATAGTAGGTGACGGCAGAAAAAGACCTGTACGGTCCATCCAGTCTGCCCAACAAGGTAAACTCATATGCGCTGCTTTATACGTATACCTGACCTTGATTTGTATCTACCATTTTCAGGGCACAGACCATAGAAGTCTGCCCAGCACTAGCCCCGCCTCCCAACCACAGGTGCTGCCACCCAATCTCTGCTAAGCTTCTGAGGATCCATTCCTTCTGAACAGGATTCCTTTGTTTATCCCACGCATTTTTTGAATTCCGTTACCGTTTTCATCTCCACCACCTCCCTCGGGAGGGCATTCCAAGTATCCACCACTCTCTCTGTGAAAAAAATACTTCCTGACATTTTTCTTGAGTCTGCCCCCCTTCAATCTCATTTCATGTCCTCTAGGTTTACTGCCTTCCCATCTCCGGAACAGGTTCGTTTGCAGAGTAATACCTTTCAAATATTTGAACGTCTGTATCATATCACCCCTGTTTCTCCTTTCCTCCAGGGTATACATGTTCAGGTCAGCAAGTCTCTCCTCGTACGTCTTGTAACGCAAATCCCATACCATTTTTGTACCTTTTCTTTGCACCGCTTCAATTTTTTTTTACATCCTTAGCAAGATACGGCCTCCAAAACTGAACACAATACTCCAGGTGGGGCCTCACCAACGACTTGTACAGGGGCATAAACACCTCCTTTCTTCTGCTGGTCACACCTCTCTCTATACAGCCTAGCAACCTTCTAGATACAGCCACCGACTTGTCACACTGTTTCGTCGCCTTCAAATCCTCAGATACTATCACCCCAAGATCCCTCTCCCCGTCTGTACCTATCAGACTCGTGCCGCCTAACACATAGATTTCTATTCCTTAAGTGCATCACTTTGCATTTCTTTGCATTGAATTTTAATTGCCAAACATTAGACCATTCTTCTAGCTTCTGCAGATCTTTTTTCACATTTTCCACTCCCTCCGGGGTGTCCACTCTGTTACAAATCTTGATGTCATCCGCAAAAAGGCAAACTTTACCTTCTAACCCTTTGGCAATGTCACTCTCAAATATATTGAACAGAATAGGCCCCAGCACCGATCCCTGAGGCACTCCACTACTCACCTTTCCCTCATCCGAGTGAATTCCATTTACCACTACCCTCTGGCATCTGTCCGTCAACCAGTTCCTAATCCAGTTCACCACGTTGGGTCCTATCTTCAGCCTGTCAAGTTTATTCAAGAGCCTCCTGTGGGGAACCGTGTCAAAAGCTTTGCTGAAATCTAAGTAGATTACATCTATAGCACGTTCCTGATTCAATTCTCCAGTCACCCAGTCAAAGAATTCAATGAGATTCATTTGGCACGATTTACCTTTGGTAAAACCATGTTGTCTCGGATCTTGCAACTTATTGGCTTCCAGGAAATTCACTATCCTTTCCTCCAGCATTGCTTCCATTACTTTTCCAAAAACCGAAGTGAGGCTTACTGACCTGTAGTTTCCGGCTTCTTCCCTGTCACCACTTTTGTGAAGAGGGACCACATCCGCTGTTCTCCAATCCCATGGAACCTCTCCCGTCTCCAAGGAGTTATTTAACAAATCTTTAAGAGGACCCGCCAGAACCTCTCTGAGCTCCCTCAATATCCTGGGGTGGATCCCGTCCGGTCCCATGGCTTTGTCCACCTTTAGATTTTCAAGTTGTTCATATACACTCGCTTCCCTGAATGGTGCTATATCCACTCCATTCTCATATGTACTTTTGCCAATCAATCGTGGTCCTCCAGGATTTTCTTAAGTGAAAACAGAACAAAAGTATTCATTTAGCAAATTTGCTTTTCCTTCATCATTATCCACATAGCGGTTCACAGCATCTTTTAGTCTCACAATTCCATTTTTAGCCTTCCTCCTTTCATTAATATACCTGAAGAAATTTTTGTCGCCCCTCTTTACATTTCTAGCCATTTGTTCTTCCGCTTGCACTTTCGCCAGAAGTATCTCTCTCTTGGCTTCTTTCAGTTTCATCCGGTATTCCTTTCCGTGTTCCTCTTCTTGAGTTTTTCTGTATTTCATGAACGATTACTACTACTACTTAACATTTCTAGAGCGCTACTAGGGTTACGCAGCGCTGTACAAAATAAACAAAAAGGACGGTCCCTGCTCAAAGGAGCTTACAATCTAAAGAATGAAATGTCAAGTTGGGGCAGTCTAGATTTCTTGGGTAGAGGTGTAGAGGTTAGGTGCCGAACGCCAACTCTTTAGCCTTTATTTTCTCAGCCACTTGCTTGGAGACCATATTGATTTCCTTTTTCTCTTGCTTTTAATTACTCTCCTTACATAAAGGTTTGTGGCCATATTTATAGCTTCTTTCAGCCTGGACCACTGCCCTTCCAATTCTCGTATGTTCCCCCAGCCCATCAGCTCCTTCCTCAGGTATTCCCCCATTTTACTAAAGTCAGCATGCTTGAAATCCAGGACTTTGAGTTTTGAGTGGCTGCCCTCCACTTCAGCTATTACATCAAACCAAACTGTTTGATGGTCACTGCTGTCCAGGTGGGCACCCAAATTGGACATTTGACACACTATCCCCATTTGTGAGCACCAGATCCAGATCCAGCGTCACATATAGGAGGTATTTCCCTGCCTTTGAGGGCCTACAATATAGGATTTGTGCCTAAGACATTGGTAAGTGGCGAGGCCTTCCCAAGGAGCACCAGTGAGAGTAGCAGTATTTGAGCCTCGGCTTCCCTGGTTCTCAGCCCTCTGTTCTAACCATCAGGCTGCTACTTAACATTCCTATTCTTGGGTGCAGCTGTTCCGATTTATAAAATCACTCACCACTCAGAAAATTATGCATAGCAACACATTTAGTTCTGAAGCATTATAAAACCGCCTATTTCTTTTATGCAGAGATAACAGTAACATAGTTGCTTTTCCTATACATTCTAAAATGTTGATCTCGCTTAAAATTGCATAAAATTTAAGTCAACAAAGATTCATTGTTAAAAGGGAGGATGTAGGTGACAACTAATAAAACTGCCTGGTTTCAGCCTGACCTGCCTCACTGCTATAGGGAAATTTAAAATTGCTTCAGCTGATCAAGGAGAAAACAGCAACACTTTCACTCAGAACGTGACTTTGAGGCCGATTTTAGAAAGTATGTGGAGAGGGGCAGTCACACGTCCAGCTCTGGACATGGAGAATTCCCCATAGTATTTTACAAGAGGCTCTGCCAGACAGTCTCTTGTAAAATAGGTGCATGACTGCACATATATGTCCCTCTGTGCAGTGGGAGCAGTGGGGGATGGGGTGGAGGACTTTAGACTTCAGAGTAGATTTTTTAAATGGCTGTTCCCAACACTAGCCATGTCTTCACCCCCCAACAGCACCCAGCTGACCCCCACCCCCAACATCCATACCTCTTTCAATTCCCCGTAGAAAATCACATATCCCATTTTGTAGTGTGGTGGTCTTGATAAGGTGCCCCATGTTCTTAGCCATTTCACTTTTCCAGTTTTTCCATACGAGCACACTGTTTTCAGATTTTGAATTCCTTCAGAGAAACCTTTAGCTTTGTGACCTTCACCTACACCCTTGTGAGATGTTTGTGATAAGTGATGTTTAAATGGGTTTTGAGGTACAGTACATTCTTGATAATCTGACCATCTGGCATATCTGAGATCCACCCCTCCCCCCCCCGATGAGGTCATCACATTTATTTCTAATAAAAATCAGGAACTCTGTGCCTTTGTTTATGCATTGTTTGAGGGGTTTATGAAATATTTTCCATTTTATCTGACTTTTTCAGTTATTTGACAACGGGTCAGTCCCATTTAGGTCGGATAATTGAGACCGTACTGGATAAGCATAAGCAGTCAGTGAAGTTTGTAGCAAGTTAGAAGTGTTTTTTTAAAAAAAACAGGCTTATGCCAGGAGTCCGTGGTGTCTATTAGGGATTAGGAGCAAGCCCCAATCTCTCTGTCAAAATTCCAGGTTCAAATAGCACCTGCAACCCCTAGGAGCAGTCTCAGTACTACTGCTAGCATTCAGTCTGCAATATAAGGGCCTAGTCTGCACTTTTTTTCATTTACATTGACTCTTAACTGCCAGTTGCTCAGCTACCCACTGAGCTTTCATAGATCACTTTTTCCGTCTCTTTTCTCAGGGCTTTCTACAAGTGTGATCTGTCTATATTGACTAAACCCAGCGTTCTTTCTAGAACCCTATAAATGTATTTTTATGGCAGAAATCCTATGCAACTCCATCACCATCCTTTGGTTCAGATTTTCTGGAAGCACAGAAAATCCCACTAAGGTCTATATTTAAGGAATCCTTAGTTGCTTTACAGGGGGAGGCGGGGAGACCAGTGTACTGGTGAGTTGGATATTAGGTTGTGAAACACTAGACTGTAGAGTGGTGACACTGAACAATCTGACCCTTCAAAAACAGATGAGACTGAATGCCCCAATTTTAGTTTCTCACTCCTGTGGTAACATGCCCCTCTCTGGGGAATATTTGCTTTTTCAAATTCATTTCTTAGGATTTGTTTTCCTAGTAGGATCATAAGAAACTACAGACTTGATTACAACGACCTCTGCATACCTGCAGTGACTATACTTGTAGTTTGACTTTTTTACACAAAACTGTAAAGCTAAAATAGTTTTTAAATATTTTTTGTAGTTTCTAATAAAATGTTATTGTTTTGTATTGCAGGCATATGATCTTGCACGACTTTTTGTAATTGTGAATCACTAAATGTGTTTTCTTCCCTCTGTAATCTTAAACACATTAAATGTATTTGCATAAATTTCCATGTCCTGTGTGAGTGTCTCTGTGCCTTTGATTTGGGTTTTTGTTTTTTAATCCAAAGGGGTGAAATTAGAATGAACTAACTCAGGTAATGCTTGTGAGATTTTATTGATGGAGGCAGAAGGGTCTGTGATTTGTGGGACAGAAAGTAGGGACATGGCCTGCCACTGATGAGAAATCTCTTAGCCTCCTGCAGTTGCCAGATTGCAAATTGCCTTCTATCTGGAGAAGCATTTGTGAGTCAATAGCTAAGCCCTGCCTGTGTTGCATAGCCAGGGGCTGTCAGGCAACTAGGTCATGCTAGACATATAGTCCTACTGGGAAAAATGGGAGATTGTGATTTTACAATTTCTGAAGCAGATATTACAGTCCTTGGTATGACATGGCTTTGAAAATATTTGTTGACATTGTCAGAATAAAAAAAATAACCTTGAGGAGCTCAAAAGCGCCTAGGTACACACCTTGGACAGTGCACAGCAGAGTGTATTTGTTTATGTCAAAATTGACCTTCAGAACTCTACCATCTATTAAAACTGTAGACACTGTACTTTCTCTCCCCTTCTTTCTTTCCTCCCCTGCTGGAATACTGGATCAGTCCCCATGGGAAAGTTTCCCAAAATTTAACTGCAGCCATTATAAACTTTGGAAGAAGGCTCATGCTTTGTAAAGGCATAGATTTTCTCTCCACCATACAGAATTCACTCTCCATCCTACAGCATATTCACTGCTGAAGTAATTGCTTGAGTTGAGCTGTTCAGTTTCTCTAAAATGAGCAAAATGAACACTAAAATTACTTGGTGTGATTGTGTCCTGCCGTAAGCAATGCATGTTTTATTGAGAGGAGCAGAGCTGGTGAGAGCATCATGTAAGAACTTGGTTTTAGGGAAAGCCCCTTAACTGATAGCATATAAACTGAGGAACACTCATTTTGATTAAAAAAAATATCAGTTATGTTTTTCAGTGGCATGCACAATAATTTGTTTCCATGAAGTGTTAAGATAGATTTCTCTCTCAGCAACTTCAGCATTAGCCTCTGAAATTCTACTGCTGAACTCTTAAAAAAAAAAAAAAAAAAAGCACAAACTCTGTGATGTGAAAACAATAGATTTTGTATCCCATCAAACAGTGAGAGTTATTACCTTTTTTTTCCAGGACAGGATCATCCTGTTCTGAAAAAAATGGAGTCAGATAGCAACCTGTATTGACCAATGCTGAATAGGTATCTTAAAAATGTGAGGGGACCGAACACTTAGCTTTTTACATAGGAAAAGGATTTGCTGTTTCACTTCTAACAAATCTAGAAATTCCAGCTACTTGATCTAATGAGGGAAGAGAAAATATCTGTTGACTTATAAAGTTAACTTTGAGGCATATTTTCAAAGCACTTTGGGAGGCTAAGTTCCATAGGTTTCTATGGAACTTTGGGAGGCTAAGTGCTTTGAAAATAAGCCTCCTAGTCTAATAAATCTTAAGGCAATAGGTGAAAGCTTTATAATATCTGAGAGGTTATAAGTATGGAATACATTGGTACAGCTGTAAGTATGAAGAAGGTGATTTATTGCTTGCATTGTAACCTCAGGTCTCGGCAGTCTTGAAACTGATTCCAGCTCAGTTAATGTTCATTCTGTAATGCGGCACAACCCACACAGTGTTCTTACTGTGTATGTTTGGAGTGGTTACTTTAAGAGGTTAGTCAGATTTCCTGTAACTATTACAGGATTCAGTAGACCCACACCTTCCTGCTTGGGCCAGTTTTAGACCAGGCGGGGTGTGCATGCAGGTTTGGGGGGTGTGTGCTTTATGAAGGCTCTTCCTGGCTCCGAGGCTTTCGCTATTAGTTTGGCGGCCTTCAAAGGGCTAATTTTATAAAGTTATTTTCGTGTGTATTTGCCTCATAAAATTACCTCATAGTATGTGCAATGGCAAGATTGCATGTGCTTTTTTGGTAGCATGTTCTGGGTCAGAGGTGTGATTTATGTGCATACTGGATAAGCAGGTGTAAATGCGCAGGGGAGCCGCTACCGCCAATTTCTGCAGTATTTGTGCTAGTGTCTAATAAGGACAAATGGACGGCATTTTAGAACAGGATCTGCTGAGATAGAGGTGAAATATTTGACATCTATGTGCTACAAAGTGCAGCAGCAATGGCCATTTCAGAAATAAATGTCCAAAATATGGACAGTGAAAGCCGCAGGCACGGAGATGTCCATTTAACAGCATATGGGCAGTACAGATGTCCATATTGCTGTCACCTGACCTCACCATTGTGTGACCCCTCTGCTGACCACCCCTGTGGTATCTGATCCCCCTCTGGCCCCCCCCTGTGGTATCTGATCCCCCTCTGGCCCCCCCCTTCAGTGCAAATCCACACACACTGAACCATGCCTCAGCCACAACAGCAGCAGCAACACAGACTTATATACAGGGGCAGACTGATCATACGGGCAACCAGGCAATGCCTGAGGGTCTGGGGGGGTTCCAGTGCTCTCTCCCCCCTCCCTGCACACCACAGCCCACCTGAGCTAAGAGTCTGGGTGGTCCAGTGCCTCTCCCCTTCCCTACGTACATACAGCTCCCAGAGCCTTAGTGGGCCCTCCCCAGACATACTTTGAAGGGTCCTGGTGGTCTAGTGGCCTCTTCAGGAGCAGGAAAGAGCAGCACAGCAGGGTTCTATCTGGCACCACCCCATTTTCAAAATGGCTGCCAAGACTTCCTGCAGCAGTCTCGGCAGCCATTAAGAAAAAATGGCGGTGCCAGATAGAGCAGCAGTGGTGGGCAGGAAAGAGTGGGGTTCCTTCTTGCTCCCCAAAGAGGCCACTAGACCACGAGGGCTCTTCAAGGTAGGCCTGGGGGGGGGGGGGGGCTGTAGTGTGCAGGGGGCTGCTGGAAACAAAGGTGGAGGCCCAGGGAGCCCAATGACCCTTTCTGCCCAGAGGCCCAGACACACACACATCTGGGGCCATGGCAGTGTTGCTGGGCAGCAATGGTACTTCACTGCTGCCTAGGATGGTGCCAGGATCCAAGATGTCGCCTCTGTCTTCTTGCACAGCTGGATGGAGTAGATGCAGCCCACTCCCCTGCATGCCTTTCACAGGCTTTGCACTTACCCTATGTTATGCTTTTAACAGGATAAATGCAAGCAGTTACTGATCCTGCCAAACAGCCCCCCTCCCCCCCCCCCTCCCCCACACACACACACACACATTCCAGGTAACTGGTCTAATTCTTGACATATACCTTTTCTTTTCTGCAATGTTTATCCATAGGGCCAGACAACACGGGAATAGAGGCAAGCAAGATGAATAAAAATCAACAAACCTACCAGTGGGGGGAGGGAGGGGGGGGAGGGAGGGAATTGGAGCTGCTTCAATTTTAGACGTTCATATCCTGGCTTTGTAAAATTAGGATTTAGACATGCATGCAATATGGAAGTCTCAGTGCTTCTAAAATAACTATCGTAGGCATCTATCTGCCTTTATAAAATAAGCAGCTTCCTGCCCAATAAACTTAGAAGCCCGGTTATAAAACTACTTTCAGGAGAGAGAGGAGAAGTGTCTGAGCTGCAGGAACCACAGCTGGAGTCGGGGAAGACCATGCGCCCACTGTTGATCCAGCAGTGATTGGTGTCAAGCAGGGATGACAGAGACCTGCCTGTTCCCATAACATTAACACCAAGTTGTGCTATGTGATGGCAAAAGAGAGGAAAGGTGCTGGTGAGCTGCAAGAGCCACAACTGAATTCAGGGAATGCCGTGTGCCTGCTGTTGATTCAGCAGTGAGAGGTGCAAGTGCTGCTCGGTAAGAAAGGTGCCAGTGAACTATAACCAGAGCTGAAGAAGATCAATGTGTTTACTATTGATCCAGCAATAAGAGGTGCGAGTGATGCTGAGCAGTGATATCGGAGAACCGCTTACTCCCAGAACTTTTAAGACCAAACGCCCAAAGGGGCACACCAAGTCTCTTTGGAACAACTTTGGAGCCTTTTGTGAAATATTTGAGAAGTTCTAATTCCTCACCCCATTGGTGAGTTTGTTGATTTTTTTTTTATTCATCTTAGTTGAGTTTAGTTTTATTCACTTATTTTTTATTTTATTTTATTTATTTATCATTTTACTTAATTACATTCACATTTAGCACATAAATGTAAGGAAATACAGAAATTAATATAAAAAGGAAAACATTTTCTCTCAACAATATATATTTACATAATTGTCCACAATTGGAAGATCCAAGATCAGGAAAACAATCTTTAAGAAAATAAGAAAAACTCAAAATGGTTAATCTTACACTTCACATTTGCTGAGGGAGGAAGGTTAATCGGTTATTGCAGCCGGTACAGTGGTAACTGAAGGAAGTTGCTGCAGAGGATTCTTCATCTGTTTCCACAAACTCTTATCATTTCTTAGGTTCAAACAAATAAGTAATAAGGAAATAAAACACTTACAAGGGAATCGCGCTAGGAAGGTCCCACCTAGGGCAATGATTCCTGGCTTAAAAGCCAAGACCTCACACCTCCCAGTCTGCGATTCCCTTGATGTGTCAGGAAATATATGCATCTTTGAACCCAAAAAACTATCAACCATGTATCGGAAATACAATTTCAAAACATTGTTCCTATCTAAATCAAAGACGAAAGTCACTAATAATAACTCTATCTATAACTTCTGAATTTTCCAAAATGTCAGTTAAACTTACATCTCTTTTCTCTGATAAAGAAGATTTTAAAGGAAATATAATTTTAGTCACCAAAAGATGGCTATCAGAAGGTATTATTTTTATTCACTTATATTCTGCTTTTATCTAAGTGGAGCACAGACAATATACATAATTGATTTTTTTTAAATTGCAACAAGTCAATCGACCAATGCTTCCACATGGACACAATAGCAATGCTTTAACTTCTTGCAATAATTATTATCCAAGAAATCTTAATATTGCTTGAGATAATGAAAAGTATATACTAGAATGTTTAAACAATGTGAAGGAAAATGGGCAGAAAATCCCTGTACCTAAATTAATTCTTCTTGCTGCATTTATTGAAACAACTTATGCCTCTTCTTCATTTGCCTGCAGAAATTAGGAAAAATTTGCAAAGGTTCACTACATAAGCATCACATTCCTTATACAAAAGTAAAGCTTCATAATAAAATTTGTATTAGAGTCAATGACAAAGGAGACAAGGTGGATCCATGCAGAATAACCCCCTCTTGAGATTACTCTAACAGTGCCAAAAGGTCCAAACTGTCCATGGAGACCTGTGATTGATTGATTATCTCATTTATACCCCACATTTTCCCAACAGCGTCAGGCTCAATGTGGCTTACAGCGCACCGCAGAGGCAGACGGCAGTGCAGTAAAATTAAGATAATGCAACAGAAAACATACATAAGAAATAATGGGGAGGATGGGGAAGGGATGGAAGGAACAGGGAAACCAGGGGAGAGGAGGGAAGGGTGGATGTTTATTTAAAGAAACCCAGCCCTGATGACTATGATGCTTCACAGAAAGACAAAAAATATTGTGCAAAGGTTGAGTAGCTTCAGTGCCTCCATTAAATATTGTTTAAATAAATCACTGAGGGAAAATTGAGCACTCTTAATTTCAAATGTATTTCTATTGTCAAGAGCCTCCAACTTCTTATGAATCGTGGCACTATCATGCACCCGTGCTGAGTTGAATTTGTGCATTTGGAGAGGAGCTTTTTCCAGAGATTGTTTTTCTCTCCTGTACTTCTACAATCACACCAATTTTCCAACAATCTGGAATGAACACACTGTATTCTTAATATCTTCATTTTCAGAGTCACTACCTACTGTAATGAAATTATAGCTTGCTATGTAGACTCCTTTGCAATTGTCGTTGGGTGAGCTGGAGGGACTAGCAATCCCAGTTTGGGCTGCTTCACCAAGCCCGGAGATGTGGTCTTCAATTAAATAATAAGCTTAGATACAAACTTACAGTTGCTAAAAATGGAGGATAAAGACCTCAGAACCATTAAGTCAGACTACAGTAGCATTTTGAAATGGTTACAAGACGATAAGTGTTAGCTAATGATTTTTAAGTTTGAATTTGGATGCTTATAATCATAAGTGTCATCATGAATCAGCACTTTAAAGCAGTTTTTCAGGATATCTACATTGAAATATATTGAATATATTGCCTCCATTATATGCAAATCTCTTTCATGCATATTCATTGTGGGTATCCTGAAAACCTGACTGGCAAAGGTGTACTGCAGGACCAACTTGGGAAACGCTGCTTTAAAGCACCAGTAAAAAAATATAAACATGAAGGGTTTTTGAGACCGGTGATAGAGACGTGGAACCAGTGAAGAATAGATGCTACTGTAGTTTGACTTAATGGTTTCTGAGGACTTTTTCCTCCGTTTTTAGGAATTGTGCTTGTGAATTTAAGCTTGTTTCTAAGCTTATTTAATTGAAGACCAGATCCCCGGACTGTGTAGTAAGATACTTTTTTGGTCTGTCTACATCTCTGAATATTTGAAGTATTGCAACTGCATTAAGTCCAAACATGGCCATACTTCAATTCTTCTCCTCTCCACTGCATCTTCCATCGCCATCTGCTCTGGATTTGCTACACCATGCTTATTTTCCAGGCATTGAAAATACCGTACAATACTTGCTGTTGTAAACAAACACAAAAAGATGTATAAAACGGATCCTCAGAGGTAACCTTCCACTTAAGCCATCGACTTTGGAAATAATGGAAGTAGGTATTTCACCTTCTCTCTTCATCAATCCAACATGTTTCTTAATGGTTTTTCTTTTTCTCAATCACAATATGTGAAATAATATTAATAAACTTTTTAGCAAGCATAGTTCAAGCTTATCAGCTGAAAAGCATTACTTATCTGAGGCAGCTCCTTGTGACTCTGGGCAAGTCACTTAACCCTCCTTTGCCTGCCGCATTGAGCCTGCCATGAGTGGGAAAGCGCAGGGTACAAATGTAACAAAAATAAAATAGATACTATTGGAGATTTTACATGGAATGTTGCTACTATTGGAGATTCTACATGGAATGTTGCTATTCCACTAGCAACATTCCATGTAGAAGGCTGCGCAGGCTTCTGTTTCTGTGAGTCTCACGTCCTGCACGTACGTGCAGGACGTCAGACTCACAGAAGCAGAAGCCTGCGCGGCCACATTGATGATCTGCAAGGGCCAGGCACAGGCAGCTCCTTGTGACTCTGGGCAAGTCACTTAACCCTCCATTGCCCCATGTAAGCCGCAATGAGCCTGCCATGAGTAGGAAAGCGCAGGGTACAAATGTAACAAAAATAAAATAGATACTATTGGAGATTCTACATGGAATGTTGCTACTATTGGAGATTCTGTTGCTACTATTGGAGATTCTACATGGAATGTTGCTATTCCACTAGCAACATTCCATGTAGAAGGCTGCGCAGGCTTCTGTTTCTGTGAGTCTGACGTCCTGCACGTACGTGCAGGACGTCAGACTCACAGAAGCAGAAGCCTGCGCGGCCACATTGATGATCTGCAAGGGCCAGGCACAGGCAGCTCCTTGTGACTCTGGGCAAGTCACTTAACCCTCCATTGCCCCATGTAAGCCGCAATGAGCCTGCCATGAGTAGGAAAGCGCAGGGTACAAATGTAACAAAAATAAAATAGATACTATTGGAGATTCTACATGGAATGTTGCTACTATTGGAGATTCTGTTGCTACTATTGGAGATTCTACATGGAATGTTGCTATTCCACTAGCAACATTCCATGTAGAAGGCTGCGCAGGCTTCTGTTTCTGTGAGTCTGACGTCCTGCACGTACGTGCAGGACGTCAGACTCGCAGAAGCAGAAGCCTGCGCGGCCACATTGATGATCTGCAAGGGCCAGGCACAGGCAGCTCCTTGTGACTCTGGGCAAGTCACTTAACCCTCCATTGCCTACCGCATTGAGCCTGCCATGAGTGGGAAAGCGCGGGGTACAAATGTAACAAAATAAATAAAACTGTAGAATAAGGGTAAATGTGCCGACACGTATTTTGCCCAAAGCTGTTTCAAGGCATCCCCCTTAATTCTCATGCAGCGTGTATCACAACCTGGATAGCTGGATTGAGAGATGTTGGACATCCACCATCTCTCCATGTCTTCTCTTTGTCCCAACAGGAGGCAGAAAGGGAAGCAAGAGAGAGCTCCTCTCAAAATTGTCTAAAATTTCAATCTGAGGGGAAATAAATAACAGGTTCACTAAATTCCCCCTTTTAGTTATGTAGCATTAAAGTTTACATTGGATCTGGCAGCAATATGTAATAGTGTCTTCAGAAACTAACTCTATCTGTGCTAGCAATATATGAGCATGGGTGTGTTTATTCAAACAGCCTGTTCTAAGAGGGAGTTAGCATTTTAAAGTCGACATATTAAATCACAAGGGTGAGGGGAGCTTTTTTACCTTCCTAATTCAACCCTCCTTGGATTTGCTGGAGCTCTGAGACCAGGAAAGGCTGAAGAGGTTAGGTTTCTGCCAGGTACTTGTGACCTGGGTTGGCCACTGTTGGAAGCAGGATACTGGGCTAGATGGACAATTGGTCTGACTCAATATCGCTATTCTTAAGTTCTTAACCAAGCATTCAAGGACAGGAAAGGAAATTATTTTCAACCTTTGGGGTCTGTCTCCCAACCTGAGCTGCTGCAAGGGCAATGGGCACCCTAGCTGCACACCTTCCCCTCTTAACTTTCAAGTCCCTAGCCTGCAGCTTCCCCCCCTCCCCCCCCCAAAAAAAGAAATGTTTGAATTAAACTCAACAATCATGATCGTCACACAAACATCCGTATATGTGCTAATGGATTTTTCAGTGTGATTGTCAGGTTTTACTTTGACTGCAGCTGCTCTTTGCTGCTCCTTCCCCCACCTAGGTGACCACCTAGACTTGCCCAATGGTTGGGTTGGCCCAGCTCTCTACAGGAGAGAAACCTGTTGGATAATGAATGATTTGATAGAAGAAAAGTACTGAAGAATGAAACGTGACTCTGAGTTTGGAGGAAAGGGCTGGGTGAATGCAGTCTGGCCACTAGCTCGTAAAGATAACAGAAACCAAAGAACAAGATGTACTCTTCTGTCTAGAGTGGCTGAAGTCTACAATGAAGAAGAGGCTGATGTAGATTTTAGCCACTGGTGTGTTGAAAGATAAGTGTGTTGCTGGACATTCTTGAAGACTTAATTGTTTTTTTATACCTCGTTGAGGAAATGTGTTCAGTAAAAATTCCTTTTACTTTGATCAGTCATTCAGACTGGACAGATGCCTTTTGAGCTAGACTATGCTGTCTATTGAGTGGTATTAGGGACATTTGTTTCCCTTCATCTCTCCCTCTACCCAACAGAGCCCCAGAGGTAAGGGAAATAAAGTTCCTGTCCTATCCACATGCATCACCCTGAACTCTGCCCTAGGGCTGTTGAGATAGGACTGAACCCACTGATATATTTTGCTATAGGCATAACTGCAAATGCTCACTAAACAGTAGCTTGAAGACTTCCTTACCCACATCTGTTGCAATAGAATTAGAGCCAGCTTAAACATTAGGGGCTGAATTTAGTAAATGGCGCTCAAACTTTGGCACCAAACAAACATCAGCGCTTAATGGTGTTCTATAGCGGGCATTCTAGAATAGCATGTAGCGTCGGGATTCACACTCAACATTGGGTGCAAGGAGTTAATCAATTGAAACCAGGTCTAAATTTCAGTGTGCAAGTTGGGAATGCCCCAACCCGCCCATGTCCCTCCCATCATTACGCCCCCTTTACAGCTCCATGCAGAAACACTTAGGCACTATTTTATAAATGGGTTTGTGTGTTTTCACATGGATCAGCCATTTTTGCCCCATTTTGCTGCCTTGTCGTGCCAAAAACTCAGCTTGGAAGTAGCATCTAAGGTTAGGTGCCATATATACAATTCCCCTGTAGGTGGCCACCAAAGGTGGCAGCTTCTGGGGCTGGCAAAGAGCAAGTGAAGTCAAAGAAAAATAATAGGTCCTAAAAGCTCAGAGCCCCTAGTAGGTGCTTTTACCCAAAGGAAGGCATGGAGAATTTTCAATTAGCCTATTTACCCAAGTAAATTATTTGTGGACATTATAAATACAATACAAAACAATCTTTAAAAGTATGATGTCCAATTATGCATTTAAACATAAACAACAGAGGTGTACTAGACAGTTCTAGGAGCAGATGGTATTGGGACAATCATGTTCAATTATCAAATTTTCAGAGGCGAGAAGGCCTAGACATCTGAAAGTTAACTGAAGTGTGTTGGGGGGGGAGGGGAGAAGGTTAATGGGAAGGTTGAAGATTCACCTAGGTTTCTAATATGCTTGCACTAGCTCTGAACAGGCTATAGTTTTGGAATGCAAAGTATAGTCAGAATAAGAGAATTACTCTATGCTAAACACTCAAGGTTGGCTTTGAACAGACCATATGAGAGGTTTTGTTGTTCTCATCCTTCTTTCCTTCTCAGTATGGCAAGCTGGACACGTCAGTATCTGTGGGTTCTCTTGACATTTTTAGACCCTTCTCAACAGTTTCTCATTAGAGTCCTGAGCCCTGTGTGTTGAAATTCATCTGTGAAGATAGATCAGAATTTGTATTTTTAAGAACTTTTTGGGAACATCTGATTCAGATCATTGAATGTCTCTATCCTGCATCACCAGATTGTCAATCCACAGGCTCCAGTTTCAGCAGTCTATGACAATCCCTCATGAGTCCAAAGTCTGCATCTAAATTGTATAAACTCGTGCAATCGTCAAACCCTAACATATGTTCTGACCTTACTTCTGCATGGGAAATGAACTAAATGTCTCGCTGTCCAGTAAGGAGTGGGATCTTTTTTTGGACAAAAACTATGCGCTCCTCCTTTTCAGCTGCTCTTCTACAGTCTACCTACTATATCGTCCATAAATCCAACTGGACGCCTGTAAAACTTGCTAAAGTAAAACAAAGTACATCAAATCAATGTTGGTCATGAAGTGGGTTCACTAGATCATTTGCTTTTTTCCTGTTGTAATTTGCAATCATACTGGTGTTCGCTTTGGGGCACTACTCAGAAGATATTTAAAATTCAAGATACTCTGTCCTGTAAAATACTAATCCTCAAGGCTTCAACTCATGGCCTGCCAATTCCTCAAATATATTTTAAATTGTTTAACTTAATGATTTCTCTTGCCCTCCATCTGATTGCACTGCATTGGGAAAATAATCAGCTTGTTTCATTTCCTGAATGGTGGAACCTGCTGTGTTCATACAGGCGATATGAGGAAATAGCTGCCACAAGGTTTGGTCATGTCTCGTCTTTTTATAAAGCATGGTCACTGCTAGATAGCTATGTAATCCTGTAAAAGGGAATTAACTTTCTAAAGCCCCGACCTATATGTCAAACCTTATAGACTTGCCTACCAGGAATGCAAAGAGATCAGCACGCACATTCCTCAATCTCCATTACCCTAACTGCAAAGGACTAAAATATAAATCCACATACGCGACCAGTTTCTCATACATCTGCACGCAGCTATGGAACGCACTACCGAAGGCCATAAAAATAACGCAAGACCTGACTATCTTCCGAAGGCTACTGAAAACAGATCTGTTCAAGAAGGCATACCATAAACACCCATCTTAAACACCAAAAATAAGACTCTACACGACATAGACATAATTGAAATCTTATCACTTGACTGATCAACCTCCTTACCATTAATGAATAAGCATAACCACTTCAACCTCTATGTCGAATATGGTCTCTCCATAGTCGATGACCTAAAGTATGATACAACCCAATTTCTTACTCAGGAACTTTCATGTATTACCATAATTTATTCTTCCTTAACATGTATATGCACATGATATATATCTATACCATGATCTGTCCACGTATGTTATGTTACATGTATGTTACCATGTATGTATGCAACTTAACACATTATCATTTGTAATTCTGTTACCCGGAAATGGCAACCGCCATTACGGCAAATGTAAGCCACATTGAGCCTGCAAATTGGTGGGAAAATGTGGGATACAAATGCTACAAATAAATAAATAAAAGCATGTTTGTATATGCTGTTCTTTATTTTTACCAGCCCACTGTCACATTTATTATTTTTTTTCTTTTCTCTTTTTCTTGTTTCAATCATGTATGCAGATGTATGTTTATTCAAATATTGTATTGTTTAAAATTAATAATGTTTGAAAAAAAAAAAGAATTTGTATTTTTATGTATGTTAAAAGAAGATCCCTGTGGTGTAGTGGTAAGTAAGGAACTGGGAGTTTTGATGACCTAACATACAAGTCCTTCCCAGAAATGGAATGTGAACTAGCAACTTAAGATCAAAAAGCACCCAAGGTTTTTTTCTTCATCACTGACTATAACCAGAGCAAATCCACCAGGTAAAATTGGTCAAGTACCAATTTGTGGTCCACGACGGGTGTGTGTGAACTTGTTTTTCGTACCCTATATCTTTGCTGTCATATAAAACTAATGGTATATTTCCTGTTGTCTTACAATTAACTAAACAACAGTCCTCCTAGCAAAGAAAACCAAATCTTTACATCAGCGCTGGTCTCTCAGTCAACTGATGCCTCAAATATAGTATTTTCGGTTTTCTGGAGAGGTCAGTCAACCCTGGCTTTCCTGCCAAGAAATTTAAGTGAGGAAAAGAGACAGTGACATAGAGACAGAGATATGCACATATACTGTAGTGCTCCCATAGCGCATGATCTGGTGCGGGAGGTAATGGTGTTGGGGTCGCTTGATAACTGTGATCATAATATGATCAAATGTGATATTAGCTTTGAAGTATACACAGGAAATTCAATACGTTAGCATTTAACTTTAAAAAAGAAGACTATGATAAAATGAGAAGAACGGTGAAAAAAAAAAACTTTTAGAGGAGCGGCTTCGAGGGTCAAAAATTTACATCAGGCATGGATGCTGTTCAAAAACACCATCCTGGAAGCCCAGGCTGAATATATTCTGCGTATTAAAAAAGAAGGAAGGAAGACCAAACGACAGCCGGGATGGTTAAAAAGTGAGGTGAAGGATGCTATTAGAGCTAAAAGAAAATCCTTCAGAAAATGGAAGAAGGAACTGACTGAAAATAATAAGAAACAGCATAAGGAATGTCACGTCAAATGGAAAGCGCTGATAAGGAAGGCAAAGAGGGACTTTGAAAACAAGATTGCGTTGGAGGCAAAAACACATAGTAGAACGTTTTTTAGGTATATTAAAAGCAGGAGGACAGCAAAAGAATCAGTTGGACTGCTAGGTGACTGAGGGGTAAAAGGGGCGATCAGGGAAGACAAAGCCAAAGCGGACAGATTAAATGAATTCTTTGCTTCAGTCTTCACCAAGGAAGATTTGGGAGAGATACCGTTGCCAGAAATGGTATTCAAAGCTGACGAGTCGGAAAAACTGAATTAAATCTCTATAGACCTAAAGGATGTAATGGGGCAATTTGACAAATTGAAGAGTAGCAGATCTCCTGGACCGGATGGTATTCATCCCAGAGTACTGACAGATCTGAAAAATGAACTTGTGGAACTATTGTTAGTAATATGTAATTTATCATTAAAATTGAGCATGGTACCGGGAGATTAGAGGGTGGCCAATGTAACGCAGTTATTAAAAAAGGTTCCAGGGGAGATCTGGGAAATTATAGACCGGTAAGTCTTATGTTGGTGCTGGGCAAAATGGTAGAGACTATTATAAAGAACAAAATTACAGAGCATATTCAAAAGCATGGATTAAATGAGACCAAGACAACATGGATTTAGTGACGGGAAATCTTGCCTCACCAATCTGCTACATTTCTTTGAAGGGGTGAACAAACGTGGATAAAGGTGAGCCAGTTGATATTGTGTATCTGGATTTTCAGAAGGTGTTTGACAAAGTACCTCATGAAAGACTCCAGAGGAAATTGGAGAGTCATGGAATAGGAGGTAGTGTCCTATTGTGGATTACAAACTTGTTAAAAGATAGAAAACAGAGAGTAGGGTTAAATGGTCAGTATTCTCAATGGAGAAGGGTAGTTAGTGGGGTTCCCCAGGAGTCTGTGCTGGGACCGCTGCTTTTTAGCATATTTATAAATGACCTAGAGATGGGCGTAACTAATGAGGTAATTAAATTTGCTGACGACACAAAGTCGTTAAATCGCGGGAGGATTGTGAAAAATTACAAGAGGACCTTAAGAGACTGGGAGACTGGGCGTCTAAATGGCAGATGACGTTTAATGTGAGCAAGTGAAAAATGATACATATGGGAAAGAGGAACCCGAATTATAGCTACGTCATGCAAGGTTCCATGTTAGACAGGGATCTAGGTGTCGTCGATGATACGTTGCAACCTTCTGCTCAGTGTGCTGCGGTGGCTAAGAAAGCAAATAGAATGATAGGTATTATCTTGGTTTAAGTGCTGCTTCGCTCTACAGTGCGTCACAGTTTCACAGAGGCTTCTTCAGAAGTGTTTACAAATGCAGCAACTGTAGTACCATTTCCTTTCAGTTTAAAGATGTTTCTGTCTTGCAAGGAAAGGGTACTACAGCTGCTACATTTGTAAACGCTCCAAGATAAGTACCAGATACTAATACGTACGGACTTGTTGGATTTTATATTAATATGAAAAAAGATAGCAAAGGAAAAAATAATAAAAATGGTTAAATAAAAAATTAAAGGAGGTTTTTTAGGGTTAGTGAAGAAGTTGTCTAGTCATCTTTCGAAAATCCCTGAAAACATTCCTCTTCAACAAGGCCTACAATGAACACCTATAACCTCACTAAGTCACCTTCACCAACCCACTCATTCATGAAAGATCACCTTTTACAACTATCCTAAGTACTCCCTTCCTTCTTCCCTCCCTTGATCGATACACATCACTAACTGTAACAGATATCCTGATATGACAATGTCAATAAATTTATGTAAGCCACATTGAGCCTGCAAATAGGTGGGGGAATGTGGGATAGAAATGCAATAAATAATAATAATAATAATTTGTCCAAAGTTCAACTGAGACGTGACAGATACCACTGAAGCCCGTTTTCCTCCTTTTTCAATTGAGCTATTTATGTTAAAAGAATAGAGGCAGATAGTCCACAAAAATTCTGCAAGGCAACTAACATAGAACTAGCATAGCAATTCTAGCTCAGTGGCTAATCTTTTTTAACTGAAGCAAGAAGGGAAAGCATCCAACGGCAGGCTTTTCGGAATGATTTGCAGGTATCAATTTGTGGAAAGAGTGGGCTGCTGTGGTTGGGAGAAATGGAGGATATAGAGGTGTGTGGGAGGGATTGTGAGCACCTGTATGTTTGGGGGTATATATATATGTCAATATGGGGGCATAGGGCTGTGTGTAGGTAGGGGAGTGTGGAGGGAAGGACTTATGTACTCGTGAAAGGATGCATGGAGTGAATGCTTGGGTGGGTAGGGGACTGAAGACCAGGGTTCCCACTAAGCAATAAACCTGATCTTTCAACAGTGTTCTTGCCAGTGGGAGGATCTGCCTGTCCCTTTCGAATAAAAGTGTGATATCACCGCTCCTTTCCCCACTGGCAGAGGACTCCCACGCAGCTCAAGGCTGCTTAGGGGGAACATTGCTGAAGACTCTGCTTCATCTTATGTTTCATGACACTTGTGCTTCAGTGGAGATAAGACTACCAGGCATACTATAGAGAGAAGCAGTGTATATTGGGGGGGGGTGGGTGGGGTTATATTTTAGAAGTATGGCTATGTGTATGTAGGTAAGGGTTGTATGTAGCCTAATGGTTAGTGCAGTGGGCTTTGATCCTGGTAACCTGGGTTTGATTCCCACTGCAGTCTCTTGTGACCTTGGACAAGTCACTTAACCCTCCATTACCCCAGGTGCAAAAAAAAAACACCTTAGATTGTGAGCCCTCTAGGGACAGAAAAAGTACCTGCATATAACGTGTACAATGCTGTATACATCTAGTAGTACTATAGAAATTATTATTAGTAGTGGTTGTGAAGGTGTCTATAAGAGGGTTGGATGGGGTGTATGGGAACTGTTTGTAGGTAGAGGAGGGCTTTAAATATGCACTTGTTTCAGGCAGTTTTGAAGAGATGTAAAGTATTATTGTACCGTCTTTTCCTGGTATGAGACATTATATTGATGTTTTGTTTGTTTCAGGATACTGATATAGATGTATGAAGACAGGCTTAAGAACAAAATTAATGGAATAAGAGTGTGTGTGGGAGGGGTGCATGTAGGTGTGAGGGAAAGAGGTGTGTGTTTAGGTGGGGTGGGTTTCCTATAAAGAGGTCATAGGTGTGTTTTGGGGAGGTATGGCTGAGCATGTTTAAGTGAAGGTGAGTCTGTGTGCCTTCAAGGTCAGTTTGTGAAGTGTATGACCTGTGTAACTGTACCACGTGCTGTTTACAAGGGGACACACTATACTGGTGCCATCTCCTCTCTCCCCCCTCCCCACCATCACCACCACCACCACCAAGGCCTTTCACATCATGTGGTCAGAGGAAAGAAAGAGCGGGTCATATAATAATGACACTGAACAGCAGAGGGGAGCTGAGAGAGAAAGCAGGAATCTCTTCTACAGCCACCATCAGTACTACTGAAGGAACAAGGCGGGCTGTGCTAGCACTGATACAGCTGCACAGGAGGGGTGACTGGCTAGCTTAGAGTTGGTCGGAAGGATATGTGTGTTTGGGGGGGGGGGGTAGGGGGTGTTATCTTTTGGAAAGGAGCACTGATCCACATTCTGCAGCCTGTTTCCCACAGAAATCAATGGACATTTTCTTTTAGAGTGTCAGTTCTCTAGTCTAGAATACCGACCTGATATATCTTATTTTATCAGTATTTATATTCCACACGATCTATACATTCTCAGCAGATAACAACATGAAAACATATATAATTTTCTCATCAATACAGTTTTCAAAGTCACCTGAGAGGCATGCCAAATTTGGGGAATTTATGTCCCTTTTTGGAGAGTGATTGTGCATACAGACAGATGGATGAACAAAACATTGAGCCCTTTTGTATAATTCCTTCAATCATTCCATATGTTAAAAAAAACATAAAAAGCATTTTGTATATGAACAATAAATAATAGATAAAGGAAAAAAGAGGATAGTATCTTCCGAAGGCTACTGAAAACTGACCTGTTCAAGAAGGCATACCATAAACATCCATCCTAAATACTAAATAATAAGACTGAATATGAACTAGATAAAACCGAACTCTTATCACCAGACCGACTAACCATATTGCTACTAACGAACAAGCACTGACACCTCAATCCTTATGCCAAATATGATTTCTATATAATTGATGACCTAACGAATGTTACAATCCAATCTATCACTCAGGAACCTCTATGCAATACCATAATGTATTCTTCCTTACCATGTATGTATGCACCTTAATGCAATACCTCTTGTAATTCTATTACCCGGAAATAGCAATCGCCATTATGGCAAATGTAAGCCACATTGAGCCTGCAAATAGGTGGGAAAATGTGGGATACAAATGCTACAAATAAATAAATAAAATAAATAAACTTCAGCTTTCTGCATGAAAAAGCCAGAGAATAGGAATGCATAACCCCTTAAGACAAGCAAGGGGCACAATGGAGTGATGCACAACCCTGACAAAATCTCTGCAGTGCTAGATTTCAGGATTATTCCTCTGAGGGCCCGAGGAGATCACTGACAAGGCCATCGTAAGCGTTAGGCAGACTGGCTGATTGCCTAGGGCAGCAGCTTCTAGAAGCGACAAAGAGCAGCTGTAGTCAAAGCAAAACAATAAGACCTAACAGAACAGCTGCACAAACCGAAAGAGCCGGCAGTGTTTACTTTCAGCCACACAGTGGATAGGCAGTTTTCAAATTGCCTGTTTACCTGGTTAAATGCCTTTTGGAAAGTACCTTCATAAGTACATAAGTAATGCCACACTGGGAAAAGACCAAGGGTCCATCCAGCCCAGCATCCTGTGCACGACAGCGGCCAATCCAGGCCAAGAGCACCTGGCAAGCTTCATAGTTTAAACAAAAAAAAACAGCATCACGGGCCTTTAAAAATGGAACACAGTTCTTTAATGAATGAGCCTTGACAAAAAGACCCCACACGGATACAGAAAGTGAAAGTGCCTTGGTGCTTTGTAGCTTTTACTATATGAGACGTGGGGTAAGGAATAATATATTGTAGAGGAATATATTCGAGTTATTCCCCAAGTTTTGCACGTCATCACTGTGACCCCTGACGCAGGTGCTAGTCACCGAAACACGGCCCGTGTCGGGTCTTTTTGTCAAGGCTCATTCATTGAAGAACTGTGTTCCATTTTTAAAGGCCCGTGGTGCTGTTTTTTTTTTTTTTTTTGTTTGGACTTTAGTTTGTACTTTGTTCCCTCTCTTTTGTTATATCCGAGCTTCATAGTTTAACATTTCAATTAGGATGTATTTTACAGAATTGTTCTAGGAAGGGTGATATTGACGTGCTGAGTTTAAGTATCAAAAGTTTGGAGACGAATCCTGGGATTCTGACAATTAATTGAAAGGGGTACCAGGCTAAAAGTTTGCCTGGGGTGCTTAATAATCTTGCAACGGCTCTGCTCACAGTCTCTCTATAAAGAGTCTTTATATACTAAGTAAGGATGGGCAGCCAAAAAACATTTTTGCTGGGTTTTTTCTCATTCCAGAATGAATGTTGTCAAGAAAGCGAAGTCTTTGAAAAGGAGTGTACACTATCCCCTGGCCAGGATGGAAAGTTGTGCACGCAAGTTATAGAACAAGGTAAATTGCTCTTTGTAAATTATTTTAGTGAGCTGATAATTGGTATTAATGAGCAATAATAGGCTGCAATTGGCCTTAATTGAGACCAATTAGTAGTTATGCGTGCAACTGCCCTTGGTCGGTATTTTATAACATATGTGTGACACTGGGCCTTCAGAACTAGGACAACAGGAGTACTTTATTAATTGGCGCCTGCCTCAGGGGTTACAGTTCCCAAGCACGGGGCATAAACTTGGTACTCACGGGCCGGGACTATCCTAGGCAGGTTGGCTTCCCCCAGAGCTTTCCTGCTGGCTGCACCTCCTTTCTTACCAGCCCCAGAGCTGCTGCCGCTACCGCCGCCGGGCTTCTTACTCTTCTTCACCACCTCCCACTTGCCTAGGATAGTCCTGGCCCTTGAGTACCAAGTTTATGCCCCGTGCTTGGGAACTGTAACCCCTGAGGCAGGCGCCTTTGTTGGCGCCGAAACACGGCCCGTGTCGGGTCACCAATTAATAAAGTACTCCTATTGTCCTAGTTCTGAAGGCCCAGTGTTGCTTTTTTTCTTTTGGTTTGTCTGATTGTATACTATATTGCCCTCTCTGTCTGTATAACATATGTGTGCAAATTCTATCCTGGCCATGGGAGGGGCATGAGGCCAGGGGTGTCCTCTTTGTTATAGAATATTAGCATTTACGCGGGCGCGAGCACTTACATAAGTCGTTGATATGGCGTAAGCGCTCACACCTAGTGTTAGGCACTAATATGCGGACTTACTCTAGTTTTCTTTAACTGCAATTGTGTGCGCAACCGCCATTATAGAATCCGCGCATAGTGCACTGTATCCTGACACCTAACTTTAGGATCCATTTCTTGAATCTACTATGTATACAGAGAGCACACTTTTCTTGAAGAATGTACGTTATTTGAAAAAGGGCACGCTCTGTTCCTGATAGAGCACCCATGTGCAAAATGTCAGGAAACAATGCACAATCATTAAGGATACTACTATACTATCCTATACTATACTACTAAGGGTTTTCTATCTCCCTAAATCCCATTATTACAGGTTCAAAGCGGGTTTACAACAAGAGAAACACTTACATGTAATAGACTAATACAATAAAACACTTTCTCATATGTATCCTATAATCAGCTACCCACATTAACATCCCTCTTATTGCCAAAGAAAGCCTTGAATTGCCAGGTCTTAACTTGCTTCCTAAACATTACGTAAGATGAACTTAGTCGAATCTGAAGAGGCAAAGAATTCCAGACTTTCAATACAGAATAGCAATAGGATCCCTGATGTAGCCTTTTATGATTAATATTTGTAACAGATGGAAAACTTAAAATAAAATCTTTAGAATTACGACTTTCATATCGACCACCTAAAAGAGAAATCAATAATGGAAAGTTGTTTGGCACATTCCTTGATAACATCTTAAAAACCAAAAAAACATAACTTATACGTAACACATAACTCCATTGGTAGCCAGTGGATATCTGCCAGCAGCGGCGTCCCATGATCAGACCTTGCTTTAGAGTAAATTAATCTTGCAGCTGTATTCTGAACTAGTTGCAATGTCCACAACCATTTTTCTGATAGACCGGTATACAGGGAATTACAGTAATCCAAAGAAGACAGGATCTCAGATTGAACCATTAGCTTAAAATGTTGCTGGGGAAAAAAAATATGAATGAATTGAACGCAATTGTCGTAACTTATAGAATGTTTTCCGGACTACTGAGTTAACCTGAGCTTCAAAATTCAGTGCAGAATCTAAATAAACACACAGAAAACAGCTAAGGCGACTCAAAAAGGAAGACTGGCCAATGCTCTTGAATTTAGAGTTTATTGAATAATCTATAGACTCTACATGGCCGAGTACTACGGTTCAATAAGTACCGGCGGTTATTTTATCTTCCCGCCAAGACCTGCAACCAGCACTAATTGATTCTACAATCCTAACCTGAGTTGAAGCATATGCTACATTAACATCATTGAGAGACTCCTGAAGCAGGCCCGTTGGCTGGAACATTACTACTACTACTTATCATTTCTATAGCGCTACTGGACGTATGCAGCGCTGTACACTTGAACATGAAGAGACAGTCCCTGCTCGACAGAGCTTACAATCTAATTAGGACAGACAAACAGGACAAACAAAAGATAAGAGAATATTAAAGTGAGGATGATAAAATAAGGGTTTTGAACAAGTGAACAAGGGTTAGGAGTTAAAAGCAGCATCAAAAAGGTGGGCTTTTAGCTTAGATTTGAAGATGGTCAGAGATGGAGCTTGACTTATCGGCTCAGGAAGTCTATTCCATGGCAGTGGCGTAGCCAAGGGTGGGCCTGGGTGGGCCCAGGCCCACCCACTTTGGGCTGAGGCCCACCCAGTAGCAGCACACCTATGGTGTGGCTAGCAGGGATTCCCAAGCCCCACCAGCTGAAAACTCCCAACAACTGTCCCTCCTGCATACCTTGTAAATAGCAGATGGCATGCAGGTGAGACAAGGAGAGACCAAATCACCTGTGGGACAGGGAGGGGTTCTTCTGCCCACCCATCTTGGGTCCAGGCCCACTCAAAGTTGGGTGTCTGGCTACGCCCCTGGCATATGGTGCAGCAAGATAAAAGGAACGGAGTCTGGAGTTAGCAGTGGAGGAGAAGGGTGCAGATAAGAGAGATTTACCCAGTGAATGGAGTTCCCGGGGAGGAATGTAGGGAGAGATGAGAGTGGAGAGGTACTGAGGAGCTGCAGAGTGAATGCACTTATAGGTCAATAAGAGGAGTTTGAACTGTATGCGGAAACGGATAGGAAGCCAGTGAAGTGACTTGAGGAGAGGGCTAATATGAGCATAACGACCCTGGCGGAATATTAGTCGTGCAGCAGAATTTTGAACAGATTGAAGAGGAGAGAGATGGCTAAGTGGGAGACCTGTGAGAAGCAAGTTGCAATAGTCTAAGCGAGAGGTGATAAGAGTGTGGATGAGGGTTCTGGTAGTGTGCTCAGAAAGGAAAGGGCGAATTTTGCTGATATTATAGAGAAAGAAACGAAAGGTTTTAGCAGTCTGTTGAATATGTGCAGAGAAAGAGAGGGAGGAGTCGAAGATGACCCCAAGGTTACGAGCTGATGAGACAGGAAGGATGAGAGTGTTATCCACAGAAATAGAGAATGGGGGAGGAGGAGAGGTTGGTTTAGGGGGAAAGATAAGAAGCTCAGTCTTGGTCATGTTTAGTTTCAGATGGCGGTGAGACATCCAGGCAGCAATGTCAGACAGGCAGGCTGATACTTTGGCCTGGATTCCTGCTGAAATTTCTGGTGTGGAGAGGTAGATCTGGTGTCGTCAGCGTAAAGATGATACTGAAAACCATGGGATGAGATCAGAGTACCAAGGGAAGAAGTATAGATGGAGAAAAGAAGAGGTCTCAGGACAGATCCCTGAGGCACACCAACTGACAGTGGGATACAAGTAGAGGAGGATCCACCAGAGTATACACTAAAAATATGCTGGAGAGATAAGAAGAAAACCAGGAAAGAACAGAGCCCTGAAATCCAAGTGAGGACAGCCTAGTAGGCAGTGATCAGTGTCAAAAGCAGCAGATAGATCGAGAAGGATGAGGATAGAATAGAGACCTTTGGATCCGGCTAGGAACAGATCATTGGAGACTTTAGCAAGCGTTGTTTCAGTTGGAACATGGCCATGTCGAGTCTATAGATGCTTGGTGCCTAAGGAAAGGGGTGACCAGCAGGAATAAAGAGGTGATAGTGCCTGTGTATAAGTCTCTGGTGAGGCCCCATTTAGAGTACTGTGTGCAATTCTGGGGACCGCACCTATAGAAAGATATAAACAGGATGGAGTTGGTCCAGAGGGCGGCTACAAAATTGGTAAGCAGTCTGAGTCATAAAACATATAGGGACAGGCTTATGAACCTCAACATGTATACACTGGAAGAGAGGCGGGAGAGAGGGGATATGATAGAGACGTTTAAATACCTTAGTGGTATTAATATACAGGAGGTGAGCCTTTCTAAATGAAGGAAACTGTGGAATCAGAGGGCATAGCAAGAGGAAATAGACTTTGGAGGAATCTAAGAAAATACTCTTTCACGGAAAGGGTGGTGGATGTGTGGAATGGCCTCCCAGTGGAGGTCATGGAGACAAAGACTTTGTCAGAATTTTTTAAAGTGTGGGACAGGCACGTGGGATCCCTTAGGAAAAGGAGGAGTTAGTGGTTACTGAGGATGGGCAGACTGGATGAGCTATTTGGGCCTTATCTGTCATCATGTTTCTATGTTTCTAAGTGAATGCTTCGGTATCTGGGTAACTGCGCTATGTTTTAGGGCAGTGTTTTTTTCAAGATTTTCCAGTGCAGTCTTACTCCTTATGGTGAAAGACTTCTAGCACAGGGAAATCTTTAGTAAAACCATTGTGCTAAAGGATAGCGCAGGGGGCATGCAAAATGCTTGAATAAGAAAATACTCCTGTTATAAAAACTGGGCTAAAATTCAGCATAGTTTTTATTCTTCGCTTAACACACTGCATCTACACCGGCTGAGGACTAGCATAAAGAGTCAGGGCAGAAGCAAAAGGCTCAGCTGAGGTGAAGTGCTGAACTTTACCTCAGATAACCTAAGGATTACTGGTGGTCCAGTGGGTCTGGGACACTCCAATCACTTCTAACACCCCCCTTTCAACTTCCTGGACCCCTGACTTCCGACCTGGAAGGTTTTCCTGGTAGCCTATGGCATTTTTTACCTTGAATATTTCCTTGGTGGCTTGCAGCCCCTTGCAGCTCCCTTCCTCACCAAAGATGCTCTGGGGGAGGGGGCAAGTGACACCCCCAGAACCTTCCTGCACACCTTTAACTTTGGGAATGAGATGCAATGCTCACTTGGAAAATGGTGGCACCTGATCTCATGTGGTGCCAGTCTGCCAAAAAAGGGATACACTGGATGGGATCAGGTACTATAATTTTCTAAGATGGCACCATGGAGACTGGAGCAAGTGAGCATCACTCCTGCCTCCCAATGTTAAAGATGCATAGGGGGTGTTGGGAGGGGGGGGGTCCATAAGGATCTGGGAGAATATTGGGGAGTCCATGGACTCACAGTGTATTTTTTTGTGGAAGACAAGGGGAGGAGATGCAAGGAGCCACTTGGGCCACCAGGGAAATCTTTGGGTTGGAGGGTGGGGGGCTACAGGCCACCAGGGACATTTGTGGGGTTTGAGGGATCTGGAGAGTCAGAGATGTTGAGAGCATTTGGAGGATTGGAGAGTCAGAGGAGGTACACAGGATCCTTGAGCAGACCAGTGCATGCACATATCCAATGTTTTCTCCCATATATGCTTGCTATTTGATCACTGCATTAGAGAAAACCCTTTGCATTACTCTTGTATTATGAAACTGTAGAGCAAGGATTTACTACCTTTTCCAAATCTGTGCTACGGTGAGTTGCAATCACGTACATGAGTTATTTCCCCATCTAAGTAGGCTTATACAATCTAGTTGTATCTGATATAGTGGAGGGTAAAGTGACTTCTAGCATCTGTCACCTGGTTTCCTTCTTGCAGCTACTTAGGCTTGTGTGCCGAGATTCTCTCCAGGGAGCTGATGCTCAAAGGTTCACGATACAGTTTCACTGTACCGCCAGCCGAGCACAGAAAAATTGCTGCGGCAGTAATTTGCTGCTCAGCGCTTCACGCTAACTTTCCTGTCAGTGCCTGAGCAGTGATTGGTTCAGGCACTGACAGGAAAGTTGACATTAAGAAAAGAAAACATGCTGTGCCTCTCTCCTGACATCCCCCCCCCCCCCAATTTTACAAAAGAAGTCTGGTGGTCTAGTGGACCCCTCCCCCCTCCTTACCCCCACTAATGCTAAACAAAAAGGCCTAGTGGTCTAATTGGACCTCTGGCCCCCCTCCTGACCTTTCCAATGCTAAAAAAAGGTCTGGTGGTCTAATGGCCTCCCCCCACCCTAGCTAGGCCAGGTACAACCTACCCAGTGGCCTTCCTCCCAGCTAGGTCAGACCTGGCTCTCCCTGTCACCTTGGCCTGGTGGTCTAGTGAAGCCCAACCCACCCCCCAGACCCTGTACCTTGTAGAAATCAGAAGTGATGGCCACTCACTCCTGTTTCTCTGGGCTGCCATCTTGAAAATGGTGTCACCCTGCCCCACGCAGTTCATCCTGAGATGGACTGAGCGGGGCTTAGCTACTATTTAAGGATGATTTATAGTCTGTTAACTGGGGAGTGCCTGGATAAAGTTGAAACTGCAAAAGTCTATCCTGGATTAGGCCTTGCATGGAATGTCTGGGTCACATTCAGCCCACCCTGGTAAGTGTCTTTAAATATACCGACTGCTCAACTTGTTAGATACCTGGAGTGCATATTAAACTCGAGGGTACCCCTTTCCCTAGTTGGCTTCCTATTGGATAAATATGAGGTGTTCCCTCTCCAGAGGGGGTTTGGGGGGGCAGTGGAGAGTTCTCCAAAAGGCAGCACTCCTGGGCAGGAAGGCAATTCTTAAGGTGCGGTCCACTTCCACTCCCCCGTCCTTTTAGGGTTGGCGGAATTTGCTACACCAACATATGCTATGGGACCGTAGAATGATAGGCACGTCCCCTAGATGCAAAAAAGAGTTCTTGTCCATTTGGGAACCTTATATTTTTCCCTGTCTCCCAGGGCACGTAGTTTTATATTAAATTATCAGTAGAATGTTTACGGGTCCGATTCTCGGCTTAGGAGATCTTTCTTCCTTCCTAGAGGGGGTGGATTTTCTTTTGTTGTTTGATATTGTAGTTTCTCATGGAGGGAAAGCTGTAAGAGTCCAGGCAGCTCCCCCCCACCCCCAATTCAGATGTATCCTAGTGTATTATACCGACTAGCTACCTCAAGGTTTTTTCCCCCACTTTTCTTGTCAGATTGAGGGGGAGGGTAGGGGCAGGCGGGTTGAGATTGGAATGGGCATAGGGTTTAGACGTTATATAACACAGTTTCATTACTGTTAACTATTGTTGGAATTATATCCTCACCATTTATTTGGTTGGGGAATAGAGGATGGAGGAAGGGGTTGTATTAACGAAAATGTTGGTGGTGGCAATTTGTATTTTACCTTATTTCACTTCATTTGTTACTGCATTTGTTTCCATGATAATATTGAATGTAATATTTACAGACTGTATGCACACCTGGCACCAATAAAAAGTTGTTGAACTAAATTTACTGACTGCTGCGGGCTCAATATTGGAGCTGGGGGATGGGGGGGGGCATCTCTTCTGGGTCAGCCAGGTGATTTTTGTGGCAGTGGTGGAAACTGCTATGCAGCAGGACTCTGGGTTTGATTCCAGCCCATGATCTCTGCAGTGGCAAAATTTAGGGCCCAGAAGATGCCCCAGTGCATGGCCCCCCAGCTGAGGATTGCCGCTGCCATCACTGAACTAAAGTAAGCTGGGAGGGTAAAAATTCCTCAGGTAGTCATGGTGCAAGATTCCAGCCTTGTTTCCACTTCAACTAGAAGCTGGAAGGAACCAAGGGAAACATTTGGGTCAACCTCACTCCCCTAGTTCTTTCTAAACTGTGCCCTGGTTTCTAATTACAGACACGGAGGGAGGGAGCACACTGTTCTGAGGATAAATAGGAGGCTCGCTTCAGTCCTTTCTGAGTGTCTTTCCATGACATGTTCTCACAGGAGTCTTTCTCTACGGATACAGAACCGAAAAGCTCTTCTAGGAGGACTGAAATTCTCAAGATGTACCATTTCATCCTTGATAGAAGCAGCAAGATTCCATTACAAGTACGTCTAAAAGGCTGGCTGATTCCAGTCGAGATCATTAGCCCAGTGCTGGAATTCTGTAGTGTATTCTACTACTGTTTGACAGCCCTGGCAGAGGGTCATTTTGTGATCCTCTGCCATATGAATTTGATTCAGTTTCCCTAAAGCCTGAGAGAGAGAGAGAGAGCAGTCAGAAAGCGTTCAGGGCAGGGGCGTAGCCAGACTTCGGCGGGAGGGGGGTCCAGAGCCAGAGGTGAGGGGGCACATTTTAGCTCCCCCTGGCGCCGCCGACCCCCCCCCGCCATTGCTGAACCCCCCCACCACCAACTTTGACCCCCCCCTGCCAACAACCCTCTCGACCCCCCTCCCGCCGCCAACCCGCTGTCACCTACCTTTGCTGGCAGGGGACCCCAGCCCCCGCAAGCCGAGCCGAAGTCCTCTTCTTCCCAATCCCGCGCAAGGCTTCGTTCTAGTCTGACGTCAGACTAGAACGAAGCCTTGCGCGGGATTGGGAAGAAGAGGACTTTGGCTCGGCTGGCGGGGGTTGGGGTCCCCCGCCAGCAAAGGTAGGCGATGGCGGGTTGGCGGCGGGAGGGGGGATGAGAGGGTCGTCGGCAGGGGGTTCCAGGGGTAAATCTACGGGGGCCCAGGCCCCCGTGGCCCCATACTGGCTACGCCACTGGTTCAGGGTTGCCCAGGTCAGTACGGTTCTTCGTAGTAACATAGTCAATAACAGCAGGTAAAGACATCTGTACCATCCATCTGGTCTGTCCAACAAAGGTGGCCAGAGCTGTATCCACCACTTTGTGCCGGTTATGCTCTTTCATGATTCAACACTGTCTGGCATCACAAACAGGGCGGCTGGCAAGCTGTTGAAGCCCGCTAGGCACAGAGCAGGAACTGATATGGAGCAGAAACCAGGCATGAAGCAGGAACTAGACTCAAGCATTATAGGGAAGAACTCTCTAATGGGTAAGTAAAGAAGAGCTGGGCTGCAGTAAACACAGGGCATGCCTACTGAACTGTTGTACCAGCAAGAGTGCATCTGCCTAGCTTTCCTTATATTTGATTACTGATTAGACCCAGTGGTTCTCAACCTTTCTTCTTTTGTAATACACTTGACAGACAATGTTCATGTACGTGACACACCGAACATTAAAATTCACAGCTGAACAAAGCAGGTCTAAATATTTTATTGTCTAATTATAAGTTTAGAATGAATATCGCCTATCAAAAAGCTGTTTGCAAAACACATCAGTCCCAGATATCTCACTTGTCATACAACAAAACAAATATGTATTCAAATTCTAGTGTCACCTCAGTAACAGCCCGACCCAGATGCCATTTTGATTCATACTGAAAAACTTTATTTCGAGACAGAGGACTAACCCTGATGCAGCCCAACAGGCGAAACATGATTCATGTTGGTTGCTGGTCTCTCTCTATAAGTTAAGTAAAGACATTTCTATTATATTAAAAACTATCAAAAAATAGTTTATAAGTAAAAATAAGCCCGATGAGGAAGTGGGTAAGTCATAGGACTGTGATCCTATGTGAAACGAGTTACCACTGAGGTCTTTGAAAATTTCATTCGGAGAGATGTTTGTACTGCATTTCCTGATTTGAATTGCGGTATAAATCTGGAGACAGTGTTGAGCAGTTATAGGATTGACCTCAGTAACAGCAAACAGTAAACAATAAATGAATCAGAGAAAAAGTTTCTTCACTTGTGTAATTAAACTCTGGAATTCGTTGCCAGAGAATGTGGTAAAGGTAGCAGTGGCGTTCCTAGGGGGGCTGACACCCGGGGCAGATCGCCGATGCGCCCCACCCCCCTGGGTGCAGCGTCCCCGGAACAGCGCAATGCCCCCCCGGCGAAAGAACCCCGATCCCCCGGCGAAAGAACCCCCCCGGGTGCATGCCGCTGGGGGGGGGGTGCCGCGCGCTTGTCGGCTCTTCGTTTTCATGCTCCCTTTGCCCCGGAACAGGTTACTTCCTGTTCCGGAGCAGAGGGAGCATGAAAACGAAGAGCCGGCAGGCGCGCGGCACCCCCCCAGGGCGGACCGCCCCCCCCCTTGGTATGCCACTGAAAGGTAGTTAGCTTAGCAGGGTTTAAAAAAGGTTTGGCCGGCTTCCTAAAGGAAAAGTCCATAGGCCATTATTAAAATGGACTTGGGGAAAATCCACTGCTTATTTCTGGGATAAGCAGCATAAAATGTTTTGTACTTTTGGGGGGGATCTTGCCAGGTATTTGTGACCTGGATTGACCACTGTTGGAAACAGGATGCTGGGCTTGATGGACTTTTGGTCTGTCCCAGTATGGCAATACTTATGCACTTATGTAACACAACATCCCTCCGCTGCCAGATACTGTGAAGCAACACAAAAACCTGTAAATATGTTACTCAGAAACTTTATAGCAAACAGCAGACCTGGAACATGCTCAGTTGGGGCTGGAGGCAGCAGTTAGTACTGGGGGTAGAAGGGAAGCAGAAAAAGGGACCAGTTAAGGGGATTTCAAGAACCTGACTCTCAAGATTGCTGGTCTTCCCAGCTTGCAGGCAGTGGTGGTTGTAAAGGAAAGACAGGCTTGCTGTCTACACCAAATGTTTCCTGACACACCGGTTGAGAACCACTCCACTGGATTAGACACAACTCTTGCTAGCCCAATGAGCTCCTCTGGGGGGGGGGGGGGGGGGGGGGGGGGTGAACATTTTTTTAAATACTACTAGAGCTCATGTTTTCTTCAATGTAGGTTGGTAATAAATGGCCTCTGTGGCTCAGCTGCAACTCCCCAGTCTTTAGAGCACAGGGTTGAATCCTAGAAAACCCCACACTATGCTAATGAAATACTAAGACTGCAAGACAGCTCACAGCCTAGCAACAAAGTATGCGCTTTAAATACCTTACCACAAAATGCTAAACTATACCTCAGGGAATTCAGATTTTGCATTACCATGCGTGTATTTTGTCATTGGCCGTAAGGCAGTCTTCATTTCCATCTCATTAATACTGTCTGTCAATATGCATGATAAATACTGCATTTACTCTTGCAGAGGAGAGATTTTGTGATGCAAGAAAGAGCTACCCTCTGGCATTTAATTAATTGCTGATGCAAACCTGGTCTTTATTATGTTATTGCCCTGGGTGCCATCCAGAGCAGTATCTAATGAATAATACCACTTCCCTAAACATAGGATGCACCCTTTTCCAGTACAAAATAACAAAAATATTCCCCATTTTACTATGACCCAGTTTAGGCAGTTTTGTGGGAGATCAGCTCACCATAAGGTTATTGCTTGTTCATCCCTGCCCTAGAAAGAAACTAATGATAATTTTTGAAATGTTTTTTTTTATTTTATTTTGATTCTATATTTTGAACTCTTCCATATAAAGTAGTCTGCTATTGTTTGGCATATCCCAAAGTCCTTCTTTCATTGTCTCAGTACTCTGATCTCCTTTCAGCCAACATGGATTTAGTGAAGGGAAATCTTGCCTCACCAATCTACTACATTTCTTTGAAGGGGTGAACAAACATGTGGATAAAGGTGAGCCGGTTGATATTGTGTATCTGGATTTTCAGAAGGTGTTTGACAAAGTACCTCATGAAAGACTCCAGAGGAAATTGGAGAGTCATGAGATAGGAGGTAGTATCCTACTGTGGATTAAAAAACTGGATAAAAGATAGAAAACAGAGAGTAAGGTTAAATGATCAGTATTCTTAAAGGAGAAAGGTAGATAGTAGGGTTCCACAGGGGTCTGTGCTGGGACTGTTGCTTTTTAACATATTTATAAATGATCTAGAGATGAGAATAACTAGTGAGGTAATTAAATTTGCTGACGACACAAAGTTTTTCTAAGTCGTTAAATCGCAGGACGATTGTGAAAAATTACAAGAGGACCTTACGAGACTGGAAGACTGGGCATCTAAATGGCAGATGACGTTTAATGTGAGCAAGTGCAAAGTGATGCATGTAGGAAAGAGGAACCTGAACTAAAGCTATGTGGTGCAAGATTCCACATTAGGAGTCACTGACCAGGAAAGGAATCTAGGTATCATCGCTGATGAAACGTTGAAACCCTCTGCTCAGTGCGTAGTGGCAGCCAAGAAAGCAAATAGAATGTTAGGAATTATTAGGAAAGGAATGGAAAACAAAAATGAGGATATTATAATGCCTATGTATCGCTTCATGGTGCAACCACTCCTCGAATACTGTGTGAAATTCTGGTCACCGCATCTCAAAAAAGATATAGTAGAATTAGAAAATGTACAGAGAAGGGCAACGAAAATAATAAAGGGGATGGGATTACTTCCCTATGAGGAAAGGCCAAAGCAGTTTGGAGAAAAGACGGCTGAGGGAAGATATAATAGAGGTCTATAAAATAATGAGTGAAGTGGAATGGGTAGACTTGAATTGCTTGTTTACTCTCTCCAAAAATACTAGAACTAGGGGGCACGCAACGAAGCTACAAAGTAGTAAATTTAAAACAAATCGGAGAAAATACTTCATTCACTGTGTAATTACACTCTGGAATTCATTGCCAGAGAATGTGATAAAAGCAGTTAGCTTAGTGGGGTTTAAAAAAGGTTTGGATAACTTCCTAAAAGAAAAGTCCATAAGCTATTATTAAGATGGACTTGGAGAAAATCCACTGCTTATTTCTAGGATATATAACAAAATGTTTAAACACACATGAATACAAGTATGTTTTTTTACTTCTTATGGTTTTATCTTACTTTTTCAGTATATAAAGTGGAGTAGTCTCATATGTGTCACACGAAAAAAAGTGTTTTTTTCACCCAATAACTGGGTGTATCACCCATGTGTAAGAGGTTAAGTCAATGATTAGATCATACACCCGGGTGATACACCCAGTTATTGGGTGAAAAAAACCACTTTTTTTCGTGTGACACATATGAGACTACTCCACTTTATATACTGAAAAAGTAAGATAAAACCATAAGAAGTAAAAAAACATACTTGTATTCATGTGTGTTTAAACATTTTGTTATATATTTCACGCTCGACAGAGTGTTGGCACAGTTTTTATTTCTAGGATAAGCAGCATAAAATGTATTGTACTGTTTTGGGATCTTGCCAAGTACTTGTAACCTGGATTGGCCACTGTTGGAAACAGGATGCTGGGCTTGGTGGACCTTTGGTCTGTCCCAGTATGGAAATGCTTATGTTCTTATGTTCTTATACCAGGCTTTGACACGGTCAAATATTTTTAAACCGAGGTTGGCATATTTGGCCATCCTGTAGTAGTTTGTGGATCGACGTATCATACCCATATGCTAAAAAATAGAATTTTTTTCAGCACTAGGGGCGTGCCTGGGGGTGGAGAGTAGGCTTGTTCTTCGCTAATTGGTTAGCGTAGCAACATCACTGTACGCTAAATGATTAGTGTATGAGTCCTTACTACCTAGAAAATAGTCTCATTAATGGCCACACGCTAATAGGGATATTAGCACATGGCCATTAATGAGAATAATAGAAAATGGGGTCATTTTATTGCCACGGTAAAAGTGGCCTCAGGGTGCGGGAAAGACCTGCGCAGGGGAAAGTGCTGGCCACTTTTTAGTGCAGCTCAGTAAAAGGTGTTTTTGCACAAGGTGATATTCATAGTTAAAAATTAAAAGGAGGTTTTCATGACCAAGGAAAGAGAATATCTAACCGATTTTTAAATTGACAGTTTTGTCTCTCAATTTGGTATCTGCGGTCTTAACACACAAATTTTTCAACTGTTCAATCAGCAGCCTGGTAGAATGACTGTTGTAATTTGCAGTTCGATTTGTTATATAAAAAAAAAATAAAAGGCCTTAGCGCACGAGAAAGACTTGCATAAGAGTGTGCTAAGGCATAGGAGCCAACTTTTCAAATTGATTGGGGGTGCTGAAACTTTTTTTTATAGGTGGTGCTTTCCCCTCTCCCCCTCCCTCGTCCCCCTCCCCCGCCCTCTGAGTTCCAGTCCCTCTCTCCAAGTTCCAGTCCCTCCCAGTTCCAGGCCCCCTCCCTCCCTCCTTTCCCTCCCTCTCTTCGAGTTCAGGCCCCCCTCCCTTTGAGTTCCAGGATCCCCTCCCTCCGAGTTCCAGGGCCCCCTCCCTCCGAGTTCCAGGGTCGTCTCCCCTCCCTCTGAGTTCCAGGGTCCCTCCGAGTTCCAAGGCCCTCCCTCCCTCCCAAGTTCCAAGGCCCCCCTCCTCCCTCCCTCCCTTCGAGTTCCAGGCCCCCTCCCTCCGAATTTTAAAAGTCATCTTACCTCGTCGGGGTTACAGCGGCAGCAGCAGTGAAAAGCGTGCAGGCTCGGCGCTTAGTTCAGTCTTCCCTTCTCTCTCTCTCAGCTCTGGTCCCACCCTTGATCTGAGAGAGAGAGAGAAGGGAAGACTGAACTAAGCGCCGAGCCTGCACGCTTTTCACCGCTGCTGCCGCCGTAACCCCGACGAGGTAAGATGATGACTTTAAAATTTTGTTGAGAGGGGACCTGGAACTCGAAGGGAGGAGGGACGAAGGGAACTTCCGGTGGGTGAAATATTGGGGGTGCTCGAGCACCCACAGTACCCACGGAGTCAGTGCCTATGCGCTAAGGCCTCTTTTTGTTGCTATTTGGTAAAAGAGCCCCTTAGATTGTGAGCCCACTAGGGACAGAGAAAGTGCCTGCATGTAGTATATGTAAACTGAAACAACAAAATGGGCACGGGATTACCAATGCAATAAGCAACAATAGAAAAGTAATCCACAAAATGTAACAGTATGAAATTCTAACGTACTTATAATGAAAAAAGGGGAAGGAAAAGACTCAAAGTAGCTCAAAACCAAACCAAAGGTATAAAGAGCTATATCGATCTATGTAGATCTGTATGGATCTCTACTTCATCTCATCATAGGTGAAAACCTTCCTGAAACCAGTGACTTCATTTGGAATCAAAAACAGAACACAATCTGTGCATAATATAGTGCTCGAGAAAAAAAAAAGTGAAAACCACTTATCTCATGGCTTAAATGAAGCATCTTGTAGATATTTGGAGATGCAGACTTGCCCCCGGGCCAACGATGGCTAGCAGTTTCGTAAACTACCGACGGACTGCAGTAAGCTGGAGCAGGTAGTAGGCGGGCTGGAACAAGCTGGAGTAGATGGCTGGTAAGCAGGGAGAAGCTGGATCCGGCGGACAGCGGTAAGCTGGAGCAGGTAGCTGGAACAAGCTAGAACAAGCTCTCCTCTGCGGTAAATTACTATATTAAAACACAAACACACACATCTACTATAATAAAACTCACCCTCAACGTTCTGAGGACACTGACATCAGTGAAGCCAAGCCCTGACTTCCTTCAAAAAGGTTCGAAGGTTCGTGGTGGTGAAGCCACCAAAATCGCTCCGGGCCCTGCCCTTGAGGGCGGAGCAATGGCAGAACAACGAAGGGGTTGGCAGGGAGGCATGGGGGGGGGGGGGGGAAATCGCGCCGGGCCCCCGCCCTCGAGGGCGGAGCAATGGCAGAACAATGAAGGGGTTGGCAGGGAGGGAGGCAGGGAGGCGGGGGGTGGGGGGGGTGGGAAATCGCTCCGGGCCCCGCCCTCGCGTCAAACGTCATGACATTGGGGGCGGAGCAATGGAAGAATAACGAAGGGGTTGGCCAGGGAGGGAGGGGGGGGGGTGTTGGCGACGAACACCTTGCTAGCGCCCGTTTCATTTGATCTGAAACGGGCCTCTTTTACTAGTATATATCTATTCTTTCAAAAACCACATAGTCCACCACACAACCTGATTTTAACCTTTCTTTACTCATTATTCTTATGTGAATAAAGGCAGGTTCATCCCTCCTCACAGAACTCCCTTATTTTAAAGGAGAAGAACAACAAAAGAGCAGCTTCCTTTCCTGTGATGTCATCTGATGTCAGAGGTAGAATGCTGAATCCTTTTAAGGGGGACAGGGCGGGCCCAGCTAAACTGCAAATTCAGGCTGTGATGTGCTTGAACAGCAGGGGAAACGGATTTCTGTACATAGCAACCCAGTTTGTAGGCAGCATGTTAACGTGGCCAAAGATCAGACTTTTCCCATGAACATCAGAGCCCCACTGACTGTGCAGCCTGCAAACAGAATCCTTTCAACTACAATGGAATCCTCAAGGGACTGGTCCTCAAATACGCTTGATGAGGACTAACTATGACTCTGTGGAAAGCCTAATATATACATTCACAATAGTGTAGAAAAAAATACTTTTTGGCTTATTTTGTATGCAAGGGCTTTACCTGAAATATGCCTTTCCTTTAGCCTCTTCCTGTTTCTGGGCTGTATGCTTTACAGAGCTTCCATCTCTCTCCTCTTCAATCTGTTCAAAATTCTGCTGCACGACTAATATTCCGCCAGGGTCGTTATGCTCATATTAGCCCTCTCCTCAAGTCACTTCACTGGCTACCTATCCGTTTCCGCATACAGTACAAAGTGCATTCACTCTGCAGCTCCTCAGTACCTCTCCACTCTCATCTCTCCCTACATTCTTCCCCAGGAACTCCATTCACTGGGTAAATCTCTCTTATCTGCACCCTTCTCCTCCACTGCTAACTCCAGACTCCATTCCTTTTATCTTGCTGCACCATATGCCTGGAATAGACTTCCTGAGCCGGAACGTCAAGCTCCATCTCTTGCTGTCTTCAAATCTAAGCTAAAAGCCCACCTTTTTGATGCTGCTTTTAACTCCTAACCCTTATTCACTTGTTCAGAACCCTTATTTTATCATCCTCACCTTAATATTCCCTTATCTCTAGTCTTGTTTGCCCTGTTTGTCTGTCCTAATTAGATTGTAAGCTCTGTCGAGCAGGGACTGTCTCTTCATGTTCAAGTGTACAGTGCTGCGTACGTCTAGTAGCGCTATAGAAATGATAAGTAGTAGTAGTAGTAGTAGCAGTAGTAGTAGTAGTACTCAGTTCCAGGAGGGAGATTTTAGGCCAGGCCTGGATTTTTGACAACGTTTTCATAGTACGTTATGGGACTTGCAATACTTGTCAATGGGTAGAATCAGGGACTACAAATTCCACACTGTTTTGGGATGTAAGTTTAAAACCACGACTGGCCGAAAAGTCTCCCTCCTGGAACTGGGTAGCTTGGCAGCTCTGGTTTTATATTTGCTGAGCTTCCAATTCTGAGAAGGAGATTTAAGGCCAGTCCTGGATTTCTGATAATCCCATCCTGATGCATTTTGGGACCTGCAGCACTGGTTGCAATAGTTAGAATTAGGGACTTCAAATACCACAGTGCTTTGGAAGGTAAGCAGGGTCTTACAGAAAATCACAGAGGTCCGGGCCAGTGTAAATTAGGAAGCCTCAGGATTTTGTGCTCAGTTCCAAAATTAAAAAAAAAGAAAAATGAAAAGAAATTAAACAAAATTAACACCCCCTCCCAAGTGGAGACCTGAGTCAAATGGTTTAGCTGGCCCTCCCTCTGATAGGCCCCAGATTAAGTATAGCTAGCCCAGCCCCCTGTGTTAGGGCTGAAGGTGACCCCTGGGGTACGTAAACATATTATTTCTGGTGTCTGTGGCTATAAAGTTACAGTCTTCTCAAAACTTCCTCTCTCAAAGCACACAGAACAGGTACTAAGGGTCCTCCGACAGCTGGCTGTATAATCTGTAAATAGTATCTGGCCAGGCAGACACAACCCACACATGAAAAATGACTGAAGGAGGTTGCTATGATTTAGAATAAAAAATACCCATTTATGGGACATGCACAAAAATATATAAAATGTAGAACTATGAAAACAATGAGAATGTGGTCCATAAAACAAAGTAAAATGATGGCAAAATGATTGAACGTACTCAAAATGTTTATAGTCCTTGATCTCTTCTGTGGTGTGCTCTCTCCTCTGTTCTCCTGCATCTCTTGTGTTTCTTCACTGGCAGACAGGTTTTGATCCCTCTCTGCTTCTTTGTAAGTGTCTTTTCACTCTCAGGACGTTTAGTTGCCCCAATTTCCTCCTCCTAGTATACTCTTGGGTATAGTCAAATATACCAAACTCTTATTCCTTGCTTCTCTCACATTCCTCATAGACTGTGCAGTTTCTTAGGAAAGTCCCTTGCCTTCTGTCTAGAAATTAATTCTCTTCCCTCCATAATCATTGCTCCTCATACTCAACCTCTCTGGACTAGGCAAGTAGAGTGTACTCACAACATGGGTCCCACCTCCTATCAGACAGGCTTACAACATGTACTCACTCTGGGTCTAGGGTTCTAATCCTTCCCTGACTCAGATATAGAAGTGCTTGCAGCTTCTCGCCTTCTTGAGAACATAAGTACATAAGTAATGCCATACTGGGAAAAGACCAAAGGTCCATTGAGCTCCGGAATTCTGTCCCCGACAGCGGCCAATCCAGGTCAAGGATGATCTCTCCTTTCTAGTCACTCTTTGCACCGGGTTCAGCTGGATTTCAGGCTTGCAACCAGGGGTGGATTGGCCATTGGGACAATAGGGCAATGCCCAAGGGTCTACACCAGTAGGGGCCTCCCCTAGCCTCTATTTAGTTTAACTCCCTTTGATAGGTGGTTAGGGGCCCATGAATAATATTGCCTGGGGCCCAGACCATTGTCAGTCCCCCTCTACTTACAACCCCTCTCCACTCTTTACTTATGGGAAGAGGCCCCCCCACTCCTGGCCTTTCCCTTCTCTTTCACTTCTCCTTCATAGCCTCTTGGGTAGGCGACTAAAGTCCCAATGGGCCCAGAAATACCAAAAGGGCTGACCTATGTGGGAAAGTTAGGGCCCGCCCTGCCCCACCTATAACTCCACCCAGCCCCACCCACATGGGCACCAGCGGTAGCCTCTCCTTCCAGCGGCAGCAGGAGAGGCATTCCTAAAACATAATTTTCTGCTACCATGGGAAAAGCAGCAGCAGGAGATGATGTTTTAAGAAGGCCTTTCTTGCTGAGGCCGGAAGGGGAGGCAGGGGATCCTGGTACCTTTGCGGGAGTGTAGGAGGTGACCCACAAAATAGGGAGTTTCTCCCTATCTGGACTACATTTTCCCTCCTTACTGGACTCCTCAGGGGGAGGAAGACAAAGGCTTCTCCTAAAATTCCTGTCTTTATACTACAGAAGAGTGTACTGACATGAAATCAATCCGACACTTTCAGAATCAAGAGAGTGCCGGATTGATTTCATGTCAGTACACTCTTTTTTGATTGAGCTGTTTTTTCAAGTGGATCAATGACTGCAATCTTCTGTACATTCTGTTTCGGTTGCTTTCTTCGATATATATCCATTATATTTTGACAGTAAAGGATTATTGTGTAGCCCCTGAAGCAGCCCTGCTGGGCGAAACACGGCCTGTGTCGGGCTGATTTATACAAAGGTTTTTATCAATAAATTACATTTTGTCTCTTAACGATCTGCTCTGATCATTTTCCGTCTTGGAGTTTGCAGATTGTCTGCCTTTCTGCTTTCTTGGACTTTCCATCTGCCATTCAGGGCCGCCGAGAGGGGGGGGGGCAGGGGGGACAAAATTCCCCGGGCCCGGGCCTCCAAGGGGGGGCCCGGTGCCGGGGTCTCTCTCCTCCTGCTCTCAGGCCGACGGTGCTGCAGTCCCTCTCTCACCTGCCTGCCCTCGGCTCCATCGACAGTCCACTTTCTGTCTGCCACCGTGACCGGGGCCCCTGCATTCAAATCGGCAGTGCCTCACCTCCGTGTGAAAGCGGCAGATCGCCTCTTTCGGGCCCTCCCTCACTGTGCCCCGCCCTCGCGGAAACAGGAAGTTACATCAGACTAGGGTGGGACACAGTGAGGGAAGGCCCGAAGGGAGGCAATCTGCCAATTTGAATGCAGGGGGCCCGGTCACGGTGGCGGACGGAGGGGGGCTGTCGACAGGGCTGGGGGTGGGCGGGTGGAGACTGGGGACTGCAACGCTGGCAGCCTGAGAGCAGGAGAGGGAGGCGACAGTGGTAGGGATGGGGAGGCGGCAGGGGCCCCGGGGGCAGCCTTGCCCCGGGCCCGGCTCAGTCTCTCGGCGGCCCTGCTGCCATCATTATCTTGACATTTTTTTCTCATGAACCCAGTATCTCTGTCAGCCTGTGGGCAGCACAGAGACGAAGAGAAAGTTGGAATCTTACGGTGCAGAGCAGGATTCTTGGAGACTGACTGAGTCTGATCCAGAGGCTTGGTCCTTTTCCTCCTATCAATGCTTTTTCTCATCAGGGGTGCTCTCCGACTCTGACATCTCCCATAGATTTTAATAAACTTCCAAACTGCAGAGGTGGCAGTAACAGAGAATTCTCAGACTGTGTTTCAGAAGGCTGTTCCAGTTGTCCAGAAAGATTTGTGTTAGATAAAGCCTGACCATCGCCTGTCACAACACTTCATTATTCATTGAAATTTAAAGTGAAAGAGGGGGGAAATGTCACTCCCTGACTTCTGGGCTGTAAATACATTAACGTTTCCTGTGGTTTCATGGCCATCTCTATCCCCAAACTTAGAGTTCACTACTTGTTTTTCAAACTGCAATGATTTATTGTACTGTGTAAAATAATCCTGCATGTAATTGTATTATGGCCTCTCTGTGCCCCTATCTCACCCCTTTTCCAGCATATGTGATGATCTTAAGGCGGCCAAACAGGTAGATAAGGTGACGGAGAAAGCTAGAAGGATGCTTGAGTGCATAGGGAAAGGAATAACCAGTAGGAAAAAGGAAGGTGATGATGCCCCTGTATAAGATTTTGGTGAGACCTCGTTTAAAATATTGTGTACAATTCTGGAGACCACACCTTCAAAAAGATATAAACAGGATGGAGTCGGTCCAGAGAGTGGCTACTAAAATGGCCAGTGGTTTTCATGATAAAGGACTAGATTCTATATATGGCACCTGAAAAATTGGCGCTGAAAAAATCTTCCGCCTAGGCGTATTCTATAAACTGCACCTAGATTTAGACGCAGTTTATAGAATATGCCTAGTGGGTTTATAGAATATGCCTTGAGGCCATGATTGTGCCTATCTCCAGGCACCTCCATTTATGCCAAGTAAAACTGGGTGTAAATACCGGCACCTAAGTTAGGTGCAGATCAGGTGTATTCTATAACCCTGCGCGTAAATTTTCACAACACCCACAATCTGCCTGTTCCATGCCCATGCTCCCTTTTTGGCAGTGCACATTAGAATTTACCTGCACCACTTTACAGAATATGCTTAGCAAGTTCTGCGCTTAAATTCTAATTAATACCAGCTGGTGTCAATAGTTGCTTGTTAAGAGGTAATTATTGACGCTGATTGGCTTGTCAAGTAATTAAATTGCACGTGCAAATCCAGAATACGACCAGGGGGAATACGACCGGGGGAAAAGTGTATGAGAACAAACTTAGAGATCTCAATATGTATACTTTGGAAGTAAGGCAGGAGAGGTGAGATATGATAGAGACATTTAAATACTTATGTGGCAGAAATGCACAGGGAGCGAGTCTGTTTCAATTGAAGGAAGCTCTGGAATGAGGGGAAACTGGATGAAAATGAAAGGGGACAGATTCAGAAGTAACCCGAAGAAATATTTCTTCATGGAAAGGGTGGTAAATTTGTGGAACTGCCTCCTGGTGGTGGTGGAGATGAAAACTTCTAAGAAAGCTTGGGACAAGTACTTAGGAGATCTAAGGGAGGGGAAGGGGAAGTAGATGGCATGGATGGGCAGACTGGATAGGCCATATGATCTTTATCTGCCTTCATTTTTCTATGTTTCTATACAAATGGGCACATGCAAGTCTAGGCAAATTTGGAAATTTCAGGGTAGGTCTTATGCTTGTGGAGACTGCCTTCCCCTTGAGTGTCTCAAGAAGATAAACATGCATGGTTACAAAGATGATCTTCTCTGTAGTGACATATGGGTCTATAAACTTAGGACCCAACATTGCACAGGGAAGCTTTAGGTGTAGATTCTTAGTGGACAACCAAACTGTATCACTAACCTGATATTGAGATTCAAAATGATGATGGTCTGTGAATCTCTTCTGCTGGATTATTGGGTTTTCCACGTTACTTTGTATCTGGGACCAGGTTTTCTGACAGAGTCAGGTTAGATCACCCACTGTAGGAATCTTAGTAGTTACAGCAAAAGAGGACAAAGAGGCAGGGTGATGTCTGTATATTGTAATACAGGGCTGTAGATTACATGTAGAGTTGTTGTGGACATACATAGCCTTGGGAAGTAAGAGTGTAACTCACCTTGAGCTACAACTGAGAAAGGCTTGAGCCAAATCTTAATAAATAAGTCACCCATTTGTCTCGACAAACTGAAATAAAATGATGTGAATGCTGTTCAAGGTATTGACTGAAACTTTTGGTCAGGTCATTCGTTTGGGGATAATAGCTTGAAGAGAAATAGTTTAATTTCCAAGTTTCTGGAAAAAGCTCTCCAAAAATTGGGAAACTAAGACTCTCAATTTGAAAAAATGGAGGTTGGGATTCCATTAAGGTATACAATTTCTCAAAAGGGCCTACCACAGTGTAGTTGGATCCAAGATGGCTGAAATTCTCTGACTTAGCACTGGCTGCCCTAACTAGCTCTCCTGTGTTGGTTTAATTTCTTTTGTTTGTGATGCCGAAGAGAAGGGGAAAAGTGAGGCGGGTTGTTCCTCCTACCTTGGTCTCAGCTCAGCCACCATTGACGCGGTTTGGAGTTACTGTACAGGAGAGGAGTCAGGATGTCCTTGCTGTCCCCCTGAGTTGAGAGAGCAGTTAGGGCTTGAGGATAGTGTCTTGCTCAGCCCACCTGCCCGAATGCTGCCAAAGCCCCTGGCATGTAGTTCACTGACCTCGTAAGGGGCAGCTGAGGTGCAGGGAGCGACAGCATCTGGGACGCAGCACATAGCTGGAGTCCTGATGAGGCCTGGAACTGTCCCTGTACACATGGAAAATACCAGTGTGGGAGTGGAGACAGTGGATTCCCCACCACTAAAGATCACAAAGCAGTTGTCATCTATTGCGGGAATTATCCAGCATGACGTTGGAAGGAAAACGGTGGAGACATCTTCAGAAATAACCCTGGTTTTCATATGGGAGGCGATTGCTAACTTAACAAAAATTGTGAGTAATAGAATAGATACTGTGGAAAACTCTGTTGATGGTGTTCTGGCACGAGTGTCTGGCTTGGAAACATCTGCAGCTGATCATCAAAAACAGTTGTATTGTATACGGGATGAGACTAAAGAGTTAAAGGCAGGTCAATTGAATTTGATGAAGAACTCAATGGACTTTAAGCTCAGATTGGAGCAAGTGGAAAACTCATGTGCATGTAATCTCAGGTTCTTGAACTTTCCCAAGGCTCAGACGATTTCCGCAAGAGAACTTTCTATGATCTATATACGCAGGAAGTTTTGAGGTTATCTAGTGAGACTCTCTGCCTCCAATAAATAAGATCTATTACCTGCCTTTTAAGCAAAGACATCCTGTTGTCTCACCTGGTTCTAACCTTAATGAGAATCTGGAGGTAATATTCCCTGATAGTTTGAATGTATCAGAACTGCCAGAAACATCTCAAGATATAGTGGACACTTCAGCCCACTTTTGGTATCTTTTGTGTCTGAAGCTGATAAAAATCAAATTCTTTGACTGTTTTTCAAATATAGATTAGTTTTATTTAAGGGTCAAAGAATGATGTCGGTAAAGAGACTAAGGTAGGTGTAAGGCCTTTTCGGGACTACACCCCTGTGTTCTTCAAAATGGTGGAGAATATTTTTTCTGATTTCCTGTAAAATGCTTAGTGAAAATTCAGAATGTAAGATATATATTTTATGACTCTGGGGAAGGGTGGATGCAAATTAAACATTGGCCCCCGGGTGCTCAAGACCCATGGTAGGCCACTAATTAGTGCGGCAATGTGTGAGTATAAAAAAAACATTTTGTATGTAAGAGGTTTGGTCCTTTCCCCTCTATCTTTGGGTGCATTCAAGGCTCAGGAGGAGTGCCTGAAAAGTGTGGCCTTTGGCCAGGAAGCCTGGGATTGGGAGAAGGGGACCGCTGGGTTTAGGGTCTGTGTTTTCCCAACAGATCTCAGGATAGGGTGCGAGGAGGCAATGTTGAGGAGTAACTTAGGGAGTCGGAGGAGAGGGAGAAGGCTCGCAACAGAGGTCTGGCCACTAGTCTGAAGAATGTAGGGACCTATGGAAAAGAGTTTCATTGTTATCCTATGGTGTGAAGATTGGAGTTGCACAGGAGAGTAGAAGAAAATCCAGAAGTCAAAGGATTCACATTGCTTTTCTTAGGTTTCTGAGTTGAAGCCTATTTTTTTTTTTGCTTGGAACCTGTTCTGAAGTTATTCAAGCATATGGTGGGAAAGAAGATATCCACAGAGATAAGGCCTTGAAAAAAAGTCTTTTCACTGCCCAACATGGCTCCAAGCATCACTGGAAAGGAGTGCCACCCCCTGGCTGCTCACTCAACCTTGGGCTCTGCCCAAATGCTACCCTAGGGGCACATGGGTAAAAGTACATGTCTTCTTGATGGTCATATTTGCTTTCACTCAGGTGAACTTGGGAAAATCCACTTTATATTCTAGGATAAGCAGCATAAAATCTGTTTTGCTGCTCTGGGGTCATGACAGGTACTTGTAACCTGAATTGGCTACTGTTAGAAACACGATACTGGGCATGACGGATCTTCGGTCTGTCCCAGTATGGTAATGCTTATGTTCTTATGTAAAGGGTGAGCAATTTGAGAGAAGCCAATTTAACCTGGCTAAATGGCTTTTCAAAAGTACCCACCCTATTACTGACTACAATTTAGACCTAGCAGTAGGGGTTTGAAATATCAGGACCCTGCAGTGGGCATGCTTTGCCCATCACCAGAAGGCAAACGTGCTGATGAATTAACACAGTATGGGATGGACATCAAAATTTTTCTCTATGGACAGGCAAAATGTAAGCAATCCTAAATCCCCACCCATGATCTTAATATTTCCTGACGAGATGGCGCTTAGTGGATTCCAGTCCAATCCTAGGTATAGTTGGGAACTTTATTACTTATGCTCTGTTTTTAATAGTTTGAATTTTTAAAAATCCTATTTAGAAATTCCATCCGCTCAAATCTCAGAAGTGAAGGGAAATAAAAACCCCCCATGCGCCTCTAGATTCTTGTGGACTGAAGTACCTGACCTGGAGTATTTGTAGCTTCCTTTCTGGGCACGCTCCACACAAAACACAGGCCCACTAGTACAGATTCTAGCCCTTCCATGTGGAAAACCTGGTGTGGATTCTCCATGGGGGGGGGGGGGGGGGGGAGATCAATCTCTTCATGGCCCTGGGCACTGTGCCATACCTTACACTGTTATTTGAATATTTTTACTGCTGCAATTGTCTATTGCCTATGTTTGACTTCTTCTTGCTGTACATTGCCTTGAGTGGATTTCTTCAAAAAAGGTGGTAAATAAATCCTAATAAATAAATCAGTCCAGGCCATTTGAAAAATATTCTATCCAAAATTCCACTTTCCTTACTTACATCCTTCCTGTTCAGATCTCCATCTGCACTTTTGCCTAATTATGGCAATCAGTGAGCCTATTTGAAATATTCTATTTCAAGCAATTCCCACAGGACAATTTGAAACTCCCACATGAATCTAATTTTCAGTGTTTCTGTGTAATAAGATGATTTACATGTTGGGCTCTGGTGTAAAATTGCCTCATATTGTTAGTCATATTGTTAGTGGTTAGTGTGGTGGACTTTGGTCCTGGGGAACTGAGTTCGATTCCCACTTCAGGCACAGGCAGCTTCTTGTGCCTCTGGGCAAGTCACTTAACCCTCCATTGCCCCATGTAAGCCGCATTGAGCCTGCCATGAGTGGGAAAGCGCGGGGTACAAATGTAACAAAAATAAAATAGATACTATTGGAGATTCTACATGGAATGTTGCTACTATTGGAGATTCTACATGGAATGTTGCTATTCTACTAGCAACATTCCATGTAGAAGGCTGCGCAGGCTTCTGTTTCTGTGAGTCTGACGTCCTGCACATACGTGCAGGACGTCAGACTCACAGAAGCAGAAGCCTGCGCGGCCACATTGGTGGAATAGCAACATTCCATGTAGAATCACAAATAGCAGCAACAGTGGAGGAGTGGCCTAGTGGTTAGGGTGGTGGACTTTGGTCCTGGGGAACTGAGGAACTGAGTTTGATTCCCACTTCAGGCACAGGCAGTTCCTTGTGACTCTGGGCAAGTCACTTAACCCTCCATTGCCCCATGTAAGCCGCATTGAGCCTGCCATGAGTGGGAAAGCGCGGGGTACAAATGTAACAAAAATAAAATAGATACTATTGGAGATTCTACATGGAATGTTGCTACTATTGGAGATTCTACATGGAATGTTGCTATTCTACTAGCAACATTCCATGTAGAAGGCTGCGCAGGCTTCTGTTTCTGTGAGTCTGACGTCCTGCACGTACGTGCAGGACGTCAGACTCACAGAAGCAGAAGCCTGCGCGGCCACATTGGTGGAATAGCAACATTCCATGTAGAATCACAAATAGCAGCAACAGTGGAGGAGTGGCCTAGTGGTTAGGGTGGTGGACTTTGGTCCTGGGGAACTGAGGAACTGAGTTTGATTCCCACTTCAGGCACAGGCAGCTCCTTGTGACTCTGGGTAAGTCACTTAACCCTCCATTGCCCCATGTAAGCTGCATTGAGCCTGCCATGAGTGGGAAAGCGCGGGGTACAAATGTAACAAAAATAAATAGATACTATTGGAGATTCTACATGGAATGTTGCTACTATTTGAGATTCTACATGGAATGTTAATGTTGCTATTCCACTAGCAACATTCCATGTAGAAGCCTGCCCTTGCAGCTGCACAGGCTTCTGTTTCTGTGAGTCTGACGTCCTGCACGTACGTGCAGGACGTCAGACTCACAGAAACAGAAGCCTGCGTGGCTGCAAGCGCAGGCTTCTACATGGAATGTTGTTAGTGGTGGAGTTGCCTAGTGGTTAGAGTGGTGGACTTTGGTCCTGGGGAACTGGGTTCGATTCCCACTGCAGGCACAGGCAGCTCCTTGTGACTCTGGGCAAAGTCACTTAACCCTCCATTGCCCCAGGTACAAATAAGTACCTGTATATGTAAGCCGCATTGAGCCTGCCATGAGTGGGAAAGCGCGGGGTACAAATGTAACTAAAATTAATAAATAAATAAATAAATAGTCAAAGGGATCTCATATCTGCATAGTGGATTAATACATACATGCCTTTTGCCTCTGGTAGACTGGGATCAAATCCAGTGGAAGACCCTTGCAAAATGAGAGCTTTCATGGTCAAAATTCAAGGCAGTTTATTGTCTGGTGAGGTACAAGTGCCTGTCTGCCTGAACAATAAAGTTTTGTATCTTAGTACAATCATAAGCTTACATACAGGAGCAATAGCCTACTGATTAGAAGAGTGGGCTGAGAACCAGAGATGCCTGGTTCAAATTCCATTGCTGCTCCTTGTGATCTTGGGCAAGTCATCTAAACTCCCATTGCCTCAGGTACAAATGTAGATTGTAAGTCCTCCAAGAACAGGAAAGTACCTACTGTAGATGAATGTAATTCACCTTAAGCTACAGCTGAAAAAGGCATGAACAAAATCCAAAATCTCTTCCCTGCTGGTAGGGCACATTTATTCTGATGCTGAAGAATCAAAGCAGTCAATTTTCCATGATAGACAAGCGGCATTATGATATTATTGCTCTGTTGCTGACAACATGGATACCCTGAGGACACAGGCTTGCCATCTGGCTCCAAATTTGCCTAGCAGATTGATGAAGTCCTGGGTTTACCCCCACTGCATTCAGTGATCTGTAATTATGATTTCCTTATTGCATTTTCTAAAATAAGCAAGACTACAAGGGCATGCATACAGTGGGATAAATGCAGAACTGGATCAATCTTGGGCAAATCCGGAGCCAGTTGACACACTAGACTGGCTCCATGTCAACTGCACATCAGCCATTCCTGGGTTTACTGCTTTGCAATTATCAACTTCTAGTTCATCGTTGTCTTTGTGGCCCGACAGCCAGTTTGGGTTTCAACATATCCATAACGAGAATACATACAATATATGTGCATATACTGGGTCTCCAGTGTATACAGATTTACCTTATGTGTGTTCGTTGTGGATATCCTGAAAACATAACTGGCTGTGGTTCACTTGGGCAAGTTTAGGAAACCATGATCTAGTTCAAAATGTTCCAAGAAAAGCAAATCTGAGAGGTAACATTCAGAAAATACAGAAATATTCCAGAAAAGGAACACAGAAAAGAATATCTAGCTTAAAGAGGCAAAGAAAACAAGGACGGCAAAGGCACGGGCAGAAGAAAAAAAATGGCTAATGAATCAAAGTCAAGTGACAAGACTTTTTTCAAGTAGGTTTGGAGAAAGGGGAAAGGAGGAAATCTGGAAATGGATCTGCAAAATGCTACGGACCAGCTATGTGATGAGGAAAACCCGGACATTCTAAGCAAATATTTTTGTGCTGTGTTCACAGAAGAAAATCTTGGAGAAGGACCACAGTTGGCTAACAAAGGGAATGGAGTAGATATCACACCATTCACTGAATAAAGTGTTTATGGTTCTTTATAGATGTAGTAACAGAGAAGAGGTAGAAATTAAAGGCCAGCAAACCTTACTTCTGTGGCTGGAAAAATAATGGAGATACTACTGAAAGAAAGGGTAGTAATTTTCTAGAATCCACTGAGTTGCAAGATCCAAGGCAACATGGTTTTATCAAAGGAAGATTGTGCCAAACAAGTCTGGGGTAAATAAGCAGCCAGTGGCAGTGAGCTTTTTGCTGACCGTTCTGGTGTTATTCCTGGATATTCAATGCCAGGCCACGTCTGGGATTTGACACTGAATATCTGGTTTATGTGGAGACAGCTAACACACAGCCAGTTCGGTCGATATTCAAAACTTAAGCGGCTATGCGTTACCACATAAAAGGGGTCTTTTACAAAAGTGCACTAGCGTTTTGGGTGTCTCTAGCGTTTAGCGCATGCATTAACTACCTCATAGAATGGGATAAAAGATGCAAAAGCATACTAGACGAAATAGCACCCTTACAAACTAGAACCATACGCAAACACAAACCATGGTTCAACGAAGAACTGAAAAAACTAAAAACACACACCAGGAAACTCAAATGAGCAACAAGACAGACCAAAAGATCATTCTATAAAACTAAAATAGGGACAGATTACATAGACACAAAGAAACTATACCAACTGGTGAACAAGCTCCTAGACACCAACCAGGTCACTACAACGAACACAGACATCCCATCTGCAGATGAACTTGCAAAGTATTTCAATGAAAAAAATCATGAACCTGCGCAACATGCTACCTCAGAACACCACTGACATCGAAGACTTCCTTAATGAGCTGGACCCAACCACTGGAGAATACCCGGCTGATCGGACTTGGTTAAACTTCGCCCTCCTCACCGTCAAAACAGTCACCCAGGCGATCAGCAGGTTCTCCAACACACACTGTAAACTACATATCTGTCCCAGCTATCTAATGAAATCCGCTCCTAACTGCTTCATAGGAGACCTCACATTCCACCTAAATTACATGCTCCGGCAAGGACTTTTCCCTAAGGAAAATGGCAATATTCTACTCACCCTGATACCAAAAGATACCAAGAAAAAAACAAATGAAATCACTAACTACCGTCCAGTAGCATCGATCCCGCTGGCAGTCAAACTGATGGAAAGCATGGTAACCAAACAACTTACAAATTACATAAACAAATACTCAATACTACACGAATCACAGTCAGGGTTTCGCCCCTTCCACAGTACTGAAACAGTACTAATCACTCTCCTAGCCAAATTCAAACAGGAAATAGCAACAGGCAAAAACATCCTTCTCCTCCAATTTGAAATGTCCAGTGCATTCGACATAGTAAACTACAACATATTAATAAGATTACTAGATAAATTCGAGATTGGTGGAAACATACTCAGCTGGATCAAGGGCTTCCTAACCACAAGAACATACCAAGTAAAGTCAAACTCAAGCATATCACCACCGTGGACAGCAGACTGTGGAGTACCGCAAGGATCACCGCTATCACCAATACTTTTCAACCTAATGATGACCCCAGTAGCCAAGTCCTTATCCAACCAAGGCTGTAACCATTCCATATATGCAGACAATGTCATAATACACATTCCGTACAATACCAATCTGACAGAAATCACCAACGAAATCAAGCTCAGCTTGAACATCATGGACTCATGGGCAAATGCATTTCAACAAAAACTCAATAAAGAAAAAAACTCACTGTCTCATCCTCTCATCCCAACACAGCGCGGACAACCCCACAAACATCAACACCCCAGACTACACCCTTCCTATATCAGACAGCCTGAAAATCCTCGGAGTAACAATAGACCGTAACTTAACACTAGAAAGCGAAGCGGCATCCACAACAAAGAAAATGTTCCACTCAATGTGAAAACTCAAACGCCTGAAACAATTCTTCCCGAGGGATACATTCCGCAACCTGATACAATCAATGGCGCTAAGCCACATAGACTACTGCAATGGAATTTATGCAGGATGCAAAGAACAAACATTAAAGAAACTCCAGACCGCTCAAAACACGGCAGCTAGGCTTATATTCGGAAAAACGCGATTTGAAAGTGCAAAACCCCTCCGCGAAAAACTACACTGGCTCCAAATCAAAGAACGCATTGCCTTCAAAATCTGCACCCTGGTCCACAAAATTATCTACGGTGAAGCCCCGGGAAACATGACAGACTTGATCGACTTACCAACTAGAAACACATCAGAATCAACATGATCATATCTAAATCTGCACTACCCAAGCTGCCAAGGACTTAAATACAAATCAACTTACGCATCCAGCTTTTCCTACATAAGCACACAATTGTGGAACGCACTACCAAAAGCGTTGAAAATGATGTACGACCACCTAAACTTCCGGAAATCACTAAAAACTAACCTGTTCAAAAAGGCATACCCCACCGATCCAACGTAAATGCCTGATCCCTGCAACACAACAAAACTAAAGTACGTAATGGGCAAAACTCAACTCTTCGGATGTGCGCTTCCCCAATGTGGCTATGCCACATGAACTTTATCTTACCATAACATCACTTTCTATTTGTTCTCACCGGAGTCTGCAAATGCCTCTCCGGTACTATGTAAGCCACATTGAGCCTACAAATAGGTGGGAAAATGTGGGATACAAATGTAACAAATAAATATTTAACGCATAAAGTAAAAACAATAGTGCGCCTTTGTAAAAGGACCTCAAAGATAGGACTGTGTTTTATGCAGTAGCATTTATGTAGTTACCCTGGCCAGTTAAGTGCTGAGTATTGGTACTTAATTGGCCAACTGCTGACTCTGCCCCAGAACACCCCCCAAAATAGCTGGTTTTCACTTAGGTGTTAACTGCTACTTTTCAGCGGCGATAACCAGTTAAGTGCCGCTGAAAATTAGCAGATAGCCCCGAACAAGTGATTTAACCATTCAGCGGTTGTTTCTGGCTGCTTAAATCATTTTGAATATCGAACAGTCTGTTTGATTTTTGTGAAAGGGTAACCATAGGACTAGATCAAAGACATGCACAACATCTATTTTGCTTGGACTTCAAAGAGGCTCATAAATAAACTGAGGAGCCTGAAGTTAGGACTCAAGATGGTGAACTGGATTAGTAACTGGTTGGCTGACAGATGATAGAGGGTAGTAAATGGAATTCACTCAGAGGAAAGCAACGTGAGAAATGAAGTGACTCAGGTATTGGTCCTGGAGATAATTCTGTTCAATATTTTTGTGAGAGACTGCTAAATAATAAGAAAGAAAAAAAAAGTTTGCCTTTTTTGCAGATTTGCTAATGGCGCTGGGGCCGATTGATAACAGTGATCATAATATGATCAGACTAGTAAAAAAGCCCGGTTTCTGATGCAAATGAAACGGGGGGGGGCTAGCAATGTTTTCTTCTGTGTGCATGTGGGAGTGTGTGTGTCCCTGCCCTCTGGCCTCTCTCCCCTCCCCCCTCTCCCCTCTGAGTCCTTCACTGTTACAGAGCCAGCGATTTGATTTCCTGCTCTGCTGTTTTCCTTCACTGACTGTGTTACAGAGAGGGCGGGGCAGACACTCATAGGGAAACCGGATATCTCGCCCCCTTCACACTTCCGGCTGGAGGCTTCATAGAACGTTGGTGTTGCTTTTTATATAGAGAGATTTGATACGGGCTTTGGAGTAAGTACACACAGGAAATCCAATATGTTAGCGCTTAACTTTCAAAAAGGAGACTATGATAAAATCAGAAGAATGGTGAAAAAAAAACTTAGAAGAGCAGCTGCGAAGGTCAAAAATTTACATCGGGCTTGGATGCCGTTCAAAAATACCATCCTAGAAGCCCAAGCCAAATTTATTCTGTGTATTAAAAGGAGGAAGGAAGACCAAACAACAGCCGGCATGGTTAAAAAGTGAGGTGAAGGAAGCTATTAGAGCTAAAAGAAAATCCTTCAGAAAATGGAAGAAGGAACCAACTGAAAATAATAAGAAACAGTACTACTACTACTACTACTACTATTTAGCATTTCTATAGCGCTACAAGGCATACGCAGCGCTGCACAAACAGCATAAGGAATGGCAAGTCAAATGCAAAGCGCTGATAAGGAAGGCAAAGAAAGACTTTGAAAAAAAAGATTGCATTGGAGGCAAAACAGATAGTAAAATTCTTTTTAGGTATATTAAAAGCAAGACGCCGGCAAAAGAATTGCTTGGACCACTGTATGACTGAGGGGTAAAAGGGGCAATCAGGGAAGACAAAACCGTAGTGGAGAGATTAAATGCTTCGGTCTTCACTGAGGAACATTTAGGAGAGATACCGGTGCCAGAAATGGTATTCAAAGCTCCTGCTCATCGCATCCTTTAAATCAGTAGCAGGAGGGACAGGGAAGTGAAGTGAAGTGAGTATCCCTGTGAAGTCTTTCAGACAATGTAGAAGAAGTAACAGAGCTGCCCATCATAATGGGGGACAATTTTGTAACCTGTCACCCGAATCAAGAGGGCAAAAAAGGCATCTGTTTGTAGCCTGTTTTATTGACACCTACATATCTTTATAAAATTCCAGCACTAATCCTGCAGAAATGTCTGGTAGCTGCATCTATATATATTTATAGCAGCTCAAGAGCAGCACGTACAATACCCAGGATTGATACAAGCAAAGAAGAGGAACCAATCTCCACGAAAAAGAACAGCAACCAAACAGTGGAAATGACCAAGGACCAGGGTGTAGCTAAGATTATTTCTTAAAAACCTTTAATAAGCAAGTTGTCATGAAATCGTGCAGTAAGTTATATAGCCTTCGAGAAGGACTCGACATAGGCCGTGGTGTTTCGGCAGTAGTGTATGCTTCAGGAGTCCACAATATACAAAGATCTCAAAGGGAGACAGAGACAGCTTGTCTCCCTTAGGAATACTTTTGTTTGTGTAATACAACTGCGGTCTGCATCAAAAGCAAACCAACAGCAATTCTCACTCTATGTGAAGGAGAAAGTTTGTCGGTTTGCTTTTGAAGCATGCTACAGTTGTAACGCACAAACAAAAATATTTGTAAGGGTGAAGTTGCTTTTCTCTCCCTTTGAGATCTTTGTATATTGTGGATTCCTGAAGCATACACTACCGCCGAAACACGGCCTGTGTCGAGTCCTTCTCGAAGGCTATGCATTTTACTCCACCATTTTATAGCAACTTGCTTATTAAAGGGTTTTACGAAATAATCTTGGCTACATCCTGGTCTTTGTCATTTCCACAATGATTACACATATTTTATACAATGCCCATTGGGATTCTGCCCATGCTCCACCCATACTCCACCCCAGAACACATACAAGTTCGTGGTGTAGCCAGACCTACTATTTTGGATGGGCCCTTTCCACCTCCCCCCCCCCCCCCTTAGCTCATCATTTCCTCTGTCCTTCCCAACTCCCCCACTCCCAAAGACCAGCATCTGTCCCCTCTCTGAATCCCCCGGTCCACCTCAGAGGCATCCTGGCAGCCGCACTGATTCGTCTTCACAGACTTCCCTCTGCCACTTCCCACCAGTAAGGAAACAGGAAGTGACATCAGGGAGGTTAGAATGCAGCAGAGGGAAGGAAATTCCTATTATCCCCAGGACTCTATATGGGTCACTCAGAGTTGGGCGCAGATCCCAGATCCTCATCTAAGCTAATTAATTCATAAGCTGTTAATCAATAATTGGTGTTAATTGGCACTCATTTGAGTTTGTGCCCGGATCTGCCCTGCACCCTATTCTATAAAATACATGCCTATAGGTTATAATGTGCAACTCAAAAGGGGCGTGGCCAAGGGAGAGGCATAGGCGTCAGGAACTTTCCCAGAAATTAGGCATGATGTTATAAAATAGGGCCATTTATGTACCCAACTGTCATTTACAGTAGGTTTCAATAGACGTAAGTGTCGCACTCGAACTTAGGTGCAAGATCTGCACCAAGCTAGTATTCTGTAAAAGATGCTCTGCATAGAGTGCGATTTGCAGAATACTAGCTTAGCACAAATCTTGGCACCTTCCTTTGGGCTCATTTGGGGGGGGGGGGGGGGTCTTTTACAAAAGCCGTGCTAGTGTTTTTAGCTCACGGTAAAAATCAGCTGGCGGTAAACGCTGAAACGCCATGTCTCAGCGTTTACCGCCAGCTGATTTTTACCCATGAGCTAAAAACGCTAACACAGCCTTGTAAAAGGCCCCCTTATAGAAATGCCCCCCCACTATGTGATATATACGAGTGAAAAATGACTGTATAAAATCACCCCTAATGAAAGTAGGAACCATTAGCATCTCCTGTCTTTCCCCTCTCCTGTCTCTCCATGGAATCAGCTGTCCAGAAAAACATCTCTGACTCATCTGGGCTTCCAAGCAGTCCTGCTGCCTGCTGAGCTTGTACACCTGATACTGGGCACATCTAGATACGTGCTGATTAAAGATTTAATACCATGTGTAATGGATCAGCTCCTGAGGCTCTCTGTTCAGGCTGCAGTGTGAATTGATTAGAAGGTTATGAAGTAAAGGGTCACTCTCTCACTGACCTCCTACATCAATGGCATATGAAACAAGAAAGGCAGGGCTCCATAGAAAAAAAAATCTGATGATTTCAACTCAATAGATAATAGATGCTTTTTTTTTTCTGGCTGGATCATCAGGCGTGAGCTGTGACTGGGGGGTACCGTATATGGAGGAGTTGTCTTCATTCGGTATCTGATATTTCTGAGGGGAACGTGAAGCTTCTCCATGTGCCTGTAGGTCTGGGGCTCTGTACAGAGGCATTGTCTTGCCTTTCCATTGTTCATTAGAACTGTTTATTGAATTTGTCAGTAGTCGGATGGCCTAACAATGGATATTTATACAATGCATTGGCTCAGTGGCTGGGTGCTGCATTCTAGGGATGTGCATTCATTTTATAATGAAATGCAAAACTGCAGTTGTTATGTTAAAAAAATGAAATGAATCCCTTCTCAACACCAAAATTCAGGGTGGTGGGGGGGGGGGGGGGGAGGGTTCCTTTCAGTTTGGAAATGAATAAATCAGCACTGCTGACATTTACAAATTGACCTCCCCTCCCACGCTTTAGATGCCATCTTACCCCATCTGTGGCTGCAGTGAATCAGCTCAGGCTGACTGGCTGGTTGCATCAGCATGGCCCAATAGATCCCACAGCCCGTCTTCTGGATCCCAGGAACTGGGCCAGCACCTGCCAGTTTCCCTCCAGCATCAGTATGTCTCGTGTCATCGAGGCAGGCATTGGAGGTATTGACCTCAGCTCAATGTGTTTCACTGTACAGCAGGGGCGTAGCCAGATCTTATGGTGGGAGGGGGGACAGAGCCGGAGGTTGGGGGCACATTTTGAGTGCCGCCGCCACCCCCACCCCACCGCCACCCCTCGCTTTGCCTCACCTCCCCCCGCCACTGCCACCGCCTTGCACCTTCTCGCACCCCCCTCACCTCGCAAATACCTTTTCTGGCGGGGCTCCCCAATCCCCGCCAGCCGAAGACTTCTTCATCGCTGTCTCTGGCGCAGCCGCGTACCTGCCCTGATCTTCTTGCTCCTCCTGTCCTGTGCACGCTGACGCTCCTTCTCAGTTTCACGAAAAGGAGTGTCAGTGTGCACAGGACAGGAGGAGCAAGAAGAGCAGGGCAGAAACACGGCTGCGCCAGAGACGGCGCTGAAGAAGGCTTCGGCTGGCAGGGGTTGGGGACCCCCGCCAGCCAAACCAGGGGCCCGGACATAATTTGCGGGGCCCAGGCCCCCATGGCCCCCCATAGCTACACCCCTGCTGTACAGACACCTCTTGACACTCCACTGACTTCAGCATGACATTGAAAAATTGCAGTGGGGTCTCCAATGCCAGATTAGATCTGCAGCAATCCCCATTCACTCCTGTTCTGAGGCTGGCACCATTTAAAAAAAAAAATGGGATGCAGTGGGCAGGAACAATTTGGGATTGACCCTGCTTTCTTCTGGTTAAGAGGCATCTACTACTACTACTAATCATTTCTATAGCATTACTAGATCTAAACAGTGCTGTACACATTATATATAGGTACTTTCTAGGGGGCTCACAATGTAAGTTTTTTTGTACCTGGGAGAATGGAGGGTTAAGTGACTTGCCCAAGGTCACAAAGAACTGCAGTGAGAAATAAACCCAGGTTGCCAGGATCAAAGCCCGCTGCACTAACCATTAGGCTACTCCTCAGGCATCTAGAGAGAGAGGGTGGATAGGGAAGGCCGGGGGTGGGGTGGAGGCACAGCCTTCAAATGTCCATGGTGAGGAGATTTTTCAGCACCTGGAGGATTTATTTCTATTTATTTATTTATGTATGTATTTATTTCCTATTTTATTAACCACCTCTATCAACAGAGCCAAAGTGATTTACATACACATCTATATATATAAAACTCACCCTCAACGTTCTGAAGACAGTGACGTCAGTGAAGCCAAGCCACTGACTTCCTTCAAAACGGTTCGAAGGTTCGTGGTGGTGAAGCCACCGAAATCGCTCCGGGCCCCGCCCTCGAGGGCGGAGCAATGGCATTAAAGTCTTGCTGAAATACAAATGAAATCAAGAGTGTAGCTCTAATAGTTACCTCAGTCAATGAGTCTTCCAAAATCAATGAAATATCTTTCAATTCCTCAGATTTTTCTTGTTCCAAAACTTCAGAGATCTCCTCTTGATTTTTTTTTACATTAAAGAAAAAAAAATCTTATTTATTGGAGAAATATTTTGAGGAGAAAACTTCAAATTTTCAACACGGTATTTTTTAAATAAATCCAAGGGGAGGATTCCTATCGGTTTTGGAAAGTTTGGAATGTTCAAACGTCTGCTGTAGTTTTCAATTTGTTCAATTTTTTGACGAATATTAGTATTGTCTTTAATAACCGCTGAAACATTTTCTTTAATTTTTACAATATCATCTTGAGAGCTCTTTACTTGGTCTTTAAAATCTTACGTCATCAGCATTCTTAAACCTTATCCTAAACTGGATAGCCAACCAATGCAAAGATTTCATCATAGGGATCACATGATTCCACTTCCCCACTACCAACCTGACTGCTATGTTCTGAACCAATTGCCCCATGTATATCACATTAGAGTAATCTAATCACAAGATGACCAGTGCCTGAGTCACTACAGCCAAGTCATTAAGAGACAGGACTGAAATTCCTGAATCATCTTTAATTTCCAGTAACATGAACTTGTCAGAGCTGGAATTTGTGATTCCACAGTTAATATTGCATCTGTCCAGACACCCAAATCCAGTGGTGTGATGGAGCAGGCTCTCACAAGCTCACAAGAGCCGGTTAATTCTGGGAGCCGGTTGTTAAAGTAGGGCCCTCCATGGCTACTTTAACAACTGGCTCCCAAAATGTGGGCTTAGGCCCCCTGCTGAATTCTCTTTTACTTTGCTGGTGGGGATGCCGAGCCCTGCCAGCCAAGTAAATAGACTGCTGCTGCTCCCCGCTCCTTGTTTCCAGCTCTGAGCAGCAGGCTGGGACTTCTCCAGCATGTGTGAGAAGTTCCAGCATGCTCCTCAGAGCAAGACGGTGGGAGTGGTGGCAGTCCATTTATTGGCTGCCAGCAAAGGTATGACTAGCGTGCCCGCAGGAAGGGAGGGAGGAGAGAGAGGCAAGTGTTGCTCCCCCCCCCCTCCCGCCACCCCTGGCCCTTCCAACTGCAGAGCTGGTTACGGAGAAAGAGCCTGTTGTTAAAAATGTACCAGCACACTCCTGGTCAAATCCTTCATTTTTTATGCTCAAGGAATTCACACCTCATTCAGGCTTACCTAGCAAAGTGGTTCTCCCTCTTTTCTACCTCTGGCTTGGCCATATTTCATTTTAAATCATGAATTTAAAGGGTATTGTGGGTTGTATCTGCCGCGCAGTCCAAGTTATCTTCCCTATCCTTGTATTATGGGGTTGTACCTGCCATAGGGGTTACTGTGCTAACATGTTAAAAAATGTGTTATTTTCCACAGTTCCCATTATTTTTAATGAAACTTATTAATGAACAATGAGCACTTTCCAATTTAATGCAGTAATGCAACCTTGCAGGGCCATATTATCCACCCATAGGGCCCTGGGCAAACTTTTGTGGATGGTCTCCCCCTAGGAGGTTTAATTGACAGGAGATGGCACTACATGACAAGGCTGAAGCCATAGCCACCATCTTGATACACTCAAACCAAAGCAAACTATTGGTCCACACCAAGCCACTCATAGGTAGTCCTTATTTCTAATAAGCATTTGCTATTGTTTTGGGTGACTCAATATGGCAGCACGCTCCGCCTACTGGCTTCAGGCCAGATAATGGGCCAAGCATGGTCCCACCGTCTCCTGTCAATTAAACCTCCTTGGCCTCTCCCCTCCAATTTCAGAGTCCTTGCCTGGTCTAGCAGTGCCCCCCCTCTCCCATCCAGCTACGTAGCTTACCTTGCTTCCCAGGGATAAAAAAGGCATAAAGGCACAGAGCTGCCATCAGTCTGCGCTGCTGTTGACTCTGTCAATTGTGCCCCTCAGAAACAGGAAGTGGTGTCAGAAGGGGCTGGACTGGGAGAATGAGCAGCAGCATGGACTGATAGTCACTGCTTTTTATCCCCTTGAATATGCTGCATCGGGGAAGGGAGCGAAGAAAAATGCTGGACAGAAGCAGACAACCGCTTTTAACTTATGGACTCCCCTGTGCTCAGGGCCATTTTTACTTAAGGGCCCCCTGCACCTTTGTGAATAGAATTGTTAGAATGCAGCAAAGCCTTGTTCTAAGACTGCAGCTTTCTTTGGAATTTTGATTAGTCTGTATTTAACAATGTTTGGTCTCTGCCTTCCTTTGTATGGCAATGTATTTACTTTCTGAAGTACACTAAAATCACAAATGTATAAAACTAATCTGGGACTGCATTTAGACTATCAGGCTTATTTTCGAAAGAGAAGGGTGTCCATTTTTCGACACAAATTGGGAGATGGGCATTCTTCTCCCAGGGTCGCTCAAATCAGCATAATTGAAAGCCGATTTTGGGCACCCTCAACTGCTTTCCATCGCGGGGACAACCAAAGTTCAAGGGGGCGTGTCGGAAGAATAGCGAAGGTGGGACTGGGGCATGCTTAACATATGGGCGTCCTCGGTAGATAATGGAAAAAAGAAGGACGTCCCTGACGAACACTTAGCCGACCTTACTTGGTCCTTTTTTTTTTTACGACCAAGCCACAAAAATGTGCCCTAAAAGACCAAATCGGGGATGACCTCCCCTTACTCCCCCAGTGGTCACTAATCCTCTCCCACCCTAAAAAACAAATTTTAAAATATTTTTCCAGCCTCTATGCCAGCCTCAAACATCATACCCAGCTCCATCCCAGCAGTATGCAGGTCCCTGGAGCAATTTTAGTGGGTACTGCAGTGCACTTCAGGCAGGCGGACCCAGGCCCACCACCCCCCATCTGTTAAACTTGTGGTGGTAAATGTGAGCCCTCCAAAACCCACCACAAACCCACTGTACCCATATCTAGGTGCCCCCCTTCATCCCTAAGGGCTATGGTAGTGGTGTACAGTTGTGGGGAGTGGGTTTTGGGGGGCTCAGCACACAAGGTAAGGGAGCTATGCACCTGGGAGCTTTTTCTGAAGTCCACTGCAGTGCCCCCTAGGGTCCTAGCTGGTGTCCTGGCATGTCAGGGGGACCAGTGCACTACGAATGCTGGCTCCTCCAATGAACCAAATGGCTTGGATTTGGTCATTTCTGAGATGGGCGTCCTCGGTTTCCATTATCGCTGAAAATCAGGGACAACCATCTCTAGGAACGACCATCTCTAAGGTCGACCTAAATGTTGATATTTGGGCGTCCCCGATCGTATTATCGAAACGAAAGATGGCCACCTATCTTGTTTCGATAATATGGGTTTCCCCACCCCTTCGCAGGGATGTCCTGCGAGGACGCCCTCAGGAAAACTTGGGCGCCCCATTCGATTATGCCCCTCTATGTGTCCCATGATCACTGCAGACCTGCCCAAACCAAGCATTGTTAAAGGCATTCTCATCTTAATCAGACTGGATTTAGGTTCTTTTCTCTTTTTTTGTAATCCAGATTGATTTTTTTTTTTAATTAGAAAATATTGACTGAGGATTCTATCCCAAACCAGTGCCCATAGTAAAAAGACATGACTTGACCATGCCCATCTAGCAATAAATTGGCAGAGCTGCTAAAATCCCTCTTTTATTCCTAAGTAGGTGGTCAACAGATGGCTGAGACCCATTGCAGGTGTGGAAATCTGAACATGGCAAAAAGCAGGTCAGGATCATGTGTGCGTATTTTATAGCACACATCATATGCTATGAGTGTAGGTGTTGTATATCTCTATAGGGGAGGGGAAGACATATTAACCCCCCGGCTGCCAGTGTGCTAATGCTGACACAGCCTGTCGGCATTGCCTCGTGACTTTCAGCCTCATTTTCAAAAGAGATGGACGTCCAAAAAGTGACATAAATCGGCACTTGGACATCCATCTCACAGAGACGTCCAAATCGGTATAATCAAAACCCGATTTTGGACATCTTTCTCGGAAGTCCGTCGCAAGGACGTCCAAATCTCAAGGGGGCGTTTCAGAGGCGGGACTTGAATGTTCCTAAGACTTGGACGTCTTTGAGCCATAATGGAACAAAGCAAAGACGTTCAGGACTAAAACTTGGACTTTTTCACCCAGACCTGTTTTTATTACAAATAAGGCACAAAAAGGTGCCCAAAATGACCAGATGACTACTGGAGGGAATCAGGGATGACCTCCCGTTACTCCCCAAGTGGTCACTCTCACCCTCGAAAAACATGATTAAAAATATTACTTGCCAGCCTCAGATGTCATACTCAGGTCCCTGGAGTAGTTTAGTAGTAGGTGCAGTGCACTTCAGACAGGTGGACCCAGGCCCATACACCCCCTACCTGTTACATTTGTGGAGGAAACAGCGAGCCCTCCAAAACCCACCAGAAACCCTCTGTACTCACATATAGGTGCCCCACTCACCCATAAGGGCTATGGTAGTGGTGTACAGTTGGGGGTAGTGGATTTTGGGGGGGTGGGGTGGGGGACTCAACACACAAGGTAAGGGAGCTGTGTACCTGGGAGCATTTTATGAAGTCCACTGCAGTGCCCCCTAGGATGCCCGATTGCTGTCCTGGCATGTCAGGGGGACCAGTGTATTAAAAATGCTGGCTCCTCCCATGTCCAAATGGCTTGACTTTGGACGTTTTAGACTTGGACATCTTTGTGTTTGAAAATGGCCGAATATCAAAGATGTTCAAATCCAAGGACGTCTATGGTATTTTCGAACATAAAGACGGACGTCCATCTTTTTTCGAAAATGACCTTTTCCCTGCCTCCGAATTTGGATGTTTTACAAGGATGTCCAAATTCCAACTTAGACGTTTCTTTCGAAAATGCCCCTCTTTGTAAACGGGGGGGGGGGGGGGGGGGGGGGGGGGGTAATAAGGTTGACATTAGAAAGTAAATGTTGTTAATTAGCAATAAGGTTAGATTGTTGGTTTAATCTTTATCATAATGATTATGAGTAAACTGAGGCCATAATAATAACACTCCAGATCATTGGCTTGGTGGTGTCATATCGCATAATCATACAGAGCTGCCTATATGTGATAGACATGGTAACAAATTGCCAGCTGCCCTGGCTGTGATGCCAGTGTTCAATCATGAAGGAGTGTAACCTGCACAGAGTGGTGGGTGTGACTTTGGCCACCTTGTTGTGAAACTGGATGGACCCTGTGGGTCTTTATCTGCCGTCATTTATTGTGTTACCATGAATTTGAGTTTCCAGATCCTGTAATAAGAATAAGGTTTCATAGATACATTCCAGTGGCATAGCCAAACACCCAATTTTGGGTGGGCCTGAGCCCAAAGTGGGTGGGCATGAGAACCCTACCCCCCTACTGGTATCTTTCCCTCCCCTTCCTTGCAGGGGATCTGGCATCTCTCAGCACTCCCCCCCCCCCCCAAGTACCTTTTAAACACTTCAGTTTTTCACTGACAGCTCATACATACTACCAACTCCCACCCTAGGGCCTTCTCTTTGACACAGCTTCCTGTTTTCGCATAGGTGGGACCAAATTAGAGGGAAGACTCTGGGGCTGATGTGAGCAGCTTGTATCAGTCACTGCTCGCTGCCAGAGAGGATATGAAGTGTTTAAAAGGTACTTGGCGGGGGGGGGGGGGGGGTTGAGAAATGCCGGATTACCTGCAGGGGATGGGAGGGACAGTAGCTAGGAGTCTTCTGCTGGTGGGGCTTGAGGATCCTCACCAGCCACATAACAGGTGCACTACTCCTGGGTGGGCTTGGGCCTAACCGTGGTTACACCACTGCATTAGGCACAAAATCAAGACCGGCTCAGCCTAGCCCTCACAAGCAGGATTCATCTTGTAACCCTGTTCTTGAGGAGATCCCAGTGCAAAGCTTCCCAAGCCATACCTGGGAACCCCACAGCCAGTCAGGTTTCCAGGATATCCATAATGAATATGCATGATATAACTTTGCATACATTGGCAATCTAGCACATGCAAAATACTTGTTTCACACATGTCCCTCCTTTTCGGTCCCACTTTTATGCCCCTACTAGCATGCAAATGAAGCCCTGCAATGAGTCTCTGTGCCTGGCCCTACGTCCCTCTGTATTCCTGACAGGCCACCCTTGTTTGTTGTGGATATCTTGAAAGCCCAACTGGTTATGGGATGTATAGGGCAGATTTGGGAAGCCTTGTCTTAGTGTTTAATGCAGTGGTAGGCAATTTCAGTCCTAGGGAATTACAAACTAGTCTGGTTTTCAGGATATCTACAATGAGACAAATTTGCATACAATAGAAACAGTACATACAAATATATTTCTTGTATATTCATTGTGGATATCCTGAAAACTTGACCAGATTGCAGTGCTTGAGGACTTGAATTGCCCACCACTCCTCTAAAGAGCCTGAAAAGCGTCTCCTCCTTAGTATGTGTACCATTATAAAGCAATGGCTATCTGATTACTGCCACCTCATCACAAGTCAACCAAACATGCTTGCTGATCAAGTCCTGGCTTTGTTCCTTTGCCAGCATGGAAAGGCATGATAATGTTTTTATCATTAACGGAACGGAATTCAAACATGCGTGGGATATGCATAAAGGAATCCTGTGCAGAAGGAATGATTCCTCAGAAGCTTAGCCGAAATTGGGTGGCGGAGCAGGTGGGGGGAAGAGGGTTGGTGGTCGGAAGGCGAGGATAGTGGAGGGCAGACTTATACGGTCTGTGCCAGAGCCGGTGATGGGAGGCGGGACTGGTGGTTGAGAGGCGGGAAGTACTGCTGGGCAGACTTGTACGGTCTGTGCCCTGAATAAGGCAGGTACAAATCAAGGTAAGGTATACACATATGAGTTTGTCTTGTTGGGCAGACTGGATGGACCGTGCAGGTCTTTTTCTGCCGTCATCTACTATGTTACTATGTTATGTCACTGTGGGAGGCTATTTTGAATTAATGCTCCTTGGATTCAATGATTTGAGTTATATAAGGACATGTAAAGAGAAAGAACAAAAAGTACAACAAGAATTAGACAAAGAGTTTATATTTTTAAATGATGTGTGCTTTGTTTTTTGGGGTTTTTTTTGTCCGTGAAAATTTTAATTGGTTATAAAAATGTATACAATAACTAGAGCAGAGAAAACTACAAAACAGTAATAATATAGATATAACATCAACAGCAAAAGGGTTCAAAAGAAAAGGATAATAAAAAAAGGGAAGATTCTGTATTGCTATGTCAACTGGATAGAAAATAAAAAAGAAGGAAGAGGAAAAGAAGATATTATTAGCATGCTGTCATAGAGAGAAACCCTTCTGTAAATATCTCAAACACTATAGCTAAGAATTTTATCTAAAAAGTTTTTCAAAATTAGTCAGTGGCATTTCCAATGGCTGCCATTTTTTTCGATATGCGTTTACAAGTTTTCAGATGCGAACCTCTTCCCTGATGAAGATTTTCAAAACCTGGCCATGTTGGCGGGGGTTTGACGATCGTTAGGATTTGAAGAAAAATTTAAAATGGTGGATCAATGAGGATGTGATTAATGAACACCAAAAATGCTGGACCAAGTTTCCTAGAAGGTGTATGCTGCTAGTTTAAATCTGAAGATCCACATTTATCACATACTGTTGTGTTATGAATACATATTGGAGAGAGAAGAGAAATGCCACTGACTAATTTTGAAAAAACTTTTAGATAAAATTCTTAGCTATAGTGTTTGAGATATTTACAGAAGGGTTGATGTATAATCTCCACACGTTTGAATAGAGGTCTCTTTAATTTGATTGGTCATAGAGAGATAGTCATCAGTACCATTCCAAATTTTTTGTTTATGATTTATCAGCCACTGACATTTCAAATTTGTAAATTTGCCATTTCCAAATTTACCTCATTTAGGGGTCCTTTTACTAAGGTGCGCTAACAGATTTCGTACGCACTAATGATTAGCATGTGCTAATATAATGGGCTTCTTAGTGCACGCTAATCATTATTGCATGGTAAATTCATTAGCACACTTATTACAGATTGCCATCAATTAAAAAAATAAGAAAAATCGGCCTTTTTACTCCAGCGGTAATAATGACCTTAGCACGTGGGAATGACCCACATAAGCATGCACTAAGGCCACCTTTTACCACAGTTTGATAAAAGAGCCTCCAAATATGCACCCCTAAGCCCTACTTTTATTGGAGGAACTGACATTTAAATTAGACTACTGCAATGGATCTCAACCCTAATGCTGACACTTGCAGGCATCCTGCTGACACATGGAAAACGTGAATATGGCACAAACAGCTAAAGACTGGACTAGAGCAGTGGTTCTCAAACCTGTCCTGGGGGACCACCAGCCAGTTGGGTTTTCAGGATATCCCTAATGAATACACATGAGACAGATTTGTATGCCTGTTACCTCCGTTATATGCAAATCTGTCTCATTCAATTCAAATCAATTCTTGTATATCACTAATATCCCCTTTCCAGGGTTCAGTGCGGTTTACGCTCTAGGTGAGACAAAAGCAATAGCGTTAATGTGAGGTTTCAGATACATTAGAGACTGTTGGATTAATGAAGTAAAAGTCATGATGGATTGTTATGAAGCAGTCTTTGGGAACAGAAAGGTTTTTAGCCTCTTCCTGAAGTTGAGGTAGCTGTTTTCTGTTGTGATGGGAATAGATCGTTATTCATTAGGGATATCCTGAAAACCCGACTGGCTGGTGATTCCCCAGGACAGGTTTGGAAAACAAGGGACTAGAGGAAGACAATTGTTAAAAAAAAAAAACAACAATTGTTAAGGGAACATCGCACAAGTATTAATCCCCCAAATAAAAAAATCTATGGAAAGAAAGCCAGTACGGTTTTGGTAAAGAAGAAAGGAGATCTCAGATTAAGACTGGTAAAGCAGCAACGGAATAAAAAATCAGGCAAGTAGATATTTTTCAGAGTGCAGAGGGCAAATGGTCTGTAAGATCCTGAGTAATTTGGTGAAAGAAAGCATGTCTGAAAGCGGCTTGGGTTTAGCACACAGCTGTCTAAAGTCTTCTCCAGGGAAAAGGATAAAATGTTACATCAAGTTTCTAATTTCAGAGTTTGATGAATCTGACTATGCAAAATATTTACAGATGGGAGCAGGGATTGAGTGTGAGTGGCTTCGTCATGTTAATTCAAACAGTTAAAGGGAAACTACCATAATGCCACTTTTCTGCCTTTTTTGGCCCACTGCCCACCACACACACTCACACACAGAGTGAAGCTGTAAGCTGTCGGAGAAACCCACAACAAGTCCTTCATAGCACTGTGACGGTCTCTTCTACTTGCAGTCTTTCATTCCCTGTTAGCACTATCACACAGCACTCTGATCTGTCTCTCAGTCTCTCTCCCTAGTTTGCACCGCACTCCTACAGTGCCTGCTCGTAAATATGATCTATAAATATCTATCCCAGGATATTGCCTGTGTGTATCCACTATCCATCACAGAGAGAGAGAGAGAGACAGAATGGAGCTATGAGCTGTCAGTGAAGCCCTCACGTCCCTTACAGCACTATGACTGTCTCTTGTTTTAGTCACGCCTTCTGGGACCAGTTCTTCTACTGAGAACACTTCAACCTTGAGGTCGATTTTTCTTTCATCCTATTTCATATCTTTAATAGACAGGATATGTAACTTTAGGACTACAGTATCTAAATAAAACAAATAAATTTTGTTTTTGAAAGGTTATCAATAGAAATCAAACAAAATAAAACCTTTAAGAGTGGACCAACACGGCTACCACACCTCTCTGTTTTTGAAAGAACCCCCCTCCCCCCCAGAAATATGTGTTTGTTAATATACTACAAGGCTGGCTTAAGCAACAACTCAATTAGGCAATCACCTGGAGCACCAGAATTTGGAATATGGTAACAGACGAAGAAGAAACAGGGAAAAAGCAGGCTGAATGCTGCTCAAGGAGTCTGGGCCTGCCCTGCTGATGTGGGATGGATAAGAACTGGTTAATTGTGGGCCAAATGCCAAGTGATGGGAGGAAGCTGCCTCCTGGAACAGCTGATGCAAAGAGAAGTGAAGGGGGATGGGTGGTTCACAGCTGTTGCCACTTGCAGCAAGTTTTTGGTGTCTTTCCTCCCTACCCTCTGCACAATAGCTTTTGGCTGTGATCATATCAACATCATCTCTTCTAGAACAATCTTCTACAAATGCCTAGTAGGGAGGGAGGGAGCAGGGTTGGAGCAGAAACAACAAGGCCTCTGCCCTGAGCTTTCTGGTGTTTCCATGAAGATTCAGCAGTTCGTGCAAATTCCTGCAGTGTGTGGGTGAGAAGTTTCTTAGTATGAATTCCATTAATATCATCTAAAGTCTCTGCTTGAAGCCACAAAAGAATGGCTGGAACACGTAGGCACCTGTCTTTTATGAAACTGTCTTCTGGCGTGTTGTATGTTCAAGCACAGTTCATTTTCCCAGCAGGATAACATAGAATATGAAAGGAAAAACACAGGAAGGAAATGATCAGCTGGGTCAACAACCCCCATCCCGACTGATAAAAAAACTGGATGCCAGAAAACCAGATATAGTGGCAAAAGAGAAAAAAAACACCAGAATGGCATTTATTATAGAGGTGTCAGTCCCAAGCGATTACTCAGTGAATCCTGTGGAGAGAGGGAAGATTCTTAAGTACCAGGAAATGCAGTCCGAGAATAAGAAAATGTGGCAGAAAGACACAGAAATATTCCCTATCGTTTTTGGGTGCCACAGGCTTGATTATAAAGAACTTCTAAGCACACCTGGATAAGTTGCCTATACAGGTGTGAGGATGTTATAATGCTGTTATATCGCTCCATGGTGCGACCGCACCTTGAGTATTGTGTTCAATTCTGGTCGCCGCATCTCAAGAAAGATATAGTGGAATTGGAAAAGGTGCGGCGAAGGGCGACTAAAATGATAGCGGGGATGGGACGACTTCCCTATGAAGAAAGACTAAGGAGGCTAGGGCTTTTCAGCTTGGAGAACAGATGGCTGAGGGGAGACATGATAGAGGTATATAAAATAATGAGTGGAGTGGAACAGGTGGATGTGAAGCGTCTGTTCACGCTTTCCAAAAATACTAGGACTAGGGGGCATGCGATGAAACTACAGTGTAGTAAATTTAAAACAAATCGGAGAAAATGTTTCTTCACCCAACGCATAATTAAACTCTGGAATTCGTTGCCGGAGAACATGGTGAAGGCGGTTAGCTTGGCAGAGTTTAAAAGGGGGTTAGACGGTTTCCTAAAGGACAAGTCCATAAACCGCTACTAAATGGACTTGGGAAAAATCCACAATTCCGGGAATAATAAGTATAGAATGTTTGTACGTTTGGGAAGCTTGTCAGGTGCCTTTGGCCTGGATTGGCCGCTGTCGTGGACAGGATGCTGGGCTCGATGGACCCTTGGTCTTTTCCCAGTGTGGCATTGCTTATGTACTTATGTTACATCTTATGAACTCCAGAAGAAAGCTCTTTTGGCATGATGCAAGTACTTCGGTGAACATTAGCAGTACATTTGAGAGACTAAGATCATACACCACATATCCTGGCTTAGAAGTGAGGTTCATTCCTGACATGGTATATTATTATTATTATTTGTTACATTTGTATCCCACATTTTCCCACCTATTTGCAGGCTCAATGTGGCTTACATAGTACCGAAAAGGTGTTCGCCAAGTCTGGTAGAGGAACAAATACAATGTGATGTTAGGGTCGGATAAGGTAGGTATGTTTCAGGCACATTAGGGGTCGAAGATAGGGAGGGTTATATAAGTGTCCAACACGATCTTTGGTTTTGCTGTGTTGCAGAGTTGAGGCAAAATTAACCCTTTTGGGGAAATTGCTTGAAGGAAAATTATGTGCTTATGTTCATAAGATGTTACATGATCAAGCTGCGCTATATTTGATCCAATTACTGCTTGGTCCTTTCATAGGCAACATATGTTATTCTAAGAATTGGTTGTTATTGTGCTTTCCTTCTCCTAGGGGATCAAGATATAGAATTTTTTAATAACATTCTCTTAAAAGGCAGCAAAAGAAAGGAATAGACATGAGAGGGTCAATATTTTAAAAGGTTTAACGGGCAGGAGAGACTCCTGTCTGGTTAAACCCCCATGAGCTAGTTGACCACCAATAGCAGCACTTAACCAGGTAGTGACGCAGAATATCTTCGCTAACCAGCCATCCTCTAACCAGCTAGGCTAGGGACGGGCTGGTGGTAGAGTTTGGGCACAGCACCAACTTATCCAGTTAGTGGCATGTTCAGTCCACTAACCGGCTAAGGAGTCCTTTTACTAAGGTATACCGAAAAATGGCCTGTGCTGTTGTAGGTGCGTGTATTGGACGTGCAGAGGTTCATTTTTCAGTGCGCCTGCAAAAAAGGCCTTTTTTGGGGGGGGGGGGGGGCCCGAAAATGGATGTGCAGCAAAATACAAATTGGCGCGCGTCCATTTTGGGTCTGAGACTTTACCGTCACCCATTGACTTAGCGGTAAGGTCTCACGCGTTAACCGGGTGGTAAACGTCAGCACGCGTACACTGCCGATTACTGGCCGGTTAGCGCCACGCGGTAGAAAATTAAAAAATATTTTCTGCCATGTGTATCAGAAGTGCGTAAAAAAATGGAATTACCGCCCGGGGCGTGCAGTAGCTGGGTGGGAGTTCCAAATTGACGTGCATTGGATGCCTTAGTAAAAGGGCCCCTAAGTAAGCAAATAATTTAGGACAACAAAACAGCACCAAGTTAACCGGGCAACTTCCAGGTCAGCGAACATATCCGGATATTCAATACTGGGAGCTATGCCGGGGTTAGGTCAGCCCGCAGCTGGAAGTAGCTTGTTGCCATGGGCTGAATATTATCCCAGAGGGTTTTATACAGTTATATGTTATTTTGAAAGCAGTTGAAGACATACCTTTATAGTAAATATATTGAAAATTGTTAAAGAGAATATTAGTTACTGTAAGGAAATGGAACAACAGAATCCTGTTCAGAAGGAATGGATCCACAGAAGCTTAGCAGAGATTGGGTGGCAGCACCGGTGGTTGGGAGGCGGGGCTAGTGCTGGGCAGACTTCTAAGGTCTGTGCCCTGAAAATGGCAGGGACAAGTCAAGGTCAGGTATACATATAAAGTAGCGCATATGAGTTTATCTTGTTGGGCAGACTGGATGGACCATACAGGTCTTTTTCTGCCGTCACCTACTATGTTACTATGAATGCATATGCATTTTATTATAATTCTTAGCAACGGCTAGTTTCTTTTTTGTACTCGGCCTAGAATTAGTTAAGTACAGAAGTATTGCCATACTGGAACAGACCAAAGGTCCATGAAGCCCAGCATTCTGTTTCCAACAGTGGTCAATCCAGGTTACAAGTACCTGGCAAGATCCCAAAACAGTACAATACATTTTATGCTGCTTATCTTAGAAATAAGCAGTGGATTTTCCCCAAGTCCATTTTAATAATGGCTTATGGACTTTACTTTTAGGAAGCTATCCAAACCTTTTTTAAACCCTGCTAAGCTAACTGCTTTTATTACAGTCTCTGGCAACGAATTCCAGAGTTTAATTACACACTGAGTGAAGAAATATTTTCTCATATTCGTTTTAAATGTACTACTTTGTAGCTTCATTGCGTGCCCCCTAGTCCTAGTAGAGATCTGAGAGATTGGGCTGGAGCAGAGGTGAAAAATATAATGGTGTACCTAAATAAATAATTTTATGGGCTAAACATAATATCTTAAACTGGCTATGAAAGGACAGGAAGCCAATGAAGGTTTTCCAACAAAGAAGAAATTCGGTGAAACTTTCGCGCTTTGCATAAAAAATGGGCTGCTGAATTCTGGAGTGTTTGGAGTCTTCAAAGTTGAGTTTGATATCTTCAGTTTGGAAGTAAATATATTTTCTCAAATGTAAATCTACTATCGAAGATCACTCCCAGTTAACAAAACAAATCTACTGAAGGAATAGGCATATTGAATAATATTGGTACAACTGAGGGCTGTAATCCAACAGGTAACTGTTTGGAAGCATTTAAGACAAGTTTATGCTGGTGACACCAGATTGAAAGTGCATCCAAGCAGTTTTGTAGGGGACTAAGATCAGGAGACAGAAAAGAAGTAGGCAAAATTAATAGTATGTCATCTGCGTAAAGAAAAATTGAATGTTGAAGCTCTGGATCAGAATTGCCAGGGCACTTAGGAAAATATTGATCAAAAGTGGTGATAAAATTGAACCCTGAGGCATACCTGAGCCCAGAGGAAAATCAGAGGATGACGTAGAAGGTGTGGGTACTAAAAAAACATCGCTGTGTCAGATAGGAGGTAAACCAATTAAGGACTGTGCCAGAGGTACCTCTTTGCTGAAGACAAGTGAGGAGGAGTGAATGATCTACCAAATCGAACACAAGAGAGAGACCACAAGAACTATATCACCCTTATCCAAGAAAGAATGGAGCTGACTCAGAACAGCTGTAATAGTAGTTTCAGTACTATGGTGGTGAGTACCGAAACTAGTCTGGCGGGGGTACAATATGGATAACTGATCACAGTGAGAGATCAGCTGGTCAAATACTACTTTTTCCACCAGCTTGGAAATTAAGAAGAGGTTAGATATAGGATAGTTTTCTGGAAGAGATGGATCTAGAGATGACTTCTTAAGGATCAGTTTAATAACAGCTCTTTTCCAGCTGTTGGGAATGTGACCCATAAACAAACTCTGGGATACTATTTGTAAACATATTGGTAACAGACTGGCCAGCTTATTTTCGAAAGAGAAAGACGCCCATATTTCGACCCAAATCGGGAGATGGGCGCCTTTCTCTCTTGGGCGCCCAAATCGGTATAATTGAAAGCTGATTTTGGGCGCCTCCAACTGCACTCTGTCGCGGGAACGAACAAAGTTGACGGGGGCGTGTTGGAGGTGTGGTGAAGGCGGGACTGGGGCGTGTTTATCAGCCGAGGAGAGATGGGTGCGCTCGGCCAATAATGGAAAAAAAAGGGCGCCAGAAGAGAGAATTTGGGTCACTTTTTTGGACCCTTTTTTGTCACGAACAAGTCCCCAGAAAGTGCCCCAACTGCCCAGATGACCACCGGAGGGAATCGGGGATGACCTCCCCTGACTCCCCCAGTGGTCACTAACCCCCTCCCACCCAAAAAAAAGAACTTTAAAAACTTTTTTTTGCCAGCCTCAAATGTCATACCCAGCTCCATCACAGCAGTATGCAGGTCCCTGGAGCAGTTGTTAGTGGGTGCAGTGGACTTCAGGCAGGTGGACTCAGGCCCATCCCTCCCTACCTGTTACACTTGTGCTGCTAAATGGGAGCGCTCCAAACCGCCCCCAAACCCACTGTACCCACATCTAGGTGCCCCCCTTCAGCCACAAGTTCTATGGTAATGGTGTAGAGTTGTGGGCAGTGGGTTTTTTGGGGGGGATTTGGGGGGCTCAGCACCCAAGGGAAGGGAGCTATGCACCTGGGAGGTATTTTAATTTTTTTTTTTTTTACTTTTTACAAGTGCCCCCTAGGGTGCCCTGTTGGTGTCCTGGCATGTGAGGGGGACCAGTGCACTATGAATTCTGGCCCCTCCCACGACCCAATGCCTTGGATTTGTTTGTTTTTGAGCTGGGCGCCTTATTATCGAAACAAAAGATGGACGCCCATCTTTTTCGAAAATGCAGTCTGTCCCGCCCCTTTGCGCATCCATCCTCGGAGATAGGCGCCCAAGGAGATGGGCGTTCGCGTTCGATTCTGCCCCTCTGTGTGTATTAAAATGAACATTCTTAATCTGAAGACAATTGATAACAAATATTAGGGTGTATGGACTAGAAAGGCCTTTTCTCAATACTGTAGATCACTAGATACCCTCAGCAGAACTGCCAAGTTACCCAGTTCTAGGAGGGAGAATTGGGGTTTTCAACTTAACATCCCAAAGTTAAGTTTGAGTCATTTGTAGTCCCTGATCCTACCCATTGAAATCAGTGCCGCCGAAAACATAATGCATCAGGATGGGGTAGTCAGAAATCCAGGCCTGGTCTAAAATCTTGTAACTAGCCACTGACTTGGCAGCTGTACCTCAGGGTCCTATGCGTGGGGCTAGTAAGCAAACCAAAATTAACCTCCATTAAAGCTCTTCACTCATGCGCACCCGTGCACACACACACACACACACACACACACATCACGGCTGTAAAAATCTGAAGCTGCTGTCATTTTTAAAAAATGTACCTTTTGTTCTCAGAATGAATTGTTAGTACAGAACTCTGGTAAGAAGAAAAGGCAGTGTAGGTCAGTTTGTGTCTGAAATTTGGGGGAATTCTTGAGCAGACTGCATACAAAGACCATTGCTCTCTTTGTGACCTCGCCCAGACGGCAGTGTGTTTTCTGCGCTGACAACATTACAGCTCCCCGGACTAATATAACTCAGAACAGCTATGGCTCGTTATCAGACTGAAACAGTTATACTGTACATAGTATGAGAGAGAGGTGGGGGGGGGGGGGGGGGGGGGTTCAGGGGGAGAAAGACAGTGAAAACCAAATCAGATCTGACCCAGAGGAAAGGACCTGAGTCTCCCCTTTCAGCAGATTCTCACTGTTCAAAATTCTTAATAGTGTGTGCAGGGCATCGGCTGGGATATTTCCTTTAACATTGCTGAATTTGTTTTTTTTTCTCTCTTGTTCTTTCCCCCTCTTGCAACAAAAATCTGCTGAACACTTGATTCTGGTGCCTTGAAAGCAGCAGCTCCTACTCGTGCAAAATTACATTTTAATAACCTTCACTGCAGTACAGGAGGAGGACTGCAGGAAGTACTGTTTTTAAAATGGTCATTAAAAAAAAAAAAAAAAGGTTTCATTGTAATGACAAGGGAGCATTGGAACAGACAGTAGGCCCCTTGGAGGCATATTTTCAAAGCACTTTGGGAGGCTAAGTTCCATATGTTTCTATGGAACTTTGGGAGGCTAAGTGCTTTGAAAATAAGCCCCTTGGCCTCCTCTTCCTCTCCTTCCCCATCCCCCTGAAGACTGTTTGGATGCTCGGAAGAAGGTACCTGACTTATAATCAAGGACAACACGGTGGAGGAGGTAGGAAGCTCAGGAACTGATGGCCATTTTGTTGCCTCTTAGTTAATTAAATTTGAGGCATATAGCAATAGCAATTCCATCCCTCCCCCTCCCCTGAACCTTCTGGAAACAATATTTCAGTAACTGTTCTATCTTACTGCAATGGATTTGGAGTATTAGATTCATTTATCTGTCTCCCAAATTCAAGCTCTAGGTGAATTATAATTCAGGTATTGTTATTGTACTTACTTCCTTGCCCAAGAGGGTTTACAGTCTAAATTGTACTTGAGGCAATAGATTAGTTTAACCCTTTCTAGCCTGGGGTTGTTGTCCCAGGTCTATTATGCTTACGTTTATTAAAATCTTGTTTTACTGCTCTTCTAGAAATGACTCAAGGTGGTTTGCAATCATAACAGCAAGAGATAGCAAAAAAAAAAAAAAGAACCGGAAAAGAAAAGCAAAGCCATAAACACAAGAAAGCTCAATAGCATTATATAGTTATATGACAGGATATAAAAATAAAAATAGTAAAAATTAAGAAATAATAGAATTTTACAGCAAAAGTACCATCATTCTTCTGGCCTCACCACAGTGTAGTGCTTGGGAAAAGTCATTGAATAAAAATGTTTTAAAACCAGCCTTAAATCTCCAAAAATTATTCTCTGCGTTCCAAATTGTAGAAGACTGCATATTATTATTATTATTTGTTACATTTGTATCCCACATTTTCCCACCTATTTGCAGGCTCAATGTGGCTTCCATAGTACCGTTAACGGCGATATTGAGTAGAATCTAATCTAGCAACAAAATATGGAAAAATGGCTAAACAGTGTTGATCCTGAGAATACTCTCCTCTGGATTCTATATAGCGTGGCTTAAGTTGCACGCACAAATCCAGTCGTATTCTGGATTTGCACATGTAATGTAATTAGTTAACAAGCTAATCAGCACTGATCATTGCCACTTAAAAAGCAATGATTGACACTAATTGGCATTAATTAGAATTTACGTGCAGAACTGTCTAAACATATTCTGTAATATGATGCATGTAAATTCTAAGTCACATAGTTGAAAAGGGGGCATGGCCATGGGCGTGGAATGGACGGGTTGTGGGCATTTCTAAAATCTATGCGGGTTGTTACAGAATACACCCGTTCCGTGTCTAATTTAGGCATCAGCATTTGCACCAAGTTTTACTTGGCGTAACTGCCTGTGACTAGTCATGTGGACAGGACCTCGCCGTATTCTATAAACTGCATGGAAATTCAGTTTTATTTTATAAAGTACGCCTAAGTTTGGCGTACTTTATAAAATACACATAGGCGTATTTCATTTTGGCACCAATTTTTTAGGTGAGATATATAGAATCTAGTCCATTGGGGCCAAAAGGTTATGTAAATAATGTAGTATATAATGCTGTATGGACCAAAATTAATACATAGTAACATAGTAACATAGTAACATAGTAACATAGTAGATGACGGCAGATAAAGACCTGCATGGTCCATCCAGTCTGCCCATGACAAACTCATATGTGTATACCTTACCTTGAATTTGTACCTGTCCTTTTCAGGGCACAGACCATATAAGTCTGCCCAGCAGTATTTCCCGCCTCCCAGCCACCAGTCCCACCTCCCATCACCGGCTCTGGTACAGACCGTATAAGTCTGCCCACCCCTATCCTCGCCTCCCAACCACCACCCCCTCTTCCCCTCAACTGCTCCGCCACCCAATTTCAGCTAAGCTTCTGAGGATATATTCCCTCTGCACAGGATTCCTCTATGCATATCCCACGCATGTTTGAACTCCGTTACCGTTTTCATCTCCACCACCTCCCGCGGGAGGGCATTCCAAGCGTCCACCACCCTCTCCGTGAAAAAATACTTCCTGACATCTTTCCTGAGTCTGCCCCCCTTCAATCTCATTTCATGTCCTCTCGTTCTACCGCCTTCCCATCTCCGGAAAAGGTGCGTTTGCGGATTTATACCTTTCAAATATTTGAACGTCTGTATCATATCACCCCTGTTCCTCCTTTCCTCCAGGGTGTACATGTTCAGGTCAGCAAGCCTTTCTTTATACGTCTTGGAACGTAAATCCCATACCATCCTCGTAGCTTTTCTTTGCACAGTAAGACATTGGAAGACAATGTGCCTTTCAAAGTAGAGGGGGGGGGGGGGGGTAGGATCATATGATCATACCTCTGAAATTTGTTACTAATTTAGTGGAAGCATTCTATAAACTACATTACAATAGTCTAACTGACTCATAAGTGATGCAGACTAGAATCAACACAGCAGATTTATCTAAAAAAAAAAGCGTGGACAGCTCAACTAAACCTTAGTACCAGAAAACACTGCTTGATTACCTTTGTCACTTGTAGACCGAATGAGAGTTGTGTGTCAAATATAATGTCCCAAGATTCTAAGTGGACTCCAGTGGAAGAGACTGGCCCATGAGTTCCAGTGCTACTGAAGGGAAAGACCATGTCCTATAACCCACCTTGCTTTAGATTTGGCAGTATTTAATTTAAGACCATGGTTCCCTTTTCAAGATGCCACTTTGGACAGACATGCATTAAACAAAGAAAGATCTGGACAAGTAAGATCAGTAACTGCCACTAATTGTACATTATCGGCAAAAATACCCAGTCATTGAATCAAAAGGGCTAATGAGATAATAAACAGTACTGGAGAAAGGACAGAGCCATGGGACACTCCACAGTGAAGTGGATACTTCTTGGAGACTGATCCATTAAAAGAAACATAACACCGGCAAGCCAATGAAAATGATCCAAATCATTTAAACAGGGTACCCTAAGCCCACAATCATATAAATGAGGTAACAGCTAGGTATGGTCAACTAAATTGAACACCACAGTAAAGTCCAGGGAAACTATCAAGGCAGTCTTGCCCCTGTGCTGTTTGGCAGACTGGGGGTACATGTTCTGGGAGATTCCACTGATTTGTTGTTCTCACTGAATACAGCACTTGTTTCCTGGTTAGGACTATTATAATTGGGGGCCACTGGGAATCAATTCACATTCTCCACTCTTTACCAGCACTTAATAACTCAATCCATGCCAGAACCGGGGTTCTGAACCCAACATCTTACTTAAAAGTTGCTTTCAAGAATAAGGGACAGACTCAACAACTATAAGAAAAGCATAGCCACAGACCAAAAATAACAGCTGACTCTTACAATCACATAATTCTCTCAGGACTCTCCATATCGTACGAGAGTCTTCTTTCACTCCTTTCTATAGAACACCTTCAGAGCTGGATTGAACTGAGATGTGATCACAGATGCAGTTCCCTCTGACTTGCCTGACTCTCCTTGCTCAGATCCAGGGATGACTGTTACATCCTGTCCTTCTTTACCAGGACCAGGACTCCCCGTTGCCCTCTTGTACTCTACGGCTACTTTCTTCTTTCAGGGAAGTGAAGAAACCTAAGCAACTTCTGCCACTTCATACTTCTCTACTTCTGCTGGTGCAATGACTGGGCTGATCGAAACCTTGATCCTCTTACAGAATGGTGCAGCGGTTGGAAAATCAGTAATCGAAGGCACAGGATTCAAATGAGGTTGGAGGTTTATACCAGTTCCAGTTTCCCTCCAAAAGGGATCTCCTATTACTGTTAGCTCACTGAGCACGACATCCCTGCCCCTGTTGTGGAAACAGCAGAGGTATAAACAGTTCACAGCGCAATACTTTAGTTGAGACACTAGAGGTCTCTGCTATCCTCCAAAGGCAGATCCTTAGAGGCCTCTACAGAGGGTTAAGTGGCTTGCCCAAGATCACAAGGAGTGTCAGAAGGAGATGTGGGATCAGAACCCCGAATTCCTGGTTCTCAACCCACTGTTCTAATCACTTTTCCAAATCAAGCTTTTGTTTTCTTTGCTGGAGGTTTCTACAGCTGAAATGATTGAGATAAGTGGAGAAAGTGCTGCAGTACCTTTGGATATGTAACCCCTGGATACCTTTTCCTCATGACAGAGGGAGCGGGTGCTGGTACAGATAATTATATTATACTTCATACCAGGGGCGTATCTGCGTGGGGCCACAGGGGCCTGGGCCCCCGCAGATTTCTCCCTGGACCCCCATACCGCCATCAACCCTCCCCTGCTGCTGTGGCTTACTTTTGCTGACGGGGGACTCCAACCCCCACCAGCCGAGGTCCGCTTCCACCTGCTAGTGCCTCTGCCTTTAAAAATATTTCTTCAGCTGGCGGGGGACCCCAACCCCCACCAGCTGAAGAAATATTTTTAAAGAGGGGGTGGAGAGAGTCGTTGGTGGCGGGGGGGGGGGGTCTGGCAGCGGCGGCGGGGGGGGGGGGGTCTGGCAATGGCGGGGGGGGGGGGGGGGCTAAAATGTGCCCCCTACCTCTGGCTCTGGCCCCCCCTACCGCCGGAGTCTAGATATGCCCCTGCTTCATACCACTGGGGCCATTGCTGGATAGGGGAGGAGGAGGGAAATGGCATTCTTTTACAGCCCTAGCTTCATGGAGCTCACCACACTAACAGAGCTGGTGCTAGGGTCTCTGACACCCCTCTGCAAACTATCAGTTCTCCCCCCCCCCCACAGTTCAGAATCTCTTTTCTCTCTTCTCTCTCCCCCTTCTCCCACCCCGCCCCTTTTTCAGCCCAGTGCCTTAAAAGGTAGAGAGGAAAAAGGTTTTTTTTTTTAACTTATTTGACAACTTTTTAATTTAATTGAAAGCTTCCCATATGTAGATATAAATATCATGAAATATAATTGAATGTCACTAAAACTGCGTAAAAAAATTATTGTAGCTGGTAAAAACAGCACTAATAAAGTCTGTATTTCTGCTCATTTTTCTACACTGTTCTATACAATACAGTAATACATGGCCAAAGTTCAGTGAGGATATCCTGTTTACTGATGGGTTCAGCTTAACTGTTGTAATCTGCATTGGGATGGAATCAGTGCGTTTTTTCTAGCAAAAAAGGTGCCGGTACTCAAATGCTAGGTCACCCTTCAGGGGTGGGGTGATCACTGAAGGACCCACCCCCACAGTAGCCAGGACTCTGCAACCAGTCACAGAATCTATGAAAAGGCAGAATTGGTGTGTAGAGCCTGAGCTCTTTCATTAAAACTTGGGGTCCATGGGTCAATTTTAGCAGACGGTGGAAAAGGTGCCGGTACTCAGTACCCCCAAGTACCCCCTCAAAAAAAGCCCTGGATGGAATAGGCTATGAAAGTAAATTCAATTAAAATGAAACTCTCCTTTCATTGGGGCACATGGAATCACATCTTCACCTATCTCTTTTTAACAAATGGATTATTCTGTTTTGAGCATGTTTCAGGGACAAGTGGTTTTCATAAGTCAAAATAATAAAAATAAATATTTTCTTTCATGCAGATCGCTCATTTGTTTAAACATAACTAAATGGGATAATAAGCCCCTAATGTAGTCCATTAGCTTTCTTATATTTTGTACTTGTGATGAGTGTGACTTATATTGTGCCAAAACCTGCCTGCCGCCCCCTCCCGCACACTACAACCCCTCCCCCACTGCCACAGTTGCCATCACTTCCCACATACTACAACCCCCCCCCCCCCCTACTGGCACAGTTGCTGTCCCCCTCCCACACACTAAAGCCCTTCCTGGTCCTACCTTGAAGGGGACCTGGTGGTCTAGTGGCTTTTTCAGGGCAGGAAAGTACCCCACTCTTTCCTGCCCACTGTTGCTACTGTGCCTGGTGCCCCTCATGTTTAAAAAAAAATGGTAGACTGCTGATGGAAGCCTCCGCGCAGAAAAGCAGAGCAGAGACAGAGTAGCGGCATCGGGCAGGAAAGAGTGGGATTCTTTCCTGCCCCCACAGCCACAGAGGCCACTACACCACCAGGGCAGGCCCTTCAAGGTAGAACGTGGGCGGGCTGTAGCGTTCAGTGGCAGCAGCCAGTGAAGTGCTTTGGGTAAGCAAAGCATTGACAGTTTCTGGCACCCATCAAATGTTGGCGTTCCCCTGCCATGCATACCCTACATACCGCGTTCCGCCGGCCCTGCATACCAAGTACTGATCAGGGTGATTAAAAGGTAAAAATACAAGCTGACAACAGGTTGGTTATTCAAACAGAATGTTTACTGTTTAAACAGTAGAATTGCAATACATCGGAAACGCACTGGGAAAAAATCAGTCAGGAATTTCCTCTTGTGTAGCTAAAGCATAAATCTCAGGGGACAAAGGAACAAAACATTTCTAGATCTGGTAATTCCAGATTTTCTACATGCAGGCAGACTCCAAATCCTTATCCTGTCAGTTTTAGGCATGAAACCGATGTTCCACTGTCCTCTGAGGATTCTCCTCTGGTCTGTGCAAACTAATCTTTACCTGAATCTCTCTAGTTCAAGTAATGGTCCTTCTTTTTTCTTCTCCTGGGTAGAATTTTTTTTAATTCAACGTCTAGGGATCTTAGCTTCTTCTCTCAACCCTAGGCTGTTCTCATGGTTTGGTGCTGTATACTTTGCACACCTTACACTGCTCCATGTATGCTTTCAGCTGAGCGTGTTTGTCTGCCCAGTAGATGCATTCTTAGGCTTGTCACAGGCAGGCTTCCATTCCCATGTATGTGGTATGTATTCTGATCATGCTGGTATGACAATCTTATCTACCTTGAACAGAAACCCTCCTTGTGGGCTCAGTTTATGTCTTCTGTGATATTATGGAGCAACCTGTGTTCGCATTTGAGTGCTGTATTGTGGTCATCCAGCTCAATGGCTTGTAGAACATTATCCTATTCAGTACTTGTATCTTTCTGAGAATGCTTTTTAAGGGGGAAAGTTCTTGTAGCAGATTAATTCATTCTATCTCCTTTTTCACTGATCCATGTTGATTGTTTTCTAGGAGGTATGCCCTACATAGAGTGACTACCGTATGCAGGAATTTCCCAGGGCAATATGTTATACTTGTATTGCAGCAAAGCACAAAGTAGAGGTAGTCCAGAGAAGGACACTCAAGGTTCTCCACAAATAGATTTATTGATCATTGATCATTGACCCGACTTGGCCAAGTTTCGGCACTTAACAAGAGTCAAAGATTCTCCTTCATATAAAAGCTAGCGGGTCAAATAAAATGCATCCAGTGAAGTCTGCCAAAACTTGCGCGCTGGATGCTAATTTTGGTTATGCATAAGTGCTGAAACTTGGCCAAGTCAAGTCAATGATCAATAAATCTGCTTTGTGCTATTGCTTGTGTTGGATCGGCACTCTATAGAGTGTTTCTCTTCTGTTTGGTTGCTCTAAACTTGTATTGTAGACTAGTAGTCTCGGAAGCCTCACTAGAAGTCTCTTAGGAACAGTGGTGGTTTCCAATATGATCTCTAAAGATTTATGACTAAATGTACTTCTATTCATTATCCAAAGGTGAACTGATGGGAAACATTTAAGGCCAAATAATATTGCGAGTACCTCTTTTTCTATATGAGCATATCCACTCCCACTTTAGCTGAGATTACATTCATGCACCTTTCTGACTTTGCATGCAACTTTCTTTAACTAGTTCCTTATTTTCTCACTCCTATTAATCTATCGTATCTATATGTTCCATATGTTCCTTGCGGAAACAGGAAATGGGGGCGGGACCAGAGGCAGAGCTGAGAGAGAAGGGAAGGCGGGCTGAAGCGCCGTGCCTGCTCGCCTTTCACTGCTGTCGTCGGACCCTAAGGTAAGAACTTTTAAATTCTGGGCGGCACGCAGGAAGGCGAGGAGCAGGCAAAGGACTGGGAGAAGAGGGCGGGCAGCGCAGGTCGGGCTAGCACTCGGAGGAGAGGGAGGGAGGGGGCCTGGAACTCGGAGGACAGGGGGTCCTGGAACTCAGAGGAGAGGGAGGGGGGCCTGGAACTCAGATGAGAAGGGGGGAGGAAGGGGGCCAGGCTGGAACGTGGAGGATAACCTTGCTAGCGCCCATTTCATTTGTGTGAGAAACGGGCCTTTTTTTACTAGTATTCTATAAACCACACCTTTACAGAATATGCCTAGGCGGAAATATTTTTGGTGCCAATTTTTCACTACTACTACTACTACTACTTAGCATTTCTATAGCGCTGCCAGGGCTACGCAGCGCTGTACAAGTTTAACATGGGGAAGGACAGTCCCTGCTCAAGAGAGCTTACAATCTAAAGGTTACAAACTATGTAGTCAGTGTAGGTAACATGAATGGGGAGGGTGATTAGGCGCCAAAAGCAAGGGAGAAGAGATGGGCTTTGAGTAAGGACTTGAAAATGGGGAGGGAGGGCGCATGGCGTATGGGCTCTGGAAGTCTGTTCCAGGTACAAGTGCCATATATAGAATCTAGTCCTATGGGGGTAATTCTCAGAAGATCATGAATTCTGTAATGGTAATTATGTGCATAATTCGTTGTAGAATACTAATGTATGTCCACATTTATGCACCTAACTTTAGGCATAAGCTCTTATGCCGGCTCAATGGCTGGTTTGAATGTTTGCACCTAACTGTTTAAGTGTTGTATGTGCCCCTGACCTGCCTATGCCCCTCCCACATCCACAGCCCTCTAGTGCTAAGGCTATAGAATACCAGCTAAGTGCAGTTAAGCATGTAACTGAAAATCAGTGCCAATTAGTGCCAATTATTGATTAACACCAATTAGCCCCTAATTTAACAATTAAGTTATGTAACTCGCAGGATTCTATAGCCTTCGTGTGCAACTTTGCATAATAAGCACAAAACTGGGCATGCAACATTATAAGAACATAAGAATAGCCATACTGGGTCAGACCAATGGTCCATCTAGCCCAGTATCCTGATTTCAGCAGAAGCACCTGGCAGAAACCCAATTAGTAGCAACATTCCATGCTACTAATCCCAGGGCAAGCAGTGGCTTCCCCAAGTCCATCTCAATAACAGACTATGGACTTTTCCTCCAGGAACTTGTCCAAATCTTTTTTAAACCCTGAAACACTAACCGCTGTTACCACATCCTCTGGCAATGAGTTCCAGAGCTTAACATTTTGTTGAGTGAAAAAATGTTTCCTCCTATTTGTTTTAAAAGTATTTCCATGTAACTTCATTGGGTGTCCCCTGTTCTTTGCACTTTTATGAAAGAGTAAAAAATCGATTCACTTTTACTTGTTCTACGTTACTACTACTACCACTACTTATGGGATTTGCGTTACAAGACGTATGAGGAGAGACTTTCTGAACTAAACATGTATACTCTGGAGGAAAGGAGAAGCAGGGGTGATATGATACAGACGTTCATATATTTGAAAGGTATTAATCCGTAAACGAACCTTTTCCGGAGATGGGAAGGTGGTAGAACGAGAGGACATGAAATGAGATTGAAGGGGGGCAGACTCAAGAAAAATGTTAGGAAGCATTTTTTCACGGAGAGAGTAGTGGATGCTTGGAATGCTCTCCCGCGGGAGGTGGTGGAAATGAAAACGGTAACGGAATTCAAACATGCGTGGGATAAGCATAAAGGAATCCTGTGCAGAAGGAATTGATCCTCAGGAGCTTAGTCAAGATCGGGAGGCGGGGCTGGTAGTTGGGAGGCGGGGATAGTGCTGGGCAGACTTATACGGTCTGTGCCAGAGCCGGTGGTGGGAAGCGGGACTGGTAGTTGGGAGGCAGGGATAGTGCTGGGCAGACTTATACGGTCTGTGCCAGAGCTGGTGGTGGGAGGCAGGGATAATGCTGGGCAGACTTATACGGTCTGTGCCAGAGCCGGTGGTGGGAGGCGGGGCTGGTGGTTGGGAGGCGGGGATAGTGCTGGGCAGACTTATACGGTCTGTGCCCTGAAGAACACAGGTACAAATCAAAGTAGGGTATACACAAAATTAGCACATATGAGTTATCTTGTTGGGCAGACTGGATGGACCGTGCAGGTCTTTTTCTGCCATCGTCTACTATGTTACTATATATGTTATTATGTTACTTATCATTTCTAAAGCGCTACTAGATGTATGCAGCGCTGTACACTTGAACATGAAGAGACAGTCCCTGCTCGCCAGAGCTTACAATCTAATTAGGACAGACAGAACAAACAAGAGATAAGGGAATATTAAAGTGAGGATGATAAAATAAGGGTTCTAGGGTTAGGAGTTAAAAGCAGCATCAAAAAGGTGGGCTTTTAGCTTAGATTTGAAGACGGCCAGAGATGGAGCTTGACTACCAGCTCAGGAAGTCTATTCCAGGCATATGGTGCAGCAAGATAAAAGGAACGGAGTCTGGAGTTAGCCAGTGAATGGAGTTCCTGGGGAGGAATGTAGGGAGAGATGAGAGTGGAGAGGTACTGAGGAGCTGCAGAGTGAATGCACTTATAGGTCAATAAGAGGAGTTTGGACTGTATGAGGAAACAGATTGGAAGCCAGTGAAGTGACTTGAGGAGAGGGCTAATATGAGCATAACGACACTGGCGGAATATTAGTCGTGCAGCAGAAGTTTGAACAGATTGAAGAGGAGAGAGATGGCTAAGTGGGAGACCTGTGAGAAGCATTACTCAGGATTTTGTAGATCTCATTCATATCCCCCATCAGCCATCTCTTTTCCAAGCTGAAGAGCCTAACCTCTTTAACCTTTCCACATATGTGTAGAGTTCCATTCCCATTATCATTTTGGTTGCCCTTCTTTGAACCTTTTCTAATTCCACTATAACCTTTTTGAGATAAGGCAACCAGAATTGAACGCAATATAGATTTTAGGGATATTTATAAAGCAATAAAATACATAAAGAATATCATAATGCCTCTGTATCACTACATGGTGCAACCACACCTTGAGCATTGTGCGCAGTTCTGGTCGTCCCATCTCAGAAAAGATATAGCAGAATTGGAAACGGTCTAGAGAAGGATGACCAAAGTGATAAAAGGGATAGAACAATTCTCTTATCAGGAAAAGTTAAAGAGATTAGAGTTCAGCTTGGAGCAGTGGCGTTCCTAGGGGGGCTGATACCCGGGGCGGATCGCCAATGCGCCCTGTCCCCCAGGTGCAGCCCCCCCCCCGGTGCAGCGTGCCCCCCTGGCAAAAGGACACCCCCTCACCCCGGCGAAAGAACCACCACCCCCGGGTGCACGCCACTGGGGGGGTGCCATGCGCCGGTCAGCTTCGTTCGTTTCCATGCTCCCTCTGCCCCGGAACAGGGAGCATGGAAACGAACGAAGCTGACCGGCGCACGGCACCCCCCCAGCGGCGTGCACCCGGGGCGGACCACCCCCACCGCCCCCCCCTTGGTACGCCACTGGCTTGGAGAAGAGATGCTGAAGGGAAATATAATAGAGGCCTATAAATTCCTGAAAGGAGTGGAATGGATATGTGACATAATTGTTTACTCTTTCAGAAAACTCAATGCATAATTAAGCTCTGGAATTCTTTGCCAGGGGATGTGGTAAAAACAGTAAAGTGTAGATGGGTTTTTAAAAGTTTTGGACAAGTTCCTGGATGAAAAATCAATAAACCATTATCAAGGTAGACTTGAGGGGAAATTCACTGCTTATCCCTGGAGGTATGAAGCAGGAAATCTTGCTACTTTTTGGGACTCTGTCATGTGCTTTTGACCTGGATTTGCCACTGTTGGAAATAATAAGATATAGGGCTCGATGGACCTTTGGTCTTACCTAGTATGGCAATAGTTATGTACAAAAGTACTGCTCCTTCTGAAGTATCACACAGATTGCTAGTTGTTCGACTAAACTGTAGTACTTCAGTGTTGGAGCTTCATGAATGAAAGACTTGATTTTGCTGAAAGCCTCTTTCTCAGCTGGTGCTCATTTCCGTGCTGCATCCTTATGTGTTAGCACTTAGAGTAGTTGACAAGTATCCAATAGGTATGCCCAAAATTGAGAAAATTAATTAGCCATTCCAATGAGGTGCTGAGCTGATTTCATATCTGTAGATTGTGTGTTTGCTAAATGGCTTTTACCTTGTCTAGATTTGGCTGTAGACGCTCTGAATCAAGACATGCCCAATATAAGGTTATTTCTTTTTGTATCAACGTATTTTTGAACATTCAGTTTACCGTTCTTATTAAACCATACTTCAAGAAGGTGTTGCTGTTTGGCATCATAATCTGTTACATGACCTCTTATCCCCTTCCGGTTTGATGGGAAGAATATAATCTGCTCCGGTCTTCATGTCCACCAACTCTTCTAATGCTGGGCTCAGTTTGTGCTTGGAAACTTCTGGAGATGTGCTGATTTCTGTCAGCATTTACTACCAGTGATACCTGCTCAATAGTGTGCAAAACGTTCTCAAGTAGCTGGATTGCTCATCTAGTTTTACATGCCAATAACTATCTTTAATGTCACAAACCATAAACACGTTTTGCCTTAGATAGGTCTGGTAGCACATTCTTGATGGTTGGCAGAAGGTAATATGACTTCTTTGAGGGCTCTGTTGAGAGGTTTTGATCTATATAGGTTCTCAGTTTGCCGCTTCATCACCATTACTAAGTCACGATCCAATGAGTGGTTGTTTTTATTGGAGAGATGATAACATTTTGCTGCTGGTTTGTCAGTTTTTCCTATAGTGGTTTCATCAGGGCTAGTGGAATTCTGCATTTCGGTAAATTATACTGGTTGCATCTGTAGATCAAGTACTAAGGTCAGTCTGCCTTTGAAGTGTCAAGTTTTCTGGAATACATCTCTAATCTGATAGAATGGGGGCAAGGATTTTACCCGCTCGTCTGTTTGTCTGTAATCAGAAAAATGTGCTACACGCTGATTAATTCCATGTCCTCTACAGCTTGGCTGACCAGCAGTGAGTTGATGTCTACCCTGTTAATCGTTATTATTTCTAGTTGCCACTGTTTTCCATTATATGGATTCCTTTATATACAGGCAAAACGTGCTATGTAGCCTCACAGGTTTCTTGTACATTTTCAGAACTTTACGACATTTTCTAAGGAGTCACTTAAAAGGTTTATTGCAATGATGTTGTAGCGTACCTGGAATTTTTTCATTTTACACTTTAACATCATTGTTGCAAATGTATCTGAACTCTCACTCTTTCTCTTTAATATGTGTATTTCCTGATGTTGTGGCTTTTTGCCTGTTGTGTACATAGGACTTCCTCCTCCTCCTCTTCAGTGTCTGAGTCACCTCTTAAAGCATGACGTACCCTTTGCTTGTTGGGTGGGTTGCTGTAGCACTGACTTCTACAATGATTCTGCTTGCCGCAATTCTTGCATTCTTTCCCATAGGTTGGGCATTCCTTCATAAGATTAAGACCTGGTTGTTTTCTTAATTATAACATAGCAATATAGTAGATGACGGCAGAAAAAGACCTGCACGGTCCATCCAGTCTGCCCAACAAGATAAACTCATACGTGCCACTTTTTGTGTATACCTTACTTTGATTTGTATCTGTCATTTTCAGGGTACAGACCGTATAAGTCTGCCCAGCACTATCCCCGCCTCCCAACCACCGGCTCTGGCACAGACCGTACAAGTCTGCCCAGCACTATCCCCGCCTCCCAACCAGCCCCCCTCCCACCACCGGCTCTGCCACCCAATCTCGGCTAAGCTTCTGGGGATCCATTCCCTTGGAATAGGATTCCTTTATGTTTATCCCACGCATGTTTGAATTCCGTTACCAATTTCCTCTCCACCACCTCCCGTGGGACAGCATTCCAAGCATCCACCACTCTCTCCGTGAAAAAATACATCCTGACCTTTTTCTTGAGTCTGCCCCCCCTTCAATCTCATTTCATGTCCTCCAGTTCTACCGCCTTCCCATCTATGGAAAAGGTTTGTTTGCGGATTAATACCTTTCAAATATTTGAACGTCTGTATCATATCACCCCTGTTCCTCCTTTCCTCCAGGGTATACATGTTCAGGTCAGCAAGTCTCTCCTCATACGTCTTGTAATGCAAATCCCATACCATTCTCATAGCTTTTCTTTGCACCGCTTCAATTCTTTTTACATCCTTAGCAAGATGCGGCCTCCAGAACTGAACACAATACTCCAGGTGGGGCCTCACCAACGACTTATACAGGGGCATTAAAACCTCTTTTCTTCTGCTGGTCACTTCCCTCTCTATACAGCCTAGCAACCTTCTACTTATGGCCACTGCCTTGTCACACTGTTTCATCGCCTTCAGATCCTCAGATACTATCACCCCAAGATCCCTCTCCCCGTCGGTACCTATCAGACTCTCACCGCCTAACACGTACATCTCCCGTGGATTTCTACTCCCTAAGTGCATCACTTTGCATTTCTTCCCATTGAATTTTAATTGCCAAAGCTTAGACCATTCTTCTAGCTTCCTCAGATCCTTTTTCATGTTTTCCACTCCCTCCCGGGTGTCCACTCTGTTACAAATCTTAGTATCATTCGCAAAAAGGCAAACTTTACCTTCTAACCCTTCAGCAATGTCACTCACAAATATATTGAACAGAATCGGTCCCAGCACCGATCCCTGAGGCACTCCACTACTCACCTTTCCCTCCTCCGAGCGAATTCCATTTACCACCACCCTCTGGCGTCTGTCCGTCAACCAGTTCCTAATCCAGTTCACCACTTCGGGTCCTATCTTCAGCCCGTCCAGTTTGTTCAAGAGCCTCCTGTGGGGAACTGTGTCAAAAGCTTTGCTGAAATCTAGGTAGATTACGTCTATAGCACGTTCCTGATTTAATTCTCCGGTCACCCAGTCAAAGAATTCAATGAGATTCATTTGGCACGATTTACCTTTGGTAAAACCATGTTGTCTCGGATCTTGCAATTTATTGCTTATGTCCAAAATTATTTGGGGGTAAAGTTTATTTTACATTTGTTCACTGGCACTCTGGATTTTGTGGATTGTGTGTGATTAGATCATTACTCTTAGTTTTTACTTGATTAGAGACCAGGGGTTCTTCTTGAATAGGGAAGGGAAACACAACCGACAAGAGGAGGACCTACTAGGGACCATGGAGAGTTATAAGATAAATACAGAGTGGAAAGCACCAAGATGATAAGAGATCTCCTTCAGCAGACATCTGCGAATAGACTGGAGGTTCTAAATATGTATACCCTAGGGAAAGAGGGACAAAAGGGATCTTATACAGACCTTTAAATTCTAGAAATGAATTACTGCACAAAAGAGCCTTTTCCAAGTACATACTCGGACAGACCGAAGGTCCATCAAGCCCAGTATCCTGTTTCCAACAGTGGCCAATCCAGGCCACAGGTACCTGGCATGATCCCAAAGCAGTACGATATATTTTATGTTGCTTATCCTAGAAATAAGCAGTGGATTTTCCCAAGTCCATTTTAATAATGGTTTATGGACTTTTCCTTTAGGAAGATATCCAAACCTTTTTTAAACCCCGTTAAGCTAACTGCTTTTACCATATTCTCTGGCAACAAATTCTAGAGTTTAATTACATTATTTTATAGACCTCTATCACATCTCCCCTCAGCTGTCATTTTTCCAAGCTGAAGAGCCCTAGCAGTTTCAGCCTTTCCTCATAGGGAAGTCGTCCCATTCCCTTTATCATTTCCGACGCCTTCTCTGTACCTTTTCTAATACCACTATATCTTTTATGAAATGCGGTGACCAGAATTGCACACAGTATTCAAGATGCGGTCACACCATGGAGCAATACAAAGGCATTATAATATCCTCATTTTTATTTTCCATTCCTTTCCTAATAATACCTAACATTCTATTTGCTTTCTTTGCTGCCGCAGCACAATGAGCAAAGGGTTTCAAAGTATCATCAACAATGACTCCTAGATTCTTTTCCTGGTCAGTGACTCTTAATGTGGACTCTTGCATCAAGAAGCTATAGTTTGGGTTCCTCTTTTCCACCTGCATCACTTTGCACTTGCTCACATTAAACATCATCTGCCATTTGGATGCCCAGTCTCCAAGTCTCATAAGGTCGTCTTGCAATATTTCACAATCCTCTTGCGATTTAACAAGTTTGAATAATTTTGTGTTGTCAGCAAATTTAATTACCTCACTAGTTATTCCCATATCTTGATCATTTATAAATATGTTAAAAAGCAGCGGTCCCAGGGAGGTAGAGCCAAAACAACATCATAAAGTATTTTTTTCATGGAAAGTGTGGTGGATGCCTGGAATTCCCTCTCGGAAAAGGTGATAGAAGAAAAAATGGTGCAGGAATTAAAAACAGTGATATATACAAAGCAGCATAAAGGCACAGAGAGCTTCAGCTATGCAATGATTTTTGCATTACTAAGAAATCATGGGGAAAGTAATCTGCATTATGTGGCAAGTAGAAACCCAACAACCTTCCAAGACAGACTCTATGGACCATGCTGATCTTCCTCTGCCGTCATTGACAACGCTACTCTGTTTCTATGTTACGATGAACAGACTTATAACGTAAGCCCGCTGACTTTTTAATTGTTAGTTAATGTATATTTAGGGGCAGTTAGGAACTGCCATTGTTAGTGAGAGAGCAAGAGAGTCTAAAGCTCTACACAAGGTTGGCTTGAACTCTCTAGAGGAGAGATTCCTACACCAGACAGAGAAGCCCTACTTGGGAGAGGGAATATCTCAGTGAAGAGAATGGGAAAACAGCATCTGAACTCAGAGAGGACCAGTCATATTATTGCATGTTGTGATTTACTACTTTTCCCCAATAAAATACTGGATCCCTTCTACGTGAACCTTCCTTTGTTATATACCACCATGGAGCCTACGGCCTCAAGGGTAGGAAAAGGAGAGGAACCCAAACACATAACATTACCAATTACTTCTACTTCAAATACACATTCTTTCAGCAGAGTGGGTCCACAACACCTCCCAAGCCATATTTAGTTCTTTCCTTCAGCCTTGGCAGCCCCTAGTCTTAATGTTACCTCCAACCATAGCACATCCCCAGCTTTAATTCCCCTGTCTTTGTATGTTTTATGTGCAAGAGATAGGAATGCGGTGGGGTGGGGGTGGGGGGTAAACAGTTCTCCTTTCAGCAACTTGAAGGGAAACTAAATCAATTCTACATGGAAGACTGGCAGTGTGGTGGCTTGGTTGCTTAGCAGTTGGTTCAAAAGCTGAATGGTTGGCAAGAAATTATATGTCACAGGACCCCTTTTATAGGAGAAACTTCTCCCCCTGGCCCTTATCCATGCTTTGAGACTTTAGTTTCCTGGAATTCTGTACATATATCTCTAAGCACTTGCTTTGCAGATCTATTAGTTTTGTACATCCTGGTAGTTAGAGTGGCCCCTAGTATAACACAAGCAGCTGAAGGAGGGCCAACACAAGGGGTGGGCCCCAGGCTAGGAATAAATACCATACTGCCATTGCCTCTACCAGTGCAGCCGCGACAAAGAAAGCTCCCGTGTGGTTGCTCCTAAGCAGCCATGTCATTGAAAGCAGGGGTGTAGCCAGACCTCAGCGGGAGGGGGGTCCAGAGCCCAAGTTGGGGGGGGCACATTTTAGGCTGCCTTCCCCAGCTGCCGCCCCCCGCCGCCGTCCCTCCCCCGCCACTGCCAGGTACCTTTGCAGGCGGGGGTCCCCAACCCCCGCTAGCCTTAGTCTTCTTCAGCGCTAGTCTCCGGCGCGTTCGCTGATCTGTGCTGTGAGTCCTGACTGACATCCTGCATGCACGAACGTGCAAGACGTGAGTGCAAGACGTTAGTAGAGGTCGAAAGTAGAGGGGGCCAGGGCTGAATCTGTGGGGGCCCATGCCCCCGTGGCCCTACCTAGCTATGCCCCTAATTGAAAGGGAACAGGCTGATAGGCCTCAGAATCGGAAGGAGACTGCACTCCTCCAGCCAAACGTGACATCAGAAGAGGAAACCCGCACCCTCAGGCTGCCTGGGACATTTTTTAGCTCTGTGATGCTCCTGGAAGAAGGGGGAAAATGCAGCAGTGTATGGTGAAAGAATGTGGTAAAGTCTACTATGGAGGGATCAATAAACGATCAGTTACAATTGTATGTGTGTGTGCCTATGTTTTGACAGTTGTGATACCTTTAATTTGACTTGCATAAGAATTATAAAAAGACAGCATTGTCCTTAAGCTTTCATTTTCACCATTATGAATCTAATGATATCCGGTTGTGCTACGTTGTCTAGGGTTGCCAACTCCCTCTTTCGGATGTGACCTTTAGAGGTCATGATATGAGGCTGAAAGGAGACAGACTCAGAAGTGGCATTAGGAAACATTTCTTCATAGAAAGGGCAGTGAATGCATGTAATGGTCACCCTGAGGAGATAATGAAGGCCAAAGCAGAAACAGAATTAAAGGAAACCTAGGAAAAGCACAGGATCTTTGGCTATGAAAAAGTGAAAGGAAAGATTAGATGAGTCTTACAGTCTTTATCTGTCATCATTTCCCGTGTTTCTGTAGCTGGTCCCTGATCAGTTGGAGCTTGAGCAGATACACGTTATTTTTCAGTGTCCGGCTATAATCTCAGAATTTTCTCCACCCATCTCTTCCCGTGCACAAAGAACAAAGAAAAACGGTCCCTGTAGGCTGGCATTATGAATCCACAAAGTCTCCCTTCCCTCTGCAATCCAACTTGAACCCTCAAATCCCAAATTTAGGACACTCCTTAAGACCTGCATTTTTGAGAAGGCATACAATATACAGTTGGGCCTTAATGATTGCCCCAAGATCCATTAGCTCACGCAGTCCTACTAGATACTACCTATTCAAACCTTTTCCTTTGCTTTTAACTCTTTCCTATTAAAATAATGGTGTTTCTCCCTGATTTTTCTTTTTATTCATTGTATTTGTTCAGTTATCCTGTGAGGAAAGGCAGTATATTAAATAAAATAAACCATAAATCATACCGCAACACTGGAGAATTAAAAGAAGAAATGCATTTCCTTTTCCACTGAACTCAGTACAAAGACGTCTGCTATGCACATTTCTCAAAGCTATCATATTCCATTTAAAAACATTCAAAATAAAATGCTTTTTTCTACCTTTGTTGTCTGAACATTTTATTTTTCCATTATGTTGGTTCTAGTTTCTCTTTTCTGCTTTCTGCTCTGTCTTCTGCTAATTCTCTTTCCAGTGGCTGCTGTCCATTTGGTATTTTCTCCTCTCTCTCCTGTCTTGTTCCATTCCCTCACTACACCTGCTTCTGATATACTGATCATTCCTTTTTTTTTTTTTAGCTCTTTCATCTCTTTTCTTTTCTGCCTCTCTGCCCATTCAAATTGCACCCTCTTTTTCACCCTTCTCCTCCTTTTACTTTGCAGCTACCTATCAAATTTCCTTCTCCTTCTCTCACCCATTAGCTCTACCATTCTCCATCTCACTCCTCCCCTAGCCATCCATTCCCTTTCATCTTTAATCTACTCCCCATTACCATATTTCTGCCCTCTGTAATCACGACCTCCTCTCATTTATTTCCTTCCCACCCCCTCCTCTCTTCCTGGCCTCTCCCATTGGTTCCACTATTTCCAGAATCTTCCTCCCTCCACTCTTCTAGCTCAGCATCTGCTCCCTCTTTCTCCCCTCACCACCCTCATAGCCTGACATCTTCCTGTCCCTTCTCTCTTCCCTTCTGCTCCCTCCCCCATGATCTTGCAGTTCTCCGTCCATCCCTTCTGCCCCTGGATCCAACATCTCCCTCTTTCTCCGCTCCCTACCTCCTGTGCATCTCTTCCCCACTCTCCTCCACCCACATGTCTACCATCTCTCTCTCTCTCTCTCCTTCCCTTGAGCCCCAGGTCCAACATCCCTCCCAATGCAATAACTCGCTCTCCCTCCCCTCTACCACCATGCCAATATATTCCCCTTCTTATCCTGCTTCCCGCTCCACCCCATGTCCAACATTTCTCCCCCCTGCATGCAGCATGTCTCCCTTCTTCCTCTCTACCCTCATGTCCAACATTTCTCCCTATTCCGTCCCTCTCTCCTCCTATGTGCATCATCTCTCCCTCCTACCCCTCCACCCCCATGTGCAACATTGCTACTTTTATTGCCCCTCTCCACCCTGTGCCACATCTCTCTCTTCCTCACCTCCACCCCCATGCCTAACAGTTCTGCATCTTGCTCCTTCTCCTTCTGTGCAACATCTCCCCTCCCCTACCCCACCTCCAACAATTCTCCCTCTCTCTTCCCCCACCCCATGTAGCATCTCTTTCTTCCCCACCCCTCCACCTCCATGTCCAACCGTTCTCTCTCTATCTTCCCTTCCTCCCTCACATTGTCCAGCACTTCTCTGGATCCTCCCCCTGTCTACCTTAACAAGTGTCTTTCTCTTGAAAGGGTTGCCAACAGTGGCAGTGATTCCCACATGCTGCTTGCTGCGCCTGGAAGCCTTCCCTCTGCCACATCCTCTCCCCCTCTGATGCAACTTCCTGTTTCTGCCTGGATGGAACGCAGCAGAGGGGAGACTTACGGCTCAGTTGCAGGCAGCATTTGGGAATTGCTGATGCTGTTGGCAACCCTTTCAAGAGAGAGATGCTTGTTAAGGGAGGGAGATGCAGGACTACAGGAGCCTCCATGACTGTGGGAGCCTCCATGCCGGTGCTGTTGAGGGTGCACCACTGCTGGGTGGGCCTGAGTCCAATGTGGGTGTGCCTAGGTCCAACTGGGCCCACCACCTCTGCTTGGATGTGCTGGGTTCCAGGTCTATGCCCATAGTTTTGGTCATAGACGTCCTTTCCCTTTCTGAATTTGGAGTTGGATGTCCATATTTTGGCCCCTCCCTATTCTCACCCAAAATATACCCCAGACCACACTGCCTTCCATAAGGACATACTGCTGTTTTAGACATCAGTATCCAGGCTTTATAAAATTGGGATTTGGACATCCATGCAATATAGATGTCTAAATGCTGGTTTACAGCTATCTAAAACACGAATAGAGCTTCTCAAATAAGGGCCCCTATGTCTTGGGGTTCAGTTGTGGATCAGATTACAACCCGTTTTTCCTCCATACTCCTCTCCTCTCTTCCTCTTAACCTATAAGTTAGAGAACAAAGATCTTGATGGGCCCCAGGATGGGAAACACACTTCCTACTACATCTTTACTTTGGACTTCCTCAGTGCGAAGGAAGGAAGCAAGACCCTGGACCAGTAGCATAGCCAGACCTCAATTTCTGAATAGGCCTGGGAGGTGGACTGGGTAGGCACGACCGACACATTTCCTCTCTGCTTGGTACTTCCCCCCGACAGGTGATAAAAAAACTAATACCATTAATACCTTGGATGGCAGGGATCCTCAAGCCCTGCTATCTTAAGAGCCCTCTTTGCAGTCCCCCTGAGCTGTCTCAATCCCACGGCAGTCGGCAACACATTTCCAGCTGCTGATGCCGGCAGCCCCCCCCACCCATGCATGCTTAGTGCTGGTGCTGGTGGCTGGAAACATGCTGCCGACTGTGCCAGGGTTGAGACAGCTGGGGGGGGTGGGGGGCTCCATAGAGGACTCTTCAGTTGGTGCTGCCATTGGATGGGACCAGGGCTTTTTTGAGGGGGTACTGAGTACCAGCACCTTTTCCGTTGTCTGCTGCCATTGATCCATGGTCCCCAAGCTTGCCAAAGATTCTGTGACTGGTTGCAGGGGGCCTGACTATTGTGGGGTGGGTCCCTCAGTGATCACTCCATCCCTGAAGGGTGACCTGACATTTGAGTACCGGCATCTTTTTCACTAGGAAAAATGCACTGGATGGGACCAAATTGAATCTGGGTTTTTTTTCCTGTGAGTTTGGGCTTTTTTGTTTTTAGAACTCGTGGGTTTTTAAAAAAATTCACAGGTAGATTATTTTGGGGCTTGTTGGCGCTGGCCAGCATATGCGAGCAGAACGACTCACATACACTGCCAGCAGCCTAAGCCACTACTCCGGTGTCTTGCGATTGGCTGAGCTGTGGTCTCCTGGGGTGGGACACCGGTTGCTAACAGTGCAGAGCCGGTGTGCAGAAGAGGGTCAAGGTAAGCACCAGTTCCGGTTCCTCTAATGTCTGGTAATTGAAGGGAAGTAGCCAGGTGAGTGTTTTAGTATATGATTAAACTTCGCAGTATGTAAAAAAATAGGGTTTAATTTTGGGCTTATGTTTTAGGAAAAATGCACGTGTTTTTTCCACACCTACCTGGCAACATACCATTTTGTTTCAGACTTTCAGAGAGGGAGTAGCTGGGACTCTAGGAATTTTGATCAAAACAGAACCGGAAGCAGACAAAACCCAGGAAAGAAAAAAAATCTTCCAGAGGCTACAGCAAAGTGCCAGAAACAGGCAGGGCAGGCGGCAGGCCACACACATCAGCAAACACATCTGGAGACAAAACTGTGCTGTTTGTGTTTCGAAGCTTGAGGCTACACTCGTTTACTGGCTGCATCTGGAAGGGGAAAGTCCAGGAGGAGGAGGTCAGGAAAGTACCAGGCAGAGGAAGGAATTTGGAAGGGACATGGGGGCAAGCCTAGAGAAATCTGTACTCACAGCTTGCTTATGTTGGCTTCTGTTATACTACTTAGGTTTCTACATGTGTTAGACTTGCCTACTGTTGTACAGGCACTAGGGAGTCGGGCACATAAATGGAGCTGAGAGTTGGCAGCGGCGGGAAGAAGGGGTCGAAAGGGTTGGCACTGGTGGGGGTCAAAGGTGGTGGCGGCGGCGGGGAGGTCAAAAATGGCGGGGGGGGGGGGGTCGGCGGTGCCAGGGGGGGTCTAAAATGTGCCCCCTCACCTCGGGCTCTGGACCCCCCTCCTGCCAAAGTCTGGCTACGACCCTGGACTGAATCCTGAGATTGTTGATGACCTTATTCATCCACAGATTAAAAAAATCATAACAGTGCATCATAGGGCATATTTTTCCTCTCTAGGGCATACAGAACGGGTTGTATTTTGTACCCCTGGACATTTTAACAGGATGGATTAAGATTCCTTTGGTAGTAGAAATCAGCTATTGTTGGGGTTGGAAGGGTAGAGGATGGGGATGAGGAAGGCTATTATAGCTGCTCGCTGTTATTGTTTTCTATTAGTAATTTATACACAATAGTTGCACAGCATATTGTTCCTTTTTATAGTTTAATAAAAAGATTTAAATATAAAATCATAATTGTTCAAGGCTTCTGCAGATGAGGACAGAGTCCATGGGGACGAGACGGGGACGGAACCTGCGGGGACAGATACAGGGCTAGAGACAGAACCTGCGGGGACAGGGTAGGGATAGAGACAAAACTCATGGGGGTGGGGACATATTTTAGCGAACAACCCTGAACCTCACATGCTCATCCCATGGCCACGCCCCCTTTTCAATTGCACGCTAAAAGATTTGCATGAGCATCTTTATAGAATAGCGCTTAGTAAGATATGAGTGTAAATCCAAATTGTTGCCCTTTAACGCTGATAATTGATTATTAACCCCCATTATTGCTGCTAATTGGCTCATCAATCAATTAAATTGTGCGCCATATATAGAATCCAGGGGATACTACATAGGCCAAAGGGAGAAGACGATAAAGGGATGCCCAAAATGTATTAATAGGGAACTACCGGTTTGTTCTACACAAGTGAATGTCAGTTCTATAACAGGGTGTTTTCACATTTACACATCACTTGAGTGCTGTTTCCTGTGGTAGAAAATATTTTTCTATTTTCTACCGAGGGGGGCGTTCCTGGCGGTAATCAGCAGCAGAGCCACATTGCTGCGCACTGCTTGATTACCGCATGAGTAGCGCGTGAGCCCTTACCACTAGGTCAATGGGTAGTGATAAGGGCTTAGGTAGTAATACAGCTGTGCACTACTTTTAATTTTACCGCATGGCCATTTACTGCCCCCCCCCCATTAAAAAAGCCCTTTTTCCCAGCCACGGTAAAAAATGGCCCAGTGCGCGCCAATTTCACCCGTCCACACTACTACTACTACTACTACTACTACTATTTAGCATTTCTATAGCGCTACAAGGCATACGCAGCGCTGCACAAACATAGAAGAAAGACAGTCCCTGCTCAAAGAGCTTACAATCTAATAGACAAAAAATAAAAAAATAAGCAAATCAAATCAATTAATGTGAACGGGAAGGAAGAGAGGAGGGTAGGTGGAGGCGAGTGGTTACAAGTGGTTACGAGTCAAAGGCAATGTTAAAGAGGTGGGCTTTCAGTCTAGATTTAAAGGTGGCCAAGGATGGGGCAAGACGTAGGGGCTCAGGAAGTTTATTCCAGGCGTAGGGTGCAGCGAGACAGAAGGCGCGGAGTTGGCAGTAGTGGAGAAGGGAACAGATAAGAAGGATTTATCCATGGAGCGGAGTGCACAGGAAGGGGTGTAGGGAAGGACGAGTGTGGAGAGATACTGGGGAGCAGCAGAGTGAATACATTTATAGGTTAGTAGAAGAAGTTTGAACAGGATGCGAAAATGGATAGGGAGCCAGTGAAGGGTCTTGAGGAGAGGGGTAGTATGAGTAAAGCGACCCTGGCGGAAGATGAGACGGGCAGCAGAGTTTTGAACCGACTGGAGAGGGGAGAGGTGACTAAGTGGGAGGCCAGCAAGAAGCAGATTGCAGTAGTCTAAACGAGAGGTGACAAGGGTGTGGATGAGGGTTTTGGTAGAGTGCTCGGAAAGAAAGGGGCGGATTTTACGGATGTTGTAAAGAAAGAAACGACAGGTCTTGGCGGTCTGCTGGATATGAGCAGAGAAGGAGAGAGAAGAGTCAAAGATGACCCCAAGGTTTCGAGCTGAGGAGACAGGGAGAATGAGAGAGCCATCAACAGAAATAGAAAACGGGGGGAGCGGGGAGGTGGGTTTGGGGGGGAAAATGAGAAGCTCGGTTTTGGTCATATTTAATTTCAGGTGGCGTTGAGACATCCAGGCAGCAATGTCAGACAAGCACGCTGAAACTTTGGTTTGGATGCAAGGTGAGATATCAGGGGTAGAAAGGTAGATTTGGGAGTCATCAGCATAGAGATGGTAGGAAAAGCCATGGGATGAGATTAATGAACCAAGGGAAGAAGTGTAGATAGAAAAGAGGAGGGGACCAAGAACAGAACCCTGAGGTACGCCGACAGGCAGAGGGATAGAAGTAGAAGAGGATCCACCAGAGTGAACACTAAAGGTGCGGAGGGAGAGGTAGGAAGAGAACCAGGAAAGGACAGAGCCCTGGAATCCAAGTGAGGACAGGGTATCGAGAAGTATGCTGTGATCGACAGTGTCAAAAGCAGCGGAAAGATCAAGAAGAATGAGGATGGAATATTGACCTCTGGATTTAGCCAGTAATAGGTCATTGGAGACTTTAGTAAGCGCAGTTTCGGTTGAGTGGAGAGGGCGAAAACCAGATTGTAATGGGTCAAGAATAGCATGTGAGGAGAGAAAATCAAGGCAGCGGCGGTGAACAGCATGCTCACTACTGCAGGCCGCTTTTTACCGTATCTCAGTAAAAGGACCCCTACGGTTTTGTACCGGGACAATGGAGGGTTAAGTGACTTGCCCAAGATCACAAGGAGCTGCAGTGAGAATTGAACCCAAGTCACCAGGCTCAAAGCCCACACTGCAGGAACCATTAGGCTGCCCTCCGCTCCAGATCAAGGCGGTTTACAATTTGAAAAAAAAAAATGAACAATAAAAGAAAAACTGGAAAGGAACTACAATAGCTTGACAGAAAAGAATAGTCAAGCACACAAGAGCAATCAAATCTCAACAAACAATAGGCCAGCAGTGAAAGATAAGAAAAGTAGAGAAACCAGAAGTAGATAGGAAAAGAAAAGAATGAGGAAGGAGGGGGGAGGGGTACAATTCCTCTGAAAAGCAAACTTGGACTGGCTTAGGTGGCAGTCAAATGCCTCATGATAAAGCCAGGTTTTCAGAGCCATTCTGAACTTTGAAAAAGATGGTTCAGCACGAATAGAAAGGGGCAGCGAAGACAGATTTCCATAGCCAAAAAAAGACATTCTCTCCTAGATGGCCCTTGCTTTAACAGTGGTTTGATGCAGTTTCTGCTGTTCAGGAGTTCAATTCTTTCATTAATGTTTCTGCTACCGTTTTCAGTCCTACCTCTGAACCTGTTTAAGGCAACAGTTCAGACTGTTGTAAAATGACCCTTCAGAAACCACCAGGAAGTGACCTGAGAGGAGTGATGGCAAATAAATGTTCTTGATGCTCCCGGTACTGGTGACTGATTTGTGCATGTTGTGCAAAGGATCACCACAGTGAAGGAACAGACTTGAGCTGACATGTTCCCTTCCTTCCCTCATGCCATAAAAATGAAAACCACATCCTTAGCAGCCCAGATTGCTATCACAACAGATACTGACTAATTCAGGATGCTGGCTCTGTCATGAGTTTTTGAAGCCTAGTCACAGCCATGGCAGGCATCAGCTTCTCCGGGTCTTTTGGACCAGGGGAATCATTCATTTTCCAAAGATTTGCTCCATTTGTCTCTACTAAAGTACCTGACTATAGAAGGTTTTACCGCGTGCTCTTTAAGGCTTAATATCTTTGTCCCATTTTGCATTCAGAGGGCAATTTTCAAAGCCATTTCTACCATTTTCCTTGAAAAATACCAGTTCTTAATGTGAGTAAAATTATCGGCATCATTCCGCAACATTGGGTGGGATTAAATCACGTGCAGCACTGCGCAACTCTGTCTGGCAACAACACACTTAGTTTTGGAAAGCAGTAACAGATAAAAGCAGGCATGAATCTCTGTTGGTACATATTCCAGGGCAATAATTTGATTCCTAATGCATGGGTAAAAGGTATCCATGGACTTTTACCTAAAAGTAGGAAATTTGATGATCCCTCAGCCTCCTTCAATCTCACTGATTAATTTTAAGAGTGGGTTACAATTGGGCCACCTTTATGCAGGGCTGCCGAGAGGGTGCGGCGGGGGGGGGGGGGGGGGGGCAAGATTCCCCCAGGCCCGGCATCCAAGGGGGACCCAGTGCTGGGCTCAATGTGTAATTAATCTCTGGAATTCGTTGCCAGAGAAGGTGGTAAAGGCGGTTAGCTTAGCAGAGTTTTAAAAAGGTTTGGACGGCTTCAAAAAGGAAAAGTCCATAGACCGTTATTAAATGGACTTGGGGAAAATCCACTATTTCTGGGATAAGCAGTATAAAGTTTTTGTACTTTTGTGGGATCTTGTCAGGTATATGTGATCTGGATTGGCCCCTGTTGGAAACAGGATGCTGGGCTTGATGGACCTTTGGTCTTTCCCAGTATGGCAATACTTATGTACTTATGTCTATCTCTCTCCTTCTTCTGACGGGACCTGGGTGATTGCGTTAACGTAAACACCCGGGTCCCGACAGGAGCAGGAGAAAGACAGGTGCCGGGCCCTCCTTAGAGGCCGGGGAGGAGCAGACAATATTCCAAATTGGATTCGGGGACCCTGGTTTTGCTGGAGGGGGTCCTCAAGCCCTGTCAGCAGCAGCCTTCCTCCAGCGCTGTTCTCTGCCGCATTGCCTGCCCTGCTCAATTCTTCCCCTCATGTCGGCACTGAGCAGGGCAGGCAATGCGGCGGAGAACAGCGCTGGAGGAAGTCTTCTGCTGGTGGGGCTTAGGGAGCCCCACCAGCCAAGGTATGGGGAGTTGCGGTGGGGGGGGGGGGCAGGGAGGTGGGGCAAAATGTGCCCCTCCACTTTTGGCTCCAGCCCCCTCCCCCCCCAATCTTTCAAGTCTGGCTTTGCGCATGGAGGGGTTGTCTGAACGAGCAAGGGAAGGGCGGCAACTGCGACTGTGTCTTGAGTGAGGGGCCCACAGGGCGGCAGCGGTCCTGCCCTGGGTCCGGCTCTTTCTCTCGGCAGCCCTGCCTTTTTGAGCTGCTACATATTTATCCTTGATCTCAGCAAGGATTTCTCTTCTGTCCTCTCCTCCATCCCTCTGGTCAGTACTATCTCCTCCAGTCAGCAGGGGGAATTAGTAAACAGGGGCTCTGCGGTTCTGAACCACTGGGGGGGGGGGGGGGGGGGAGAAGAGGCAGCAGTGGTAGATGACTGGCCCTTTAATGCCCAGCTAAGGAGGAAGGTAGGAAAGTCTGGAGAAGCAAGAGCCCAGGGAGGTTTCAGGCTTATTATAACCTGATATACTGCTCTTAAGTATAACTTTCAGAGCAGCTCACAAAGAAAGAAGAATTGCAATATTGGATAGCACAGAAAGAGAAACAGAAGTAGGGTTACCATATGTCTGGGTTTCCCCGGACATGTCCTCTTTTTGAGGGCACCGTCAGGAGTCTGGGCGGGTTTCCCACTTTTCATTATTTGTCCGGGTTTCCCAGTTTGGTCTCAGACCTGCACGACAGCAGCACAGTTCCAGCCCCAGCCCCAGCTGCAGGCAGCTCTCGGTCCTCACCTGCCTGCCCTCAGCTTCCCGACAGCCCTCCTTTCCTTCCTGCTGCCCTGCGTTTAAAACTTGTATTTTACTTCAAGTCGCAGCAGCAGTGAAAGCAGCAGGCTCGCCTCCAGCCTTCCCTTCCTTCTCAGTGTCCCCCCCCCCCACCCCGTAGCTATGCCACTATGTTGAAGGTGGTGATCTCATGGTAGTAGTCAGAGTTGATGCCAGCAATAATTTGAATGTCATCAGCATAGACAAAAGCAGTCAATTCAGTGACTGGATTAGGGTCATGAAGATGTTAAAAAGAGTTGGGGCCAATAATGAGCCCTGGGGAATGCCACAGTTGAAAGAGAATGGATTGGAATAGTTATCTCTCCAAAAGACCTTTGTATGTTTGATTGATGAGATAGGAATGAAACTGTTCCAGAACTGTGTCCAGTATGCCAAGAATTTTGAGACGAACAAGAAGGAAGGTGTGATCAACTAGATGAAATTCCATGGAGAGACTCAAAGAAAGGAGAATAACCATCTTACCTTGAGCTAAGTGCTGGAGAATAGAAGTAGGGAGTCCTAAGATGGCAGTTTCTGTACTATGGTGTCATCTCACGCCTGTCTGGTGGGAATGCAAGGCATTATTAGATTTATCCAAAATATTAGTTAAGTACTCCAGGACAAAGGGCTCAGCAATTTTTGAAACAAATGGAAGTTGGGCGATTGGATGATTATTAGATGTTAGCATATAACCAATGGTAGTATCTTTCAGTTTAGAGGCAGATAGACAGGAAGAAGTAGGTTTGAGGATAGATGGGAGAAAGTGCCAGTGGGGACCCAGGAACTGAGGGAAGGGTTAGACACTCAGGGATTGGTTGAGATTAGTGAAGACTCGGGGACTGCATAAGGGGTGAGTAGAGCAGGGCCGCTGAGAGGGGGGACAAAATTCCCCGGGCCCGAGCCACCAAGGAGGGCCCGGCGCCAGAGTCTCTCGCCCTCTCCTGCTCCCAGGCCGCTGGTGCCGCAGTCCTGTCTCCACCTGCCTGCCCTCAGCTCCCTTCTGTCTGTCGTCCGACCCCCTGCATATAGAAAAAATCTCTGAAGCAGCAGTGCAGTGCCTTCTCTGCAAAAGCGGCAGATCGCCTTGGGCGGGCCTTCCTTCACTGTGTCCTGCCCTCCTCTGATGTAACTTCCTATTTCCGCAAGGGCGGGACACAGTGAGGGAAGGCCCGCCCGAGGCGATCTGCTGCTTTTGCACAGAAGGCGCTGCGGCTGTGTCAGGCCTAGTAACCCTCAGAAAGTGAGCCCCTGTGCCGAATGGAGTTAGGCAGCCGGACAATCCTGATCTTACCTGAAGAGTGGAGCAGCAACTCCTCAGGAGGTCAGGGGTGTGTAGACACAGGTGAGACTTCCAGGGCGGATGGAAAGCAGGAGCAAAGTCCAAGACCAAGCAAGTCTCAGAGCAGGTGACAAACAAAAGCACAGTCCAGGTCCAGGCAAGTTCCAGGGCAGGCGGCAAACAAAAGCAGAGTCCAGGTCCAGGCAAGTTTCAGGGCAGGCGGCAAACAAAAGCAGAGTCCTGGTCCAGGCAAGTTTCAGGGCAGGCGGCAAACAAAAGCAGAGTCCAGGTCCAGGCAAGTTTCAGGGCAGGCGGCAAACAAAAGCAGAGTCCAGGTCCAAGCAAGTTTCAGGGCAGGCGGCAAACAAAAGCAGAGTCCAGGTCCAGGCAAGTATCAGAGCAAGAGCAGTCCAAGAAAAACACAACGCCACAGAATCCACAAAAGCAGAAGCCGAAGCAATGAGAGTTCTACCTTGCTGCTCCTAAATAGCCCTCCCCATCAGGAGGACCGGTAACAGCTGAAAGGAGGCGGAGCTACCCACAACCGTGACTCAACAGCCCCGGATTGGCCGGCCAGAAGCAGGAGGCGGAGTCAGCCGCGATCGGCCAATCCGGACGTTGTGGAGAGTGACATCATTCCTCTGAGGCTCCACGCCTGCAAGGGATCCCTTTCTCGGGGAACGCCGGCCCTGTCCACCTGGCCGGCGTCTCCCCGCCGCCACCGAAGCGGACCGGAGGGCCGGAGCAGCCCAGACCACAGACAGGACTCCAGCGGTGCGATGCAGGGGCCTGGCGCCCGACCGCCTCTCCTGGCCAACACTCCCTGTGGCACCCTGACAGCGCGGCACGCCCGACGGAGAAGCGGCACAGGTGAGGGACGCGACAGTACCCCCCCCGAAAGCCCCCCTCCTCCGTCTCGGCCCAGGTCTAGAAGGATAACGAGAGTGAAACTCTCGAACCAAGTCGGGTGCATGGACATTCTTTGCTGGTTCCCAAGAATTATCTTCAGGACCAAACTTTTTCCATGAAATCAAATAAAAAAGTCTTCCCCTTTGGAGCTTGGAATCCAGAATTTCCTGTACCTCAAACTCAGGATCCGGCTCAGAATCAGGAACAGTAATCCGCTTAGGTTCAGGATGCCACTGTGAGGCCCGGAAAGGTTTGAGTAACGAGACATGGAAAGCATTGTGGATATGCAGGTTACTAGGTAAGTGAAGACGATAGACTACCATCCCCACTCTGGTTTGAACAGCAAATGGACCAATAAATCGGGGAGCAAACTTCAAGGATGGAAGACGAAGCTTCAGATATTTGGTGCTGAGCCACACCCATTGCCCAGGCAGGAAAACAGGAGCGGCCCGACGATGGCGATCAGCAAACCGTTTATACCGGGCCGCCGCCCGCTGCAAGTGGTGCTGTACTGTTCTCCAAGTGTCCTGGATAGTGGAGAGAGTCGGCTGAACTAGTGGAGGAGCGTGATCCAAAGGAAGCGGAGGAGGAAGACACGGATGACGTCCAAAAACAACAAAAAAGGGTGAAGTCTGGGAGGCCGAGTGCACACTATTATTGTAGGCGAACTCAGCCCAAGGCAAAAGATCAGTCCAATTATCCTGACGGGCATTAGTAAAAGCCCGGAGGAAAGCCTTAAGCGTCTGATTAGTCCGTTCAGCCATGCCATTCGTCTGCGGATGATAAGCTGAAGAAAAAAGTGTGGCGACACCAAAAGCGGAGCACAAGGACCTCCAGAATCGAGACGTGAATTGAGAACCTCTATCACTGATGATACGCTGAGGAAATCCATGTAACCGAAAAACATGCTGGACAAAATGGGAGGCCAAAACAGCAGCAGACGGTAGGGTTCGCATAGGAACAAAATGTGCCATGCGGGAAAAACGATCCACCACCACCCAGATGACAGTGTTACCCTTGGAGGGAGGAAGATCCGTAATAAAGTCCATAGAAATGTCCTGCCACGGATGCTGAGGTATGGGCAAGGGTTGCAGAGGTCCCCAGGACTTGCCCGGAGGAGACTTGGTGCGAGCACAGGTGGGACAGGTAGAAACAAACTGTAGAATGTCCTGAGCCATATGAGGCCACCAAAAATAACGGGAGATGAGATGATAAGTTTTCCGGAACCCAAAATGTCCAGAAAAAGCAGAAGAATGACCCCACTGTAATACCTTGCATCTGGAGCGGGAAGGAACCGGGGTCCGCAGAGAAGCAGCAGCCACCACCGACGCAGGAAGACAAGCCGGATCTAGCATAGGAGAAACCTCATCAGGTTCTTCGGGCTCCTCAAAGGCTCGGGAGAGCGTATCAGCTTGGACGTTCTTTTCAGTAGGTCGGAAGATCAAGTGAAAGTCAAAATGGGCAAAAAAAAGAGACCATCTGGCTTGCCGTGGATTGAGACGCTTGGCATCCTGTAAATAAAGAAGATTCTTATGATCAGTGATCACAGTAAAAGGATGTGCGGCCCCCTCAAGAAGATAACGCCATTCCTGAAAGGCAAGCTTCATGGCTAGCAATTCTCTGTCCCCCACCGTATAATTACGCTCCGCTGGGGAAAACTTCTTAGAAAAGAAAAAACAAGGATGCCGTTTACCAGAAGAAGCCACCTGTGATAAGACAGCTCCAGCTCCAAGAGCAGATGCATCCACTTCAACAACAAAAGGCTTCGCAATATCCGGAGTACGGAGTACTGGAGCAGACACAAAAGCAGTCTTTAAAGTAGAGAAAGCCTCCAGAGCTGTGGTGGACCAATTCCGCACATCGGCCCCTTTTCTGGTCAAAGCTGTCAAAGGAGCCGTAATCAAAGAATAATGTGGAATAAACTGTCTGTAGTAATTGGCGAAACCAAGGAACCTCTGCAAGGCCCGGAGTCCTTGAGGCAGGGGCCAATCTTGGATAACCTGAAGCTTAGCAGGGTCCATCTGAAGGCCATCGGCGGAGATAATATGTCCCAGAAAAGGAATAGTCGACTGGTGAAATGCACATTTCTCCAACTTGGCAAACAGTTGATGAGCCCGAAGGCGTTGGAGCACCGTGTGCACGTGCCCTGGATGGTCCTGAGGAGAAGCAGAGAAGATTAGGATATCATCCAAATAGACAATGACAGATGAATACAGTAAATCCCGGAAAATGAAATTAATAAAGTCCTGAAAAACAGCTGGAGCATTACACAGGCCGAAAGGCATGACCCGGTATTCAAAGTGGCCTTCGTGAGTATTAAAAGCAGTCTTCCACTCATCCCCCTCACGAATGCGGATCAAATTGTATGCACCTCGGAGATCCAACTTGGTGAAGATAACCGCCCCCTGAAGACGATCAAATAACTCAGGGATCAGAGGAAGAGGATAGCGGTTCTTAATCGTGATAGCATTCAGTCCTCGATAGTCAATACAAGGTCTCAGCGACCCGTCCTTTTTGGACACAAAAAAAAAACCCGCACCAGCCGGGGAGGAGGAGGGTCGAATAAATCCCTTGGTAAGATTCTCATGAATGTATTGCCGCATAGCAGCCGACTCAGTTCTGGACAGAGTATATAATCGTCCCCTAGGAGGCATCTTGCCCGGCAGTAAATCAATAGAACAGTCAAAGGGGCGATGGGGAGGGAGGGAGTCTGCCTCCCGTGCATCAAAAACATCTTGAAAATCACTATATTCCTCTGGAAGACAAGCTTCATAAGGTCGAAGAATCCCAGGTGAGGCGGAAATGCTTCTAGGAGGAGGTTCCACAGGAGTCAGGCAGATCTCAAAACAATGTTTACTCCATTGACTGATCTCCCCAGTCGGCCAGTTGATGCTGGGTGCGTGCAGACGTAACCAGGGTAACCCTAGAATAACAGGATGGATAGCATGGGGCAAAATAAAAAATTGGATCTCTTCATGATGCAAGAGGCCCACTTGCATCTTCAGTGGCGGGGTGAGCTGAGTAACAAGATGAGGCAGAGCCGAGCCATGAATGGACGTTACCTGCAGCGCAGGCTTACAAGGAACTGAAGGTTCTCCCAGCTTCTTAAGAAGAGATGCATCAATAAAATTACCTCCCGCTCCAGAGTCCAACAGAGCTAAAGTGTTCACCCTGAAGTCACGCCAAAGGAGAATTATAGGCACAGAAATCAAGTTATCTGGAAGGGAATTCGAATGACCCAACGCCACCCCTTCCTCAGGGCTTGGGTCTAGGCATTTCCCGGCTTATTGGGACACTCCTTCACAAAGTGACCAGGTTTACCACAATAAAGGCAAAGTCTATTGTTTCGTCTATGGGCCCTCTCAACGGCTGAAAGACGATGTCTGCCAATCACCATAGGTTCTTCAGACCCCTCTGTGGTCGATCCTGCCGCACCCTGAGGAGACATGGGCCGTCGCCTAGGAGGCGGACGCGAAGTCCCCTGTTCTCGTGCTCGCTCCTGGAATCGAACATCAATCCGGACACAGAGGGAAATAAGTGCATCCAATGTGCTAGGAACCTCCCGGCCAGCCAACTCATCCTTGATACGCCCGTTCAGGCCTTGCCAAAAGATCGCCTTGAGGGCCTCTTGATTCCACTTCAGCTCTGCCGCTAGCGTACGAAATTGGATAGCATAGGCTCCGACTGAACTGCTTCCTTGCTGAATACGTAGCAGTTCACTAGCTGTGGAGGAGGGGCGTCCTGGGACGTCAAACACCATGCGAAACCTTCGCAGGAACTCTCCCAGATCCGAAAGAAGAGGGTCTTGTTGTTCCCACAAGGGTGAGGCCCATGCCAGGGCTGACCCGGACAGTAGCGAGATGATGTACGTAATCTTGGATCTGTCTGTAGGGATTGAAGCAGGTTGCATGTCAAAGAGCATTTGGCATTGGTTCAAAAACCCGCGGCAGGCGGCAGGGGTACCATCAAACCGGGGAGGCTCAGGTAAACGGAAGGAAAGCTGGGGTGGAGCTGTCCGGCTGGCACCAGTAGTCGGACTTCGCTGGGCCGACATCTGTGAGCATACATCTTGAAGGACTCCCGAAAGTCTATTAAGCTGGGCCTGCTGTTGTTGAAGAGCTTGGGCCAGGTCGGTCAAGTCAGGCTTATCCGGCGAGCTCATGGCTTCGGCTTACTGTCAGGCCTAGTAACCCTCAGAAAGTGAGCCCCTGTGCCGAACGGAGTTAGGCAGCCGGACAATCCTGATCTTACCTGAAGAGTGGAGCAGCAACTCCTCAGGAGGTCAGGGGTGTGTAGACACAGGTGAGACTTCCAGGGCGGATGGAAAGCAGGAGCAAAGTCCAAGACCAAACAAGTCTCAGAGCAGGTGACAAACAAAAGCACAGTCCAGGTCCAGGCAAGTTCCAGGGCAGGCGGCAAACAAAAGCAGAGTCCAGGTCCAGGCAAGTTTCAGGGCAGGCGGCAAACGAAAGCAGAGTCCAGGTCCAGGCAAGTTTCAGGGCAGGCGGCAAACAAAAGCAGAGTCCAGGTCCAGGCAAGTATCAGAGCAAGAGCAGTCCAAGAAAAACACAACGCCACAGAATCCACAAAAGCAGAAGCCGAAGCAATGAGAGTTCTACCTTGCTGCTCCTAAATAGCCCTCCCCATCAGGAGGACCGGTAACAGCTGAAAGGAGGCGGAGCTACCCACAACCGTGACTCAACAGCCCCGGATTGGCCGGCCAGAAGCAGGAGGCGGAGTCAGCCGCGATCGGCCAATCCGGACGTTGTGGGGAGTGACATCATTCCTCTGAGGCTCCGCGCCTGCAAGGGATCCCTTTCTCGGGGAACGCCGGCCCTGTCCACCTGGCCGGCGTCTCCCCGCCGCCACCGAAGCGGACCGGAGGGCCGGAGCAGCCCAGACCACAGACAGGACTCCAGCGGTGCGATGCAGGGGCCTGGCGCCCGACCGCCTCTCCTGGCCAACACTCCCTGTGGCACCCTGACAGCGCGGCACGCCCGACGGAGAAGCGGCACAGGTGAGGGACGCGACAGGCTGCTGCTTTAGAGATTTTTTTTTTTTTAATTTAAACGAAGGGGGTCGGATGGCAGGCAGAAGGGAGCAGAGGGTAGGTAGGTGGAGACTGGGAACTGCGGTGCTGGCGGCCTGGGAGCAGGAGAGGGAGGCGACAGAAGTAGCGATTGATGGGTGGGCGGGGCAATCCTGGGGGAGGGGGCGGAGCCTTGCCCCGGGCCCGGCTCAGTCTCTCGGTGGCCCTAGAGTAGAGAGTGGGAATGGAGATTGGGGCAGAGAGAATGAGGATTCCATTGAATGTGGTGGGGAGAGTGAGAACTGAGGCTTGAGTATGGAAACTGAGGGAAGGAAAGGGAGATGCTTGCTGCTGATAGATATCTGTGTAACAAGGAGAGAGAGGCTGCAAAACTGAAGGTGTGCCCTGGGTAAGGTGATTATGCCAGAAGGTGAAGAATGGAGAGAAGGTGATGGGTGTGCTGTGACAAAGTGAATCCAGTGCTGGCTTTCCGCAACATGATATAGGTTGGGAACTACTGCTGTAGTGCTAGAGGGCTATTGTAGGGCACATCATTCATTCCTGACACTAACAAAAGCATAACAATGAACCAGGTACTTTTTGCTATTTCTCTGTGGGGTAATATCTTCAAATGGGTTAATCGCATGTACAGAAATCACTTGTAGTTCAAAACCAGATACAGCAAAAGGTGCCCACACTTATCTCACAAAAAACTTTTTAACATTAATGCTGAAAATTAATATCCTCTAACAGGAAATAATGATTCAGCTGTAACACAAGCTCAATCAGCTTCAGAATTTTTTTTTCCTTTGGTCCAAAAAAAATTCCCTGTTCATAGAACAACTTTCACTTTCATTTTTTAATTTAAGTTTTTGAGAAACTGTAGCCCCGTCCATAGGCGTCTGGAGGACGCAAATGATAGAGCTACTGAAACTGGAAAGATGTGGATTTCTCCTCCAAAGAGGGCAGGAGCCTGGAAAAAATGGGCAAACTTTTGGGACACATTGCAGCCAGCAGCGAGAAGCAGAATCCTAAACTAACAACACTGACGGACTTCATCTATGTGACTCGGACTCCTTGCACCCATACAAGCGGATAGCATTGGGGGGGGGGGGGGGGGGGGGAAGCAGGGTTTGGGATAGGAAGGAAGTAGTAACTGAAAATGTCTATTGTACCTGCACATGACGATTTTCTTGTAATTTGTCTCACATTAAGTCATGTATTGTTGTTTTTGGAAACTTAATAAAAATGAGTTAAACATAATTTAAGTTTTCAATTGATTAATTTTATACATACCATTAGAGGAATGAACCTGGGGGGGGGGGGGAAGCACTTACTGCCACCCACTGAAGGTGGCGGTAAGGGCTCCTGCACTAACCCAGCCGTAACCGGGCAGTGCGCAGCACTGCCGATTGCTGCCGGGTAACCTCCAGATATTTCCACTAGCACTGGAAATGCCATAAGCTGGGGGTTGGCACTTGCGTTGGGCTGGTGATAGTTCCTGGTTGCTGAATGGTATGCTATCTACAAATATTGATGTGTGATGTTATTAGTATTGGAGGAAAAGCCTTTCAAATAAAGGCTAGGACATTCCTTTGTCAATCTAGATGAACGCGTAGACACCCAGCACATAAAATACCAGTCTGTGGATACCGCGGACCCTGATGTAGGAGTCAAAACCTTGGCCAAAGTCGGGCCGGGGTTAGTGGATAGAGATTAAACAGACAACTGGACGATTGGAAAGGTAAGTCTCTTTTCATACTCTAGTTTAAGAGCTATTTGAAAAAACTGTAACAGTAAAAAGACGGGAGGTTTTTCAGCCAGTGACGATTGCGCGGGCTTCCCTACGGTTGATTTAAAGATTGCCAAAGGAGTGTCCTAGCATTTATTTTAGGCTTTTCCTCCGATACTAATAACATCAAACATCGATATTTGTAGGGGCGTTACCAAGATGGCGGATGTGTGACCTTGTCCGGAAAGGCTGCTCCCTGCTGCACAAGTGAGACTGATTCTTCTGTTGCAAAATGCTGCATACAAAGCGGAAAGGAGCTGTGAGGCTTCCCCTGCCACCCGCAGCTTCTTCCTCCCCACTTCAGGGCAGCATTGAGCCCTTCCTCTCGTGTTCGTCTCAGAGAGTAGAGACGGGGTTGCCTGCTGTAGGGGTATCCGGTGGAGCAGACCCCCTATTGGGCCTTGAAACATCTTTATCCCTGCCTCCGGAATCAATCTGTCCTCCGTGTCCGGCTTCTGCGATGGTGAGGGGAGCAGGCACCCGAGAACCCACGGTAGCGATTAAGGAGCCAGTGAGCGGAGACCCCTTGCCACGGGAAAGAAGCCGAGAAAGAGAAGTCCTTGTGTTTGAGGGACCCGGAACAACTCCGGAGGTGAATCTGGACAGGATTTGGCTAATGCTGGGTAAAATCGATTCAACTCTTCAAAATACCTCAGAAAAGGTAAATACTCTATCCGTGAAATTTGAGGACATGGTGAAAAATCTAGAAATGGTTAAAGAAGACTTGACTATACAAGTTAAAGATTTAAGAAAAGATGTTGTTCAACTGCAAGAATTTAAAATGACAGTGATAAAAAATGAGTTGGCTATGCATAGAAAAATCGAACAGATTGAGAACTTCAATAGAAGATTAAACCTCCGAGTACTGAATTTCCCTAAAATTCCTGGCAAGACACCTATTGACTTGTTTAAAAAAATATCTGCTGGAAAATTTGAAAATACCTCAAGAACTTATTCCCCCTATAAATAAAATATATTATCTGCCAACAAGTCCAGGTGGAAAAGAAGGAAACAAAGACGGTCTTGGAGTGGATGGTATGGATCTTAACAATCTGTCTGCAATTCTGGAACAATCCATTGAAATCGTCTCGGAAAGGGCTACCCTTTTGGTTTCCCTGGTGTTTGAGCAGGACCTTAACACAATATTAAAGCTGTACTTTAAATTTTCAAAGGTACCGTTTTATGGAACTAAATTGTGGATATTTCCGGATGTTACTAAGGTAACCCAAGAACGTAAAAAGCTATTTTTTGCAATGAAACAGGATGCCCTTAAGTTAGGTGGCTCATTTCTGTTAGCATATCCTTGAAAATGCCTGGTCAGGCTTAATGGGATAAAGTATGTATTTTATGACCCAGAACAGCTGAAATCCTTTCTGGATATGAAACAACTGCATGTAGATTTAGTTAAATTACGTGGGACGAATTGCACACATAGACCGCATTATGTATATTTTGAAATTGTACCTTTAAATCTCCACTGATTTGTAACTCCCCCCCTCTTATTTGAGGTCTAAGAAAGCAAACTATTTCCTGTTTAAATTTGTTACTTTAAACATTTATGATACGCTGTTTTTCTGTAACAAGTGTCATGCTTGTAAAAAATTGAAAAATTCATTAAAAAAAAACATCGATATTTGTAGATATCTTAACATTTGATTAGTTGATGAACAGAGCGATATCCTACACGCTTCAGTTTGTTACGCTGAATGATAAGCCTGGGTTGGGCCTTCCACTGCTTAGTAAAAGGTCTCTTAAGTGCTATTCTATAAAGAGATCGTGCCCTTTATAGAATAGTGTTCGGCATGGATCTGGTGCCTAAATTTCGGGTGCCATACTTATACCTGCTAAAGCAAGTGTAAATGATGGGGCCCAACTTAGACGCACTTCGGGTGAATTCTGTAAATCTGTGTGCAACTTTTTGGAATGCCTCTGACATGCCTCCTTTTCAGATACGCACAATTGAAGTTAGGTGCCTTTGTTCTGAGAATGGTGCATAGTGAGATGCGCACGCAGATTTTAAGACTGCCAATTAACATTAATAATTGGTTGTTAGCGCCCAGTTATTGATGTTTCTAAGATCATTAGTCAATTCATTTGCACACACATAAAGTTGGATGCAGAAATTTGGGCGCGATATATATAATCTGGGGGTATGAGCGCACATACAATGTTTAAAGACCATACACTAAGCATTATTGCCTTTCCCCGTATAAAAAGTTTAAAAGAGCTTCTGTGTCCTGCAATGCTGCCACTCGTACAAGAGAGCAGAACATTTTGAAAGGAGGAACATCTTTGGTTGGACATTATCAATGTGGGAATTTTAAGACTTGTGGAATCACTGTACAATTAAAAGAATTTTGTAGTCCAATGGACAACACAGTGTATAAGTTGAAGTATTCACCAACTGCAAGTCAGATTTTGCTACATCTTAAAATACAAATGCAATAAGTTATATGTAGGAAAAACTATTAGGGCTGTAAACCTTCATATGAATGAGCACAGATCAAATATTTCCAGAAAAAAGGCTGAAGCATAATTGGTTACACATTGTATAAAGTTTAATCATAAATTTGAAAATTTTGGCTGTTTTTATAGAACAAATTCCTCCCAATACATGAGGAGGTGACTGAGGCAAAAGACTTATCCATCGAGAGCAATGGTGGATTCATAGTCTCAAAACATTTAATGGTTAAAAAATGCTAACTATGTATGGATTACAATATCGATAAGTATAATGACCATGAGTGTCATCTGTTTCTGGAACTGTTTAAATTCGAGAACTTAAGTGCTCATATGTGTAATAGGAACAAGTTGATGTCGGAGCTTTTGACTGACTGTGTTTTGCTAAAGGCGGGCACCATTTAGATATCAGTATTGATTGCTGGTGTATAAGCAACACCGTGAGATGAAGTGAGTAATTCTGGCTTAACTGCATTTGTGTGGTGTAGAAATAGGATGAATTTGTTTTTCTCATTTCGTTGAGCAGCTTCCTATATATTCCCTGAAGAAGTCAGAGGGTGAAATGGAGGCCACTGTGGGGATTGCAATTATGTAGTAAAGATGAGTGCTCAAGACTATTTGGGATTAAGAGGTGATGAATACACACAAACAAAAAAAAAATCTAAAAACTCAAAAAAGTTGAAAAATTTTAAAAATAGATACAATATTTAAAAATTGTAATAATGGTGAATAAATTGTTAAATTTGTAATCCTATTTTCTTGCAATTAATAATGTATGATTTTCATTTTTATTTTTATCATTGTACCTTCTGGTTAATTGAACCATTCTCTTATCTGTAATCTGCATAGAACTTGAGGTAATTGCAGAGTATAAGAATTAACTATTATGTTATGTTATAAACTGGTATAGTGTGTGTGTGGGGGGGGGGGGGGGGGGGGGGGATTGACCGATGAAAGAGACTGGAGTCGTAAGAGGCAATAGCTACAGAAAGTCTTTGTACTTAAAGTGGCTTTATGCTGTGAATACTGAGGTCTTTTTCCTCCCTTTCAGCTTTATGCTGTGAATACTAAGGTTTTTTACCCCTCCCTTTCCATTATTTTCATATCACCTAGATTGTTTTAAATCTAGACTGAAAGCCCACCTCTTTAACATTGCTTTTGACTCATAACCACTTGTAACCTCCTCTCCTCCACCTACCCTCCTCTCCTCCTCCCTGTTCACATTAATTGATTTGATTTGCTTACTTTATTTCTTGTCTATTAGATTGTAAGCTCTTTGAGCAGGGACTGTCTTTCTTCTATTTTTGTGCAGCGCTGCGTACGCCTTGTAGCACTATAGAAATGCTAAATAGTAGTAGTAGTAGTAATTGTTACAGTTCAGTCAGCCTACTGTATATTTTTATGGTTGATAATGTTCATGGCTACTGACATTGCATCATATTATTGCTGTCACTATAACTTGCCTACTTACAAATTTACCTCATAGTTCTAATTCTGTATTATGCTGACATTTGGTCATTTTACTTTAGCTATACGGTTATTACAATGAGTTTCCTCTGTTCTAGCTACACCTGCTGTACACCATCTTGGGTAAATCTCTTCATAATAGTGGTTAATATATCTTAATAAACAAAATAAATCAATAAATATTGTTGGGCCCAGGTCAAATTCTCTGTCCTGGACTTACAGTATGTCCCACACAGAATCTGCATGTTGGGAATTCATTGGCTAATTTGACTTTTCCAGTTGCAAAAGTATGCAGGATGAGCTGCCCCTGATGCTTTGCACTGGGCCCAAACATATTTTGTGGTGGTACGATATACAGAATGGGCCACATTCTATAAATGGCACTGAAAATTCAGCAGCGATAAAATTTGGCACGCAACTCTATTGTATAAAGGACGCTTCAGGTTTTTATCTCCATCACCTGCGACCGCACCTGGAGTATTGTGTTCAGTACTGGTCTCCGTATCTCAAAAAAGATATAGTAGAATTGGAAAAGGTACAGCGAAGGGCGACGAAAATGATAGTGGGGATGGGACGACTTTCCTATGAAGAGAGGCTGAGAAGGCTAGGGCTTTTCAGCTTGGAGAAGAGACGGCTGAGGGGAGATATGATAGAAGTGTATAAAATAATGAGTGGAATGGATCGGGTGGATGTGAAGCGACTGTTCACGCTATCCAAAAATACTAGGACTAGAGGGCATGAGTTGAAGCTACAGTGTGGTAAATTTAAAACGAATCGGAGAAAATTTTTCTTCACCCAACGTGTAATTAGACTCTGGAATTCGTTGCCGGAGAACGTGGTACGGGCGGTTAGCTTGACGGAGTTTAAAAAGGGGTTAGATAGATTCCTAAAGGACAAGTCCATAGACCGCTATTAAATGGACTTGGAAAAATTCCGCATTTTTAGGTATAACTTGTCTGGAATGTTTTTACGTTTGGGGAGCGTGCCAGGTGCCCTTGACCTGGATTGGCCACTGTCGGTGACAGGATGCTGGGCTAGATGGACCTTTGGTCTTTCCCAGTATGGCACTACTTATGTACTTATGTACTTATGCGGTGAGAGGGCATTCCAAGTTTCCACCACCCTCTTGGTGAAAAAATACTTCCTGACATTATTCCTGCATCGTCCTCCCTTCAACCTCAGTTCATGTCCTCTAGCTCTTCCACCTTTCCGTTTCTGGAAAAGATTTGTTTGTGGATTAATACCTATCAAATATTTGAACATCTGTGTCCTATCACCCCTGGTTACAGCTCCATGGCACAGCTCCAGACTATATGGTACCATTAAAAAACTTATCTCAAAGAAACACTAAATATGAGGCAAGAAACTGTCTCAGACTACACCTCCCATATTGCAAAAAAAGTGATCTACAAAACAGTCCACTCTGCAGACTTCACTTACCTAGGAACCAAATGGTTCTTACCACCGAAAATAAGAAATATACAGGAATATACTAGATTCTGCAAAATCCTCAAATCGTTCCTATTCAAACAAACCCTCACAAAGGATGACCATATCTCAAACAATTAATTATTACCTGAATTGGTTATTACTCTATTTGCCATTAACTTTCTCTTTGCTTCATGTACAATTTCTCAACCATAATAGATTTTCTAAATGTTAAACTTCCATAGTTATTCCAGTATGTTTATGATACTGTATTGTAAAATTGATTTCTTACAACAAATTACTTTATTATGCATTATTCTTTGTTATGTATCCTATACTGTTTGTTGTAATCCACATTGAACTCAAAGTTGTTTGGGATAATATGGGATATAAATGTTACAAATAAATAAATAAATAAATATACACAGGGGTGTGCTGGTAAATTTTTAACAATAGGCTCTTTCTCCGGATGTAGCCAGCTCTGCAGTTGGAAGGGCCAAATGTGGCCGGGGGTGGGGGGTGGGGGAGCAACACTTGCCTCTCTCTCCTTCCTCCCTTCGTGCGGGCACGCTAGGCATACCTTTGCTGGCAGCCAATAAATGGACTGCCACCACTCCCAACGTCTTGCTCTGAGCAGCATGCTGGAAACAAGGAGCGAGGAGCAGCAGTAGTCTATTTACTTGGCTGGCAGGGCTCAGCATCCTCACCAGCAAAGTAAAAGAGAATTCAATAGGGGGCCCAAGCCCACATTTTGGGAGCCAGTTGTTAAAGTAGCCATGGAGGGCTTTACTTTAACAACCGGCTCCCAAAATTCTTAAAAACTTAACAACCGGCTCTTGCGAGCCTGTGAGAGCCTGCTCCAGCACACCACTGAATATACATGTTCAGGTCATCAAGACTCTCTTCGTACGTCTTGCTACACAAACCACATACCATTTTCATTGTTTTTCTTTGAACTGCTTCTAGCCTTTTTACATCTTTTAGCAAGATACGGCCTCCAAAACTGAACACAGTACTCCAAGTGGGGCCTCACAAACGACTTGTACAGGGGCATCAACACCTCCTTTCTTCTACTAGTTATACCCCTCTCTATGCAGCCCAGCATCCTTCTGGCCATGGCCATTGCCTTGTCAAATTCATTTGTCACCTTGAGATCCTCAGACACCATCACCCCAAGGTCCATCTTCTGAGCCGAGCTTACCAATCTCTCCCCTCCTATCTGGTACATCCAGAGCTGCCAAGTTACCCATTCCAGGAGGGAGTCTTTCTGGCCGGTCCTGGTTTTAAACTTACATCTCAAAGCAGTGTGGGGCTTGTAGTCCATGATTTTATCCACTGAAATCAGTGCTGCAGGTCCCATAATGCACCAGGATGAGGTTGGCAGAAATCCAGGAACGGCCAAACAGTCTCCCTCCTGGAATGGGTAACTTGGCAGCTCTGTACATCTCTTTTGGATTTTTGCACCCCATGCATCACTCAGCACTTCTTCGTATTAAATGTTAACTGCCATTCTGCAGAAGTCTTGCAAGGCCACCGCTGGAAATCTCGGAAGCCATTTTAAAGAAGTGGGTGCAGCAGCAAAATGGTCAGCAGCAGTGGGTAGGAAACACTGGGGATCTTTCCTGCCCTGAAGAAGCCACTAGGCTACCAGGGTGGCTTGAGGTATGTGCCTGGAGGGCACCCAGGACTGGTGGGGAGGGCTGGAGTCATATGTGGGAAGGAGGGAGGAAGGGAGGGAGGGAAATGTAAATAAAGCAAGGTTAGTATCTGTTTCCCCTTTCTCACACAGCCGTCATTGCTGTACACTCAAAACACAGCAAGCAAACCTGTGAGCTGCTGCATCCATGTTGTCGTTCTTTATTGTTGATGGCATTTTTATTTAATCTCACTTATATTTTCAAACATGTTGGCTTGTGCAGCATACAAATTTATACAGAGAAAGTATAATAACGGAATAACTTTTCATAGGTAGAGTAGTAATTTGTTATAAATCGTAATCAGTGTATCATTCTCCACCGCTGCCAACTCCAGGCTCCGCCCTTTCTGCCTCGCCTCACCCCATGCTTGGAATAAACTCCCTGAGCCCATACGCCAGGCCCCCTCCCTGCCCATCTTCAAATCCTTGCTCAAAGCCCACCTCTTCAATGTCGCCTTCGGCACCTAACCATTTCACCTCTATTCAGGAAATCTTGACTGCCCCAACTTGACATTTCGTCCTTTAGATTGTAAGCTCCTTTGAGCAGAGTCTGTCCTTATTTGTTAAACTGTACAGCGCTGCGTAACCCTAGTAGCGCTCTAGAAATGTTAAGTAGTAGTAGTAGTAGTAGTAGTATATTCATGCAGAGATTTTTTTTCTCCTGGTACAGGGCCACTAAAACAGACATCATGCTATGAAAATCAGGTGCTCAGCATTCAGAGTTTCTATCTATCTATCTATCTATCTATCTATCTATCTATCTATCTATCTATCTATCTACTTATTTATGACATTTTATCCCACATTAAACATGAATTAGGTTGAAACCTGGGAGCATTTAAAGTCTTTTTTTTTCCTCTGCCTACATCAAAAGAAAAAGATGGCATGTGGGAACTTGCTCCTTTTGTTTTGTGGATTGCAGTGGTATATTCTTAAAATGTACCTGCCTATTTTTTTTTAATGCCCAGTTGGGTATATATGCTAATCTGAACTTTGTTAAATGTTTCAGACATATCCATCTACTTGCTCCCATGATATAACTGAATTCTATTATTCTGTCATAGACATAGTAACATAGTAGATGACGGCAGAAAAAGACCTGCACAGTCCATCCAGTCTGCCCAACAAGACAAACTCATATGTGCTACTTTTTGTGTATACCTTACCTTGATTTGTAACTGTCATTTTCAGGGCACAGACCGTACAAGTCTGGCCAGCACTATCCCCGCCTCCCAACCACCAGCCCCGCCTCCCACCACCGGCTCTGGCACAGACCGTATAAGTCTTCCCAGCACTATCCCCGCCTCCCAACCACCAGCCCCGCCTTCCACCACCGGCTCTGGCACAGACCGTATAAGTCTGCCCAGCACTATCCCCGCCTCCCACCACCGGCTCTGACACAGACCGTATAAGTCTGGCCAGCACTATCCCCGCCTCCCAACCACCAGCCCCGCCTCCCACCACCAGCTCTGCCACCCAATCTCGGCTAAGCTCTCACTTTAATTTCAAACGTAAGCTACAATGAACCTGAGTTTGCTTGGGATAATGTGTAATATAAAAAAGTCACTTATTTCTAATAATCTTTTTGCTATTGTTTTGGGCGAACCAGTATGGGGGCAATCTCTGCCTATTTGCTTCAGCCCATATAATGGGCTAGAAAGGCTCACCCCGTCTCCTGTTTTATCTAACCTCTTTGGTAAAAAAAGGTGGAGGGAGTGTGGGTGCAGGTAAGAGGGAAAAAAGATTGGTAAGGGGGACATACATGGAGGAATGGGGAAGGGAAAAGGGGAAACAGAGCACATGGGACAGAGAGGGACATGCTGCTCATGGATATGTGTATCTTACTCAATTTTGTGTTTAACAGAGTATGGAAGAAAATGATTTATGTTACTTTTACTAGTATTTTTACTGCTTATAGAATCTGGCTTTCTTGGAAAGGGGTCAAGGTGACTGCGCACAGCATGGCAAGGGCAGGGTGGGCCAAGGGATGGGATGGAGGAGATTATGTGATGCAGGGATGGGTTAGATTCTCCAAGGGGATGGGCAGGGACGAGTTAGATTCTGGTGGGGTTGGGCGGGGACGGGTTAGATTTCTGTCCCCATGCAACTCTCTACTTCAGACTTGAAACCATGCCTCTCTTTATCAGCTACAGATTCCATTGGTTATAACAGCAAGGATGAAAGAATATTTATTTATTTACTAGCCATTAAGCCTGTTAAAACGTGCAAGCTTTTTGTTTTTAAAAATGTAATGAAAGAGCGAAAGGAAGAAATGAAAGTTGAGGGGCGAGTTTTTTCTTGTTGTAAATTTAATAATTCTCACTTCCATCCATCCATGTCCAACAACCCTCCTCTCTCCCCTGCCCTCCCCTCCCCTCCATCGATCCATGTCCAGCAACCTTGCTCTCTCCCCTGCCCTCCCCCCATGTCCAGCAGCCCTCCTCTCTCCCATGGCCTCCCCCCATCCACCAACCCTCCTCTCCCCCCTGCCCTCTGACCATATCCAGCAAACCTCCTCTCTCCCCTGCCCTCCCCCCATGTCCAGCAATCCTCCTCTTTCCCTTGGCCTCCCCCCATGTCCAGCAACCCTCCTCTATCCCCTGCCCTCCCCCCATGTCCAGCAACCCTCCTCTTTCCCTTGGCCTCCTCCCCGTCCACCAACCCTTCTCTCTCCCCTGCCCTCCCCCCACATCCAGCTACCCTCCTCGCCGCCACTCCCTCCCCCCTCTGTGCCGGGCCCTGCACTGACATGTCAGTGCCTCTCACCTCCCTGTGAAAGTGCTGCAGGCACTGGAAAAGATTGCTGATTCTCTGGGCACCGGAATTACACCTAGTGAAACCTGGTATAAATCCTGGCGCCCAAGCTGGGTGCGGAGACCCATTATTCTACAACACTGTGCACAACTTTTTGGAATATGCCTGACCCGCCTATGCCCCTCCCATGGCCACACTCTCTTTTGGGTTGTGTGCTATGGAATTTAGGTGCCCAACATTATAGACTAGCACACAGACAGATGTGTGCGCAAATCTTAATTGGTGCCAATTAATGCCAATATTTGGTTGTTAGCATCCAATTATTGATGGTTAACAGCTTGTTAGCCAATTAATTTGCATGCGCATCTTGGGAGCGCAGTCAAATCTGGGTGCCATATATACAATTCAAGGGTTAGCTCTAAACTGCAGATTACTGCTGCAATATTAAGGTCACCGTAATCTGCATGCCTATGAGATTGAGCATAATTTCACGATAGAAGATTCTACTGTGAACCTCTGAGAACTGGCAGACTCTCTGAGATGGCTGTCAATAGCCCATGTGTCTCTCCTAAATTCCAGCAGAGATCCAGGACTCAGGAAGCAGATAATCAGATTAAATTCTCCCTCCACTCCACCCCAGGCCAAGGAAAAGTGAAACCCTGGAAGCCAGAGCTGGAAAAAAGGCAGAAAAGAAAGAGGTGCCTTGCTGCCTTAAGCCCTGCCTGTCATGACCGGCCGGAGTCTCACTGTTCCCTGACCGGGGGAGCCAGGCAGGCAAGGGCAGGAAATGAGTCACATTTGGCCTGGCAGCTGTCGCCCTCCTCATTTGCATGCAGCAAGGCGGAGGCTCCGGAAGAGGCAGCAGTGAGCTCCCGAGTCACCATTGCTCATTAATCAGAGCGCTGTCTTTTTAACCCGGTATACTTAGGATTCATTTATAGTCTTGGCTTAAAAAGAAGAAAATCCAAGAAAAAGATCAGTTCTGCCCAATAAAAAGAAAAAAAAAAAACCCCAGTATTGACCGAAGCCTTTAATTAGTAAACAGGGAACTCGTGTACGTTTATGTACTGGTTTATTTATGTGTTTCATTCTTTGCTTTATTTACATAGGGAGGGTTATAATTCGAGATGTTTTGAATGGGGTTCGTAAAACATATCTCCATCTCAGGTCTTCCTTTACATACAGATGCTATAGATACTACTTTTCCCTTAAAAAAAAAAAAAAAACCCAAACATTTTTTGCTCTGTAGAATCGACCTTTTCGCCACTAAATTCTAGCCTAGGAAGCAGCTGATCGGCCCACCTCGGGGTTAGAGTTGTGTGTGTGTGTGTGTGTGTGTGTGGGGGGGGGGGGGGGGGGGGGGGGGGGGATGGGGATGGGGACTGAGTGTCAGCCCATCAGTCCCCAGTGGGGGCCGGCAATCGCCTTTGTGGTTTATTACTGTTACGAACTTGGACAGAGAGCTGATTGTTCAGCTTCAAGCCCCTTTTTATTAATCAGCATGGACGGGAGCTTGTCCCTTGGCAGCGCTCACGCCTGGCCTTAAAGAGGCAATGCCGGGGCGGGGGACGTCCTGCACAGGCGCTGCACAGGGAGGGGCTCGGGCACCAGAGAGCATCACCACGATGGTGAACTTGGGTTTCAATGAAAGCACTTTGTACCGAAATAAAAGGAAATCCGACCCGAGCTTGACGAAAACGATTAAGTCTGTTTTTATTTGTTAATTAATTTCATTTTCTAATTTTGGCGCACGCCTCGTGCGTCGTTTTCTTTGGGTCCTGCAATATTCGGTACTGATCCGGGCGCCCCAGTATGATCCCGGATCTTCGTTTTTTGGCTGACTGTGATTGCAGACGACACCGAGGAGAGGTTCATCCTGTTCTTGCACCAAATAAATGTCCATATTTATCCAGAAAAACAATGACTGCTCTTTTTTTGGCATTGATTTTTTTCCCTATGTTGTGATGATTCTCAGGAAAAGTTGAATTAAATAAAAACCAGAAATAAAAGGGCCTGGTCCATTCTAATGTTTAGATATTAAAGACTCAAAGATCCGGTCAAACCATGTGCATAAATTATAAGGAGACTGTTATGTACATAGGGCCTTTAAGCTGAATAGGGTTGGTATATACAAGGGAGGACATTTTATCAAGAAGGATCCCAGTCTTACCTTTTGTAAATACAGTATTTTTTTTATTAAGGGATCTGCATGATTTAAACTTTAACACTGATCTTTTAAATAATTTTAATATGAATGTGAAGGCTTTGCTGTGCTGTTAAAATTGCCCTATTGTTATTGCAGGTTGCCTTTCCCCTTTAGACAGCTGTGTGGTGTGGCCGTTTTCTCCGTCCTTTTTGTTTTATGTAGGTCTGCAGATTTTTAAATGAAGCTTTGTAAAAAAAACCTTTGTGCCTGTAGTGTTGGTGAACCAGCTAGGCAGGACTGGTCAATCCTATCATTCTAATTGCAGGCTTTCTCTAGCAGCCTATATACACTGTAAACAATCCTCAGATTTCCTATTCCACCAGTCCTTACAAGGACTTTTTGTCTTCAGAGGACATTGGGATCTGGGGAGAGGGAAACAGGGACTCAGAGGGGCTGAGAGCACCTTCTTCCTTATGTGGGCCCTGGCCAATATTCAGCTGGGGCCCGCAATGTCTTATGCGAGTCCTGGCTGAATACTGGCATAAGATCTGGCAGCCAGCACATGCCGACATGGCCCCAGATATTTAATGCCGGTGCTTGGACTTAGCCTGGCACTGAATATCTGAGCCTTATCTTGCCCGTGGCAGTCAGTGTTTAAAAAAACTTTGACCACCACTGGCTGATTATTGACCAGACTGTAGGTGTATATATAGATAGATAGACAGATAGATAGATAGATAGATAGCAGTGGCGTAGGAAGGGGGGGAGGGTCGGTCCGCCCCGGGTGCACGCCACTGGGGGGTGTCGGCTCCGCGCTTGTGCACTGCCCTCTCTGCCCCGGAACAGGTTACTTCCTGTTCCGGGACAGAGAGCAGTGAACCAGCGCTGAGCCGACACACCCCAGCAACGTGCAGTCGGGGCGGATCGGCCCTCCCGCCCGTCCCTCGCCGGAGGTATGCGCTCCGGGGGGGGGGGGTGCGCTCCAGCGGGAGGAGGGTGCGCCGTGCTGCACCCGGGGAGGGGGTGCGCAGTGGCGACCCGCCCCGGGTGTCAGCTCCCCTCGCTACGGCTCTGATAGACAGATAGATAGATAGAAAGTGATGTGCAAAAGTCTAGAGTAAGTAGTTCTTAAAGATGTTTTGAAGCTTCAGTATGCAATTTTTCACTTAACTGTAGATGTTATGGTGGAACATCATACATTGTGGTGCTCATTTTCGAAGCATATGGATGTCTGTGACGTCCATATGCTTGAAACTTCCAATTCCCGATTTTGCAAAGGCAGAATAGGAATGTCTAACTCTGCAGTACGTTCAAATAGCAAGGGGGCATGCTCTGGGTGTGTTTTTGGCGGGACTAGGGAAGGCCTGAAAACTGGATGTCCAACAGTGATTACCGAAGGAGAAGAAATGGCCATGTCTAAAAAGAAGGATGTCTTGAAACCTGTTTGAGGAAAGTCCAGGTTACAAAGATGTCCACTGGAGGGATTAAGGCACGACACCTCTTAATTTCCCATTGGTTGCTGTCCCCTCCCTCTTTCCTGAAAGTGAAACCAGAAGGAAATTCTAGGATAGCTTCAGGTATTTTGAACAAAGCAGGAGGCAAGTCTGAGGGGTAGCCTAGTAGTTAGGGTAGTAGGTTGTAAACCAAGGCACTCAGGTTCAAATCCCACTTCAACTTATTTTTTTTTAAATTGTGAGCCCTCCAGAGACAGAAAAATACCTGCTGTACCAAAATATATAAAACACCTGCAAACCTGAAGGCTGTTGAAGTAGTGCACATTAAGGTATAGTAGATATTTTTCTGTTTCTGGAGGGCTCACAATTTCAAAATAAGAGTTAAAAAGTGGGATTTGAAACTGGGTCCCTCGGTTTACAGTTCACTTGCACTAATCACTAGGCTGGCCCTGTGCTCTGCATAGACCTCTGTGTGGCCATTTTCTAAGAATGCTGTTATACAGATGTTCACGTGTGCCTTGTTTTTTCCCATTCAAAATTTGGACATGTCAGTTTGTAAAATAGATGTTCGTGCTGGACGTTTCCAGTGTATGGACATCCATCTGACATATTTTCGAACAGGCTATATACTGTTTGAAAACACATGTGAGATAGACATCCCTTTGGGATGTTCTGACTTTAAGTCTTTTTGAAAATGCCCCTATATATTTCCATGATCACTCCTTTTTCAGATGCAGATTGGATGTGTATTCGTACTGTCTGTTGCTTAACAAATAGTAAAGTTAAGCAAAGTTGGATTCTGCAGGAAAAAATAGATCCAACTTCAGCAGGAAGCCGGCAAAAGAATCGGTTGGGCCGCTGGATGACCGAGGGGTAAAAGGGGCAATCAAGGAAGATAAAGACGTAGCAGAGAGATTGAATGAATTCTTTGCTTCGGTCTTCACCGAGGAAGATTTGGGTGGGATACCGGTGTTGGAAATGGTATTTCAAGCGGATGAGTCGGAGAAACTTACTGACTTCACGGTAAACCTGGAGGACGTAATGGGGCAGTTCAGCAAACTGAAGAGTAGCTAATCTCCTGGACCGGATGGTATTCATCCTAGAGTACTGATAGAACTGAAAAATGAGCTTGCGGAGCTACTGTTAGTGATATGCAATTTATCCTTAAAATTGAACGTGGTACCGGAAGATTGGAGGGTGGCCAATGTAATGCCAATTTTTAAAAAAGGTTCCAGGGGAGATCCGGGAAATTATAGACCGGTGAGTCTGACGTCGGTGCCGGGGAAAGTGGTAGAGGCCATTATCAAAAACAAAATTACAGAGCACATCCAAGGACATGGATTACTGAGACCAAGTCAGCACAGCTTTTGTGTGGGGAAATCTTGCCTGACCAAGTTACTTCAATTCTTTGAAGGAGTAAACAAACATGTGGACAAAGGGGAGCCGGTTGATATTATGTATCTGGATTTTCAAAAGGCGTTTGACAAGGTACCTCGTGAAAGGCTACAGAGGAAATTGGAGGGTCATGGGATAGGAGGAAATGTCCTATTGTGGATTAAAAACTGGTTGAAGGATAGGAAACAGAGAGTGGGGTTAAATGGACATTATTCACAATGGAGAAGGGTAGTTAGTGGAGTTCTTTAGGGGTCTGTGCTAGGACCGCTGCTTTTTAATATATTTATAAATGATTTAGAGATTGGAGTAACTAGCAAGGTAATTAAATTTGCTGATGACACAAAGTTATTCAAAGTCGTTAACTCGCAACAGGATTGTGAAAAATTACAGAAGGACCTTACGAGACTGGGCGGCTAAATGGCAGATGACTTTTAATGTGAGCAAGTGCAAGGTGATGCATGTGGGAAAAAAGAACCCGAATTATAGCTACGTCATGCAAGGTTCCACGTTAGGAGTTACAGACCAAGAAAAGGATCTGGGTGTCGTCGTCGATAATACACTGAATCCTTCTGCTCAGTGTGGTGCTGCGGTTAGGAAAGCGAATAGAATGTTGGGTATTATTAGGAAAGGTATGGAAAACAGGTGTGAGGATGTTATAATGCTGTTGTATCGCTCCATGGTGCGACCGCACCTTGAGTATTGTGTTCAATTCTGGTTGCTGCATCTAAAAAAAAAAAGATATAGTAGAATTGGAAAAGGTGCAGCGAAGGGTGACTAAAATGATAGCGGGGATGGGACGACTTCCTTATGAAGAAAGACTAAGGAGGCTAGAGCTTTTCAGCTTGGAGAAGAGACGGCTGAGGGGAGACATGATAGAGGTGTATAAAATAATGAGTGGAGTGGAACAGGTGGATGTGAAGTGTCTGTTCACGCTTTCCAAAAATACTAGGACTAGGGGGCATGCGATGAAACTACAGTGTAGTAAATTTAAAATAAATCAGAGAAAAGGTTTCTTCACCCAACACATAATTAAACTCTGGAATTCGTTGCTGGAGAATGTGGTGAAGGTGGTTAGCTTAGCAGAGTTTAAAAAGGGGCTAGACGGTTTCCTAAAGGACAAGTCCATAAACCACTACTAAATGGACTTGGGAAAAATCCACAATTCCAGGAAACATGTATAGCATGTTTGTACGTTTGAAAAGCTTGCCAGGTGCCCTTGGCCTGGATTGGTCGCTGTTGTGGACAGGATGCTGGGCTCAATGGACCCTTGGGTTTTTTTTTTTTTGTTACATTTGTACCCCGCGCTTTCCCACTCATGGCAGGCTCAATGCGGCTTACATGGGGCAATGGAGGGTTAAGTGACTTGCCCAGAGTCACAAGGAGCTGCCTGTGCCTGAAGTGGGAATCAAATTTAGTTCCTCAGTTCCCCAGGACCAAAGTCCACCACCCTAACCACTAAGCCACTCCTCCACTCTTTTCCCAGTGTGGCATTACTTATGTACTTATGTACATAAGTAATGCCACACAGTTAAATAATACTGACTGCAAGTTCATTTCACCTCAGCTACCCAGGCAGTGGTTTGACAACTGTGGAGTGGCAGATTTTTAATCTACAATGTGCATAAAATTCCTGAAATGTGGATTGAGGGGATATAAATCAAGAAGAAACTGTTGTTGACAGAGAAACAGGTAAGTACAGAGCCCAGTGAGCACAGAAGTACTAAAAATGGACTTGAGATGTGGAAAAAGGTATTGTACTTTTCAGTGACAAAAGTACTCACTGCCTCTTTGGAGGCCAGGCTCGCACTTATGTATGTATGGTGATTTCAGGTGAAGAATACAAGCCAGAGTGTTTGAATGTGTCTGCCAAACATCCGTTGAAGGTCATGGCTTAGGGTTGCATGACAGCAAGTGGCGTTGGGATGTCTACAAATCATCAGTGGCACATAAATGCCAAGAAATCCATCGAGATTCTGCAGAAGATCACGATTCCATCAGCACAGACACTTTTTTCCAGTTGACTACATATTCCAGGATGACAATGTCCCATACCGTCAAGCCAAAGCAGTTGAATGGAAGAAATCCAAGAAGATCTCTACCCTCAACTGGCCAACCCAGTCACCCGACTTGAATACAATGGAAAACTTGTGGCATGAAAGAGCACTGCAAAATCAGTGCAAGGACAAATTGTTCCACCCCCTACTATTATCAGATTTAAGAGCAGAGATGGAGTTTTAGATTGAAGACCCAGGAATGGCCAGGTCTGAATATTGGAGTTGAATGGAAAGCTTTTCTGTAATTACACTGGATTAAGGGGTTTAGATTTGGTGAAAGCATATAAACAGTAATTGCATCTTTTTGAGTAGAGGAGTGTGGTAGCCGTGTTAGTCCACTCTTAAGGTTATCAATAGAAATCAAACAAAATAAAACATGGAAAAGAAAATAAGATGATACCTTTTTTATTGGACATAACTTAATACATTTCTTGATTAGCTTTCGAAGGTAGCCCTTCTTCCTCAGATCGGAAATAAGCAAATGTGCTAGCTGACAGTGTATATAAGTGAAAACATTCAAGCATTACTATGACAGTCTGGCAGGGTGGGAGGATGGGGGTGGGTCGGAGGTATGCATGGGGACATCAAAGCATATCATTGATATTCTAACAGGATGGGTGTGGATAGGTGAGGGGTGGGGTGATCAACAGAGAAATACAGCTTTATCCACACCCATCCTGTTAGAATATCAATGATATGCTTTGATGTTCCCATGCATACCTCCTACCCACCCCCATCCTCCCACCCTGCCAGACTGTCATAGTAATGCTTGAATGTTTTCACTTATATACACTGTCAGCTAGCACATTTGCTTATTTCCCATCTGAGGAAGAAGGGCAACCTTCGAAAGCTAATCAAGAAATGTATTGTTATGTCCAATAAAAAAGGTATCATCTTATTTTCTTTTCCATGTTTTATTTTGTTTGATTTCTATTGATAATCTTTTTGAGTGAAATCCATTGACAGTGGATGGGCAGCTTTAGTAATTTCTCTGGATTTGATCTAACTGCTACAATACTAGGCTGTCCTTACATAAATTAGTCATAGAATTACTCTTCATATCATTAGACTAATCCACACATCTAAATATCAAACCAACTAACATGTATTAACTGACAAGGATGTTGCTTTCATACACAATAAATACACAACTCATACTATTAAACAAGTGTAATGCCTACACACATATTATGTTGCCTGAATGCAATGAACATTCCCCACTCAAAGTGGCTTAATCCATGTCCAACAAATAACTGTTTGTTATTATAACTACAAACAGCATGATAGCCACATTTTGGATAAATGACTATGATTCCAGTCCACGTGGAGGGGCATAATAGAACGGCGCCGGCCAAATAGATCGCCGGCGATCTATTTTGGCAGCGGCGCAACAGCTGGCCAGAACCATATTATCGAAAAAAATGGCCGGCCATCTTTTTTTTCGATAATACGGTTTAGCCCGGCCAAATGCCAGAGTTCGCCGGGTTTGAGATCGCCAAAAAAAAATGCCGGCCATCTCAAACCCGGCGAAATCCAAGGCATTTGGTCGTGGGAGGAGCCAGCATTTGTAGTGCACTGGTCCCCCTCACATGCCAGGACACCAACCGGGCACCCTAGGGGGCACTTCTAAAAATTTAAAAAACAAAATACAAATAGTTCCCAGATGTATAGCTCCCTTCCCTTGGGTGCTGAGCCCCCCAAATCCCCCCCCAAACCCACTCCCCACAACTCTACACTATTACCATAGCCCTTATGGCTGAAGGGGGGCACCTACATGTGGGTACAGTGGGTTTTGGGGGGGGGGGGTTGGAGGGCTCAACACTTAGCACCACAAGTGTAACAGGTAGGAGGGGGGATGGACCTGCGTCTGCCTGCCTGGAGTGCACTGCACCCATTAAAAACTGCTCCAGGGACCTGCATACTGCTGTCAGGGAGCTGGGTATGACATTTCAGGCTGGCATAGAGGCAGGCAAAAAAGTGTTTTATTTTAATTTTTTTTAGTGTGGGAGGGGGTTGGTGACCACTGAGGTCATCCCCCATTCCCTCCGGTAGTCATCTGGTCAATTGGGGCACCTTTTTGAGGCTTGGTCGTGAAAATTAAAGGACCAAGTAAACCCGGCAAAATACTGCTTAACGCCGCTTTTTTCCCATTATCCGCGAAAGCCGGCCATCTGGTAGCCACGCCCATGCTGCCCATGTCCTGCCTTCGCTATGCCGCTGACACGCCCCCTTGAACTTTTGCCAGCGAGGTGACGGTAAAGCGGCGATGTTGTCAAAAAAGCCGCTTTCCATTATACCGATTTCACCGCTTTTGAGAGAACGCCGGCCATCTCCTGATTTATGTCGGGGAAATGGCCGGCGATCACTTTCGAAAATAAGCCTGTTAGTGTCCAATTTATCCAGTGCTGTCTTCAAGCAGCCGAATCACATTCCTCCTTCAAGGCAATCACGTTGAACTTCTTCTTCTGATTCACATATATTCCAATAGTGAGTCAAAATCTTTCCTCGGTCTCAACACAGCAGCGCTGTGCGTGTTTAGCCCTTTTCTAGGCAGATCGAATGGTATGAGGAGGATATCCTCGTTGCCGAAATCTCTCCGTTATTATTTGTGCTTGCTGAGCAAACACCAAATTATTCGAACACAATCTTTTAACTCGCAAAAACTGCCCAGTAGGTATACTTTCTGTTAACTGTCTGGGATGATGACTGCCAAAATGCAAAATAGTGTTCCTATCCGTAGGCTTACGGTAAACACTAGTTATAAACTGATTACCACTATACATTTGTCCTTTAGATTGTAAGCTCCTTTGAGCAGGGACTGTCCTTCTATGTTAAATTGTACAGCGCTGCGTAACCCTAGTAGCGCTTTAGAAATGTCAAGTAGTAGTAGTAGTAGTAGTAGTATACATAATTTCAATATCTAGGAATTGTATTGTATTCCCCATTGATTGCATTTCAAATTGAATACTAGAATCACAACTATTCAGAAATTGCACAAACGCACGTACTTCATCCAGAACTTTTTAAAACCCCGCTAAGATAATCACCTTTACCACATTCTCTGGCAATGAATTCCAGAGTTTAATTACACATTGAGCGAAGAAAAATTTTTTCTGATTCGAATTAAATTTACTACTTTGTAGCTTTATTGCATGCCCCCTAGTCCTAGTAGTTTTGGACAGAGTAAACAAATGATTCACGTCTACCCGTTCCACTCCACTCATTATTTTATAGACCTCTATCATATCTCCCCTCAGCCGTCTTTTCTCCAATCTGAAGAGCCCTAGCCGCTTTAGCCTTTCCTCATAGGGAAGTCGTCCCATCCCCTTTATCATTTTTGTCGCCCTTCTCTGCACCTTTTGTAATTCCACTATATCTTTTTTGAGATGCGGTGACCAGAATTGAACACAATATTCGAGCTGCGGTCGCACCATGGACCGATACAAAGGCAGACCTCTAGAGTAGTAAAGAAAGGCTTTTATGATTCTACACTGACTTTACTCTATCCATAATTATTTTGATGGTCAAACTATGTACACTCTTCTTCATGCTTTCATGATTTCACATCTTTATTATTTTACTGTTGTTTTTTTTAACACAAGTATCTCTCAAGCTAAACTGAAGAGATTGCAGACATTACAAAATGCTGCAATTTGCTTCCTTTGTCATGTCAAAAAAAAAAAAGACCATCAGGGGCATTTTCGAAAGAGAAGGGCACCCATCTTTCGACACAAATCGGGAGATGGGCGTCCTTCTCTCAGGGTCGCCCAAATCGGCATAATCGAAAGCCGATTTTGGGCACCCTCAACTGCAGTCCATCGCAGGGATGACCAAAGTTCCCGGGGGCGTGTCGGCAGTGTACTGAAGGCGGGACGGGAGCGTGCTTAAGAGATGGGCGTCCTCAGCCGATAATGTAAAAAAGAAGGGCGTCCCTGGCAAGCATTTGGCCGACTTTACTTGGTTCATTTGTTTTCACGACCAAGCCTCAAAAAGGTGCCAGAACTGACCAGATGACCACCGGAGGGAATCGGGGATGACCTCCCCTTACTCCCCCAGTGATCACCAACCCCCTCCCACCAAAAAAAAAAAATTAAAAAAGATTTTTTTCCAGCCTCTATGCCCGCCTCAAATGTCATACCCAGTTCCATCACAGCAGTATGCAGGTCCATGGAGCAGTTTTTAGTGGGTGCAGTGCACTTCAGGCAGGCGGATCCAGGCCCATCCCCCCCCCCCCCACCTGTTACACTTGTGGTGGTAAATGTGAGCCCTCCAAAACCCACCAGAAACCCACTGTACCCACATGTAGGTGCCCTCCTTCATCCCTAAGGGCTATGGTAGTGGTGTACAGTTGTGGGGAGTGAGTTTTGGGGGGCTCGGCGCCGAAGTTAAGGGAGCTATGCACCTGGGAGCAATTTGTGAAGTCCACTGCAGTGCCCCCTAGTGTGCCCGGTTGGTGTCCTGGCATGTGAGGGGGACCAGTGCACTACAAATGCTGGCTCCTCCCATGACCAAATGCCTTGGATTTGGTCATTTTTGAGATGGGCATCCTCAGTTTCTACTGCATCCTCAGTTTCTACTATCGGAGAAAACTGAGGTCGCCCATCTCTAAGGTCGACGATCTCAACATTTAGGTCGACCATCTCTTAGGTCGACCTAAATGTTGAGATTTGGGCGTCCCCGAACGTATTATCGAAACAAAAGATGGACGCCCATTTTGTTTAGATAATACAGGATGCCCCGCCCCTTTGCAGTGCCGTCCTTAGAGATGGGCGCCCTTAGAGATGGTCGTCCCCATTCGATTATCCCCCCTCCATGTCACCTGCTATTAATGAATAGATACTGGTTGTCAGTGACTTTTGGATCCACTTTACGGTCCTGGTATGTGCTTTTTAAGCACTGAGAGAGGGATGTTTATCCTACTTTAAATTCATTGACCATTACACCAGGTCATTTAGCCCAATCGCTCATTGACCATTGTTTGGTATTTCCCTTTCAGTCGCAAACCCATATATTGTGTGGTTCCAGCTCTATGAAACTCTTTGCCTTTATCCTTCAGATATTGTAGAACCTCTTCAAAGACTCATTTTTCTTCAATTGGCTTTTGGGATTTCAGATTTGGAGTTTTAAGGGGCTAATGCTATTCTGCATGAAAATGTCGGCTAGATGACTCTTTGATAGTATGTTTAATTGTCTCTTTCCTGTCATCAATAGAGGTCTTTTCTTTTATAAATTTTACTCTTTTAATTTTTATGTGTAAACTGCTTCGACCTGTTTGTCAGATGAAAGCAGTACAGCAAAGTTTAAACAAATGATAAGCAATAAGAAACGATTGTGGATGAATGGAATAGAAGTAGTGGAGACATAAGTACATAAGTAATGCCATACTGGGAAAAGACCAAGGGTCCATCAAGCCCAGCACCCTGTCCACGACAGCGGCCAATCCAGGCCAAGGGCACCTGGCGAGCTTCCCAAACGTACAAACATTCTATACAATCAAGCCATTGTGACATCACTAATGAGGTTGGTTCTTATTGGTGGAATGAGCCACTATGACATCACAATAGGTTAAATCACTGCTCTATGTAATAAAAGTGAGCCAAGTAGAGGACATAAGTACATAAGTAATGCCACACTGGGAAAAAACCAAGGGTCCATCAAGCCCAGTATCCTGTCCACGACAGCGGCCAATCCAGGCCCAGGGCACCTGGCGAGCTTCCCAAACGTACAAACATTCTATACATGTTTGTTTACTCCTTCAAAGAATTGAAGTAAATTGGTCAGGCAAGATTTCCTCACACAAAAGCCGTGCTGACTCGGTCTCAGTAATCCGTGTCCTCGGATGTGCTCTGTAATTTTGTTTTTAATAATAGCCTCTACCATTTTCCCCGGCACCGACGTCAGACTCACCGGTCTATAATCTCACGGATCTCCCCTGGAGCCTTTTTTAAAAATCGGCGTTACATTGGCAAAGTTGATATCTGAATTCAAGAAAGAATAGGTGAAGCCTAGAGGATATGTGAGGGAGAGGAACTGATTCTAGAACTGAGTTGGTTCTTATGGGACATGAGATGGAATTGCTTCCATTGATTTTTTTAAGGAACATAATAGAAAGAAGGAGGAATCTACAAGAGGGTAGGAAGCTGAAGAAAGGAGTTCAATACTGATCAGGTCAATATCTGGTTAAAAATAATCATATGTAACCCTGGTCTCACCACACAGGTCCAGGCACCAGCTAGCTCTTCAGGTCAGCACCCAAACCAGGGTCACCACAAAAGTTTTATTTCTGAATGAGCTGGGCGCAGGCTGGAGCCGGGCTTGATTCTGGTAGGCCGAAGGGTTATAAGCCTCACTTTTGCTTTATTTCTTTATCAGTCTAGGAGCAAATGAACTTCACTCTCACTCCAAAGAAACTCTCAACTCCAGGATTTGTATTTTATGCAAAACAAACTTTACTGGAATGCTGCAAAAAAATTGCAAAAAGGCAGATATCCAAACTTCATACTTTTCTTGTAACAGAACAGTTCAATTTGTATCCAAACCAGTTTACTTTGCTGAAAGAGGTTTTTGTGCCAGTCCAAAACTCTTGGTGTAAATCTTAACTACTTGATTAAGAGTCTCTTCATAAATCCTAGAGTATTTACATATTTATAGCACCACCAGTCCTGCAATACACATCCTTTCTGGCAGAACAATACAAGGCTGTGTCCTTTCCCGCTGGGCTTTATCCAGCTGCCTGACCCACTCAGGATCAGACGGCCCTGTCTGTCCTTCCTCCAGAGGTCCACTTCTTCTCTTCGAGCTGCTGCCTCCTGGCACCAAACAGGCTCTTTCCTGTTCTGCTCCTGGGCTGCGTTAACACTTTCTACCCACTAGAGCACTCCTCACTCTCCAGTTAATGCTTTTTTTGGGCGAAAACCTCCTCCTTATTCAGCTTTAGGTTATTGGGCCTATCCAGGATACCCCTTCTCCTCACGGGTCCTGGCGGGGGTGTGAAGGAAACCAAAGACCATGTGCTCACTAATTCTATCTCTTTTATAACTTCTCAACTCCACCCCACTATGACATCTACTGTTAGTTACTCATTGCAAATCCTTCCTCTGGGTTGGGCTCCATTCCCACCCACTGATACTGCTCTCCCTCCCCACAGTGACTCTGGAGAGTTCTACAGCAGTCTAGTCAGTGGCGTACCAAGGGGGGGGGGGCGGTCCGCCCCGGGTGCACGCCGCTGGGGGGTGCCACGGCGTGCACCTGGCTCCGAGTTCGCTATCTTCGCTCTTTCGCTGCAGCTCCCTCTGCCCCGGAACAGGTTACTTCCTGTTCCGGGGCAGAGGGAGCTGCAGCAAACGAGTGAAGTTAGCGAACGTTTCGGAGCTGACAGGCGCGTGCCGTGGCACCCCCCAGCGGTGTGCACCCGGGGGGGGGGTCATTTCACCAGGGGGGGGGGAGTTGTCATTTTGCCGGGGGGGGGGGGGGCGCATCGGCGATCCGCCCCGGGTGCCATCCTGGCTAGGAACGCCACTGTCTAGTAATCCCCTGAGGAATTTCCAACTCAGTTTACCAGGGAATTACACTCTCCCCTCCCCCCCCCCACACCCAGTACAGAAAATATGATTTCCCTAGTTTCATCACAGGGAATCATCTTCCCTTGTCCTCAAGGGCCAAACCTTACATTTCCTTTCCCTCAGGAGTCAAAAAGCAAACCTTGATAACATGAACAATTTCTATTCAAACATAATCATATTTGAAACCCAACAACATTCCTTGTTATTTTCAAACACTTATCCATATGTTTTTCCCAATTTACCATTAATTTATATCACACAACACATATCCCAATAGGCATAAGTACATAAGCAATGCCACACTGGGAAAAGACCAAGGGTCCATCGAGCTCAGCATCCTGTCCACGACAGCGGCCAATCCAGGCCAAGGGCACCTGGCAAGCTTCCCAAACGTACAAACATTCTATACATGTTATTTCTGGAATTGTGGATTTTTCCCAAGTCCATTTAGTAGTGGTTTATGGACTTGTCCTTTAGGAAACCGTCTAATCCCTTTTTAAACTCTGCCAAGCTAACCGCCTTCACCACGTTCTCCAGCAACGAATTCCAGAGTTTAATTATGCGTTGGGTGAAGAAATATTTTCTCCGATTTGGTTTAAGTTTACTACACTGTAGTTTCATCGCATGCCCCCTAGTCCTAGTATTTTTGGAAAGCGTGAACAGACGCTTCACATCCACCTGTCCCACTCCACTCATTATTTTATATACCTCTATCATGTCTCCCCTCAGCCGTCTCTTCTCCAAGCTGTATAGCCCTAGCCTCCTTAGTCTTTCTTCATAGGGAAGTCGTCCCATCCCCGCTATCATTTTAGTCGCCCTTCGCTGCACCTTTTCCAATTCTACTATATCTTTCTTGAGATGCGGCGACCAGAATTGAACACAATACTCAAGGTGCGGTCGCACCATGGCGCGATACAACGGCATTATAACATCCTCACACATTTTGTGTTCTCTTTTCTTTTCCCAACAAAAGAGTTATTATTCACCATTTATTTTCTTACGACCCAGCTTCCATTTCTTCCACTTAAGTCTTAGTAGCAAGGGTGGCAGCCTGCTTAAGTTTTACTATTTGTAATCACAACTCACTTTATGCATGAGTCAGGACACCTTTGATTTAGTGAAGGTGGCAACTTGCTCACATTTCCATATTTTATTCTATCAGAGAATACACATTCAGCCTCATTTTCGAAAGAGAAGGCTGCCCAACTTTTGACACAAATCGGAAGATGGGTGTCCTTCTACTACTACTACTTAACAGTCCTTCTCCAAGGGTCGTCCAAATCGGTATAATCGAAAGCCGATTTTGGACGTCCCCAACTGCTTTCCATCGCTAAATCCTTAAATCAGAGCACTACAGGTATGTAGTAAATAACTAAAATGCAAGGGAGCTCCCAAGAGAGTCTCGGGGTGATGGAAAAATAAGTGGCTCCTTGAAACCAATCACAAATGCCACATTCCACAAGCCAACTTAAAGAAGTGGATGTCTAAGAGACCCAGAAGAAGATTGGATTAAATTAAAATTCAATGTAAAATTATAGAGATGATGCTCAGACAAGGGAACTGAGGACCAGCTATAATGTGTGATCAATTGAAGTGGAGTGACTGCAGTCCAATGTAAAGTATGACCCTTCTTATGAGTAGGAAGGTGTGGTAGCCATGTTAGTCCACTCTAATCAAGAAATGTATTAAGTTATGTACAATAAAAAAAAGGTATCATCTTATTTTCTTTTCCATGTTTTATTTTGTTTGATTTCTATTGATAACCATGAGTAGGAACAAATCTCTGTATACATAACTGCAGATTTTCTAAAAATGATAAAATGTTTGTCATATTATTGTTGTTGATTCTCTAAATTCAAATTAAAATCCTAATAAATGAAAGAGTTGTATAGAAGCCTGTAAAATTTATTCGTACAATTGTGAGCATACTTGAACCCAACTACCAGGGGATCTGTAAACTAAAAGTATTCCCAAGGGATGAGCAGAATCTTCCCCTGTTAATTGACAAAGTAATGATTCTGAACCCGGATTTATATTTGAATTAATAATTGAAAGTGACAAAAAAGTCCTTAAAAATCAGAGGGTTAGAGTAATCTTGTAACCGTATTTCAACAATCAAAGCAATTCCTACCTCTGAATCCCCAATTAAATCTCTCAAAATAAAAGTCTTATTACAGACTGATCTGCATGAATATAACAGGGGATTTGATTAGAGGATGTGATAAAACTAAACAAAGTCTTCAAAGAAATGTTCTTCAAATAAGATTTGGATTTCTTTGCACTACAGGGTTAATATTCAACGCAATTTAACTGGTCAGAAATGGCTCCTGGCCGGTTAATCACCTATTTAGGGGTAAACTGAAAACTGGCTATTTTGGGGGCATTCCGGGGCTAGAGTCAGCACCTGACCGATGAAGTGCTGATGTTCAGAACTTAACCGGCCAGGTTAACCCCATAATTCATGACGCGGTAAACCATAGCCGCTTAAGGGGTCCTTTTACTAAGGTGCACTGAAAAATGGCCTGCGCTAGTGTAGGTACGGGTTTTGGGCACGTTCAGATTCATTTTTCAGCATGCCCGTAAAAAAGGCCTTTTTAAAAAAAAAATTTGCCAAAAATGGACGTGCGGCAAAATACTATAATTTTCATGCACTGCGGTACAGAGCATTGTATGTCTAAATGTAGGCATACAATGCTGTGTATGTCTTGTAGCGCTATAGAAATGATAAGTAGTAGTAGTAGTAGTTGATGCTAACTTGTGCCAGTATTCTTTAACAGAATCTTGGTGTCAAGATGCTGTTATAGAATTGGCACGAGGTGCCAAGTTAAAGAATTGCCCTGTTAATGTGTGCAAAATTGAATGAACATGCATAATCTTTCAATTAACAGACATTGGACTGGATTCTATATATACGGTGCCTAAAAAAATTGGTGCCAAAAATATTTCCACTTAGGCATATTTTGCAAACCACATCTAGATTAGGCATGCTTTATAGAATATGCCTGGCCGGATTATAGAATACGCCTAGCGGACATGCCTGCACCTAACTCTAGGCGCATCTATTTACGCCACGTAAAACTTGGTATAAATACCAGCGCCCAAGTTAGGCATGGAGCGGATGTATTCTATAACCGTGCATGTAGATTTTCAGAATGCCCACAGTCCGCCCATTCCACGCCCATGGCCACGCCCCCTTTTGGCAGCACGCATTAAAATTTATGTGCACCACTTCACAGAATATGCCTAGCGAGTTGTGTACATAAATTCTAATTAATGCCAATTAGTGTCAATAGTTGCTTGTTAAGTAGCACTTGATCCTGGGGAACTGAGTTTGATTCCCACTGCAGCTCCTTGTGACTCTGGGTGAGTTACTTAACTTTCCACTGCCCCTGGTACCAAATAAGTACCTGAATATATGTAAACCGCTTTGAGTGTAGTTGCAAAAACCTCCGAAAGGCGGTATATTAAGTCCCATTTCCCTTTCCCTATTTGAGATTCTATATGGAATGTTAATGTTGCTATTCCACTAGCAACATTCCATGTAGAAGCCTGCCCTTGCAGATCAGCAACGCGGCCGCGCAGGCTTCTGTTTCTGTGAGTCTGATGTCCTGGTACGTGCAGGACGTCAGACTCACAGAAACAGATGCCTGCATGGCCGCATTACTGATCTGCAAGGGCAGACTTCTATATGGCATGTTGCCAGTGGAGGAGTAGTAGCCTAGTGGTTAGTGCATTGGACTTTGATCCTGGGGAACTGAGCTCAATTCCCACTGCAGCTCCTTGTGACTCTGGGTAAGTCACTTAACCCTCCATTGCCCCTGGTACAAAATAAGTACCTGAATATATGTAAACAGCATTGAATGTAGTTGCAAAAACCTCAGAAAGTCAGTATATCAAGTCCCATTTCCCTTCCCTTTCCCTTTATCGGCACTGATTGGCTTGTTAAGTAAATTGCACACGCAAATCCAGAATACGATTTGTGCGTGCAGTTTTGCTTGCGCTATATAGAGTCCATAGATTATGTCAATTTGCTTGTGTTCCAAACCTTTTATTAAAAAGAATGCATGAAAGAAACAAAAAAAAAAGTCCAAAAAGTAAAAAAAGAAAGGTCAAATGAACCAGAAATGTATGGAGAATGTTTATCCTGTGTATAGCTATACTGCCCAATTGGAAGCTAATTCAGCCTCACATTCTCTGGTCAAACTGACAGGTAAGGTGGTGGACTTTGGTCCTGGGGAACTGAGGAACTGAGTTCAATTCCCACTTCAGACACAGGCAGCTCCTTGTGACTCTGGGCAAGTCACTTAACCCTCCATTGCCCCATGTAAGCTGCATTGAGCCTGCCATGAGTGGGAAAGCACGGGGTATAAATGTAATAAAAATAGATAATATTGGAGATTCTACATGGAATGTTGCTAGCAACATTCCATGTAGAAGGCTGCACAGGGTTCTGTTTCTGTGTCTGACGTCCTGCAGAAGCCTGCACGGCCACATTGGTGATCTGCAAGGGCCAACTTCTACATGAAATGTTGCTAGTGGAGTAGCAACATTCCATGTAGAATCTCAAATAGTAGCAACAGTGGAGGAGTGGCCTAGTGGTTAGGGTGGTGGACTTTGGTTAGGGTGGTGGACTTTGGTCCTGAGGAACTGAGTTCGATTCCTCACTTCAGGCACAGGCAGCTCCTTTTGATGACTCTGGGCAAGTCACTTAACCCTCCATTGCCCCATGTAAGCCGCAGTGAGCCTGCCATGAGTGGGAAAGCACGGGGTACAAGTGTAACAAAAAAAAATAATAATCTGCAAGGCATGCAAATTATGCTACTCTTAACCCCCTACTACTACTACTATTTAGCATTTCTATAGCGCTACAAAGCGTACGCAGCGCTGCACAAACATAGAAGAAAGACAGTCCCTGCTCTAAGAGCTTACAATCTAATAGACAAAAAGAACCTCTATTCTCCTGTTCAGTACCCAAGTCTGTTTTAACTTTCAACGATTTTTATTGATGACAAAACAAAGTTGTGAAAATTCACTATGAAATATACATAATGTCCAGAAGCAAAAACACATTGAATATAAATGAAAGGCAAGCTAACAACTGTCATCAATCAATTCCAAAATAGTCTCCCTGAACTCCCAACCCTTACCCACCCAACCTGTTTCATTCCAACAAGAGATACAACCATGTAAACTCGTTGAGCAGGGATTGTCTTGTATGTGTTTTATGTACAGCGCTGTGTCCGTCTAGTAGCGCTAAAGAAATGATAAGTTAGTAGCAATGTCTGGGGTGAAGGCAATAATTTTTAATCCTGCCGATGAGCTGGCGCAGTGCTGGCTTCTAGTGATTTTAATTTCTCAAAGGTGAGACTTTTTTGTGCACTGTGCTGAGCATCTGACATAGAACAGTCAGAGGTTTTCCCACTCAGCTGTCAGGGATTTTAGCCTGGAAATCTAGGATTTAAATCTCCCGCAGCTTGGTATTTCCAGAGCTGTAAAAGTTTTGGTCATTCTGCAGAAATGAGTGACGAGCCCTAGAGCCTAGTAATTTGCACAGGTATAATTCCTTTACTTTCTCTTTTTCTTCCACAGCAGTGGATAGGGAATCTTTGTTTCATGAAATGCCATGCAGACAGACTGGGTTGGTTCTTACAGGTCTAGACATCTCTTTGGTTCTTCCCAAGACTAATGAACTGTTCTGTTTTCACTTCAGCAATTTCCTGATGTCAACGGGTTTCTGCGGTCCACAGGGTAGGCCTACTGCTAGTTTCATACCTAAAAAAAAGGATTTTAAGATGCAAAGCTGTTAGAACTACTAAGGCCCCGCCTAATGCATCCCAACCCCAGAGGTTTGAATCTTAAATTATTTATTAGCCTAATACATGTATCATCTGTCCAATGGTTTTCGTGTTTGTTTTTTCTTTGCCAATAAGCAGTATGCTTGGTGGCCTTCCACAGCACTACTCCTGTACTTTTAACTTGGGGGGGTGGGGGGGGGGGGCGGGTGCTGGCTGACACTTGGGCACACTGAAAGGCTTTCTGGGAGAGTTTTTCTTTGGCATAGTGTTAAGATGATAACTACATGGTGAGCACCCTTTAAAATCTGTGAGTTAATATGTAATGCCTTTTTCGGCTTTAGGTAAAGCAAACGCTGCTGTTATTACACTAACAAAAAATCTACACAGAGTGTATGGATGCAAATATAATAATCCTAAGGGCTATTTGACTAAGGTGAGGAAGAGTCTCATATGTAATGCACGATAATATTTCTTTCACTCAACAGGTGAATCAATTGTGCGTGTTCATATCTTAATCATTGACTCAGACCATTGATTAAGATATGAACACGCACAATTGATTCACCTGTTGAGTGAAAGAAATATTATCGTGTATTACATATGAGACTCTTCCTCACCTTAGTCAAATAGCCCTTAGGATTATTATATTTGCATCCATCCATACACTCTGTGTAGATTTTTTGTTATTTTGTTTTATGGGACAGAGTGACGGTCTACAATTATTTAACAGTTATTACACTAAGGCAGAAATGTGAGTTATGGCAGTGGCCTTGTGACTATGCACTTTATTCATCCGGAATGTAGTCTTTAATCGAGGTCACCCAGAGGGCCTCTTTGAATGTATGCATTCTGTGTATTCAAGGTGTATGCTTCTGTAAACAGTGGCATATGAAGTATGTGCATGTAGAATCATGTCGTGTAAAAACGGGCATAGTTCATAATACCTTAGTCTTTGGTGCCCCGCTGATTGTTGGATTCTGTAGGCATTTGGGCTATTGGAAAAGACTCACCTATACTAATTTCACATTTCTAATCAGCACCGGTCCCAAAACCTGACTATAGCTGTCCACACGGTGAAAGAAAATATATACAGGGTGAGGCACACAAAAAAAACCTAATCCTCCCTAGAGTTTTTTTGCCATTTTCCCAGCAGCCGCTTTGAATTTCAACAAGAAATTAAGGGGGTCTGTGCGTTAAAAAATGGGCTGCGCTAGTGTAGGTAGGTGTTTTGGGCCTGCGCAGATCCATTTTTCAGCGTGCCTGTAAAAAAGGCCTTTTTAAAATCTTTGCTGAAAATGGACCTGCGGCAAAATAAAAATTGGATCTGAGACCTTACCGCCACCCATTGACATAGCAGTAAGGTCTCACGCAGTGGCTGAGGTAATTGTGTATGCGCATAGAATGACGATGACTGCCCAGTTTCCACCGTTGTCTAGGAAAAGAAAAATTATTTTCCTTGCTCGCATAGCGGACATGCGAAAAAAAACCAAAATTACCGCCCCGGCCATGCAGTAGCTGGGCGGTAACTCCAAATTGATGCGCATTGGACACGCGTAAGCACCTACGCAGCTTAGTAAAAGGGCCCCTATATGTACTTATTTAGGGGAGGGGGAACGGGAAATGGGACTTGATATACTGCCTTTCTGAGGTTTTTGCAACTACATTCAAAGCGGTTTACATATATTCAGGTACTTATTTTGTACCAGGGGCAATGGAGGGTTAAGTGACTTACCCAGAGTCACAAGGAGCTGCAGTGGGAATTGAGCTCAGTTCCCCAGGATCAAAGTCCACTGCACTAACCACTAGGCTACTCCTCCACTAGCAACAGTCCATGTAGAAGCCTGCCCTTGCAGATCAGCAATGCAGCCGTGCAGGCTTCTGTTTCTGTGAGTCTGACGTCCTGCACGTATGTGCAGGACGTCAGACTCACAGAAACAGAAGCCTGCGCAGCCGCGTTGCTGATCTGCAAGGGCAGGCTTCTACATGGAATGTTGCTAGTGGAATAGCAACATTCCATGTAGAATCTCAAATAGTAGCAACAGAATCTCAATAGTAGCAACATTCCATCTAGAATCCAATAGTAGCAACATTCCATGTAGAATCTCAAATAGGGAAAGGGAAATGGGACTTTATATACCGCCTTTCTGAGGTTTTTGCAACTACATTCAAAGCAGTTTACATATGTTCAGGTACTTATTTTGTACCAGGGGCAATGGGGGGTTAAGTGACTTGCCCAGAGTCACAGGGAGCTGCCTGTGCCTGCAATGGGAATTGAACCCAGTTCCCCAGGACCACCGTCCACCACACTAACCACTAGGCCACTCCGCCACTCCCAGCTTTACCACAGGCCTTCAGTAGCTTTGGGAAGTTCTTAACAGCCTTGTTCATCAGTCCCTATGGGTAGGCTGTCATCTGCAGTGCTTCCTTGAGTTCAGCAATTGTTGTGGCTTTGGGTGGAGCTTGCAATAAGCCTCCAACATTGCTCCCCAGACAAAAGCCTACATCATAGTGATATCATTAACAGTAAGCTGGTACCTCATTTTTTTGTTTCATATAGTGGTAGTTTTACAGTGCAAACATTTTTCAATGCACAAAAATCACTGGGTGGTCACGCTAAAATGTCTGTACATAAGAAGATATGAATAGCCGTACTGGGTCAGACCAGTGGTCCATCTAGGCCAAACTCCTGCTTCCAACAGTGACCAATCCAGGTCACAAGTACCTGGCAGAAACCCAAATAGTAGCAACACTCCATGCTAGCAATCCCAGGACAAGTAGTGGCTTCCCCCAGGTCTCACGGAATAGCAGACTATGGAGTTTTCCTTCAGGAACTTGTCCAAATCTTTTTTTAAACCCAGATACACTAACTGCTGTTACGACATCCTCCGGCTACGAGTTTAAGAGCTTAATTATTCATTGAGTGAAAAAAAATATTTCCTTCTATTTGTTTTAAAAGCATTTTCCATGTAATTTCATGGAGTGTCCCCTGGTCTTTGCACGTTTTGAAAAAGTGAAAAATTGATTCACTTTTGCCTGTTCTATACCCAGGGCTTTTTTTGAGGGGGTACCGAGTACTGGCATCTTTTCCTTTGTCTGCTAAAATTGACCCATGGTCCTCATATTTTAATGAAAGAGCTCAGGCTCTACATACAAATTCTGCCTTGTCATAGATTCTGTGACTGTTTGCAGGGGGGCCTGGCTATTGTGGGGTGGGTCCCTCAATGATCATCCCACCCATGAAGGGTGCCCTGGCATTTGAGTACCGGCAGTGGCGTTCCTAGCCTGGCTGACACCCAGGGTGGATCGCCGATGCGCCCCCCCTCCTGGCAAAATTACACCCCGCCCCCGGGTGCAGCGTGACACCCCCCCCGGGTGCATTTTTACCTGCTGAGGGGATGCCGTGCGCCTGTTAGCTCCGAGTCTGCTCGTTCCCTCCCTGCTGCTCCCTCTGCCCCGGAACAGGAAGTAACCTGTTCCGCGCAGAGGGAACAGCAGGGAGGGAACGAGCGGACTCAGAGCCAACAGGCGCGCGGCACCCCCCCAGCGGCGTGCACCTGGGGCGGACCACACCCACCGCCCCCCTTGGTACGCCACTGAGTACCGGCACCTTTTTCGCTAGAACAAATGCGCTGTCTATACCAGACAGGATTTTGTAGACCTCAATTATATTCCCCCTCAGCTACAGTGTTTAAAGATAACCTCATTCCACTCAGCACATAAACGTAGATAGTAACAACAAATAAAGCTTTAAAATTTCACGTTAAAATTCCAAGCAGTTATTGAGAAAACAGCAAAAAAATTCTAGGGGGTTACTTTTCTATGCCTCACCCTGTATATATCCGGCTGAAATTCAAAGAGAGTTAACTGGCTGGGAACAGCCACCGACCAGTTAACTTGCTTGTTGGCGGCTATCTGGTCATTTTCAGTGGCACTTAACTGCTTAGTGCTTCTGAAAATAGCCGGTTAGTGCCGAACTTCAAACCAGCTATGTAAGGGGCATTCTGGAGGCTGAGTCTGGTCTCACCAGAGCCTTCTATAGAGGTATCATCACCTCCTTTTTCCTACTGGCCATTCCTCTCCTTATCTCCACCCAAGCATCCTTCTAGCTTTCTTTATCGCCTTTTCTACCTGTTTGGCCACCTGTACTGCTATGGATTTACAGCCTGTCTCACTGACACAGACTACTCAGTAATTACCGTGGATTCTTTTGGATTCGTATTAGATAAATGAAACCTTTATTAGAGGTGCTAAAATCTATGATTAAGATATAGACAATGATTAGCTATATAAACAATCATTATATCACTGGTCTCTACATCTAAGCAATGCTAAGAGTTCTTATACCAGGAAAGGAAGCAATAATACATTATATACATCCAATATCACTGGTCCTTACATCATCCAGGCACTTAACATCAGCTGGGGGGGGGGGGGGGGTGGCACGGTTCACAACGAGAGCCAGGAGCTTCTTTGACCACTGCTGTCCCTGGGATTGGTTACATGGAATGTTGCTACTCTTTGGGATTCTGTCAGGTATTTGTGACGTGGATTGATCACTGCTGGAAGCAGGATATTGGGCTAGATGGACCATTGGTTTGACCCTGTAAGGCTATTCTTATGTTCACAAGCAAAGAGATATGAAGTGATGGCCTAAAATTGGACACCCAACCCTTGAGGAACTTTCTTGTGTGTGTACAGAAGTAGGTGGCTAATGGCTTGTGGAAAGATGAACACTGCACAGCTGCTGCTCTGGCAAGATCAGCAGGATCCTCCATCATCTCATGAGTATTCCTGGAGACAAGTCCCCGAGCTCCATCCGCCTCATTATAATTTACCTCTGCCAAGCAAAACAGATTAAAGATCAAACACACATACAATCTAAGATACCATATGTGAATAGTGTACTTATTATGGGGGAAAGTGACCCAAAATTAAGTGCATCAGCAATTTTTATGCTGATCTGCAGCTTGGTACCTTTTCTTGATAATTAACATCCTAGGCTGAACTGGGCCTCAACTTTTTGCACCTGTCCTCAAAGAGAGCATGAGCTATTAGGAAGGGTGTCAGTGGGCAGAAGTATCGCAGGTTTGTGTACCCCAATCCTAGTGCCAAACCTGGGGTTTCTTAAGGAAGAGAGGAGGGTATCAAATGTACATAAGTACATAAGTAATGCCTCACTGGGAAAAGACCAAGGGTCCATCGAGCCCAGCATCCTGTCCACGACAGCGGCCAATCCAGGCCAAGGGCACCTGGCAAGCTTCCCAAACGTACAAACATTCTAAACATTTTATTCCCGGAATTGTGGATTTTTCCTAAGTCCATTTAGTAGCGGCTTATGGACTTGTCCTGTAGGAAACCGTCTAACCCCTTTTTAAACTCTGCCAAGCTAACCGCCTTCACCACGTTCTCCGGCAATGAATTCCAGAGTTTAATTACACGTTGGGTGAAGAAACATTTTCTCCGATTTGTTTTAAATTTTTTATTTATTTATTATTTATTCATTTAACCAATATTTACAAGAAACATCTTGCTTAGGAAAGTGTCATATAACTAGGAACTGTTATAAAAGGAAAATACTCTCAAAAACAAGCATATAAATCTATACACTTTCAAATTTATAAGACACTCAAGTCCATAATGGGAGATCCAAGATTTCAGGTAATCTAAGGGGAGAATTATAATATAGCAAAAAAGTTACTGGGTAAATCCTTCTCTGTTAAGAAATTATACATTATTCTTTAAAGCTTCTCCATTTTAACTGAGGCTACTAATGCTGACAAATGTTCAGGTTCAGTAAATACATATTTCTTCCCCCCTAGCCTTACTATGCACCCCCCAAGTGCAGAATTTCTGGCTTAAGGAGTAAGAATTGTTTCCTCCGTCGACGTGTCTCCTTGGAGACATCAGGAAATAACAATATTTTGAGACCCAAAAAAGGGTTCTCTTTATTACGGAAAAAAAGGCGGAAGATCCAATTCTTATCAGGTAGTAGGGCGACAGTCGCTACCAAAGTAGCGGCTGTGACCAATTCAGAGTCAGAAGTCTCAAGCAAAAGAGAAACGTCAATAGGTTTTTCAGTCTCTTGATTCAAGTTCCTTTCTGGGACATAATAAACTTAGGAAAAGGGTGGAAAGTCCTTTTCCTGAACATTCAGATTTTCACGGAAATAACGTTTCAACATATCAAGAGGAAGAGCATTTGGAATCCTAGGAAAGTTAACGAATCTCAGGTTATGATTTTTAGTATAATTGTCAAAAGCCTCTGTTTTCCGCCTGAGATTAGTTACATCTTTTACCATCAAAGTTTGTAACGTTTCCATCTTCATAACCCTTTGGTCAATTTTTTCCATTTTTTCATTTAAAACTTTAAACTCTTCCTCTTTTTTTTTTCAGGTCACTTTCAATAGTTTTTACTCTTGGTAAAAACTCTTCAGTTTGCTTAAGAAAACATTGTCCCAGGTTGGACATTAAATCCCACAGAGTGTCTAAAGTCACATTCTTTGGCTTGGCCACTAACTCTTTAGGAAGTTCAAACCTTACTGAAGACTGTAAATCTGCTGCACTTCGACCCTCAGTTTCTCTCTCCTCAATAAGTGGTGTTGATATGGGCGACCTTCCCTCCATTCCTTCCCCCGATGGTAAAGACGCTTCTCCCCGAAGTTCTTCCGGGTCCCCTACTCCTTCCGAGGGAGACCCTGTCGGGTCAAAGAGGAAGGAACTGGCGCCAAGCGGTTGAGGAGGAGGAGTGCGTGCAGCGGGGCTTAAAGTTGTTTCCAGTCCGGGGGAAGCCAATATCTCCCGTTCGCCGGCGTTCCCGATCGGAGGCGTTCCGCCTTCTTGTATAAGTTCCCGTGGCCTCATGAATCGATCCAAAGGACCAGGTAACGGGGATGAATGCGGGGAAGCTCTGCCCGCGATTTTCCCTCGACGTTTAGGCATCGTAGGAGCGAGGTCTAGGGCGTCCTAGCAGGGCGCAGCCATCTTGGCATTTGTTTTAAATTTACTACACTGTAGTTTCATCGCATGCCACCTAGTCCTAGTATTTTTGGAAAGCGTGAACAGACGCTTCACATTTCATGGTCCTTTTCTCAATTCGCCAAGATTACCACTAGAATCTTATATTGTGATGTGTGCAGACCACGCTTTTATAATTACCACAGGTCAAAAGGAAGAAGGTGCTACCACTGACCCCCAATGAAAACTACCTACGCTCTTGGATGTGCTCTAATAAATATTAGTTTGCTTTTGCATCATGTCTTTCACCCCAGCCAGATCACGGCATGCCCTACTTTGGTGTCACAGGGCAGAAAGTGACTGGTGGTTATGGTGTCAAATCTGACCAGCACAATAACTGTGCAATTATTAAGAAACACTGCTGGGCTGGTTCTCTCTGTACCGACTCCCAAAATATGGTACGAGTTGATCTGTAGTTCTATTACATGTGCTTGTACAGTCTTCTTGGATACACTTTCTACAGCTCTGCCCATCTTTTATTTATTTATTAGGATTTATTTACCACCTTTTTGAAGGAATTCACTCAAGGCGGTGTACAGTAAGAATAGATCAAATATGAGCAATAGGCAATTAAAGCAGTAAAAATATTCGAACAACAATACAACATATGGCATGGTATACTACTTGCAATGACAACACAATATGTACTAGAACATTATAATTGGTAGTGAAGAGTGAGGCAAAGTTGTAACATGTAGATGAGTAAAAAAGTAGGAAGAATTAGAAAGTAAGGTGATAGATTTGAAGAAAGTTGCACGTGAGGTCAGAGAGATGGTTAAATATTATCTCAGCTAGGGTAGGAGTGGATAAACATGTCCCGCTGCAGTATGTGCAGCCCGAGTCAATCCTTGTGTGTGTGAGTGAGACTAATAAGTTAGTTACTTCTTCCATTAAAGGCTTGGTTGAAGAGCCAAGCTTTCACCTGCTTCCTGAAGTAGAGGTAGTCTTGTGTTAAGCGGAGCCCTTCAGGCAACGCATTCCAGAGTGTGGGGGCTAATCCGGAGAAGTACATGACCAGTCTCAAAAAGAGCTCACTCCTCCAAACAGCAGCTCTCTGGTTCAGTTCCTGCACCCTAGCCAGTCTCTAGAAAATCCACTGTTTCGGGACGCTGAAATCCAAGTGACAAAATGATAACATGAAAACCTCATGGATACAAAGCAAGGGTGTAGCCAGATTTTCGGTGGGCCCTCCAAAATCCCCCCCCCCTTTTGTCCTGCATGTATCTCACTCTCTTCTGCCCCCATATCAAGCACCCCCCCCCCCCCCCACCATGGTCTAGCAATTCCTCCCTCCCTTTCTGAAACAATCCCCATACCTTAGTACTTTCAACAGCAGCAATGGAAGCAGGGGCGTAGCCAGACACCCACTTTTGGGTGGGCCTGGGCCCAAGATGGGTGGGTAGAAGAATCCTGTCCCATTCTACAGGTGATTTGGTCTCTCCTTCTCTCACCTGCATGCCATATGGTCTCTCAAACATCCCCCCTCTCCCGCATATCTTTTAAATAGCAGATTTTCACTGGCAGCGAGCAGCAACTAATACACACTGCTCATGCTGGCCCCACAGCCTTCCCACTGATGCAACTCCCTATTTCCACATAGGCAGGAATACGTCAGAGAGAAGGCTGTGGGGCCGGTGCGAGCAGTATGTATCAGTCGCTGCTTGCTGCAGGCGAAGATCTGCTATTTACAAGGTATGCAGGATAGACAGTCGTTGAGAGTTTTCAGCTGGTGGGGCATGGGAATCCCTGCCAGCCACACAGTGTGCTGCTACTGGATGGGCCTGAGCCCAAAGTGGGTGGGCCGGGGCCCACCCTTGGCTACGCCACTGAATGGAAGTGATGTACATACATCTACTGCCTACACCAGCCCTGCAGGCTTTCCTCTGCCGCATCCTGCCAGAGAGGAAACAGGAAGTGTGATGTTATCGAGGGCAGAATGCGTTTAATTGCTGACACCTAAAGTTAAGCGCATGAATGCCGACTTACACTAGTATTCTATAACAGCAATTACAAGCATAATAGCCGTTACAGAATTGGCACTTAGCACTTAAATATTTGATGCCTAACTTTAAGCCACCTTTCTTGAATTTACCATATATGCACATATATGCTAGTACTTTATCACATATATTATTTTATTTATTTATTTATTAGGATTTATTTACCGCATTTTTGAAGGAATTCACTCAAGACAGTGTACAGTAAGAATAAGTCAAACATGTGCAATAGACAATTACAGCAGTATAAATATTCAAATAATACAAAGTATATCATAGTATACTACTTACAATGTCAACACAATATGTAATAGAACATTTTAATAGACAGCGTAAGATATCAGCAAAGATGGAACATATAGATAGGTAACAGAGTAAGAGGAGTTAGAAAGCAAGGTGACATTTAAAGAAAGGTGAACATGAGGTCAGAGAGATGGTTAAATATTATCTCAGCTAGGGTAGGAGTGGATAAACATGTCCCACTGCAGTATGTGCAGCCCGAGTCAATCCTTGTGTGTGTGAGTGAGACTAACAAGTTAGTTACTTCTTCCATTAAAGGCTTGGTTGAAGAGCCAAGCTTTCACCTGCTTCCTCAAGCAGAGATTGTCTTGTGTTAAGTGGAGCCTTTCAGGGAGAGCATTCCAGAAGATGGGGGCTACTTGCAAGCATCACATCGTGTAATGTCTTTTGGACAGGGTGTGGTTAGTGATAGTCAGTGCGTTTTTCCTAGCAAAAAAAGTGCCGGTGCTCAAATGCTAGGTCACCCTTCAGGGGTGGGGTGATCACTGAGGAACCCACCCCACAATAGCCAAGCCCCCTGCAACCTGTCACAGAATCTATGACAAGGCAGAATTGGTGTGTAGAGCCTGAGCCCTTTCATTAAAACTTGGAGTCCAAGGGTCAATTTTAGCAGACAATGGAAAAAGTGCCGGTACTCAGTACCCCCAAGTACCCCCTCAAAAAAAAGCCCTGATGATAGTCCTTGAGAGGACCTTGGTGTTCTTGGAGGTGTGTAGAGGCTCATCATATTCTTCAGGTACTCGGGGCCAATTCCTTTAAGGGCCTTGAAGATCAGACATAGAGGGGCATAATCGAACAGAAACGCCTATCTCCATGGGCGTTTATCTCCGAGAACGGGTCCGTGAAGGGGCGGACCGAATCGTATTTTCGAAAAAACATGGACGTTTATCTTTTTTTGAGCTGGGTGTTTTTGTTTTTCAGCGATAATGGAAACCGAAAACGCCCAGCTCAAAAACGAATAACTCCAAGACATTTATTCGTGGGAGGGGCCAGGATTCGTACTGCACCGGTCCATCTCACATGCCAGGACACCAACCGGGCACCCTAGGGGGCACTTTTACAAAAAAAAAAAAAAAAGGTAAAAGAGCTCCCAGGTGCATAGCACCCTTCCCTTGTGTGTTGAGCCCCCCAAATTCCCCTCAAAACCCACTGCCCACAAGTCTACACCATTACTATAGCCCTAAGGGGTGAAGGGGGGGCACCTACATGTGGGTACAGTGGGTTTGGGGAGGTTGGACGACTAAGCATTAAGCAGCAAAACTGTAGCAGGTAGGGGGGGATGGGCCTGGGTCCACCTGCCTGAAGTCCACTGCACCCCCTAACAACTCCTCCAGTGACCTGCATACTGCTGCCAGGGAGGTGGGTATGACATTTGAGGGTGAAAATAAAAAGTTGTGAAACGGCATATTTTGTGGTGGGAGGGGGTTCGTGACCACTGGGGGAGTCAGGGGAGGTCATCCCCGATTCCCTCCAGTGGTCATCTGGTCATTTAGGGCACTTTTTGGGGCCTTATTCGTGGAAAAACAGGGTCCAGGAAAAGTGCCCTAAATTCTCGCTAAAAACGCATATTTTTGTTCCATTATCGGCGAAAGGCGCCCATCTCTGATCGGCAGATAACCACGCCCCAGTTCCGCCTTCACCACGCCTTCGACACGCCCCCATCAATGTTTTCAACTGCGACGGAGTGCAGTTGAAAACGTCCAAATTCGGCTTTTGATTATACCGCGTTATTCGTTTTTGTGAGATAAACGTCCGTCTCCCGATTTAGGTCGGAACTTGGGCGTTTTTCTCGTTCGATTATAAGCAGGATAGAGTTTCAAATTTCACCCTGTATTGTACTGGTAGCCAGTGAAGTTGGTGTGATGTGGTCACTTCGCTTGCAAGCTTCTATTAGTCTTACTGCAGCATTCTGAATCAGTTGGAGGTGGTGCAGGCCCTTTGCAGTCAAACCATTGTAGAGTGCATTACAGTAATCCAGTCTCGATGTTATCATGGCATATACAACTGGGATAAGATTTACCTTCTCGATGTAAGGAGAGAGGTAGCATAGCACACATATACACAAACGGGGGTGAATTCTACATATGGTGTTGAAAAAAGCACTATCCTATAATTTGTGCTTAATGTTAGACGTGGTATTTAGAATAGGGCTTATACCTGGGAATTGTGTCTAGCTTTAGGCTTGCAAAGTCACAAAAGAGAGGGGTAACAGCATACAAAAGTACGACAGAAACACAAGAAAAGCAAACACTGGGCCTTCAGGATAGAGAGAAATGTAATTCTTTAATCGGAAGATGACCCGACACAGGCCGTGTTTCGGCGCACAAGTGTCCAAAGTTTCCAAGATCACATACAACTTCATAAGGACAAGGAAGATCCAAAGTATTCAGACACGCTTGAACAGTCTATTAAAGGCTTTTAGCTAACAGACTGTTCAAGCGTGTCTGAATACTTTGGATCTTCCTTGTCCTTATGAAGTTGTATGTGATCTTGGAAACATTGCTCACCTCTGTATAAAGGGCATCACAAGACTCCTGAGGGCAGACGTTTTGATGCCGAAACACAGCAGCTGTGTTGAGTCATTTGAGTTGTTCCAATAAAGATCGCCTTTTATATTGATGTCTCTCTTGGTTTTTTGGAAGAGTCTCTCTTTCCTACTCCCTGGGCCCTCTCTTGCTGACGTGCCTAGGGACTTCTTGTTCCTCCGCTTTGTGTGGCTGCTGGAAGCATGCCACTGACTTCCTCACTGACTTCCTCTCCTCTTTCCTCTACATATTAATTGATTTGCTTGCTTTATTTTTGTCTATTAGATTGTAAGCTCTTTGAGCAGGGACTGTCTTTCTTCTATGTTTGTGCAGCGCTGCGTACGCCTTGTAGCGCTATAGAAGTGATAAGTAGTAGTAGTAGTCTCTTGTAACCAGAGCTAATATTGTGATGTCATAATGCCTCAGGCCACCAATAAGAGCCAACCTCATCAGTGATGTCACAATGGCTTGATTGTCCTATACTTGGCTTACTTTTATTACATAGCTCTTTGAGCAGGGACTGTCTTTCTTCTGTGTTTGTGCAGCGCTGCGTACGCTTTGTAGCGCTATAGAAATGCTAAATAGTAGTAGTAGTAGAGGGAGAGGGTAGAGAACCTCTTCAGCTGGCAGCTCTTGGGCCTACCCACCAGCCATTCAATGGATGAAACAATTTGGGGAGGGGTGCTGAGGCCAAAGTGGGGGTGCCCAGGCCCCTCCCCCCCCCCCAGGCCTACTGGCTGGCACTGCCGTGAAAGGTCTGGGGATCTTTTTCACATGATAATTTCAATGCGCCACAAAATGAGCGTTTTGGGAAGAGGTTTGGAATGGTATTACAGGGATTTTGCAGATCACAGACGCAGTATCCATTCAGATTGTGACAGGTGACTTGCTCTGGATAAATGGCAGCAATGACTATTAGATTTGACGATCGCCCTGGCCATTCAAATGATAGTTTATAGCTTATTTGAAATTTGATATACTTGCCAACTGGAAGAAAGCCACAATGCAATATACAGCATTCTGGTGGCACACTGTTCTCTCGATGTACAAACATGAATGTAAAGCGGCTGAGCAAACAAACAAGATAAGCACGGTTAAATGGATGAATCACAATGTCATTGTGCAGAGAGGCACTGGAGAAATCTGAATACTATGTTACGATAAGACAAGCGCTCTACCCGGAATAGGGAGAGCTGTGGTCTTGGCCTTTCTGTTTATACTAGTTTGGGGTTTGTTGTATTACGCTGATGCTTTTGTTTGGATTATTGGAAAATTAAATGAAAGCGTATGAGCTGAATATTGACTCATATGTTGTTTGTATAATCTTGGAAAAGCACCAACCAATTTCCAGCATTCTAGTAAAGATCTATTCAGTTTCACATCAGATCCTTTCACGGAAAATCCTTTTTTAAAAAAATATAAATATGTCTTTGCTGAAGGACAGGTATGTGAAAGAAAGCTGGGTAAGGGCCTGGGTTAAATTGACCTTTCTAATGATTTAGTTCAGGGCTGGGAGGAACTATTCTCATCTGCTCATTGTCTGAGGATGAATCTTTCTCTTTCAATTCAGCTGTGAACAGCACTGGATACAAACATGTACAGTGAGGTCACTGACCTGAATTTATCTATTCTAAGAATGAATTGACTTTCTTTCCTTTGAAAAGTGTGGGTAGAGACATTTTCCAGGATCATTGTTTGTACCACAGCTGACCATTATTATTCTGAATAAAATAGAAGTGTCCTAGGAGAGAAAACAAGTATTTAGTTTTCTCCCAGCAAATGGCATAACCAGATTTTCAATTATTATTATACTTTTTTTGGGGGGAAGGGGCCTGATCCCAAAGTGGGGGGAGCATAAAATTTTGCCCCATCATTCCTTTTCCTTTCCCAGCCTACTCTCCATGACCCCTGTGACTCCCAACTCAATTTTTTTTACTTATTTAAAGTTATTTTTATGGAATGAATAAATACCAGTACAAAAAAAAAACCCTGAAATAATTCAAAGAATGGCATTCCATCTGTTCCAAATACTCTATATGAATAATATCATAGATGTTATATATAACCCTTCCTATACTCACCCACCCTCCAATACCCCTTCTCTCTATAATACTTTTTTGCCCCCCCTTTTAGCCCCCATCTTTCTCCCCCCCTGCCCAAGGACTATGTCAAGCATGGGATTAATGGAGCAATCTATAGATGATAGGTCTACACAGCCAACTCATTAAGGATTTTACTTCGCAGAATGTAACGCTCCCAAATAGACAGAAATAATTTCCTTCTTTTAAGTGAGAGATGAGCACCTCTACCTTCCAAGGTCATAAGCTCATGACCTGGAACTTATGACCGTGGGACCATTAGATCATGAAGGAGCAAAAGCGACACTCAGGGAGGACAAGGTCATAGCGGAGAGATTGAATGAATTCTTTGCTTCGGTCTTTACGGAAGAAGATGTAAGAGATCTATCTGTAGCGGAAATGGTTCTCAAGGGTGATGATGCAGAGGAACTGAAAGAAATCTCAGTGAACCTGGAAGACATACTGAGCCAAATTGACAAGTTAGAGTGATAGTTCACATGGACTAGATGGTATACAACCCTGGGTACTGAAAGACATAAAATTGCTGATCTACTGTAAGCGATCCGTAACCTGTTGTTAAAGTCATCCGTAGTACTGAAGACTGGAGGGTGGCCAGTGTAATATCGATTTTTAAAAAAGGTTCCAAGGGTGATCAGGGAAATTACAGGCTGGTAAACCTGACTTCAATGACAGACAAAATAATGAAAACTATTATAAAGAATACAATTACAAGACACATAGACAAACATGATTTAAAGGGACAGAGTCAGCACGGGTTCAGCCAAGGGAAGTCTTGCTTCACCAATTTGTTTAAATATCTTTGAAGGTGAGAATAAACATTTGGATAATTGCAAGAGGATTGTGAAAAATTACAAGAGGACCTTATGAGACTGGGCATCCAAATGGCAGATGACATTTAATGTTAGCAAGTGCAAAGTGACGCATGTGGAAAACAGGAACCCGAACTATAGTTACATGATGCAAAGTTTCACATTGGGAGTCACCGAACAGGAAAGGGATTTAGGTGTCATCGTTGATGATACGTTGAAACACGCGGCAGCTAAGAAAGCAAATAGAATGTTAGGTATTAATAGGAAAGGAATGGAAAACAAAAATGAAGATGTTATAATGCCTTTGTATCGCTCCATGGTGTGACAGCACTTCGAATTCTGTACGCAATTCTGGTCACCGCATCTCAAAAAAGATATAGTGGAATTAGAGAAGGTACAGAGAAGGGCAACAAAAATGATAAAGGGGATGGGATGACTTCCCTATGAGGAAAGGCTAAAGTGGCTAGGGCTCTTCAGATTGGAGAAAAGATGGCTGAGGAGAGATATGATAGAGGTCTATAAAATAATGAGTGAAGTGGAACGGGTAGACGTGAATCGTTTACTCTTTCCAAAAATACTAGGACTAGGGGGCACGCAATGAAGCTACAAAGTAGCAAAATTAAAACAAATTGGAGAAAATATTTCTTCATTCAACATGTAATTAAAAGTCCAAGGTGGAGGCCATGGAACCTAGAACTTGTACATAGTCCCAAGCCCGCGGATTTGGAGTTTGAAACAGTGCTCGAAACTGAGCTTGTAACCGCTGTGCTTGAGCTGAAGGAAGAGAAACTATCCCTGTTTGGGTATCGAAGCACACCCCCAAGTATTCCAGCGTTTGAGAAGGCGTTAGGCTGCATTTCGGGAAGTTGATCACCTAACCAAGCGACTGAAGCAACCCGACCACTTTGTCGGTTGCCTGCCAACTCTCCTCAAAAGAAGACACCTGCACAAGCCAGTCGTCTAGATAGGGATGGACCTGAATCCCTTCCTTCCTGAGATAGGCAGCCACTACTACCAGGACCTTGGAAAATGTCCGAGGCGCTGTGGCTAGGCCGAAGGGCATCACTTTGAATTGAAAATGATGACCGAGCACTGCAAAGTGAAGAAAGCGCCTGTGGGGAGGCCAGATCGGAATGTGTAAATAGGCCTCTTTGAGATTGAGAGAGGTCAAAACCTCCCCTGGCCGTACCGCTGTGATCACAGATCGGAGGGATTCTATGCGGAAAAGCCGAGCCCGTAAGGACCTGTTGACGCACTTGAGATCTAAGACGGGTCGCCAAGAACCGCCTTTTTTTTTGGCACCACAAAATAAATGGAGTATCGACCGTACCCTCTTTCTGCTGGGGGTACAGGCTGGACGGCACCCAGCCATTGTAAGTTGAGGAGGGTGTGTCGAACTCAGTCCAGTCTTTATCAATAAACTCTTGCTGTGAACTTTTTTTGAGTCCAGTAGCAGTTTCATCAACATCATCCACCTTGTCACCTTCGCTGTGCCTTTCTCTTGGTTTTACCATTGCGGAGGTTTGTTTTCTTCAGTGATTGTCGACAGCTTATGGGCAGAGTCATGCAGCGGTCGCATGCTGACTTGAAAATTGAAGAGTTTAATTCAGTTTTTTTTTAAATAAAAAAAGGTATGTGCAAGGGAAAAAGAGTAAAAATGTATTTTAATTTATTTCAAGGTTGGAAAGTTTTATTGTGACAAGCTATGAACATTTAATGCTGTGCGGTGTGCAGGTCTCATGACCAGGGGTCTCAAGACAGTCATGGTGAGCTACTTAAAAATTCTAAACTGCCGAAGCAGGCAGTTGGGAGGCAGCATTCAAGGAAAGCAGATGGACGAGAGTCTATGTCAGTCTGACTGGGTTTGAAAGTAGTATTTTAAAGAGATTTAAGGAAGAATAATGGATGACTACTATTACTACTACTATTAAACATTTCTATAGCGCTACTAGACTTATGCAGCGCTGTACAAATTAACATGAAAAGACAGTCCCTGCTCAACAGAGCTTACAATCTAAATTGGACAGACGAACAGACAGCTAGGGGTGGGGAAATTGCAGTGGTAGGGGTGATAAGTGAGGGTGTTGAGTAAGAGAGTCATGGTTAGGAGTCGAAAGCAGTAACAAAGAGGTGGGCTTTAAGCCTAGACTTGAAGACAGCCAGAGACTGAGCCTGACGTACTGGCTCAAGGAGTCTATTCCAGGCATAGGGAGCAGCGAGATAGAAGGAACGGAGCCGAGGATGACTGGTGAAAAGAGCAAGGACAGGCAATAACCTGAGCTTCGCGGTGTTTATGGCTCTTGGTGGTGAGTATGAGAAGAGTTTTAAGAAAATTCCAGACCAATTTAGCTGAAAGAGATATTTGGAAGTTGCAGTAATGTTATTGAGTTCTTAAAAAATATATATTGTTACAGCTGCTACAATGATGGTTCCTATGCTGGATGATAGAGTGTTGTGTGTCTGAAAAAAGTTCTTTCCTGAGCTAATGTGGGAGGGTGAGCTAAGGGACCATACAGTAACCTTTATTTTGGGTGGCTAGACAGGGAACAAATAGAATTATCAAAGGTTTTTCCCAAAGTCCGAGTATTCCTGAACACCTTCGGTAGGGATATATGTTTCTCTCATTTATTTATGTAAAGTCAGGTCAGTAGGTACTCAAGTACTCCGGGACATGGCAAAGAATAACGCTGGTACCTAACATAAAGAACGAAGAAGAGAGAAGTCTGGAAGAGAGTTATGTGACAACAACAAAAGACTGAAACACAGGGATAATACAGAAAAGAGCTGCTGGGACAAAGAGATAGGAAATTTAGAACCTTCACTTACCTGATTCCGGGGTTGACCTTGAGGGTGGTCCTTGAAAACCAAATGTTAACACAAAGAATCAATTCTGGGGAAGAAAATTAACTTTCAAAGTTCACTTATTGAATTGAACTGTTAAACATAAGAGAAGGGGTACTTATCTGATACTTTGGTACTATCCGTGCGTGGCAAGTTGTTGATATGTCATGAGAGCTCTGTGAATGGGAAAAATGGGTAAATACTACTATTAATTTGTGTAAATGTTTGCTAATAAAACTTATTTTTATTGTTAAACTCCCTGGTTTGGCATGGAGTATTTTGGGGAAACCAGTGAGTTTTTTCTAGCAAAAAAGGTGCCGGTACTCAAACGCTAGGCCACCCTTCAGGGGTGGGGTAATCACTGAGGGACCCACCCCACAATAGCAAGACCCCCTGCAACCAGTCACAGAATCTATGGCAAGGCAGAATTGGTGTGTAGAGCCTGAGCTCTTTCTTGGGGCCCATGGGTCAATTTTAGCAGACAATGGAAAAGGTGCCGGTGCTCAAAAAAAGCCCTGGGGGAAACACAGTGACATAGTTGTAATGTCATTGCAATACCCTTCTCCAACACCAGGGGGTTTACAGGTGCATGGAACATTCCACCCAGAAACATTTCCAGAAACACCACTGTGGTCAAACAATCAGTGGGAAGGACCCAGAGTAATGTGTGTGTATGTGTTAAGTTTGTTTGCACTTGCCCTACCTGGTTTACACCAATTAAATCAACTTGAAAAATGCAAAGAGAGGGTTTTAGGCATTCATACCACTGATACAAAATTCATGATCATTTTTGTCCTTGGGACCCACTCTAGATAAGTCCTGTCTGGCAACCTTAAAAATGATTTAAACATTGTATACTGCATTTTTTAAACACCTCTGATTACCAGATGTGACCATAAACAGAGGTAACAATCTGTTTTAAATGTAATTGTCTAGCTGCCCACATATTTCATGATGGATTGTCCCACAGTACTGCTTCGTAATCTTGTGACTTACTTGAAAATGACCCATTTTTGGGTTTCACTGCAAAGACTGGAAACATCTAGTCTAGCAGCTTGACTAGATCTCAGTGGTCTACCTCAGGAAACAGCATCATTTGCGTTTTTTCACCTCCATCTTTATTCAGTTCAGAGCAACTGAAGGCAGGAGGTGTGTTACTCAACCAAAGTGAGTGCTTTATCTGAAATTATTTTGCAGCACATTAGTGGTAGAAAGCTACAGGGGTGACAGGTGTTACAGCCTGTCTTCTGTATAAGCAGTGCATTTTTCTAGCCAAAAAGGTGCCGGTACTCAAATGCCAGGCCATTCTTCAGGGGCGGGGTGATCACTGAGGGACCCATCCCACAATATCCAGGCCCCCTGCAACCAGTCACAGAATCCATGAAAAGGCAGAATTGGTGTGTAGAGCCTGAGCTCTTTCATTAAAACTTGGGGACCGTGGGTCAATTTTAGCAGACAATGGAAAAGGTGCCGGTACTCAGTACCCCCGAGTACCCCCTCAAAAAAAGCCCTCCTGGTCCTGTGGCTTCCCTCATCATGAAAAAGACAACTTTATTCTAAGAAGGTTATACTGGATTTGGGGGCAGAGGATATTTTGAAGTTTGCCTATTCAGCATTATAATTGCGTAATTCAGATCTACCACACTTTGCATGTTTTTACATCCGGGAAGGGATGAAATGAAAATGAGATTTTACAGTGCCTTGTAAAATGTCTTCAAACACTTGTACTTTTTTCACATTCTGCTGTCTAAAAAAAATAAAACTGATAATGGGTTAAAGTAGAGGTTTGTTTCATTGATTTATGCAACGTACTCTTCATTTTCAAAGTGAAAAAAAAAGCAATTATAGAAATATTCAAAAAGTAATTAAAAACGAGAAGCTAAGAAGTCTTGATAGCATAAGTTCTGAAACCCTTTGTCACAGCAAACCCAAATTAGCTTTGTTTCCAAAAATTGCCTTAACTGGACCTTGATGAATTAAATAGAGACCAGCTGTGTCCAATCACAGTAGTTTAGCTGGTTTCAAACACTCCTGGAGGAAGAATGAAGCTGTTTTGATGCATGAAGTGAATTTGAAGCAAAGGTTGAGACATGGTGAGCCTGGAGTTGCTATAAGAACTCCTGGATAAAGTTATTAAAATGTACAGATTAGGAGAAAGGCTGTAAGAAATATTCATTGTTTTTTAATATTCCTTTGGGCAATGTCAGGCCCATCAATACAATGTAGAAACACTGCCTCGATCATGCTATCTATCCAAAGTCAGTAGCTGTGGATTAAGGAAACAGCTGAGGAAGATCATTGTGAGGCCTAAAATAACAATAACGATAAAAGGTCTCTGGCTGAGACTAGACAAAATGTTGACTGTTCAATAATTTCAAGATCGTTTCACAAACATGGCCTGTATGGTGTGTGTGTGTGTGGTGGGGGGGGGGAGGGGGTAACAAGAAGCAACTACTGCTTATGAAAACTCATTTGATATGTCACCTAGGGCCCTGTTTACTAAGGTGCACTAGCATTTTTAGTGCACACTAATGCTAGAGACACCCATATATTCCTATGGGTGTCGCTAGTGTTAGCGTGCGCTAATTTTTAGCGTGCATTATAAACAGCATGCCAACAGTGCAGCTTAGTAAACAGGGCCCTTAGTGTTTGCAATATATTATCCCCCAGATTCTATATTTATGGCGCCTAAAGTTGCATGTGCAAATTTGGCGGTGCGGTCAAATTGTACATGCAACTTAATTGGTTAACAAGCCAATTGGCATCCATAATTGGCCACTAACAAGCAATTATCAGCACTGTCACTAATTAGAATTTACGTGTTCAACTGTGGTGCGCATACATTTTAACAAGCGGATCTCAAAAAGCGGATCTCAAAAGGAGGTGTGGCCATGGGATAGGCATGGGTGGGTCATGAGCATTTCTAAAAATTACATGCACTGTTATAGAATATGCAGGATCTGTGCGTAAGTTAGGCATGGGCATTTACAAAAGGTTTTAGTTGGTGTGAATGGTCACGGCTACATTTTTGTCGTGGGAATGGGTGCCATGCGTGTTCTTTTCTTTTCCATGAAATTTTCATTGAACTTGTATAACAGATGAAATACAACACTTGTATAATAAAAGATACGTACAGAATACTTATAATAAGTACATAAGTATTGCCACACTGGGACAGACCAAAGGTCCATCAAGCCCAGCATCCTGTTTCCAACATTGGCCAATCCAGGTCACAAATACCTGGCAAGATCCCCAAAAAGTTCAATACATTTTATGCTGCTTATCCCAGAAATAAGCAGTGGATTTTCCCCAAGTCAATTTAATAATGGTCTATGGACTTTTCCTTCAGGAAGCCATCCAGATCTTTTTAAAACCCCGCTAAGCTAACTGCCTTTACCACATTCTCTGGCAACGAATTCCAGAGTTTAATTACACGTTGAGTGAAGAAAAATTTTCTCCAATTCGTATTAAATTTACTACTTTGTAGCTTCAACGCATGCCCCCTAGTCTTAGTATTTTTGGAAAGAGTAAACAAACGATTCACGTCTACCCGTTCCACTCCACTCACTATTTTATAGCCCTCTATCATATCTCCCTTCAGCCATCTTTTCTCCAAGCTGAAGAGCCCTAGATGCTTCAGCCTTTCCTCATAGGGAAGTCAACTCATCCCCTTTATCATTTTCGTCGCCCTTCTCTGTACCTTTTCTAATTCCACTATATCTTTTTTTTTTTTTTTATAGCAATTTACATTCTTACAAGTATAACTTGTAATATGAAATACAGAGAAAATTTGAATATAAAAGAAAAAAAAGAAAATTATTTAGAAAATATGCAACAAGTCTCTTCCTTAGACCCCAAAAATGTTTGGGAGGGGTGGTTTACAGATGAGGAGATCAAAGTATAATGATGAAGAGAAAAATTAGAAAATAGCCTAGCCTGAATAATCCCATCCTATTATAAACTTAATCAGTTATTCCCTCAGACTACTAGAGAGCTTCTTCATGTCCAAAAATGTTCGGAGTTGTTCTGGTTCAAAGAAAATATACTTATTACCCAAGAAACGGATTAGTCATTTGCATGGATATGCCAATAAAAATGATGCTCCCAGAGGCCTTGTCTCCTCTCTAAGAGCAAGAAACAGCTTCCTTCTATCCTGTGTAGTTTTTGTTACGTCTGGGTATATCCATATTCTATGTCCACAAAATGGTATTAAGGACTTCTTAAAATACAGTCTCATTACCGAATTTAGGTCTTGTTCAAATACAAACGAGACAATTAGTGTCCCTCCCGTGGATACTTCCACTCTATCTTTTTTGAGATGCTGTGACCAGAATTGAACACAATATTCGAGGTGCGGTTACACCATGGATTGATACAAAGACATTATAACGTCCTCACTTTTGTTTTCCATTCCTTTCCTAATAATACCTAACATTAAAAATATATAAGTATTATGCATAAGAGACGTTAGCAAATATACAAAATAAAAGTCTGCAACTTAATATGTTGATGTTACACAGCAAAATCAAGAAGTATTTTCAAAGGAATTAATAAAATCAGTGAGCGGTGACCACGCGACACTTTTTAAAACTACTGAACCCAAAATTTCAGGAAATGCAAGTTGGTATTTACGATATAGTAAAACAGACTGCCACCAAAAATGTTCATTGAGTATAGAAATGATAAATAGTAGTAGTAATGAGGTTTTTTTTTCTAATTAGATAGTATCATTTGCTCTGCTATAGTAATGAGTATCAAAAAGGGATTTATGGCATTCTGGTATGTCAATGATTGAGGAAGAGGATTTAAAAATAATAATTGGCAAGGCAAGAGTAATATTAATATTGACTATTTGTCATATAACATTCCAGATAGCCTGCCAAAATATTTTTGAATTCGTGGACATTCAAATGTCATGTGGACTAATGTTCCTGGCGAAACTTGACAATGCCAGCAAAGATTTCAAGAAGTAAGTTTGGAGACATGAAGCTTACGCAGAATCCATACAGCTCAGAAAGTACATTGATTGTAGAAAGTTAGAAGTTTAATTAATGATGATCAAAGCTTGAGTTGTAAATTCTTAGTGATGTAGCGATTTTTCCCATAAAGACAGAAGAGTGTTGTTGTTCTTGTACTGATGTGACAACATCATCTTGTAGATACACGAAGCAGTGTGACCATTGTTCAGTAGGGAGTTAGTTAGCTGACTCATTTTATTTTTGTTTTATTCTATATATTTATCCATTTTTTATTTTTCTTTCTATTTCGCATTTTTTCGTTTTTCAACCCTTAGTTTCAATTTTCACATAAGTAGAGGGGTGTGGTAGCTGTGTTAGTCCACTCTTAAGGTTATCAATAGAAATCAAACAAAATAAAACATGGAAAAGAAAATAAGATGATACCTTTTTTATTGGACATAACTTAATACATTTCTTGATTAGCTTTCGAAGGTTGCCCTTCTTGCTTGCTTGCTTCCTTTGTCCTTTTTTTTTGTCTGCGGTGCTCGGAGGTGGCGTCTCCGTTGCGTCGCTCCGGTCTGTATCGTGAACCGTCTTCTCTTCGGGATGCATGGGTGATGCGCTGCGTCCGTCCTCAGCTCTGATTTCCTCTGTGGGGCAGGTTTCGATCGCGTCTGTGCCTGCTTCCATTCTGATGGGGGAGGGTAATGCAAGGTAGCCAACAGACAAGGATCTAAATAGAGATTCGGCCTCCCGGCTCGACTGCAACACTCGGCGGTTAACTTTTTCGCGGTTTGATGCCGGATCCTCCACCGTGCTAAACTCCTCTTTTGTTTCTTCTCCCCTACGCCGGAACTGGTGTGGGGAACCGGGATAATTGTCGCCGGCTGTTTAATGTCGTCGTCGCCGGCTCCCCTACGTGCAGGAGAGCCTGAATCGCTGGAGAGCCTGGTCGCAGGGTCGCGATGCAGGTGAGCTGGAGCCCTGGATGCACCTGGAGCCCAGACACGAAAGAGCAAAAGAAGGGCAACCTTTGAAAGCTAATCAAGAAATGTATTATGTCCAATAAAAAAGGTATCATCTTATTTTCTTTTCCATGTTTTATTTTGTTTGATTTCTATTGATAATTTTCACATAATCACCGGGAAGTTGTTTTCCCTATTTTTGACCCTAGTCTTATTAATAAATCCTTATTCATGGTCTCAAAATGATCATCCCCCTCCCTTTCTCCCTCTTTTTTAAAAGTTTTTATGGGTTTCATCACTACTGGTTTCATATCCTTTATATTTTAACCAAGACATATCCCTCAAACAGACATGTATGATATACATAGTTTTATCAGTATTATGTGCACAGAGACACATAAATACATTTAAGCGTATAGATTTTTATAAAAAGATTATTGCTGGGTTCTATATATAGAATACATTTTTTAAATATCGTGCAGATATATTTTATTTATATGCTTTGTATGTTCCATCTCTATTTATGTATTTTTTATCTATCTGTAATTAACTGTGCACATCTTTTTTATGCAATACTATCACTCTACGATTGACACAAGAGTACTTCACATACATTTTTGACGTATGGTTTGTATTTAGCAACTGATGGATACATACTTTTATTTGTTCTTTAACTGGCTATTTATATATGTTTTTGAATATCTCATTAGTTTTTATTTTGCAATATTTTACATTGTTTTAGCTTATTAGCATTTGAGTCTTTTGACTACATATGGTTTGTTTTTATTTAACGTTTATTTAACGTTTATTTGTATGTATGTGTTTTGTAGACTCCTGATGCAGGCCTAACGGCCAAAACACAACGGTTGTGTCGAGTCTTTTATTCATCAATAAACAAGTATTTTCAAGATCCATCTCTCCAGGTCTTGTATTTCCGTGGTCAAACATCCCACTTTCTTCCATACCGATGGTAGGAAAACAGCCATTGACACTTAAAAAAACCCCAGATTTTTTCAAACAATGAGAAATATGGGAAGAGGGTAGCTGAAATTAAGAAAATTAGGATTGTTCCAGCGAGAGATATGAAGTGATGAACATGAAGTTCAATTATATTATCCAAAGCCCTTAGACAAGATCTAGTAACGGAAAAAATAAGATTATCTTTTTGTGGGTAAGTTAAGGAGGTGGTAACAAGTAAATGCAATGGAAATGGTTGGGCTAAGGATTTTTCAAGGGTTAACTAAACAGGTGAATAATCAGTTTTAGGAGAAAACCAATAGCAACCTTGTTGAGTTATACAGGCCTTATGATACAAGAAAAAAAGTCAGGAAATAATACACCACATTTCTCTTTTGGAGCTTTAAGTTTAACCAAAGCAATTTTAGCTAATTTAGTTTTCCGGAGGAAAGGGGATAAGAATTTGTCACTCTGTTTGTAAAAGGAAGCTTGAAAGAGAACCGGAATCATGCTAAGTATGTAGTTTACTTTTGGTGAGACCATAATTTTAATTGTTTCAAGCCTGCCCCACCAAGATATATGCAAGGGAACCATGATGAAAGAAGACTTTTGATAAACCAGTATGTTGTCACCATATGAGTTATAGTGTCCTGAAGTGTGTTATAGAGTTCAATTCCTAAGTAGGAGTGGAGGAGTGGCCTAGTGGTTAGGGTGGTGGACTTTGGTCCTGGGGAATCGAGGAACTGAGTTCAATTCCCACTTCAGGCACAGGCAGCTCCTTGTGACTCTGGGCAAGTCTCTTAACCCTCCATTGCCCCATGTAAGCCACATTGAACCTGCCATGAGTGGGAAAGCACAGAGTACAAAAGTAACAAAAAAAAAAAATATTTGATTTTCTTTGGAGACCAAAGTAAGTCATATTGTTGAATTATGTTAGAGGTAGCATGAACATTTAAAGGAAGCACCTCAGTTTTGGATTGATTAATTGTATAACCAGAAAATAAAGAAAAGCAGTGCATAGGAGAAAATAACAAAGGTAAGGAGGAAGAAGGATTAGAAATATATAGGAGTATATTGTCTGCGTAAGCAGATAATTTCAAATGGATATTTTGATGTCAGTGATGTAGCCTGAAGGCAATGTTTAGGTGGGCCAACAGGTTGGATGGGTGGGCACTAGAGAAACACCTGCCACCTGATACACCCATGCCCTGCCCATGACCCAACTCCTGCCACACACCTACCCCACTCCCAATAACTTCAATGGGAGTAGCAGTGCTGGCCTCAGTGGCTGCAGGCCACATACAGAGCTAGGCGAAATACAAGAGGGTGCACTTTTCATCCTCCACCGAGCCACGGTCCTCCAACACACATATGCTTTCTCCAAATATGCCCTACATATTACAGTGGGGCCCTAAAATATCAATACATCTATCAAAACTGAACAAGCCAGAGTACTATAGAATACTACATAGAAAATTCATGCTAAAAGAATACGTTGGTCACATATACAGAACACAAATGCCAAATACAGAATAAGTGACCACAAACCATATACAAATTAAATTGAAATCCCAAGAGCTCAGACCTTACATGTAGCACAGCACAGAGAAATACAAGGAGATGCATTTTCACCTATACTGTGCAAAATATAATGATAGCACATGCAAGAGACAGTGTTAGGGGAGGTACAACTAGGGCAATTGCGTTTGGCCCTCTAATCAGAGAGAACCCTAGGCTAGCTGCATAGGCGCCCGGTATAAGAGGCTTGGACAGGCTAAGCCTCCCCTGCTGTGCTCTGAGGGGTTTAAATTGTTGATTTACCTCCATCCTCACAGTAGGAGCTGCAGTGAAAGCCCTCTAGCCTTGTGTAACCAGTTGTAGAAATTGGTTTATGGTTTGTTTACCTTACTGCTGGGGAGGGGGGGGGGGGGGGTTGGCTGGAGGTGTCCTGTGTTGCCAGGGAGATATTTAAGGAGGATGACTTCCTGACCTGCACTGAGGACAGATAGCAACAGAATCGGATACTGGGCCAGCATGATCAGAAAAAGTCACCAGACAACAAAGGTAGAAAAGATCATTTTATTTTCATTATAGTGTTTGGAATATGTCCACTTTGAGAATCAGGTGCTCAACATTAAAAGTTTATATTTATTTACTTATTTATGGCATTTTATCCCACATTAAACATGACTTAGGGTGTTTTGTGGCTCTTCATGAGAATTGTGATCATATGATCCCTTGTTTCATATTGTTGACGGTCTGCATTTTCCGTATGGGTGGTATATTGGTGTATTAGGTTCTGCCCAGTGTAATATTTATGGTACAGTAAGGTTCTGAGTGTGTTTTTGCACAAAGTTGTGCATAGTGTTTTGCAGTTGAGCAATTGTGCTTAGAATATGCTTTGAGCAACCACTTTATTCTTTGACATATGATACATATCTAATGTCTAAATTTAATAAAAGGTATGAATTGTGACTTTTATTTTTATTTATTTATTTTTTCTGTGTGTTATCAGACAATTATGGATTTAAGCTCCACCCCTGGCCCCACCCCTAACCCTGCCCCCTTTAGCCTCCCCAAACAGTTGGGCCACCGACCGCCTATGGCTAGCTGGAAGCTGAAGAAGGTGTAGCCTGTTAGTAAGCTTTTGTGTCCCCTCCCAAATTTCTGCCTTGGGCCCCAGCCATATCTAGCAGGATGTACATTTCAAATTTGACATATTCTAGTCACAAAATAGAAAAATAAAATTCTTTTTTCTACCTTTTGTTGTCTGCTCATTTTATTTTTCAAGTCATGTTGGTCCCAGGCTCTGGTTTCTACATCCTTCTGTCTTCTCTTAAGTCACTCACCAAGGTCTCATGCCCATGTCTCATGCTACTAGGGGATTCCATTATCAGAGGCATTAACTTTGGAAAACAGTTCAAGGGGCCATGCAAAGTGAAATGCCTTCCAGGCTCCTCAGCTACCAGGAGTACCAAGCAAATAATCTCTATAATCAGAGAAGAAACTAAGGAGTCAAACACTGATGTTGTTATCCACCTGGGAACAAATGACTTGTCCAGTAATACCCCACTTGCCGTGCAGAGAGCTTTTCAGGAGCTGGGGGAGGGGTTAAAACCTTTGGTACAAACAATAGCTTTTACTGAAGTACTACCTACCTTTGGAAAGGGAGAGAAAAGATTGCGAAGTACTGAAAATGTCAATAGCTGGCTCAAAGCCTGGTGTCACCAAGAAGGATTTAGATACATAGGAGGATGGCGCAATACATGGAAAAACAAAAGACTATATTGTAACGATGGGCTGCATCTCACTGTGGCAGGAAAAAAAATCCTTGGGGAGAAATTTAGACAATATATTTCTAGGCATTTAAACTAGAAGGCGGGAGTGCCATATGGAGGCAGGTCACTTCAAGTGCTCACCCCCAGCTAAAGCTAAAGACAAGATGTGACAGTAGAAAAGAAAGCAATGAAAACAACAATCTTAGCAAATCACTTTTTACCAACACAGCAGGAAGTGAGACTAAACAAAATACTAAAGAGAAGATAAAAATGCCACTGAAATGTAGATGGAAAGCGATGACCACAAATGCTCGCAGTCTAAGCAATAAAGTTCATGACCTGCAAGCCTGATGTTGAAGGCAAACTTAGACATTGTTGCAATCACGGAGACATGGCTCAATGATTCCCATGAATGGGATGCAAATGTACCAGGTTATAATCTATTTAGGAAGGATAGAGATGGTCGTAAAGGTGGAGGAGTAGTTCTGTATGTGAGAAGTGATATCGTAGCGACTGAAATGACAGGGGCCTGGGGAAAGGAAGAAGCGATATGGATCACCTTAAAAAGAGATGATAGAACCTCTGTCCACATGGGTGTTGTCTACAGACCTCCGACACAATTGGAGGAACTAGATAAAGATCTGATTACAGTTATCCAAAAGTTGGGAAAGAAAATAGAGGTGCTGTTGCTGGGTGATTTCAGTCTGCCAGATGTAGATTGGAAAGTTCCATCTGTGGAATCGGAAAGAAATAGAGAGATCATGGATGCTTTTCAAAGTGCTCTGCTCAGACAAATGGTGACGGAACCCACGAGAGAGGGAGCGATGCTGGATCTGGTGCTCACAAATGGGGATAGTGTGTCAAATGTCCGAGCGGGTGCCCACCTGGGCAGCAGTGACAAACAGTTTGGTTTGATATAACAGCTGAAGTGGAGGGCGGCCACTCAGAACTCAAAGTCCTGGATTTCAAGCATGCTGACTTTAGTAAAATGGGGGAATACCTGAGGAAGGAGCTGATGGGCTGGGAGGATGTACGAAAAGTTTGGAAGGACAGTGGTCCAGGCTGAAAGAAGCTATAAATATGGCCACAAACTTTTATGTAAGGAGAGTAAATAAAAGCAAGAGAAAAAGGAAACCGATGTGGTTCTCCAAGCAAGTGGCTGAGAAAATAATGGCTAAAGAGTTGGCGTTCATGAAATACAGAAAAACTCAAGAACAGGAACACGGAGAGGAATACCGGATGAAACTGAAAGAGATACGTATGGCGAAAGTGCAAGTGGAAGAACAAATGGCTAGAGATGTAAAGAGGTGTGACAAAAATTTCTTCAGGAATATTAGTGAAAGGAGGAAGATTAAAAATGGAATTCTGAGACTGAAAGATGCTGCGAACCGCTATGTGGATAATGATGAAGAAAAAAACAAATTTGCTAAACGAATACTTTTGTTCTGTTTTCACTGAAGAAAATCCTGGAGAAGGACCACGGTTGACTGGCAAAAGTACATATGAGAATGGAGTGGATATAGCACCGTTCACAGAAGAGGGTGTATATGAACAACTTGAAAATCTAAAGGTGGACAAAGCCATGGGACCGGACGGGATCCACCCCAGGATATTGAGGGAGCTCAGAGAGGTTCTGGTGGGTCCTCTTAAAGATTTGTTTAATAAATCCTTGGAGATGGGAAAGGTTCTGTGGGACTGGAGAAGAGCAGATGTGGTCCCTCTTCACAAAAGTGGTGATAGGGAAGAAGCTGGAAACTACAGGCCGGTAAGCCTCACTTCAGTTATTGGAAAAGTAATGGAAGCGATGCTGAAGGAAAGGATAGTGAATTTCATGGAAGCCAATAAAGTGCAAGATCCGAGACAACATGGTTTTACCAAAGGTAGATCATGCCAAATGAATCTCATTGAATTCTTTGACTGGGTGACCGGAGAATTGAATCAAGGATATGCTATAGATGTAATATACTTAGACTTCAGCAAAGCTTTTGACACGGTTCCCCACAGGAGGCTCTTGAATAAACTTGACAGGCTGAAGATAGGACCCGACATGGTGAACTGGATTAGGAACTGGTTGATGGACAGACGCCAGAGGGTGGTAGTTAATGGAATTCACTCGGATGAGGGAAAGGTAAGTAGTGGAGTGCCTCAGGGATTGGTGCTGGGGCCTATTCTGTTCAATATATTTGTGAGTGACATTGCCGAAGGGTTAGAAGGTAAAGTTTGCCTTTTTGCAGATGATACCAAGATTTGTAAGAGTGGACACCCCGGAGGGAGTGGAAAACATGAAAAAGGATCTGCAGAAGCTAGAAGAATGGCCTAATGTTTGGCAATTAAAATTCAATGCGAAGAAATGCAAAGTGATGCACTTAGGGAGTAGAAATCCACGAGAGATGTATGTGTTAGGCGGTGAGAGTCTGATATGTACAGGCAAGGAGAGGGATCTTGGAGTGATAGTATCTGAGGATCTGAAGGCGACGAAACAGTGTGACAAGGCGGTGGCCGTAGCCAGAAGGTTACTAGGCTGTATAGAGAGAGGTGTGACAAGCAGAAGAAAGGAGGTGTTGATGCCCCTGTACAAATTGTTGGTGAGGCCTCACTTGGAGTATTGTGTTCAGTTTTGGAGGCCATATCTTGCTAAGGATGTAAAAAGAATTGAAGTGGTGCAAAGAAAAGCTACAAAAATGGTATGGGATTTGCGTTACAAGACGTATGAGGAGAGACTTGCTGACCTGAACATGTATACCCTGGAGGAAATGAGAAAAAGGGGTGATATGATACAGATGCTCAAATATTTGAAAGGTATTAATCCGCAAACGAACCTTTTCTGGAGATGGGAAGGCGGTAGAACTAGAGGAATGAGGTTGAAGGGGGGCAGACTCAAGAAAAATTTCAGGAAGTATTTTTTCACGGAGAGAGTGGTGGATACTTGGAATGCCCTCCCACGGGAGGTGGTGGAGATGAAAACAGTAACGGAATTTAAAAAAGCGTGGGATAAACATAAAGAAATCCTGTTCAGAAGAAATGAATCCTCAGAAGCTTAACAGAGATTGGGTGGCAGCACCGGTGGTTAGGAGGAGGGGCTAGTGGTTGGGAGGCAGGGCTAGTGCTGGGCAGACTTCTACAGTCTGTGCCCTGAAAATGGCAGATATAAATCAAGGTCAGGTATACATATAAAGTAGCACATATGAGTTTATCTTGTTGGGCAGACTGGATGGACCGTACAGGTCTTTTTCTGCCATCACGTACTATGATATGTCTACTCTCTCCATGTCCACTATCCATCTTCTTCCATCTCTGTAACTCTATCTTCCTCCATGTTCCCTTCCCTCCAGCCCTCCCAAGCCCAGCAGCTCTCTCCCTTTTCTCCAGTCCCCTTCCTCCCAAAGTCCGGCAGCACTGTCTCTTCCCTCCAGCCCTCCTCCTCCCCCCACAAATGCAGCACTTCTGCCTTCTCCCAATCCAGCCTGTCCCAATCCAACATCCCTCGCTGCCTTTTCTCCCGCGGGTCTGGCAATTTGGAAGCGTTACCTGCCTCTTTCTGCTCCTCCCCCCTGTTGCGTGCCTGCAGCTTTCTTATTTGGGCCATCACTGGCAGCGGTCCTTTCTGATGCAACTTGCCAGCGACGGCCCAAAAAAGAAAGCTGCAGGCAATGTGGCAGCAGCAGGGAGGAGCAGAAAGAGGCAGGCAATGCTCGCAGACCCGGACCCTTGGGAGGAAAGGCAGCAAGGGATGTTGGATTGGGAGTAGTTAGGGTGGGCTGCGGGCAAAAGTAGGTGGGCCTGAGCCCATACAGGCCTACCCATGTTTTGATGTATAATTCCTATAATGGAATGAGAGTTAATTGCTATCAGGAGCAGTTCTAAAGCCAAGGTGGAGATAACGGGCATCCTTGTCGAGTGCCTCTACCTAAAGTGATAGAGTTGAGAGAGAATTATTTTCAATAATTTGTGCGGAAGAATTAGTATATAAGACCTTAATCTTACCAATAAATTCTAAAGGAGCACCAAACCACTGTAAAACTGAGCATAGGTAGTGCCATTCCACCCTGTCAAAGGCCTTTTCAGCATCTAGCGAGAGCGCAATGACAGAGTGAGAATAAGATTTGGCTATAGGCAGTGGTGTGCTGGTAAATGTTTAACAACAGGCTCTCTTCCTGGTCCACCTCTGCACCCCTTGTCCACCTCTGCGCCCCCCCCCCAATGCATTACTTTCTCCAGAAAAAAAAAATTAAATGATCCCAGGTTCCAATCGAACTCACGAAGGGAAGGCTAGAGATGGGCAGGGCTTTCAATGACGCAGCCGCTTCAACGGATGTAATAAAAAAGATTTAAACCACCCAGGGTGGCGCGGGCCGGGCGCAGGCAAATGAGGGCTGTGGGAGGTGAGGTAAGCGGGGTAAGCATGGCTTGTGGCGCTCTCCTGCCATGCTTACCTCGTTTACCGGAGCCAGCTCGCCGTGCAGAACAACCGGCTCGCAAGATCTTAAAAAATTTAACAACCGGCTCCAGCACACCACTGGTTTACACCCCAACATAAATAACAAAAATCTTGATATACAGATTCAGCCACACAAATCCTGATACCATGGGCCATCCTCAAACACTCAACCCCTTGCATCCCTGCCCAATACAGACACCCAAATTCTGTCACCCCAAAATGGAACAGCTCCTGATACACCAACTGAGATGTTCCTTTTTTGGGTGAGAGAAACCATAACATGCCTACACAGGTACACATTAATCTCCCTCATCTTTTCCTCACAGAATCCGACACTTCAACATAAATGCACAAACCCTGGCACACTTTCTGAACACAGGCACCTCTATGCTGATGACACCCAACTGTATCTCTCCACACCAGACATCACCGCAGAGACCCAGGCAAAGGTATTAGCCTGCTTATCCAACATTGCTGCCTGGATGTCCAACCGCCACCTGAAACTGAACATGTCCAAGACTGAGCTCATCGTCTTTCCACCAAAACCCACTTCTCCTCTTCCTCCACTTTCTATCTCGGTTGATAACACCCTCATCCTCCCCGTCTCATCTGCCCGCAACCTCGGAGTCATCTTTGACTCCTCCCTCTCCTTCTCTGCACATATCCAGCAGATAGCCAAGACCTGACGCTTCTTCCTCTAACATCAGCAAAATTCGCCCTTTCCTCTCTGAACACACCACCCGAACTCTCGTCCACGCTCTCATTACCTCTCGCCTGGACTACTGCAACTTACTCCTCACCGGCCTCCCACTTAGCCATCTATCCCCCCTTCAATCTGTTCAGAACGCTGCTGCACGTCTCATATTTCACCAGAACCGATATACTCATATCACCCCTCTCCTCAGGTCACTTCACTGGCTTCCAATCAGATACCGCATTCAATTCAAGCTTCTCCTTCTTACCTACAAATGCACTCAGTCTGCTGCCCCTCACTACCTTTCTACCCTCATCTCCCCTTAGGTTCCCGCCTGTAACCTCCGTTCACAGGACAAATCCCTCCTCTCATTACCCTTCTCCACCACCGCCAACTCCAGGCTCCGCTCATTCTGCCTCGCCTCACCCTATGCTTGGAACAACCTTCCTGAGCCCTTACGCCAAGCCCCCTCCCTGCCCATCTTCAAGTCTTTGCTTAAAACCCACCTCTTCAATGCTGCATTCGGCACCTAACCCTTACCATTAAGTGAATCCAGACTGCCCCTATTTTGACTGCCCCTATCGGTCTGACCGTTCACGTGTCTATTAGATTGTAAGCTCTTTGAGCAGGGACTGTCTCTCTTTGTGAAATTGTACAGCACTGCGTAACCCTAGTAGCGCTTTAGAAATGTTAAGTAGTAGGCACCTCTTCTTTTAAAGACTACTAAATATGCATATATTACATGTGATCAATAAAACATTTGCCAGCTATCTTTAACCACTAGCCCTTCAAACACCTAAAACTTCAACATAGGCATTTTCTTTCTACAGCAGTGCAATCCTGGCCTCACAGATCATAATATGTAAAATAACAGTGCTTTTTTTGTAGAAAAAAAGGTGCCGGTACTCATTATGGGCGGGGTCACCACATATGACTCCACCCCTATGATAGCCACACCCACATCAGCCACACCCCTTATACCAGCTATGGCGCATATAAACATACATCACTGAAAATATTATACTAGTATAGGAGAAAAAAATAACGTAATTTTTTTTCATTAGAAATAATTTCTGTAAGCTGTTACAGCTCCAGTGTACCCAGTGCAAAATAAGACAGCAGATGTAAGTTCTCAAATTGAACATATTTCAAACAGTAAAATGAAAATAAAAAGATTTTTTCTACCTTTGTTGTCTGGTGACTGTTTGTCTTTCCATATTGGTCCCAGTCTCTGATTCTGCTGCTCTCTATCTGTTCCCTTAACTCCGTTTCCAGGGCTTCCTTTCCGTTTATTTCTTTACTTTCCGCCTTTCTTCTCCATTTCTTGTCCTACATCCGTAAGTAAAAGCTGGGTCCTCTGCAGACTTCACCGTCCAGTGGATCCATCTTCTGCCTATTTTCTTCAACCATGTGCAGATTTTCTCCTCTCTTCCTTTCCCCTCATCTCGTCTCTCACTCTTCCCTTCCCTCCATCCATATCCAGCATTTCTTTTCTCTCCCTTTCCTCTCCTCCATCCATGTCCTGCAACCCTCCTCTCACCTGCCCTCTTCCATCCACCCATGTCCAGCGATTCCCTTTGCTCCCCTGCCCCCCCAGCCATCCATACCCACCCCGCGATTCCCTCAGCTCCCCTGTCCCCCCTACCAGCCATCCATACCCACCCCGCAATTCCCTCGGCTCCCCTGCCCCCCTCCAGCCATCCATACCCACCCCATGATTCCCTCGGCTCCCCTATCCCCCCCCTCCAGCCATCCATACCCACCCAGCGATTCCCATGGCTCCCCTGCTCCCCCTCCAGCCATCCATACCCACCCAGCGATTCCCAGGGCTCCCCTGCTCCCCCTCCAGCCATCCATACCCACCCCGTGATTCCCTTGGCTCCCCTGCTCCCCCTCCAGCCATCCATACCCACCCAGCGATTCCCATGGCTCCCCTGCCCCCCTCCAGCCATCCATACCCACCCCGCGATTCCCTCGGCTCCCCTGCTCCCCCTCCAGCCATCCATACCCACCCCGCGATTCCCTTGGCTCCCCTGTCCCCCCCTCCAGCCATCCATACCCACCCAGCGATTCCCATGGCTCCCCTGCTCCCCCTCCAGCCATCCATACCCACCCAACGATTCCCTCGGCTCACCTGTCTCCCCCTCCATCCATCCATACCCACCCAGCGATTCCCATGGCTCCCCTGCTCCCCCTCCAGCCATCCATACCCACCCTGCGATTCCCATGGCTCCCCTGCCCCCCCCTCCAGCCATCCATACACACCCTGCAATTCCCTTGGCTCCCCTGCCCCCCTCCAGACATCCATACCCACCCTGCGATTCCCTCGGCTCCCCTGCCCCCCCTCCAGCCATCCATACCCACCCAGCGATTCCCATGGCTCCCCTGCTCCCCCTCCAGCCATCCATACCCACCCAGCGATTCCCATGGCTCCCCTGCTCCCCCTCCAGCCATCCATACCCACCCCGTGATTCCCTCGGCTCCCCTGTCCCCCCCCTCCAGCCATCCATACCCACCCAGCGATTCCCATGGCTCCCCTGCTCCCCCTCCAGCCATCCATACCCACCCCATGATTCCCTCGGCTCCCCGTCCCCCCCCCAGCCATCCATACCCACCCAGCGATTCCCAGGGCTCCCCTGCTCCCCCTCCAGCCATCCATACCCACACCGTGATTCCCTCGGCTCCCCTGCTCCCCCCCAGCCATCCATACCCACCCAGCGATTCCCATGGCTCCCCTGCCCCCCTCCAGCCATCCATACCCACCCCGCGATTCCCTCGGCTCCCCTGCTCCCCCTCCAGCCATCCATACCCACCCAACGATTCCCTCGGCTCACCTGTCTCCCCCTCCAGCCATCCATACCCACCCAGCGATTCCATGGCTCCCCTGCTCCCCCTCCAGCCATCCATACCCACCCTGCGATTCCCTCGGCTCCCCTGCCCCCCTCCAGACATCCATACCCACCCTGCGATTCCCTCGGCTCCCCTGCCCCCCCTCCAGCCATCCATACCCACCCAGCGATTCCCTTGGCTCCCCTGCCCCCCCTCCAGACATCCATACCCACCCAGCGATTCCCATGGCTCCCCTGCTCCCCCTCCAGCCATCCATACCCACCCCGTGAGTCCCTCGGCTCCCCTGCTCCCCCCCCCAGCCATCCATATCCACCCAGCGATTCCCATGGCTCCCCTGCTCCCCCTCCAGCCATCCATACCGACCCTGCGATTCCCATGGCTCCCCTGCCCCCCCTCCAGCCATCCATACCCACCCTGCGATTCCCTCGGCTCCCCTGCCCCCCCTCCAGCCATCCATACCCACCCAGTGATTCCCTTGGCTCCCCTGCCCCCCCTCTAGCCATCCATACCCACCCAGCGATTCCCATGGCTCCCCTGCTCCCCCTCCAGCCATCCATACCCACCCAGCGATTCCCATGGCTCCCCTGCCCCCCCTCCAGCCATCCATACCCACCCAGTGATTCCCTTGGCTCCCCTGTCCCCCCTACCAGCCATCCATACCCACCCAGCGATTCCCATGGCTTCCCTGATCCCCCTCCAGCCATCCATACCCACCCAGCGATTCCCTTGGCTCCCCTGTCCCCCCTACCAGCCATCCATACCCACCCAGCGATTTCCATGGCTTCCCTGCTCCCCCTCCAGCCATCCATACCCACCCAGTGATTCCCATGGCTCCCCTGCCCCCCCTCCAGCCATCCATACCCACCCAGCGATTCCCTTGGCTCCCCTGTCCCCCCTACCAGCCATCCATACCCACCCAGCGATTCCCTTCACTCCCCTGCCCGGCATCCATACCCACTCTGCGATTCTCCTTGCTCCCCTGCCTCCGTCGCAGCTGCCATAGTGAAAGGCCGTCAGCCTTGCCTTCATTTCCTGTTGTGTCCCGCCCTCGCGCAATGATGTCAGAAGAAGGCAGGACACTGATAGGAAACGAAGGGAAGGCTGACGGCCTTTCACTACGGCAGCTGTGACGGAGGCAGGGGAGCAAGGAGAATCGCAGAGTGGGTATGGATGCCGGGCAGGGGAGCGAAGGGAATCACGGGGTGGGGATGGATGCCGGGAAGGGGAGCGAGGAGAATCGCGGAGTGGGTATGGATGCCGGGCAGGGGAGCGAAAGGAATCGCGGGGTGGGGATGAATGCCGGGCAGGGGAGCGAGGAGAATCACGGAGTGGGCAATGATGCCGGGCAGGGGAGTGAAGGGAATCGCGGGGTAGGGATGGATGCCGGGCAGGGGAGCGAGGAGAATCGCGGAGTGGGCATGGATGCCGGGCAGGGGAGCGAAGGGAATCACGAGGTGGGGATGGATGCCGGGCAGGGGAGCGAAGGGAATCGCGGGGTGGGGATGGATGCCTGGAGGGGGAGGGCAGGGGAGCGGATGGGGGGGGGGGGCAAAAAAAGGTGCTGGTACGCCGTACCGTTGCGTACCGGCACAAAAAAAGCACTGTAAAATAGACATCAAAAGAAATAGAAGACAGTGAGAGCAGGAAACAACAGGTACTTGTGGGAAGCAAATCGGAAGGGAAATTTTCCACAAAGCCCCAATCCTATTTGGGACAAACTTTCCCTGCACATCTCTCTTGTACCAAGAAAGAGGGAACCTCACCTATCTTGCTATTTTCCCATATTGGAGGGAGCCAGACAGATTTCTAGGGCCATAATTTCTGGAGATGGGCTTGCATCATCAGAGTGCCACTGACCACCCTCCCCCCCCCCCCCCCCCCCAGGATAGCCATTAGAAATGTTCCCTAATCTGCATGGCTTCCACCATGCAACAGTATCTGAGGCACTGGAGGGTCTATTCAGCCTCTGCCAAGGCAGGCAGGGAATGAGTGCAAAGCCCTGAACCAGCAGCCCAGCTGGATCTGTAAACAGTAAACACCTTTGCCCTTTCCGCAGTCTGGTAGGACTCCCTACTGCTCTGGCACAGGCTGCCTCCTTTTGCATCAGCTGCTTGCCCTCCCATCCTAGGCTCGATTCAGGGCTGTAAAACCAGGCAAGCAAAGGGGAAACACTCCCATGCACTTAAGAGGACCACTGCACACACAAAACCCATCATGGGGGGGGGGGGGGGGGGGACGAATCAGGGAACTCAGTGCTGACTTCCTCTCTATCCTTGTCTGATTCTCTCTCTTTTCTTACCTCTCACTTTCTCTTTCCTCCCTTCCTTCCCTCCTGTGTTTTCTCCTAGAGTAAAGCTGCAGATGGAGGTAGGACACATCAGGCTCCCTCCACCCGCTCTAACTCTTTCCTTCTACTGGGTCTTTCCGACGTGCAACAGAAGTTGCAGCAGAGGGAAGGACCTGGAGCTGGCTGGAGAGAGCCTGCTGCAATCACTGCAGGCAGAGCTGGGTCCCCGTTTTAACAACCGGCTCGCAAAATTTTGGAAAAGATAACAACTGGCTCTTGGGAGCCGGTGCGAGCTGGCTCCAGCACACCACTGGCTATAGGAGATGAAAAAAGAGTCTAGAATTATCAGTAATAAGTCTATCTGGCATAAAGCCAACTTGACAAGGGGATATGACTTTCCCTATAACCTTTTTTAATCTGTTAGCCAATATTTTAGCATACATTTTGTAATCTGAATTAAGAAGGGAAATGGGCCTATAGTTTTGTACAAGCTACGAGTCTTTATTAGGTTTAGGGTTGACTGTTATCACAGCTTCTGAAAAATGTAGCCAGGACCTGCCCACCAGGGGATGTATTATCCTTTCGCACCGAGGATATATCTCCAAATGTTGCCCGGGAGGGAAAGGTTAGGACAGCTGTTGTACTTGGTGATTCGATCATTAGGCATATAGATAGCTGGGTGGCTGGTGGACGTGAGGATCGCCTGGTGACTTGCCTGCCTGGTGCGAAGGTGGCGGACCTCACGCGTCACCTAGATAGGATTTTATATAGTGCTGGGGAGGAGACGGCTGTCTTGGTACATGTGGGTACTAATGACATAGGAAAATGTGGGAGAGAGGTTCTGGAAGCAAAATTTAGGCTCTTAGGTAGAAAGCTGAAATCCAGATCCTCCAGGGTAGCATTTTCTGAAATGCTACCTGTGCCACGCGCAGGGCCCATGAGACAGGCAGAGCTCCAGAGTCTCAATGCGTGGATGAGACGATGGTGCAGGGAGGAGGGCTTTAGATTTGTTAGGAACTGGGCAACATTCTGGGGAAGGGGGAGCCTATTCCGAAAGGATGGGCTCCATCTTAACCAGAGTGGGACCAGGCTGCTGGCATTGGCGTTTAAGAAGGAGATAGAGCAGCTTTTAAACTAGAAATGGGGGGAAGGCCGACAGTCGCTCAAAAGAGCATGGTTCGGGATAAGGTATCTTTCAAAGATATCACCATAACAGGGAAGATAGAGTATCCTGATAGTGAGGTTGCAAAAGAGATTGTAGTAGATCGGGTATCTTTAAATAACAATAAAAATCAGACAAAAGATTGCCAATTAATACTGTCAAGTACTAAGCATGATGTACTTAGGAACAACAAACATAGTTTGAAATGTCTATATGCGAATGCCAGGAGCCTAAGAAATAAGATGGGGGAGTTGGAATATATTGCACTAAATGAAAAATTAGATATAATAGGCATCTCTGAGACCTGGTGGAAGGAGGATAACCAGTGGGACACTGTCATACCGGGGTACAAATTATATCGTAGTGATAGGGTGAATCGGATTGGTGGAGGGGTAGCATTGTATATTAACGAGAGCCTTGAATCAAATAGATTGAAAATTCTGCAGGAAACAAAACACTCCTTGGAATCACTGTGGATTGAAATTCCATGTGCAAAGGGGAAAAGGATAGTGATAGGAGTGTACTACCGTCCGCCTGGCCAGGACGAACAGACGGATGCGGAAATGTTAAAGGAAATCAGGGACGCAAACAAACTGGGCAACATAATAATAATGGGGGATTTCAATTACCCGCATATAGACTGGGTTAATGTAACATCTGTACACGCAAGGGACATAAGATTTCTTGATGAAATCAAGGACAGCTTCATGGAACAGCTAGTTCAGGAGCCGACAAGAGAAGGAAAAATACTAGACTTAGTCCTTAGTGGTGCTCATGATCTAGTGCAGGGGGTAACGATACGAGGGCCGCTTGATAACAGTGATCATAATATGATCGGTTTTGATATTGGCATTGAAGGAAGTGAAACTAGGAAATCAAGTACGCTAGCGTTTAACTATAGAAAAGGTGATTACGACAAAATGAGAAAAATGGTGAAAAAAAGACTGAAAGGAGCAGCTCGCAGAGTAAAAAACTTGCATCAGGCGTGGATGCTGTTTAAAAACACCATCCTGGAGGTTCAGGACAAATATATTCCACGTATTAGAAAAAAGGGAAAAAAGACTAAACGTCAGCCGGCGTAGCTAAACAGTAAGATAAAGGAAATCATTAGAGCCAAAAAACAATCCTTCAGAAAGTGGAGAAGAGAACCAACTGAAAGTAACAGGATAGATCATAAGGAATGCCAAGCCAAATGCAAAGCGGAGATAAGGAGGGCAAAAAAGGACTTTGAGAAGAAATTAGCGTTGGAAGCAAAAATACATAGTAAAAATTTTTTTAGATACATTAAAAGCAGGAAACCGGCCAAAGAGTCGGTTGGGCCGCTGGACGAAAATGGTGTTAAAGGGGCGATCAAGGAGGACAAAGCCGTAGCGGAGAAATTAAATGAATTCTTTGCTTCGGTCTTCACCGAGGAGGATTTGGGGGGGACACCGGTGCCGGAAAGAATATTTGAAGCGGGGGAGTCGGAGAAACTAAACAAATTCTCTGTAACCTTGGAGGATGTAATGGGTCAGTTCAGCAAGCTGAAGAGTAGTAAATCACCGGGACCTGATGGTATTCATCCCAGAGTATTAATAGAACTAAAAAATGAACTTGCGGAGCTACTGTTAGAAATATGCAATCTGTCCCTAAAATCGAGTGTAGTACCGGAAGACTGGAGGGTAGCCAATGTTACTCCGATTTTTAAGAAGGGTTCCAGAGGAGATCCGGGAAATTATAGACCGGTGAGTCTGACGTCGGTGCCGGGCAAGATGGTGGAGGCTATTATTAAGAATAAAATTGCAGAGCATATACAAAAACATGGACTGATGAGACAAAGTCAGCACGGATTTAGTGAAGGGAAGTCTTGCCTCACCAATCTAATGCATTTTTTTGAGGGGGTAAGCAAACATGTGGACAATGGGGAGCCGGTTGATATTGTATATCTGGATTTTCAGAAGGCGTTTGACAAAGTGCCGCACGAAAGACTCCTGAAGAAATTGCAGAGTCATGGAATCGGAGGTAGGGTATTATTATGGATTAAGAACTGGTTGAAAGATAGGAAGCAGAGAGTAGGATTGCGTGGCCAGTATTCTCAGTGGAGGAGGGTAGTTAGTGGGGTCCCGCAGGAGTCTGTGCTGGGTCCGTTGCTTTTTAATGTATTTATAAATGACCTAGAGATGGGAATAACTAGTGAGGTAATTAAATTCGCCGATGACACAAAATTATTCAGGGTCGTCAAGTCGCAGGAGGAATGTGAACGATTACAGGAGGACCTTGCGAGACTGGGAGAATGGGCGTGCAAGTGGCAGATGAAGTTCAATGTTGACAAGTGCAAAGTGATGCATGTGGGTAAGAGGAACCCGAATTATAGCTACGTCTTGCAAGGTTCCGCGTTAGGAGTTACGGATCAAGAAAGGGATCTGGGTGTCGTCGTCGATGATACGCTGAAACCTTCTGCTCAGTGTGCTGCTGCGGCTAGGAAAGCGAATAGAATGTTGGGTGTTATTAGGAAGGGTATGGAGTCCAGGTGTGCGGATGTTATAATGCCGTTGTATCGCTCCATGGTGCGACCGCACCTGGAGTATTGTGTTCAGTACTGGTCTCCGTATCTCAAAAAAGATATAGTAGAATTGGAAAAGGTACAGCGAAGGGCGACGAAAATGATAGTGGGGATGGGACGACTTTCCTATGAAGAGAGGCTGAGAAGGCTAGGGCTTTTCAGCTTGGAGAAGAGACGGCTGAGGGGAGATATGATAGAAGTGTATAAAATAATGAGTGGAATGGATCGGGTGGATGTGAAGCGACTGTTCACGCTATCCAAAAATACTAGGACTAGAGGGCATGAGTTGAAGCTACAGTGTGGTAAATTTAAAACGAATCGGAGAAAATGTTTCTTCACCCAACGTGTAATTAGACTCTGGAATTCGTTGCCGGAGAACGTGGTACGGGCGGTTAGCTTGACGGAGTTTAAAAAGGGGTTAGATAGATTCCTAAAGGACAAGTCCATAGATCGCTATTAAATGGACTTGGAAAAATTCCGCATTTTTAGGTATAACTTGTCTGGAATGTTTTTACGTTTGGGGAGCGTGCCAGGTGCCCTTGACCTGGATTGGCCACTGTCGGTGACAGGATGCTGGGCTAGATGGACCTTTGGTCTTTCCCAGTATGGCACTACTTATGTACTTATGTACCAGTTATTAAATTATAGAGAACAATTTTGGATTTATTAAAATCTGTAGCAACCTTCAGATTTAAACATGGAAACTGAATGGATGTCATTGGTAAATAGAATCACGTGGAGTTGCATTGATTTTTGCTTCCTTGTTTACAACGGTCTATATGAGACAGTGACAACATCTTTTTATGAGCACATCATGATGGGTATGGATGATATGCTGTCAGTTCTCTGATGCATAATATAAAACATGGTATCATGTTGGATGTCTCATAGCAATGATGAAAAAATTGAATGTTTTCCCATAAGTAAAAAACAAAACATTATAGTGCTCATTTTCAAAGCAGATGGATGTTTTAAAATGCCTAAAAAAAAGTCCACCTGCTAAAAACATCCAGATACTGATTTTGGAAAGTCAGAATTTGGACATTTCATACTACAATTCTTCCAAATAGCAAGTGGGTGTGTTGTGGGTGTGTGGGTGGGACTAGGGAGGGCCCAAAAGTAGGATGTCCAACAGGGATATTCAAACAGGAAGAAATGCCCATGTCTAAAAAAGAATGACTTTTTAAAAATAATCTAGACCTGTTTCAGTCACATCCAAGTTACAAAACCTTGCTCTAACTGAGCAGATAACCACTGGAGGGATTAAGGCATGACCCCCTCCTTAATCCCCCAGTGGTTGCTGTCTCCTTCCCTCTCCCCTGAAAGTGAAACTGTAAAGGAAAACCAGGCTCTATGTCAGTTGCAGGTATTATAGCCACTCTGAACAAAGTTAATGGGCTCCAATGAGTTCATTATTAGAGTTAACAAACATTTAATTGGCACTAATTATGAATTGGATGCAGATCTGGCTATGCACTATTCTGTAACAATAGACACCTAAATTGGACTGAAAGCAACTCAAAAAGGGGAATGACCATGGGAAGAGCATGGAAACAAAAAGGGAGGTCCGCGCCTTCCACAGAAACACAAGCACAGCAACCAAGGGTGGAAGCAAGACCAAGTCCAAATGACCAGCCCAAATAACAGAGTAAGAGCGTCAAAACAAGTTTACTGGGACCCAACACGGTTCGTGTTTCAGCAACAAGACTTCCTCAGGGGTCTTTACACTTGAGGAAGGCTTGTTGCCGAAACACGAACCATGTTGGGTCCCAACAAACTTGTTTTGATGCTCTTACTCTATTGTTTGGGCTGGTTGTTTGGACTTGGTCTTGCTTCCACCCTTGGCTGCTATGCATGGAAAGAGCATGGACAGGTTGGGGCGTTCACGTAAGATGTGTACAGTGTTAGAGAATAGCGGGGATCCGCGTCCAATTTGCATGTCAGGATTTACACCAGGTTTCAGCTAGCATTAGTAGTCTTCATGCCTAGAGCTGAGTGCAAATTTGGTGCTGAATGCTGTTCTATAAATAGAACTCAACCGAAAGCCATTTATAGAATCTGGCCCTGAGTGAAGAAATATTTTCTCCAATTTGTTTGAAATTTACCACTTAATAGCTTCTTTGTGTGCCCCCTAGTCTTTGTATGTTTGGAAAAAGTAAACAAGCAATTCATGTCTACCATTTCCACTCCGCTCAGGATTTTATAGACCTCTATCATATCTCCCCTCAGCTGCCTCTTCTCCAAGCTAAAGAGAACTAGCTTCTTTAGCCTTTCCTCATAGGGAAGTCCTCCCTTCTCCTTTATCACTTTCATCGCCCTTCTCTGTAACTTTTCTAATTCTGGTATATCTTTTTTGAGATACGGTGGCCAAAATTGCACACAATATTTGAGGTGCTGTCACACATATAATATTTTCAGTTTTGTTCTCCATTTCTTTCCTAACAATTCATAACATTCTATTTGCCTTCTTAGCCACCGCTGCACATTGAACAGAGGGTTTCAACATATCATCAGCAATGACACCTAGATCCCTCACCTAGATCCCTTTCCTGGTTGGTGAATCCTAATGTGGAACCTTGCATCATGTTGCTATAATATGGGTTCCTCTTTCCTACATGAATCACTTTGCACTTGCCGACATAAAGGACTGAATTCTATAAATGGTGCCTAAAATAATCGGTTCTGCAAAAATAGCGGTAAGCACTATTCTATAAATGGCACTTAAGAACAGCTCTTACTACTGGGAACTACAATTACATTTAAGTGTGACCATTTACACCAACAAAATTTGGCGTAAAACCCCATTATTTTATAACAATGCACGTAAATTTAAAAAATGGTCCTGATCCACCCATGACTGTGCCCCCTTTTTGGATCTGTGTGTAAAATTTACTCAGGGATCCTGTGCCTACATTTAGGCATGTAAATTTTAATTAATTCCAATTAACACCAATAATTGATTAAGATCTCAATTAGTGGAGCTAATTGCCCCACTATTCAATGAAATTGCATGCATATAATTTTTTTTGCCGTTTTTAGAGATTTCGGGGCTAAATGTCGTCTGCCATTTGGATGCCCAATCTCTCAGTCTTATAAAGTCCTCTTGCAATTCTTCACAATCCTCTTGTGATTTAACAACTTTGAATAACTTTGTGCCATCAGCAAATTTAATTATCTCACTAATTATTCCCGTCTTTAGATCATTTATACATATGTTGAAAAGCACTGGTCCCAGCCCAAACTCCTGGGGAACTCCACTATCTACCCTTTTCCATTGAGAATACTGACCATGTAACCCTACGCTCTCTTTTGTATATTTTAACCAGATTTTTTTGTGTTCTATTTTTATTGTAAATTGTTTAGTTTTCATTGTAAACCACTTTACAGTTTATTGAAGATAGCCGGTGCCAGTCAGGTTCCCACCCCGGTGGGCCAGCATTTTACAAGACCAGGACACTGCACCAGTGATTTCATAGTTAGAATCCTGAAAGGTAACTTTAAAACAATACAGGAACGTAAGACCTTTGAAGTCAGAATGATTGAATATTTTGACACCCAACAGACAGGACTTAACAAGGATCTGGGTTTTCTAGCCCATTATAAACCATAAAATTGTATTTCTCTGTTTATCACCCTCCTCTCACCTACCCACACCCATCCTGTTAGAATATCAATGAAATGCTTTGATGTCCCCATGCATACCTCCTACCCACCCCCACCCTGTCAGACTGTCAAAGTAATGCTTGGATGTCTCACTCATGGAGTGGCCTAGTGGTTAGGGTGGTGGACTTTGGTCCTGAGGAACTGAGTTCAATTCCCACTTCAGGCACAGGCAGCTCCTTGTGACTCTGGGCAAGCCACTTAACCCTCCATAGCCACATTGAGCCTGCCATGAGTGGGAAAGCGCGGGGTACAAATGTAATAAAATAAATAAATATACTATCTGCTACCACATTTGCTTATTTCCGATCTGACGAAGAAGGGCAACCTTCGAAAGCTAATCAAGAAATGTATTAAGTTATGGTCAATAAAAAAGGTATCATCTTATTTTCTATTGATAACCTTAAGAGTGGACTAACACGGCTACCACACCTCTCAGTTTATTGTATTAAGCAGTATATCTAATGAAATCAAATGTCATAATCAGGACCAACTCAGCCCCTATAGTTTTCCTAGGCTGCTTAGGAGAAACGAGATGGGGGAGGGGGGACTGTGAAGTGGAGAGGGGAAGAAGTTGAGGTAAGATGTACATTCAAGGGGTCAGAGAGAGGACACAGAAGAGACTGGAGTCATATAGAGGGAGAGGATGGGAGAAATGCATGTCTACTATTTAGAATACAGGCCACCAACCGATTACTAGCAATTATATTGTTAATTTCAAGGTTATGTCATCCACTGGCTCCAAGGATCCCACATCTGTCCGAAATTTACCATTCCTGGGTGGGAAACTCGACAGCTCGGCAGCCTTTCTCTTAACTCTAGGTCCTAGGCCTGTGCCTAATTTGCCTGCATGTTAAGCCTTCCCTGCAAGCTGTCTCTAAAACATGGTGAATGCTACACCTACGCTTTTCTCACTTCTTCCAGTTCAGCTATTTGAGAACTCAGAGAAACAGGCAAGATGTGAAAGAGACATGAGGACCCTTTGGTTCCTCTGTTATTCAGGCAGGGGCTGGGGCAATTTATTGCCATATCTGTAAAGCAGTAGTGATCACCGTACAATGGTTAGAGACAACAGTGGACATCTGAGATGGCAAAGTGAGAAAAGGGAACTTTCATACAAGAAACAAAACCTGCAACAGCACTTAAGGTGTTAACTGTATAAATCTTACTGTTTCCAAGCAAGCACATGAAGAAAAGCAGATTCAGAAAATCCCATCAGTGCCCACTAGTAGAAATTTAGACACTGGAATTTTGGCTATAGGACCCCAGCAACCAGTGATGTATTGGGACTAAAAATTGGTCTTGGCATTTACAATACACTGACCCTAATCCAGGCTGTAAGTTCTTATTGAATTTCATTTCCTCCTTGTTCTCAGTACATTTGGCCTGTAATTCAAAATTTGACTGGCTCTCTTGGCATTTGCCAGAATTGCCAATCTGGGATGGCTAGAAATAGAGAGTGAAATATAATAAGCCATATCCATCACAGAGAGTGCAAAGCCTGTATTTTTGTGCAAATGGCTCTGGGGTGGCTCCATTATTATTATTAATTTTACCAAGGGTTGTAGTCTGGTGTCAACATTCCTGGTTTCAATTTTGTTTTGTTTTGTATTTTGTCCAGTTTTGTTTTATGATGGGTGGTATGGTTGTCTGGGGGGGGGGGGTTAATTTTAATTTATTGGTTTTTTTTTTTGGGGGGGGGGGGTTTGTTTTGTTGTTTTGAGAGACATATAAAGCCACTTTCTTGTTTATTATGGAAGGTAGTCAATTAAATTAAACATAATCACAAACAAAGCCAGTGTTAGGCAGTGAGGAATTATACCATGAAAAAAAATATCTTGGACCCATGCCAAGGATGGTGATTGAAGAATCAGTGGAGGCCTCTGCCCTTTCTGCCAACATTAAATCTTATAGGAATCAGATTTGCTGAGACAGAGGGCAGGATCGTTGAATCTGTGAGTGAAATGCATTCTGGTTATGCATATGTTTGCAAGGAGAAGGTGGACAAATGGTTATATTATTATTACCAAAGAAAGAGGCCGGGCAACTTGGTCACACATCAAAAAAATAATGTAGAAGCGCTTTTCTTTTATATAATCCTTTTTCCTAGTTAGCCGTCCTCGTGCCATAGATGTTTAATTGCAAATCTATTCATTCAACCAGAAAACAAAGGATGCTTATTTACAGTGGTCACAGCTGGATGCAATACCTCGCCGGTTGTGTTGCAAATGGATGTATATTCCTCGTCAAAAGTTGCAGTAAGACATATTTAGCCAAATATATAATAACGGAAAAGCAGCTGTTCTAATACAGTGGGGATGAAAGAACAAGCAAACTGTCATTACATTACGCAGTGCAATCTGACGAGACAGCCTGAGGAATCTTTATCGATCATCAGCTGTTGAAGAAACGAGTTGAATTTACTGAGAGCGCCGTGCCGCCGCCCTAAACTGCAGCTACTAGCCTAGCAGTACCTCCTCCTGACCTTACATTCGTTTGTATTTTTCCCCGTTTTAAAAACGAACGGGCAGTGGCACTGAATTTTCGGCGCACTAAAGCCTTTTCTTCGCTTTCCTTATACATAAGCAAAGGAAGTCCCCTACCGGCCCTTTCACCACCGAAGGCCTCGTCATCGCCCCTTTAAGGCGAGACCAGGCAGGCCTGTCTGGAGGGGGAGGGATCACGTGACGTCAACGGAGGGCGGAGCTGGTGGGTTGGTTTGCAAGCAAAGAGACTAGAGAGAGAATCGAGAGAGCACTGCAGGTCAGGCCGGGCAGAGGCGGCTGTGCAGTTGCTGTGGTCCCTTTAAGCCAGCCGGGGAGCAGGACCGTACGCAGTTCTTTGCAAACACTGGTACCCGGTCTTCGGGCAGCAACTAATTAATTCCCTCCCATTCCCCCCCCCCCCTCCCAGCTGGGACAGTGGGGGAAGGGCTGGAGGCTCGCACCTCCTGCCTCGGAGCTCGAGCCTGACGCGCGCGCGCGTTCCTTCCCACGGGAGTTAAAGAAGAAACAAGATGGCTGATGATAAGCGATGAGGAGGAGGACTGCCGGCATCCTTCCCCTTTAAGAGCCAGAGGCGGCCGGTAACCGTCGGCTCGACCCGGGCCCGGCCCGCCGATGGGCAGCTGAGCGCACCCCCCAGCCGTCCCGCCCCCGCAGGAAGAGAGCGCAGCAGGACCAACCCGGACCCCATCCCCCCCCCCCCCGGGATCTCTGTCCATAAACAGCTGAGGAGGAGGAGGAGGCTGCACCAGGCCCTTTATTGTCAGCTCGGGGGGCAACACAAGGGACGCTGGGGGGCGAATTTTTTCCTCCTGCCCCCCCCCCATCACGTGAGCGTCCAGAACATTCAAACAAAATAATTTATATATCCGGAAATAATATATTATATTTATGACCAAGCTGGTGGATTGGCCTTTTTTTTTTTTTTTTAAATCTTTGCTTTTATTTTGGTTTTTCTGAGTGGGGGGTGAGGAGGGATTCTGGGGCACGAGATCTGGTTTGATCGCTGGACGGAGAGCGAAGCAGACCGGGAGCCGCACAAATCGTGATCTGTCAAATGTGTTTTTATTGGAACGGGAGGGGGGAAGGAACAGATTTCTATTTTTTATTGGGGGCAAAAAAAAAAAGTCTTAAAAACAAAATGGCTGAAGGCGGCTGCGATGAGTGTTGCATTTTTCTCTGATCTGATGATAAAAGGCTAAAAAAAAAAAAAGCCACAGCAGCTGCGTGCTCAGTTTGAAGTTTCCCTTCACTGAGCTGAGACTGAGCTCATAAAAAAAAAAAGGAGAGGCACATACTTCTGGGGGTGGGTGTTGGCATTTTCTTTTTGATTTTTAGAAATTAAATCTATATTTTAATATATATGGATACTCGTATACGCACACTTTTTTTGTTTTCTAAATACAGCAGAGAGGAGAATCAAAATGGCTGAGTGAGTCGATCTGCTGGAATTATATATACGTTTCTGTGGTGGGTTTTCCACCCCCCTCTCAGCCTCTCGCCACTTTGCAGGCTGGTCCTAAATGCAGAAATAGGTTTTCTTTCATGTCAGAGGGGGAGAGAAGGAAAGGGGCGAAGGGTTCTGATTAGCAGTCGAGAAATTTCTTGTTTTGCTATCGGAAGAGAGGTGTTGAGGATTTTGTTTTTCTTGAGCTTTTACCATTTTATTTTATTTTTTAGTGCGTTTTAGAAACCACAATATAAATATACTTTCAAGGTTTTTACGACCAAAATAATGTTTTGAAGGAGCATTTTTTTCCGCATCAATTGCTGTTTCGATTTTCTTCTTCCTATTTGCGAAACAAGGAAGGAGTGGGAGGCCTCCTCTTTTTTTTTTTTTTTTCTTTTTTGCTCAGGGCTGGAATTTGATCTGAGTGACTGACCTGTTTTACAGAACTGTGTCCAGAGCACATTGTGAAGCAACGGAAGGAGAGCTTGTTCCCCCCCCCTCCACCCCTTTGAATTAAATCTGTAAGCAAGTATTCAACTTTCATAAAAGAAACCATTTTTGCTATCCACTGGATCTGAGCTCTTTGATTATTTTCCAAGGTAAATGATTTGCCTTTCGGTGAGAGAAGGCGCTGGGAGGAAGTCTGGGCTCGATGGAAATTGAAAAAGGGCACAGAAGCTGTATTTCGAACAGTGAAACTTACTGAATGTCAGTTTATGCTGAAATCCCAAATTGCAGAGGCTTATGTAAAACTTGGACAGGTTTTTTCTTTCGCGTTTTCACTACCAGCCTTGGGTAGGTTTTGATTTATTTTTATCTGGAATCAGAGGATGCAGTGCTTAAAATTGTGGTTTTGAACCAGAAAGCCACTTTTGTTTTCTTCAGAGCGTTTAGCATAAAACCCTCTACTGAACCCCCTATTTTTTAGCTTGGATTTAGGGTTACTGAGATTTAAGATTAAAATTTTAAACTATTTTTTGAGAGCCTTATTAAATATCTGCATATCTCAAGTACAAAAGTTTGAAAAGACTGAGAAAGATGGCTGAGAACTGGAAAAACTGTTTTGAGGAAGAGCTTATTTGCCCCATCTGCCTGCATGTCTTCGTGGAACCTGTTCAGCTCCCTTGTAAGCACAATTTCTGCAGGGGCTGTATAGGAGAGGCCTGGGCTAAAGAAACTGGGCTAGTCCGTTGTCCTGAGTGCAATCAGGCTTATAATCAGAAGCCCAACCTAGAGAAGAACTTGAAGCTCACAAATATTGTAGAAAAGTTCAATTCCCTTAGTGTGGAGAAGGCTCCCTCTGTGTTGCACTGTGTATTTTGTCGAAGGGGCCCTCCTCTGCCTGCACAGAAGATCTGTCTGCGATGTGAAGCCCCCTGCTGCCAGTCCCATGTGCAGACTCACCTGCAGCAGCCTTCTACAGCCCGTGGGCACCTCCTGGTAGAGGCTGAAGATGTGAGGGCATGGAGCTGCCCACAGCACAATGCTTACAGACTGTACCACTGTGAAGCAGAGCAGGTGGCAGTATGCCAGTTCTGTTGCTACTATAGTGGGGCCCATCAGGGACATTCAGTCTGTGATGTGGAGATTCGAAGAAATGAAATAAGAGTAAGTATTTGTTTTCCTTTCTGTCACTGTACTGAAAAACTAGATCAGGTGCCTTATGCCCTTTTCTGCTCCTTTAGTTCTATGCTGTGACTCAGAATACACGATACCAGGTGCCCATCTTACTGGATGCGCACCTGGGCACAAGCTGCCATTGTTCTTGACGAAATGTGAATAATGAAAGACAAAAGTTAGAATGCCTTGATGGAAAAACTTAGGTCACTCATGAGATTGGCTTGTGAGTTTAACCATTTTGAAACTTTGTAGTCTCTCTCTCACTCACACTGCCATCCATCACCACCCCCAGGACTGAGGAGCAGACAGTGAACTGCTTTGAGATCTGCTAGGACAAATTTCAGTATTGCATTGCAAGTTAGGTGTGTCAAACTGGAGCCACCTCTCACCGCCAGAGGGAAAGGAGGGCTAAAACTGTAGATTGTATAAGCATTTTCAGAAAACTCATGCTTTGGAGGTGCCCCTTCTTGATTGTTAACAGTGCAAAGCTCCCAGAGGCAGTTTGCTTATGCTCAGAAGATGGTGGTTTTGTTTTTACTGTAATGAGAGTAAAAATCAAAATTTGGTTATATTTAAACATGCCTCAATGGCCTGTTGAAAGGCTGTATGGTAGTCTTTGTCCTGTAATAGCTTCTCAGCTGTCACCAGTTCCTCAGATGAGCAGCACCAATTTTGTAGTCTTGGATGGTGTCCTAGATAGTAGTAGAGAATGATTAAATGCTAACTGGTTGCATCTGAATGAGCTTGGCTGGTATTGCAGTGATTTTAATTGCTTTGGCCTAAAATACCATTGCAATTTGAGCCCCGGTAGCAGCCTCTGGAATAGGTGCTATGAAGATTTATTTATGTATTAGGATTTATTTACTGCTTTTTTTTTTAAGGAATTCACTGAAGGTGGTGTACAGCAAGAATAAGTCAAGCATAAGCAATAGATAATTGCAGCAGTAAAAATATTCAAACAATACAAAGTATGGCCATAGTATGCTGCATTACAGGGCCAACACAATACACAGGAAAACATTTTAATAGACATAGGGTGTAAGGAAAGATAGAACATATAGACAGAAAAGATATAGTAACAGAAGCAAGAAAATAAGAGACTGGTTAGAGAGTTGCAGATGAGGTCAGAAAGGTATTTGGAGTGGAGGAGTGGCCTAGTGGTTAGGGTGGTGGACTTTGATCCTGAGGAACTGAGTTCAATTCCCACTTCAGGCACAGGCAGCTCCTTGTGACTGGGCAAGTCACTTAACCCTCCATTGCACCATGTAAGCTGCATTGAGCCTGCCATGAGTGGGAAAGCGCGAGGTACAAATGTAATAAAATAAAAAATATTTGAACATTATATCTTGGCTAGGGTAGCAGTGGATAAACATGTCATGCTATAATTGCAGCCTTTTGGGGAATGTATAGCCACTATGTGCCTGCCTCATGTATTTACCCATTGTCACCCCAGAAATTACATCCTCATATAATTTCTTACTGTTAATGTATAGCCCGCCAATACCATGCAAATAGTTCACAATGGGTTATGGTAAGAAACCTGAAGCACAAGACCTCCAAGATTACAACAGATAACAAAGATAATCATTATCAGTCCCGTATTTTTTTAAAAAGTAATGTCTTTAAAACCTTCTTAAACGCATCGTGTATAAAAAGAAAAACCCCAGGCAGGCTGGATTCTGCTGGCCTGATGATTGGGATGGAAGTATTGGAAATCTGGTTTAGAGCTGATAGTGCTGTAAGGCAGGGCTCACAGTCTCAGGAGGGAGCTACCAGATGCTCTCAAGTAGTGTCTGCTGGTTGCCTTTGCACAACCTGATTCTAAAGTGCTGAAGAGTGATTTCTTGATACGCTTCTCAAATGTTTTAGGTTGCAGCCCTCTTTCTTTGTAATAGTTGAAACCCCTCCAACACCCCAGAGATAACATGAACATTAGCATTAACGTAGTTTAAAGTTGAGTACCTCATACCACCTAGCTTGGAAAACACTGTTCTAGGTCAAGAGTAGGCAAAGACGTTGCCATCTACCCAGTTAAGATTCATCTGTGTGGGGCTTTGTTTGTTTTAAACTATTTTGGGGTAAATTGTGACTTTATATGCTAAACTTACACCAGCATGACCTCTCAAACCCCTTCCTGTCCCTATGCCCCAAGCATGTGGAACTCTTATTTTTATTATTATTATATATTTTAAGGTGCTTATGTCCACTACCACCTGGTAGGGTATTACAGGCTGTGTTTCTCATGTTCATAGAAGATGCATCCTTAATTAATTGACATGGGCCCTCTCCCATACCTTTCCACCAGGTGTACTAATAATCCAGAAAACTAGTGAGGCCACTCAACGCAGTTTATCCCAGTCTTTTGGGAAATCTGCTGCTAGAGCCCTGAGCAACCTGGTTTTCAGTGGATTCCCAATGAGCTTTTAGCAAATGCATTCTGCTTTCATTTGGCCTAGGAACACTGTTAATTTGCGTAGGTTGGTTATTTGCTGCTCTTCAGGACTATTTTGTTCTAGGCTTGCTGACCAGGCAAGGATAGCTGGCCTGTGGTCAGAAACAATTAAGCCATTGCAGTGGCAGAATTGTAAGGAAGAATGGTCCTGGAATGCCTTTGCTGTAAATCTTCCCTGGTTTAAGTTTGGGGTGAAGGGTCAGGATAAGTTTGGTTGAACTCATTTGCAGTAGCTCTAGAAGGAAAAAATGAGCTAGAACAGTAATATAACCATCTCTCTACCAGGCTAAAGTAATTTTGGAGTATATTGCTTGACTCTGGATAAAATGTTGAAATCTGCCATTGACTGTCACAAAAAAATAAATTGTGTCTTGGGAACACTCCATTGCGCAAGAGCTTAAAAAGTTCCATTTGTGCCTTCACCTTCCCAGTGCCTTTATTGGATTTGTTTTGGGGCTCTTGACTGTGTCAACAGAAACAGTAAAGACAGCTGGAGCATTTCAGATTAGATGTTACTGTTAATTCCAGTAAATCTAACACTTAGGTCACTTCCTTAAAGCAGCAGGACTGGTCAGAATGCTAGCAGCTTATCAGTTTGTTTTTCTTTCTGGCTTCCTCTCTAGGTGTTATTCCTAGGTCTCCTTTCTTAAGTATTGAATTTTTGATGTTTCTGACTTTTTCAATAAAAGGCAGGACCACATCCTGTTGTTCAAATTCTTCTTCTCTGCATCAGCTTGCCAGACAGTTGTGCTATGTTCGCATTTCAGATGTGTCAGGGTGACGTTTGCATAGGAATCTGATAGGGATCATTGCACAGTACTAAGTTGATTTAAATCACCTATATTTGGAATGACTGTAAGCATTCAGAAAGAAAGCAATAATCTCTGTAAGAATAACATAGAAAAAGTGAAAATTAATTAGGGCCCTGTTTACTAAGCCACGCTGTAGGTGCACAAAATTTTCACCTGCTAATGGTAGACACCCATTATATTCCTGTGCTGAGTAAACAGAGCCCTTTATACTTATAAACAAAATTATAACAAAAATGCTGTTTTAAAGCAAGAGATTAACTTTTGTTTAATCCAAATCTCCCTTTGACCAAGGGGTTTCAGATGATTTTGAGCAGTTGTCCCTGGCATCCATGGAAGTAATTACTTGAAAATATTATGAAAAATTTCAGCATTACTTGAAAATACTTATTAGAACAAAAAGGTGTATATGCCTCTTTCTCACTAGGAAAAAATGTGTTTCCATAGAAGTTACCTTAGTGCCCCCTCCCCCCCCCCCCCACACACGTGTTTTCATAGAAGTTACCTTGGTGCCCCCCCCCCCCCACACACACACACGCGCACACACACAAATCACAGGCACAGAGTGGACATCACTTTTCACTAATCATTGAATGCAAAATCCCTCAGTATGATTGGGGTAAAAAGCTGTATCAAAAGATCTGTCACTGGGTATATCTAGAAAAGATAAGTATGTACCTTGCTAATTGAGAAATAGAGTTTTGGACTTCAAAGAGCTCTTAGAGTAAATATATTTTTGGAGATTTTGTTGAAGATCATTTTGACTTTGGTTACTCATGCTATTAAGATTGAAGGCTTTTGTGATGCAGATTACCGTAAACCTTTTTTGATGCTGTTCTAAAAAATATTTCAATTCTAAGCTCTTTGAAGCTGCAGAGTAAGCTTTACTTCTCAGTTATCAAGATGTGCATACCTGTTTTTTGGATATATTTAGTGATAGATCTTTTGATAGCATATAGCTTATGTACTTATAACTGTTCATCCCAGTCATACTGAAATGCTTTTTGTTTGCAGTGATTATACAAATGTAATGTCTGTTCTACCCATTTATCAGAGGGTCTAAGGTTACTCCTTACTGCTTCCACTTCATGCAAATCTGTTATGAATATTCATTGTGGGTATCCTAAAAACCTGACTGGCTGGGATGCCTCCAGGACCAGATTTGGGAACCAATGTCCTAGGTCCTTTATTAATTAAAAAAAATCTTATGGAAATGAACCACAACTGTGCTATACAAATGGAAGGACCCCTCCTTCCCCTTCAGTTTTTCTCTCCTGGCATGTTCTTGGTTATAGGTTGCTGGTTCTCTTTGTTTGGTTTCATGCTTTTTAGTTTGATCAGTTTGGTTGCTGCATACTGATTTCCAAACAAGAACTATAACGGTGTATCTTTAAACTCTTTTGTGGGTGTCTGAGATCAAAGACCAAGAGGATTTGATAGGAGCACAGATTAAAACACAGCTCATGGGATGGTGGTAGGGCATGTAAATGTCTCATGCATATTCATTGTGGGTATCCTGAAAACCTGACTGGCTGGTGTGTCCTGAGAACTGGCTTGAGAACCCCTGGCCTAGGCTGAAGCCTCTTTCCCTTTGGTTCAGTATTGCTCCTTGGTGTAGGAATTGCTATTGGCATAGGTTGTAGACTTGTAGGGAATCCAGTTGCAGTTGTGCAGGTCATCAGGTTAAATGACTAGTAACAGCTTTTTCCCTTTTCCCTGTTTTCTTTCATGGCCATCCCTCCCACTTCTTCCCATACTTGGCCAGCTCTGGCACAGTCACCAGCCTGAGGACTGGTGGTGGGGGGGGGGGGGGGTCCTTTCTCTGTGTCACCAGCTCTGCTTTTTGGATGCCACGGATTGCCACGCAGATTACAACTTCCTCCCTTTGGGCCTCGGGTGTGCAAGGAAGAACTGCACTGATGGATGGGTTCTTTCAAACCTGAGTCCTCCTTCATTGCAGAGATATGACCTGAACTGTGGTATTGGCCCCTGTAATGGCTGTCTCTTAGTAAGATTTTTGCATACATTCATACAGTTCTTAGTCTTCTGGCTAAGGTCCCAACCATCAGATGACTTTACATCAAAAAGTAAAATAATCCTGTCATGAAACAGGTAGATAATCTTATGTGATGTCTGAAAAACTCTAATTGCTATCAGGCTTTGTGTGCCTAAAAGAAGTAATGACTAATTTCCTATGTGAATTCACTAAGAACCTTCAGCATTGGTCATCTATCTTGATGCATTATTTATGATGGGAAGTCATGTTTGTGTAAATATTTTGAATATGACTAGAGCCAGGTAGGAAGGAGGCCCTGTAGGTCCTTCCCTTTACAGCTTGGGTATTAATTATGCCTTCATTTTGTGTAGAAGCATCTTGTATCGCCCTTGGTCCCTCCCCCAAGTGAGGCCAACCCTCTTAATTAAGAGATTGCTGATGGTGCGGTATGAGGTGATGTACCAGCACTGGACCAGAGGCTAATCTGAAATCTGCAACCACATATTGCTCACAATAATGAGCCTTTGAACATTTGTCTACAATTTTCATTCTTTAGACAGGTCTGAGCTAGTGTTGCTTCAGTTGGCTTGCTGGCATGGATGCACACACAGGATATGCAGCCTGTATGAAAGGGCAGATTATTATTTTTAAGGGTGTTCTTATCATAAATCTTAGTATCCTGGCTCTGTCAGTTGTTGAGAGGAGACAATCTGAATTTTTTCCAAGAGGGAGTAGGGGGAACAAAAAGGAATAAATCTACGTAGAAAGAAGGGTGTATGTTTTGCTAGTGAAAGCAGGATGCTGTCTGCACAATTTTTGTGCTTGGATACTGGTGTGTTGAAAGAATGCTGTATGTTTGCACTGTACAGTATTTCATTAACTGGCTAGTTAATAAATTCCTGCATCAGTTAAAGCATTGTTCAGTCACATATTTAGCCTGCACTTCCTAGGAAGAGCCATGTTTGAAACAGTGTCACTGATTGGTTTGCTCAGTTTATGATGTCATGTGAGGCATCCAGTATGAATCAGTTAAGCATAGTGAAGGTCAGCCCTACATACAATTTTCTAACCTACTGCTTGCTGGATCTGGCTAGTGAGTTATGGTACCAAATACAGCTGCCCATGTGATTTTAGGTACTGTTGAGGTGGGAGGAGATGCTCAGTGACCTGGTAGTATTTTAGACAGAGGGAATCTAAGTGGGTTTGCAGTAGAGAGTTGCACGGGGACAGAAATCTTACCCATCCCCACCCATCCCCGCAAAAATTTAAACCATCCCAACCCGTCCCCACCCATCCCCGTAAGAATTTAATGGTACATAAAAGAAAATTCCAGTCAGCTCCCTCAGTCTCTCTCTGGATTTGAGCCACAGCACTGTAGGCAAGGAAGGAACGGAAGTTGGAACTTGGAACACTCTGGTGCGCACATGTAAGATTTGTCTCTGATTCACTGGCAGTGTGTGAGAGGTCACCACATGCTATTTGCCAGTAGGTCAGGTGACATCTGATTCTTGTGCCTGTGTCAGAGCTGAGGTCTATGCACCAGTCTGGGAGCAAAGAGGATTAATAGTAACATAGTAAGTGACAGCAAATAGACCTGAACGGTCCATCCACTCTGCCCAATAGTCACACTCATGATCAATTCATCATTAAATCAACGAGTGTGATGTTATATACTTGATTATGGTCTTTCTTTCTTTGTTTCTGGAACAAAGACCACAGAAGTCTATCTGGTCCCATCCTTATGTTCCAACTGCTGGAGTTGCCATCGAAGCCCACTCCAGCCTATTCATGTTCTCATTTGTGGGACACAGACCGTAAAAGTCTGTCCAGCACTGTCCTCATGTTCCAGCCACTGAAGTTGCTGTCTTAAGCCCTTTCCAGCCCATCCTACACCAGATTGCCATGTATGAGACACAGACCATACAAGTCTGCCAGGTATCAGCCCTAGTTCATCACAGCCAGAGTCGCCATCTAAGCGTCACTTGACACATCCACACACATGCAGCCATTTAAGGTTAGCTTTATATAGCTTCCATTTTCTAATTAGAGATCCTCTGTGTTCATCCCATGCCTTTTTGAATTCCGTCATCATTTGTGACTACCACCCACCTCCTTAATGGAAGACTTTCCACATTTATGCTGTTAAAGCAAGGAAGAAAAAGAGGAGGAGGAGGAGACAGCACTCAAAGAAATTGGTATTCAGTAGATGAGAGGCTGGTGCAGGTGCAGCTTACACTTCCACGGGAAGCCCGCAGAACTGCTTCCATCCCCGTGGGAACCCTGCAGGAACTGCCTCCGTCTCCGAGGGAATCCTGCGGGTTCCGCGGGATTCCCGCGAACCCCGTCCCCGTGCAGCTCTCTAGTTTGCAGGGTACATGCGAACTGGAGGAGTAAGTTCTTTGGTAAGGCTGGTGCAAGGTCTCCATGGCTAGAGATTTTGGTTGGTCTTCTGTGGGGCTGAAGCTTTGGAGTGGCCGCAGATTGCCTTGTACAGTGCTAAAAATGAAAATAGAAATGAGCATGGTTGATAGTAGAAGCTGTGTGATGGGCATCAGAAGACAGACTATCCGTTTTCCATCTTCTGCTGAAATTCTGTTTGTGCAACAAAGCTTGAGAGCTGCAGGCAAGTTTACAGGGGAGAGGTAGAGTAAGAGGTTACTACTCCCATTCTACAAAAGCTGTAGACCTTATAGCAAGGTGTTTGTGGAGTGGGGGTGACTGGATGTGTCAGTAAGCTGTGTACAGTCTGCTTGCAGGGGCATTTTCGAAAGAGAAGGGCGCCCATCGGGAGATGGGCGTCCTTCTGTCAGGGTCACCCAAATCGGCATAATCAAAAGCTGATTTTGGGCGCCCTCAACTGCAGTCTGTCGCGTGGATGACCAAAGTTCATGGGGGCATGTCCGAGGCGTAGCGAAGGCAAGACTGGGGTGTGCTTAACAGATGGGCGTCCTCAGCCGATAATGGAAAAAAGAAGGGTGTCCTTGACAAGCATTCGGTCGACTTAACTTGGTCAATTATTTTTCATGACCAAGCCTCAAAAAGGTGCCCAAACTGACCAGATGACCTCCGGAGGGAATCAGGGATGACCTCCCCTTACTCCCCCAGTGGTCACCAACCCCCTCCCACTATAAAAAAAAAAAATAAAAAAAATCTTTTTTTGCCAGCCTTTAATGTCATAACCAGCTCCATGACAAGCAGTATGCAGGTCCCTGGAGCAGTTTTAGTGTGTGCAGTGCACTTCAGGCAGGTGGACCCAGGCCTATTCCCCCCCTACTTGTTACACTTGTGCTGGTAAATGTGAGACCTTCAAAACCCACACGAAACCCACTGTACCCACATGTAGGTGCCCCCCTTCACCCCTTAGGGCTCTGGTAGTGATGTACAGTTGTGGGGAGTGGGTTTTGGGGAAGGTTTGGGGGGCTCAGCACCGAAGGTAAGGGAGCTGTACACCTGGGAGAAATTTCTGAAGTCCACTGCAGTGCCCCTAGGGTGCCTGGTTAGTGTCCTGGCATTTGAGGGGGACAAGTGCACTACGAATGCTGACTCCTCCACCTTTTTGAGATGGGTGTCCTCGGTTTCCATTATCGCCGAAAACTGGGGACGACCATCTCAACATTTAGGTCGACCATCTCTAAGGTCGACCTAAATGTTGAGATTTGGGCGTCCCCGACCGTATTATCGAAACGAAAGATGGACGCCCATCTTGTTTCGATGATAGCGTTTTCCACGCCCCTCCGCGGGGATGCCCTCAGGAAATCTTGAGCGCCCTGTTCGATTATGCCCCTCTGGTCTCTTTTTGGGCAGCTCAGTTATGGGTGGGACTGCTGTGCGTAATTGCTGGAATGCAGGTCTGGGGGAGTTTCTGGATGAGATGGGAGCTGAAATGACTCAGATTCAGTCTGTGCCTGAACTCCTGTGAGAGAACAGAGAGCCAGTGTTCTCAGGCTGAGGAGCAGAATAGTAATGCTTAACAAATGAGGCAGATTCAGTTTGCAGTTTAATTTAGATGTTTGATTTCTCAATCCTATGCATCTCTTCTCTGGCCAGGAGTGGCTTGTGCAATCGGCAAGAAATGCTTTGAATGTACTGACAATGTAAACGTAGCATATACTGAGCAAGAAAGGGAAACAAATGTTCCGTATACAAGGTTGTATCAATAGTTCCCAGCAAAGTGTGTAGCCACTTGTAGAGGATAAAACCTTTCCTGCTTTTGTTTCATTTTATTTTTGTCTCCCCTTTTGAAATAACTGGGAAGAACTGTGGTTTTGAATGTTGGAAGGCATGCTGTTGCCAGGCAGACTAGCGTGTAGAAGTCCTGGGGGGGTGCAGGGAAGCAGTGGCAGCCCTGAGAGGTATTTTGCTGTCCTCTCTGCACGGCGTCCATGGTTCTTTTGCTTTCCTTATTCGGTTGACAAAGCACTAATGGCAGAAAGCTAAAACACAAATCTCTGAAGGCATTTAGGAGCCCTTTCACTCAGCTGCGTTAAGTTCTAATGCGTACCTAACGCAACTTAAAATGGTGTACCACAGAATGCGCTCAGGTGGTAACTTCCAAACTAGCACGCACGGGCCCAGGCACTAAATATATATTTTTTTGTGAGGGGGTGTGTTGGTGAGGGGGGGGCAGAGTACCAGTCAGTTAGTGCAGGATTAATGTGAGCCCCTACTGCCTACAGAATGGGTGGCAGTACATGCTCATGTGGTATTTTTGTAAAATGACTGCACGCTAATTGCGGCAGTGCGTGGCTATTCAGAAAATAGAAGATTGGCTGTGGTAAAAATGGCCTTAGCATGCAGGAAAAATCCATATAAGGGCAAGCTAAGGCTACGTTTTGCTGCAGCTTAGTAAAAGGACCTCTTAGTTCTTAGCCTACTTCGAAATCGTATCAGCTGCCTTTTTTTGGGGGGGGGGGGGGGGAGGGGGCAGGGTAAGGAACTGGTATCAACCGTGTACTTTTAAAAATATTGAAGCAGCATTTTGAGGTAATCTGTTTTCCTGCTTCAGATAGATCCCCCCCCCCCCTCCCAATCCCCTCTTTAAAGAGAAATTTGATGATTCTAGTTGTTAGGAAGAAGGTGAACAACTGAAACCCAAGGCAGTTGCACCAGAGCTGTTGTAAAGGGCCGGTGTTCCTGCTCTCAGACAAAAGGATTCTTTCTCTGTGTGGGTCCCTTTGTTCTCCTGTGCCTGCACAACATTCAATCAAGGAAAGCTAATTTAGTTCTGCTTCTACCAATCTGTTTTAACACTGCTGATTTTCATCAGTGCTGTAGCTTGGGAGTTGAAGGGTATAAGGGTAGTAGTCGTGTCTAATGCTTACCATTTCTTTAATTTTTTTTTTAAATGTGTTTTGTTTTCTGTGGCCCACAGTACATAGTTCAGTAGTGGGGTTCGAAGAGCTGTTAGTACAGGTTTGTGGATGAAATAAAAAGGCAAACAAAAATACTTTGGCCCTAAAGCTAAGTTCTGTGTATTTTTTTTTTTTTTGTGGAGTGGGAGTGAGGAAGAAAGGAAGTTAGATGATTCAAGGACATCAACAAAGAACACAGCTAAGGATGAGTTCTTTATTTTGTTTCTCTATAAATGGCAGTATTGGTGCAGTTTTAATGGTTTAACATTTCATTTGGGTCATTATTAAAGGAAGAGGTTACACAGCAGCTGTCTCCTGCCCCCTCCCCCTCCCCCCAGCATGTATAGTTCACGGTCTTTTTATAAACATGTAAATAGTTCAACTTATTGAAGAGTTTTTTTTTCCTCTGTTAAATATATTGTGGTATTAAATAAATTATGGTGTTAATAGGGATATACAGTAGACTGGGTAGTAAATGAAGACTTCAGGTCAGTCATAGGTTGGATGAATTGTTTAGATTATGCATAGTGAAATGTCATCTTGTGAAGATCTGATTAAGGGCTCCTTTTACAAAGGAGAAAGGCAGGGACAAATCAAACTCGGATATACATATACAGTATTACATACCATGTAAAATGAGTTTATCTTGTTGGGCAGACTGGATGGACCGTTCAGGTCTTTATCTGCCATCATTTACTATGTTACTATGTATGTGGTAGAAAGTGGCCTTAGATTGCCCTTATGTCGGTCTCTCCCACAGGCTAAGGCCATTTCTAATGCAGCTGGAGAATGGCTGGCTGATTTTCTATTTTCCTATGTTGCCAGTGTGCGGTCATTATTTAAAAAAAAAAAAAAATTATTGTGTGAGCCCTTACCGACACCTGTTTTTGAAGGCGGTAAGGGCTTGTGCGCTAATCCTGCACTAATCGCTGCTGATTAACACAAACACCCACTCTCCATCCCCAGACAAGGCCCCTTCTGCAGTTTTTATTACATGGTTTGCATGTGCAGATCGCTAAATTACTGCGGGACGCCTCGGAGCATCTTGCGGTAAGCACACGCAAGTGCGTACTGCAGTTTTTCTTTTTTTTAAAGGAGCTTAAGTCTTGGCTGCATTGAGGGACAAATGTCCTGTCCTTAGCACAGTACATTAAGAATGATTATATTGCTGACCTTCGTTTACTGGAAAAGATCTTCAGCTTTGAAAAGTGAGGCAACTGACAAATGTATTAACAGAGATATGATTTTAATAAACTCTTGGAGTTGCCTCTTCCCTTTCAAAAAAAATGTTCTTTCCCTTCATGCATGATTGTGTATTTTGTGTTTTCTGTTACTGAGTTGTATCGCTGAACAAAAATGTACTTACCCCTCCTACCACCACCTTGGTTTTTTTTGGTATTTGTGAGTAGGTGAAGTGCATGTGCTGAGGGAGAGACACTTGGGCAGTGGCTGTTACAGAATACAGATGTCTTCATGTTTCCATGGGTTTGAATTAGTCAAATTATAAAAGGTTAGCACACAAAATCTGGCAGAAGAGAAGTAGTAGGAGGTGAGGCCAACCCCCTCCCCCAAATACCCCCCTGAAGTCTAGCACTCAAGTACCACTCCCATCTACAGAGCAACAGATTTTAACCCCACTTCTGCTATTCAAGGCCAGCATGAAATTATTAGAAAAGGTCAGCAGGGGCACACATGAGCCTCTCTGGCTGCATCCTTGCTCCATCCTCCAAACCCCTAAAACAGTAGATTATCATGGCCGCAATGATCCAATACCATAATGGGGGGGAGGGGGGGGGAGGATATTTTAACATATGGCAGAAAAAGATGCCAGGCATTCAGACTGAATTGATTACCCCCAATTCAGAAACCCCAAGTGGTCTTTCAGTAAATAACTGCAAATGATACAATCTTTCTTGAAGCCGGAGGGCCTTGCAAGAAATCTAATTTAAAAAAAAAAAAGGGTGGGTGATGAGCTTATTGTTATTGACCAGAGACCCCATTCACCACTCCTCCTGCAGTCAGATGTAAGGATTCCAGCAAGATTTACTGAGAAACTGGAACTTTAACACTCATTTTTCTCTCATCCGGCATAGGAAGAGTTGTAAAAGGCAAGGCATGGATAAAGCAACTAGCACAGATGCAGTATCCCTGATTATATGCTGAAGGAGGAAAAGAGTATTTGGATGCTAAACACAGGATAATGAGGAGCTGTCCCTGACACAAGGTCAGGTTTTTGGGAAAATAAGCCAGCAAATTGCTATATACCCTTTCTTCTTTGACACAGCGTCTAGATGTGACATCTGAATTCACCCTCACCTCAGAATTCTTTAGGGTCCTGAACAAACCCTGTCTTAGACGTAAAATTCCTTGGTTCTGTTTATTTACGTTTGATTACCCACTCAATAAACATACTTTGAGCAATGTGTATCCATCAATATTAAAATACAATACAATTCTAAAATCTAAAATAACAATACAAATCAAGTCAAACAAAATAACCTAAAAACAGTAAAAACAACTGTTTTCTAATCTAAAAAGCTTTGTTTATAGCAAACACTTAAAAGCTTAGCTTCCCATCAGAGTAGCCAAGAGTTTGTCTCCTAACTTTGTATCAGCTTCTCACATACAATATAGCAAAATGTAACTCTTAAAATTTAAGAATGTTGTGAACATAATTGCTGATGGTTACAGCAATTAGTGGTGGAGTGGTGGCATATTGTAGGTGTCAAACAAAAAGGGCTTGTCTTATCAGCTTACTGTTCTGCACCAATGTGTTTATTTATTTGGATTTTGCTCATAACCTTTTTCAGTAGTAGTTCAAGGTGAGTGATATTCAGGTCATTTCTCTGTCCGTGGAGGGCTCACAATCTAATTTTGTACCTGAAGCAATGGAAGGTTAAGTGTCTTGCCTAAGATCACAAGGAGCAGCAGTGGGATTTGAACTGGCCACCTCTGGGTATCAGGACTGGCGCTCTAACCACTAGGCTACTCCTCCACTCCTACCAGCAGATGGAGGTAGAGAAAACTGAGTTTTACCAGCGACCCCACTGGTATAAGACTGGTGGTGCTCCCTGGAAAGATCCACTATTTTTCTCCACCTTTCAGTAGGTAGTAATTACTGCTGTGTGTGTTCGGTCCCTTGGCACACAGCGTAGTCAAGTTTGGTAGAGTATGGAGTTTCTCTGCCGGGGATGCTGGCAGTGAAGCACTGCATACAAGAGCCGTACACTCAGCATTGCTGCCGGTTCTGTCTGCCCACAGTGTGATGGGCCGTTTCCAACTTTGGAAACGTGTTGGAGAGGGCCACTGGAGCGTGTCCTCTTCCAAAGAGACTGGATTGAGCTGGGCAGTGTCCTGGTCTATTAGATGTCCGGAGACCCGGGCGGTGGGTTTGCCCAGTGAGAATTTCTGCTGCTCTTGGAGGGGAAGTTTGTCAGAGTTATGTCGGACAATGCCACGGTGGTGGCTTACATCAACAAGCAGGACGGGACCTGGTGAACATGGCCAATGCTGGACAGACTTCTACTTACTGTATACCATCTTGAGTGAATTCCTTCAAAAAGGTGGTAAATACATCCTAATAAATACATTACTCTGTGCCCTGAAAATGGCAAGGACAAATCAAGATCATGTATATATAGTATTAAACTCGTAGCATCCGCTATGATGTATCTTTGTTGGGCAGACTGGATGGACCGTACAGGTCTTTTTCTGCCGCCATCTACTACGTTGCTATGTATTCCTCTCTACCAAAATTATTAAATACCTTCAGAAACTGTGGTGCAGCCACTTCAGAGGTGGAACTGAGGCTGTAAGAACTGTATGTTGAGGAAGGTTATGGGAAGTAATAAGTAAAGGAGGATGTAGAAGGCAGGTTTATTTGGGGGGTGGGGTGGAGGAGGAACTCTGTTATAACCTGAAGCAGTACTTCTTTGCTAGCTACTGCATTCCCATCTCTTACCTTCCCTTCTTTATGTAACAGGGATTGGTTGAACTGACTTAGGCCTTTAAGTCCAGCATCTGGTTGGGCAAACTTATCAGTGCTGTGTGACAGTGTTTGGAGAGAGTGAGATGTTAACTTTTTTTTTTTTTACAGGGCCTAGTCACCATAGGTTTTCTGCTTGGATCATGTGTCTGTGTGGTGAATCAGAGTAACACTCACAATGAGACAGTTACACCTCCGTAAGCAAGTTGCTATTTAGGGTGGGGGTTAATGCTTTGCTCAGAAGCACAGAAAATGTCACTGTCGGTGAACAGTTTTTAGCATGGGCTTTAAACAGTAAGATGGAAGGGGAGGGGGAATTCCTTTTTGTTGATCTTCAGGTTTATTTCTTTTTCGTGCCAAAGCTGAAAGATAAAATATTCAGTTTCATATACTTTCAACTTCTGGATCCAGCAGTTTTTTTTCTTCCTTCTCCTCTTCAGAACTTGGGGGGGGGGGGGGGTTAGAATCGGTGAATAGGACCTTCTATTTGCAGTTTGCCTGTCTCTTCCCTCCCCCCTTCCCAAAACGTTAATAACGTAGATGGGAGTCTAGGATTTTTTTTTGTTTTGTTTCTTTTCAGTTCTGAAAAGGAAGACAAAGAAAATGAGCTAAATAACTCGGCTCAGCCATCTTGGAGCTGATGATGGTGTATGTCATCTTGGAGATGCCAGCCATCCATCTCTCCTTGCCAGAGGCTGTGAATGCAGCATTTGCACCCACACTTTACCCAGGCAGTTAAAATTGTACGCAGGCACTTGGCATGGGACCAATCCCACTCCTGTACTTTTATAAAAGAAAGCTATGCTTAGTTCACAATTTCCTTCTGCAAGATTACAGAATGCAAATAAACCTATGCTCCACAATGCATATTTTAATTAATGAAATTTTGAAAACCACCTGCTGTGGCTGGGCCTTAAACTATATCTGCCAGCAAAGTAATTTCTAGTTCTTTTGCTTAATCTTTCCTTCCCCACTAGCTAGTCACTCCATGTGAGGGAGCGCTGGCCTTTGACTTTACTGCAATCTAAGGTTTCAGCTTGGTTGTCATGGATACGGCTGAGTGGCCAGCAGTAAACATCTGGAAGTGGCAGCTCTGCCGTTAAATTCCTTGTGACATCACAGTAGAACTGGTTCCTGAATCATTGTCATGGAATGGGGGCTTGCCATTCTCGGTTAGCAGCTGTGACCTCTGTCACAGGGTAAGATAGCAAGAACTTTCCAGTTGCTAGGTGTTGTGCAAAGACTGCCTCTGTCAATGGGTGTCATTGCAAATTTGGACTCTGGCTGCTTTTGATATGATAGTAACTAGAGAAATACCTCACTAACTTTATTGTTTTGGCACTTGTTCTTAACAAAATATGGTATGTGTTAGTGAGAGAGAATTCCCCTACCAAATAGGCATTAAGTGCACATAGATTGTAATCTTGGCAGCTCTGGAAGAGATGAAGAACATTGTTTAGTTTCCTGCTTAGTGACCAGGATTCCTAATCTTTGTTCCCAAAACAGAAATGGTATGACTGTTGTGCTTCCAAGAAGGTAAAAGCAGTGAAGAGAGATTACAACTCTGAACAGCAGTGGTGTGACAGCACTGAATACCCAAAAAGGTTGGGGTAACCTGCATCAAGATTCCATGCGTAGAATATTTTACTTCTAAATGAGCATGGGGAGGCTGGAACTGTATTTGCTAGATGTATCCCATGGAACACGTCTCCCTCCTTCATGCCTTCACACTTGCTTAGTGCCCTCCTCTCCCTCCCATTCTAAGCCCACCATTAGCTCAGTAGTCTTCAAAATGGTGGCATGTGTGCCTTGTGTCCTAATACAGAGGTTTTCAACATGCATTACTTGTACCCCAAGGCTGGGTATGTGAAACCTCTATAGGGGGTACATGGCAATTGGTAGAGGACATTCCTTACTTACCTCCTGTTATTACCATGGCCATGCTCCTGTTTTTCTAGACCAGCAGCAGCAAAACCTAAAGCAGTCCCTGGGCCATGGTCTTCATGTACATTCAGTTGGCTCCGTTGATCCCCTTCCTCTAAACAGGAAGTTGACATCAAAGGGGGCAGGGGACCTGCAGCGCTGACAGTATACGGATGGACTGTGTCTCAAGGATTGCTTTAGATTCTGTTGTTAACGCTCCTGATCTGGAGAAGTGGCAGCAGTGGTGGAGGGGAAGGGGAACAAAGAGGCTGAGGGTAGACTTGGGGGGGGGGGGGGGGAGAGAGAAAGAGGGGGAAATACTGGATGGAAGGGTGGGAAGAAGACAGTTTGTGAAAGACTTAGGACTAAAAGGAAGAGAAATAGAAGAGTTGGGTTGGGGGAAAGAGATGGAAAGCTGTAGGTAGGTTCAGTAAAAAGAGGGAAGTGAATACTGGACAGAGGCAGAAAAATAAATTGAAGAAAACTGAAAGGAAAAGGAGAGAGAAAAATGAAGAGTTAAGAGAAGTTGGAGGAAATCATAAACCAAAGCTTAGACCAGCATAATTAGAAAAATAAAATGACCAGACAACAAGGTAGACAAAGCAATTTTATTTTCTATTTTGTGATTAGAATACATTAGTTTTTTGGACTGTCCATTTCAAAATCTCTGCTGATTGGAGCTTGAGAGTACTCGATTGAAATTCTTGACTTAGGGGGTTCTTGACTTGAAGTTGAGAAACACTGTCCTAGTGTGTATTATGGTGTGCTTATTCAACAGCTCAAGGCACCCCCTGGTAGCCACAAGAAATTTAGCATCAGTAGGCAGCCACCACCAAGGCTTGTTACATGTAGAGGTAGCATAAACAGCCTGTCAAAAATGATATACTGTAATTCAAAGCTTTCTAAAGCCTGACAACACTAACAAATACCTGAGTGTTCTCTTGCTCTTCCAGATATCCCCTTGCAGCTCATCCCTTCCTGCCCCACCATGAGGTTTACTTTGGGCCTTGTCCTCTTCAACCCCTTAATCTCCTTATGGCTGCTGTATACCAGGTGCAACGTATGCAGTCTGCATTGACTCCTTGCTGTGTGTCTTGAGTACCTACACACAGCCCTGAAAAATACAACTCGCAGTCCCAAAAGATCATGGCACAAACTCTTTGATGTAGAGAAAGGGAGTGTGTGTTTCGGTCTTTTCCCAGCCTCATTACCCTTTGTGGGTATTATTGCAAAGCTTCATAATAAATGAACCCTCTGGACCCTTTTTGTATCTTAAGTATTATTCTTACAAGAATCAAATGTGAAGAGGGTAAGGCCTGAAATGGCCTATGAATGAGTGGAGGTGGTGAAAGATTTTGGGCATGCCTGGGAGAGATGTTGGAGACCAGTGGAAGGAAAGGAGTTGTGACGTTGGGTAAAAGACGTGGAGAAAGGGGAACTGTTGATAGCTTGTGTAGGGGAAGTTGAATGTGCTTTTACCTCAAATGAACAAATATACCGGGGCAGCATTTAAAAAAGGAAAATGTACCAAGAATAGCAGGTATCTTATTTACTAACGTGTTGTCTAGTTTGACAGTTGGCAAAAGTGAGTTTCAGGGTCATGTTATTGTTGAACTAAGAAGGGTGAAGGATAAAGTCTCCAAGCAGTGGTCTTAGTAGTATATAAGCTCACATTCAGTTTCAGCCTGTCCTCCATATCTGCCTCATGCATTCTTCTCTTCCTGCTGGGATGGTAGCAGTTGCTATTAAAAATCCACTTTAACCTAACCTCATGCCTTAATACTAGCATTCATATAATCTGTTGTCCTAATCTAAGGGTTTCTTTCATTCACATCTTTTACACCCTCTGTCACTCATTCTGATACCTCATGAACTCTGTGCTTGCTTTCGCAAATTTTTACATGCTTGTACATGTTTTCAGAGACAGATTTTCTGTGTTACAGTACTCTAAATCCAGCTTAGACTAGTTGGATGCGTACCATCAGTAGAGATGTTAAATAAGACTTGATAGCTACACAGTCTCAAAGAACCATTAGTGCTTCAAATCACTGTCTTCATATTTCTCATGTACTATTTACAGCCACACCAAATACTTTCTACCATGGCTTTGTTTTATTTTTGTTGTAGGTTTTATGTGTGTGGATTTTGCTTTTTAATAGATGATCTGACTCATGTACACTTCTGACAGAACCTGAGTAGCTAGCTTTGTCCTGCAGCGCCAGGGCAGCTGTATGGAAAGGCTGCCTGCAGTCTGCCCCAGGCCTTTTCCTCTTACCCACCTTGTTCAGAAGGGTCAGAATGGGTCAGAGGGAAAGGTCTGGTGCAGACCACAGATAGCCTTTCCATATGGCTTCTGCTGGCGCAACTGGGCAAAGACTTCCTGCAAGGGTAAATCAGGTTGCAAGGGAAGGGGGGGAGAGATTCCAGACCGACCAAGCGAGGAATGGAGGTTAATTATTGCGATTAATAATTAATACGTAACATGTAGTCCTTGTTTCTGTGTTTCCTTCTGTTAGAAAAGCGGAACAAGTAAAACTGCTACATATCCTGACACAGAATCTACACTTTAGCAGAATACACCACAACAAACCATGGGCATTCCCTCCCAAATACAGAATAAGGAACCACATGTTAAAAGCAGAAATATGCAGAGAAAAACTGAACTCTGCTCTGCTCTGCTATCTACTGGCGCTTATCTCTTTACTCCTTTTTACTGCACTAAAGGAGGGAAGGGACTATATTAGGGAGCAAGAGGCTCTGCTCAGTCTGCTATAGCCTCACTCCCTCTTCTGCTTCTGAAACTACATAGAAAGGTAGGGATGGGACTTAATTTTGAGAGCAAAGTAATTCTTTTTTTTTTTTGTTTTGTTTTTTTTGTTTGTTTGTTTGTTTCAGGCTTACTGTCTCTCCCAGTCCCTACTCAGGTTCTATCAGAAGTGTAGACATAAAATGAGTCGGACCATTAAAAAAACAAAAAACCAAACACATACATACAAAAAACCTAGAACAAAAATAAAATAAATCCATGCTAGAAAGTTGGTGTGGCAGTAAATACTACATGAAAAATATGAAGGCAGTGATTTGGATTGCAGCTCTGAGGGCTGAGGTTGGGCAACCCTGATGTAGTGTATCTAGATTTTTCACAAAGCTTTTGATAAGTTTTTCATGTGAGACTCCTGAGAAAATTAGTCATGGGATAGGAGGCAATGTTCTCTTGTGGATTAGGAATTGGTTATTGGAGAGAAAACAGGGGGTAGGGTTAAATGGTCATTTTTCTCAATGGAGGAGGTGAATACTGGAGTGTCGCAGGGATCTTTACTGGGATGGGTGCTATTTAACATTTATAAATGATCTGGAAATTAGAACAAGTAAAGTGATTGATCAGTTTAGTGTCTTCTGTAAATTTAAAGTTGTTAGAATATATGTGAACTGTGAAAAATTGCAGGAAGACCTTAGGAACTTGGAAGATTGGGCATCCAAATACATAGTAAGTAATAGCAGATAAAGACATGAGTGGTCCATCCAGTCTACCCAACAGTCACATTCATTACCAATTCAAGATTAAAATCAACAGTGAATGTGCGATAATATACTTGATGGTGGTCTTTTATTTATTTATTTTTTTTTGAAGATGTCTCAACACCAATAACAAAATGCAGAGCTTTGCTGTCATAGACAACCCAGACAACAATCGGAAACTTCAGAATATATAAAATACTGTGTAGTAGAACAGGTAGACGTGAATTGCTTGTTGACTAGGGCCACGCAATGAAGCTACAAAATAGTAAATTTAAAATGATTTGGAGAAAATATTTCTTCACTCAATGTGTAATTAAACTCTGGACTTCATTCCCTGAAGATGTGGTAAAAGCAGTTAACGGAGGTTTAAAAAAGGTTTGGATATCTGCCTAAAAGAAAAAGTCCGTAAGCCATTATTAAAATGGACTTAGGGAAAATCCAGTACTTATATCTGGGATACGCAGCATAAAATGTATTGTACTGTTTTGGGATCTTGCCAGGTACTTGTGGTCTGGATTGGCCACTGTTGGCAACAGGATACTGGGCTTGATGGACCTTTGGTCTGTCCCGAATGGCAACACTTATGTACTTATATAACATCAGACTAGACAGCCAAAGACTGTTTCCGTTATAGTGCTAAACAAGAGCTACTGGTGTGTTTTGTAATGAGGACAACAGTGCAACAGCAACACCCCATCCACCCCATGGGCTGCATCCTACAGCAGTAAAAGAAAAGAAATAATAATAATTTCCCCAAATTCAGAAGTCGAAGGTAGTTATGAGAACCATTAGAACTATTAGATTGTAAGCTCTTTGAGCAGTGACTGTCTGTCTTCTATGTTTGTGCAGCGCTGTGTATGCCTTGTAGCGCTATAGAAATGCTAAATAGTAGTAGTAGTAGTAGTAGTATGAGAACCAGTTGCACAATTCACAGAACTGCTGACAGCCCTTAGGTACAGGAGTCCTATATTGAGAATCCGGCCAAGTCGCCATCAGGTTCAGCCATGCAGCTGGAGATGGTGCTGCCAGGGTAAGAAACATTTCTTAGCCAAAAGTACAGACAGTAAGACAAATTGACATTGAGCATCTGTGTGCCCTTGTTCCTTAAGAGGCAAATCATTCCCCATCAGCAACACACAATAGGACCATTCAAGCCTCATTTGAAGCACTCGCAGATCAGAACCCCTGCAGGGCTGGGCACTCCAAGAAGGAGTGCAAGAGGGTACCAGCCCCATCCGACATCTAGGGTAGTGAGGGTCCTCCCAAAGCCCCATCTGAACCCCCTTCTGCCTAGTTCTATGAACTCTGTGTAAGATCTTAAATTGGATAATCTGAAGTAAAGCGTTAGGGGTGGTTCCCATAATTACATCAAAGCAATTCTGAAGGTGTTTGATGGGGATAGTCTTGGCCATATCAAGTCCCCCGAAAGAGTCTAAATGGGGGGCTTCCCTATTGTCCCTTCAAATCTGGTACCACTAAGAGAGCCTGTTCAACATAGGCAGGAATTGGAGAAATACCTGGTCCAATTTTGTGAGATTATGTGGCCCTACTGCCACATCATGGATAAATAATAATGGTGGGCCTGTTAAAACGCAAAAAAGTGATTGCTAGGGAGGGCCAATGCCTGTCGGAACTGATCAAAAGATGGAAAATAACCACCCCCGACCGACTCTAATTCCCCTATATATGTGTTGTCTCCATCGCGCCAAACCCCAAAAGGGGAAGCACCCACTCTGGCCGGGAAATTAACATTGCCCTGTAATGTCAAGAAAGGGCTGACCTTCCGGGCACCACCCACTGTATGCCTCCACCATGACCAAGCTCTGCCCAAGGCCTGCAAGTAAGTGTTACTCTTTGTCGCCGCCATGTTTAAAGTAGTCCGTATTGCTAATCACATTAAAAGCCAAATAAGGCGCACACCAGCTATTCCAAAAATCTTTAGGGGCAAAAACAGCCTGGTGGCTATGGAGCTCATGAATCGATTTCATCAATGTGGCAACATTGTACATCCTGAGGTCAGGCAATCGAACCCCTCCAAAACTGCAGTCCAAGATTAACTTTGAAAAGCTGATACGTGGATGTCTGCCATGCTAAATAAAGGAACTGGCACTGGACCTATAAAGCCTGTCATCTTGTGGGGTGACCCACAGTGGAAGCATCTGAAGAGGATACAACAGCTTTGGAGGAAGCACTATCTTAAGCATGGCCACCCGACCCAGAAAATTAACCGGGAGATCCCTCCACGTAACACAAAGCTGTCAAACGGCTTCCAACTAGTCACCCACATTCTTTTTATATAGCCAAGTTGGGGTCCGCACTTAAGAACACACCTAAATATTTAACCCTTACCTCCACCCAGGAGATAGGGAAGTTTGGCATCTGAGCACACCAACATGGACAAGAGAATAGGCAAAGTCTCAGATTTAGTAAAATTAATCTTTAAATCTGCAAAAGCCCCAAACTCACAAATAATCCGCATAATTCTGGGCAGATTATCGGATGCCTGGTCAGTGATGAGGAGCATATCATCCGCAAACAAGTTAATATGATACTTGGACTCTCCAAGCTGAACACCCAGCAGATCCCTAGACTGATGGATTTTTGCCACCAAAGGCTCCAAAGAGAGAATGAATAGGAGCGGGGAGAGTGAGCATCCGTGATGTATGCCCCTGCCCAAGTAAAGCACTGGGGACAGAGAATCATTAAGGATGATTTGTGCAGAAGGATTCATATAAAGAACCAGGACCCATTGCAAGAATGGTCCCCTGATACCAAAACGTGCTGGAACCCAAAAGTAACTCCAAATCACCTTGTCAAATGCCTTTTCTCCGTCCAGGCTGGCCAGAATTGCATTCTCGGAGACAGTCCCCCCCCCCCCCCCCCCCCCATAAGGAATCCAAAGGACTTTCAGGATGAATGTCCTGGTTAAACAGAGAGATGGGACGATACGATCCTACCTGCGCAACATCTTTTCCCGGTTTAGGTAAGACTGTAATAATCATGTAATTCATAATAGAAGCCCATCATTTCCTGGGTGGTATGCAGGTCATCGCACATAGCCAGAAAAAGCTGCAGAAGCAGATCTTGCAAGATTTTGTAAAATTCAGAGCCAAGACCATCTAGTCCGGGAGTCTTAGCCAGCTTAGGTCTCCCGAGGACTAGCTGCACCTCCCTCCCTAAGAAGGGAGCATTAAGCTTCTACACTTGAGCTTCTGATAAAACAGAGATCCAATGACTGAAAAAAGGAGGCACAGGCCTGTTCATCAAAATGACCTTTATTATACAGGGATTTATAAAAATGATCAAAGGCCTTAGCTATTTCCTCCTGCCTAGTGAACATCGTACCCGTCTCCCCTGTATCCAACTAATATAACTTCCCAAGCGCTGCTTCACGAAAGAAGCCAACAGTTTCCCTGTTTTGTTGCCCCACCAGTGTAACCGATACTTATACAACCGAATACTGTGACTAGCTTGTTGATCTAAGGCATCCTGTAGTTGGTGCTTCGCTGTCATATATTCCCAATGAGATTGAGTAGTCGAGGAGGCCTGAAAAGTCCTCTGAACTTCTTTTAACTGTTGAGAGAGGACTACGATATCATGCGGTCTGTTCTTATGGAGCCGAGAAGTATAAGCTATGTTTTTACCTCTAAGGATGGCTTTAGCTGCCTCCCAATATACTCTGGAGTCCACTTCCTCCATGTCGTTTTCCGCTACATAATCCTACCAAGCCTGCCTCAAATAAGTGCATTCATGCGCCATCTGGGGGGGGGGGGCACTCACATTGCCATACGGAGTGTGATTCCTACAAGGGAGTGGTCCAAGTGAGCCACAGCGTCGATAAAGGCCACAGCGTCGATAAAGAGACCTGAGAAAGAAGGATATAATGAAGACGGGCATGTACTCCATGTGGGTGGGAGTAAAATGTATAGTCCTGCTCGTCTGTATGAAGCACCCTCCACACATCAAGTACTCCAAGGGTATTGACAAGCAAATTGACCCCTCTGGCCTCCTGATCTTTGGCTGGCTTGCATTGAATAGTGAAGTCACTGGTGGAGTTAGTTGCCCCCTACAATGAGTTGGTACTCGTCAAAGGCAGAAAGTCGTGTCATTAATTGAGAAAAGAATTTGTGAGAATACACGTTAGGGGCATGTATGCTGCAAATAACTACCTTCACCCCCTGGAGCTCCCCTGCCACCAACACACATCTGCCCTCTGGATCTTGATGAAGGCTATATAGGACAAAGGCAAGCCTCTTATGGCTCGAAATGGCTGTTCCCACTGCCTGTTGTTAAATGTGGAGTAGTAAAGCTCACCTACCCAATCTCTCTTAAGTTTCAGATGCTCTGAGGCACTCAGATGTGTTTCCTGCAACAGGGCAATACCCACATAATCTCTCTTAAGGGATTGCAAAATATGGGTTCTCTTTACTGGGAAATGAACGCCATCCACATTCAAAGTAATAATTTTTTAGCTCAGGTGACACTAGTAGCACACACCAAAACAGCTAGTTCTAGTGCACAAAAAGTAGAGAGGTAATCGGGAGGGTCTCCCAGCTAAACCCACCCAAAAAGTGCATGTCACCCTTGGTAAACACCTTTAAAGTGGAGCCCGCCCACCCCTTTAACCCCCACCCCCAAACAAAGTACACACACCTCCATCTCAACCAGTAACCAACAAACTCCGTACACACCAAATGTTCATTCTACACCCACCCAACCCTTACAGAAATGACATTGTTGCCCCCAAACCCACAGAAACATAATTGTGTATAAACAGACATAGAACCTTGCTGCAGAAAAACACATTGCACAAAGAATATAAATAGTCCAGAATTCAATGGGCCCCTGATAGGGTTCACAAGGATTGAAACATGATTCACAAACCAAAATAGGGTAACCCCCTCGTGGTACTATAGGACATAGAAACATGAGTTGTCCAATAGAACAGCCCCAAAAATGCACACTGATGAAGGTTAGCACCTAAAGCGGCGATCCCTCACGCCCCATGAATCCATGAGAAGGAAAAGTAAGAACTCGAATGAGGCAGCCCAGACCCCAGTAAAAACGTTTCTGCACAGGGCACTCAGGCTGGATGTTCATCAAGAAACGCTTTCAGGACTTCTGGAGACTCCAAAATGAGGGATTTATTGTCATGATTAATCCAGACTTTCGGGCGATATTGCAGGGCAAAACAGATATTCCGTTGTGTAACAAGTGTGTATAATAGGGGGATAGCAGCCTCCACTGCTCACTGACGTGAGCAGAACAATCTTGAAAAAGCAATAACTTGGTACCTTTGTGCCCACTTAGCTTTGTAATGTGCTAGCAACTGAGACTTCACAGCAGAGTTAAATATCCGGGCGATGACTGGCTGGGGCTTATTCCGATCTCCCTGAAAACACCCAACACGGTGTACCCATTCCTCTTTCAAGTGCAGTCCATCTGACTGCAAACCCAGCTCCTGGGGCAACCATAGTTCCACGAGGTCCCACAGCTCTTTATCCTTCACCAACTTGGGGACCCCGATGAGACGAATGTTGTTGTAGCGTTCCTGATTCTCTAGATCCTCTACCTGGTCCCCTAGAGCCTTGCAATGCCTCTCCAAGTCCAGGACCCTGCTGGTAATCTTCGCATGGTCCTTCTGGCAGGAAATCTGATCCTCAGCCTGCTATATGCTACTCGCGTTGTCATCCACGCTACTGTAGACATCCTTGATTGCAGCATGCAGCTTCACTAGACGGCCATCGAGGATTCCCGACATATGTCGGGTTATCTCCTTAATAGCTGCTTCCTGGATTTCCATGATTGGTGTCGACCCAGGGGTGAGAGATATCGCCGGTTCCAATGCCATCTTAGTGACCATCAATTTAAAGCGGTCCTTCTGCAGTCTTGGCATTCTGATCTGCATTCCACCGACCTCTGCAGTCGTTCTCCAGCAGAACCCTCACTTGGAAGGCTATACAGTATAAGAAGCACTTTCGAAATAGAACAGTATTGTCACAGCAGGGTAAAAATAGCAGGTTTACAGGGGCTAGGAGAGGAGAGCAGATGTGAGGTGTCCATTCAGGAAGCAACCATCACGTGACCTCCCGTCTTTCTTTGGTGTTTCTGGAACATAGACCATAGAAGTCCACCTAGCTTTGTCCTTATGTTCCAACTACTGGAGTTGTTGTCAAAGCCCACTCCAGCCTATCTGAATCTGTCATGTCATTCGTGGGACACAGACCGTAAAAGTCTTCCCGGCACTGTCCTCACATTCCAAATTGCTGGAGTCTCTTTCAAAGCCCTCTCCAGCCCATCCGAAACTGGATTGCCATATGTGGACAAATGCAAAGTGATACACTGGAAGAATGATCCAAATCTGTTATGTGTTCTAGGGTCCACCTTGGGAGTCAACACCCAAGAAAAAGATCTAGTTGCAGATAGCACTCTGAAATCTTCTGCCCAGTGTGCTGCAGCGTCCAAAAAAGCAAACAGGGTGCTAGGAATTATTAGGAAAAGGATGGTAAACAAGACCAAGAATAGTATAATGCCTTTGTTGCTCCATGGTGCGACCTCACCTTGAGTATTGCGTTTAGTTCTGGTTGTCATATCTCAAAGATACAGCGGAATTAGAAAAGGTTTAAAGAACAGCGAGTAAAATGATAAAGGGGATGGAACTCCTCTCATATGAGGAAAGGCTAAAGAGGTTAGGGCTCTTTAGCTTGGGGGAGATATGACTGAAATCTAAAAAATCCTGAGTGATGTAGAACCAGTAAAAGTGAATAGACATATAGATATGGATAGATATTTAGTAATGTCACACAAGGGTGTGGCACATTCTGTATCACCAGGTCTGCTCCCTCTTACACTTTCCTTGGAAGAAGTCAGGAAAAATCCCCTTGATCCAAATCCCGCTCTGGTCCAGGATTTCCAACTCTCCGGCTCGGATAACTCACACAGCAATCAGGTTCCAAAACATAAAGAGCTTTTATTCAGCACAAAGAATTAGATTCCATTAACAAAGTTCATTCTCCAAAACACAGCACAGGAAGGGTTTTTCTTTTCTTTCCTAACCTAACTTGCATTTTAAGTCTCTAGCAGTTCATATGTTTCTCATAAGTTTGAACCAGTGTTTCCAGGACACAGACTAGAGCTGTGCCCATATGAACCTCTCTTTGACCAGGTTAATTCCCCACCTGGTCCCAGCCATAGGCTAGGATTGCTCAGTAACAGTGTCTGCACCCTTCACATGGCTGACCCTGACCCTCTGGTCGGTCCCTGTCTCACGACAGCATTTCCCTGGTGAGAACCAGACACCAGTTCTTTCTCCCAGACACATTCTAGGACTGCTCAGGAATAGTCTCTGAACCCCTCACATGGCTGAACAGCCACAGGCTAGGACTGCCCCTCAAACAGTCTCTGCACCCTTCACTTGCCTGACCCTGACCCCCTCTTCTCAGTCCTTGTCTCCCAACAGCATTTCCCCAGTGAAGACCAGACACTAGTTTTTTCCCCTTCTCTCACTAACCAGGCACCACATTAACTTTAGGGTCGTCTTGCCCTGGGTTAGGTAGCCCGTTTACTCCTTGCAGCCAGTTCTGTGTGAGAAAGCTGTCTCCTGCCCTCAGGCAGGCTGCTCTCCTCCTGTCTCTTTTGTCTGTCTTCTCTCAGATCATAGCAGGCTTTTCACCTCTGTGTGTTCCCTGAGAGAAACGGCCCCACCTGTTTCCAAGCCTCACTTTGGCTCTCAGGGTATACTGCTTACTGAGGAGCAAAGGCTGGATCTAAGTCCTGGCATGTCTCTGAGAACTGACTTCCTTCCAGGAAAGCACTACAGGTGTGGAGCACCTCCCTTCCGGAGACCATGATAGGTTTTCTCCCTTCCAGGGGTTCTGAGTTTGTCCTGAGAAAGAAATCACTAAGCACTACTGGGAAGGGTTTAGAACCTGGGGAATCCGTCTTCTTAGTAATTATGCTCACCCCTCTCCGGGGAAGCACAGCCTGCTATCCAGGTAAAATTTCTCTCCCTTCTTACAGTATTTGTGGTTCAATAAGGTATGAAAAGACAACATGGAGGGCAGGAGGGTGTTCTATACATCACATATATATATATATATATATATATATATATATATATATATATATATATATATATATATATATATATAGTGCACTCCATTTAAGTGCAGGTCGTCGGATAAGTGCATGCTCTGTTTAACTGCATGCCGTACTTCGGTCCCATTTTTGGCGCCATCAATTTCTATGGGGACAAACTGGTTTAGCGCACCACTGATAAGTGCAAGATTTGCTTATATGCATGGTTTAAGACCGCTCCTCTGCAGGAAAGACTCCGCATAAATGCACGCACGGAATATGGAAGCCGATTGGCACATGACAACCAACAAGATTTCAAATTTACCGCCCCTTTAACTGCCACAGGCAGAATAAGCGAAAGAATGTTGTTAGATTGTACACTGGAGTCGTCGCCACGCAACTGTAAGACTTTAAACTGGCTGACCGAATAGAAGTTCTTAAAAAATTAGAAAACAAAGTCAAGCATCTATTGCTAAAGAATATGGTGTCAATCCCAGTCAAATTTCACGTATCTTGAAGCAGAAAGACCAGCTTCTGGAAGACTGGCAAAACAATACAAATCCACAACGGAAACGAAAACGGGCAGGAAAAGCTGAGGAGGTAGAAGATGCTCTTCGGTGGTTTTCTCAAGTCAGGAGCAGTCAGATTCCTGTCAGTGGTCCACTGCTTATGGAGAAAGCTAATCAGCTAGCTGAAAGTCTTGGACTAACTGAATTCAAAGCCACTGTTGGATGGTTGGAAAGATGGTGAAAAACAAGACGCTGACGACTTTGGTGCTGAAAATTGGGTTGTTTCAGTTCTTCCTACCATCTTGAACGAGTTTGCACCTCGTGACATTTTCAATGCTGATGAAAACGGTCTCTACTGGCGAGCGATTCCTGGTGGAACACTTGCATTCAAACAAGCCGAAACTACAGGATGTAAAACATCAAAGGACCGACTGACGATCCTCCTTTGCTGCAATAAAGATGGAAATGAGAAGTTGGAACCACTTGTCATTGGATTCTGTATATGGTGCCTGAAAAATCCACTTGGAAAGAAAATGCGCTTCAATTTTATAGAATAGGCTTATATTTCCATGCGGTGTATAGAATACATCGAGCACCTCTCCATGCAACCAAACTTGGTTGCATCCTGAGGAAGGGTGGTCCGAAATGCGGTCTCGCATCAAGGAGCGAATGAGGAATCAGAATGAACTCAAGCTGAATGAGATATGCAGTCATCAGGAAGCCCTTGTCCAGCTGCACTGGGCCATTGAATCCAAACTTGTAAGGATATCGTATTGGTTGATCGAGTTGAAGGAGTTCCGTTCGTTGGAGCTTTATACTACTCACTGCTGACATTCTTTTGAATTTGCTTACGGGACATGTGAATAGCATGAGGATACAAGGACATGAACTCATGTTTATGGGGAACATAATCTTGGATATGTAGTAGTGAGTTAGTATTGTGTTCCACATGATATGCTTTTATATGGAATGTAGTATGTAGTTGGGTTGAATGATGAAGTGAAAGGCTTGTATGAGTGAGTTCCAGAGTCTTCATAGAAAGATGGGAACATTTTATGGTTAAGTTGTTATTCATAATAAAGTTTAAGAAAAAGTGTAACAGGAGTACGTTTATTAGGATGTGTATACATGATTGTATTTCTAGTTAATTTATTTGATCCCCGTATGTGAGTATAGATTGCATCCATTTAGGCCATGTTTTACTTTGCGCAAATCCCGACATCTAAATTATGTGCAGAGCGACTGTATTCTATAATAATGCACATAGATTTTAGAAACGCCCTGTCCATGGCCATGCCCCCTTTTCAACTATGTGACTTAGAATTTACTTGCACCACATTACAGATTACGATTAGGGAGTTGTGCACATAAATCTTTAATGCCAATTAGTGCTGCTGATTGCTTGTTAATCCAATTGACAGCTGATTAGCTAATTAACCAATTAAGTTACGTGCATTGTTATAGAATGGTTCGATTTCTGCACTCAAATTAAGGTGGATATATAGAATTTGGGGGTAAGTATGTACTGAATGCAAACTAATGCATATTAATGTGCATTAACATATGTTTGAGGCCCTGACTTGTTGCCTACATGTAACTTGTGGTGAGCTCAATCTAAAATGGCATAAAAATACGTACATTGATCATACAAAATTCTATAAATTTTTTATGTAGATAAGTTTTATATATGGCATGTTGTAATCTCTTGAGGGGATGTAATGTGTGATATATATGTTATAGATGTCTGGTTTGTAAGGTGCCTTTTTTGTGTTGTGTGGGATGCTGAAGACTGAGAATGTCACTTGCATATGCTCATCTTTCTGTATATCCTTAAATTTTGTAGGTTAAGTTGCTTTGTATGTTCAGTTTTGAGCAATAAAAGCAGTGTATCCTGCAAGAATTGTTTGGATTGGTCACTGTTGGAAACAGGATGCTGGGCTTGATGGACCTTTGTTCTGTCCCAGTATGGCAGCGCTTATGTTCTTAGAGGTAGAATCTTCAGAGTAGTAACTGTAGATGGTATTTAAAGAGTATGACATTTTATTTTTAGCAGTTCTCAACCAGAGTTTGAAAATGTTAATAGTTCAGCCTTACCTGTCTGGGGGACAGAATCTTCAGGGAAAAAAAATCACCCATTAGAGAAGGGAAGAGGAAGGTGGTGAAGCATAGTCCTAGCCTTTACAGTAACGAAAATCTTATTTTCAGTTTGGCAAATGCTTCTACCCAGGGCTGGCTCAAGGGATTGTGATGCTCTTAGCCAACTTGCTTTAGTGTCCTGCCCCTTTCTCCCCATTGGCTCCCTGTGGGTTGTCAGACCCCAGGTCTCCTCTCTGGCGCACCCCACTGATGCAGTTTTCTGTGGGCTCCCTCGCCCTGAGACACCGATTCTTAACCCATTCTGGGGACGTAGATTTTTCAGGATAGCTGCAATGAATGTGCATGAGACATAGTTGTGTATAATGGAAATAGTACATGCAAATATCCCATGCTTGTAAACCTGACTGGCTTGGAAGGCTGCCTCCATGTAATCCCAAGCTAACCTGGAGAATGGAAGACCAGACCCAGAACTGAACTCAGGTGTTCCGCATGACAGTGCACAGCACCTGCTACTGAGTTAACCTTAGTTAGATATTAGCATTATACTTCCTCTTTTCTTAACCCCACCCTCTCTATTGGGTGAAAGTAGACCCTTGATCTTTGCTCCCTGTCCTTGAAGGCCACCAACAGTTCAGGTTTTCAGGATACAGTTAATGAATATGTATGAGTGACTTCCATGCCTGCTGCTACCATTGCATGCACATACATATTCATTAGGGATACTATGAAAACCGTCCCTGTTGGTGGCCCATGGTCTGAGTGGGAAGGCTAAGGAAGTAGACTACTATATAGCTGATCTGTCTTGTGACAGGCTTTTTGTGTGTGTTTCAGGGAGTGTAGAAGTAGACAGATGCAGTTGGCATTACTATTTGAACAGCTGGTGCTTTGAAGACGCTCTTCAGTGTGTTCTCTATGAGATTCATAAAGATTATAATCTGTTCTTTGGAATTCTGAACAGCCAATCAAAAATACAAGCACACAACAAAATCTCTATCCTAGCACTTTTGGAGCCAGCTGAAGACCATTTAAATAAAGCATCAGGACTTCAGTAACTTTGTAATTAAAACTGTCCTTGATTGTATCCAGTGTTTCTTGTGTTAAGAGCATTTCCCTTTTTTATCCTGTGTGTTACGCACATGGTATGATTGTGCCGAGTTCATTAATGTATGGAAGTGAGGTTGGGTTCTTTTTAATGTCATCTCTTTATTTCAGAGCACTTTTGATGTTATTCTCCTATACAGTGGTTGTACATATCTCAAGGTTTTTTTTTTTTGTAAAAAGGGGTAATATTGCAAGGCTTACAGCGTGACGCCACGGTCCTGTGATTGTAGGCATATACAGACCTCTAAAATCTGTAGTGACAGTACCTGATTCCCACACTGGGATGGAAAATCCAAATTATAACTACATGATGCTAAGTTTTCACATGAGGAGTCACCATCAAGGAAAAGGTTTTAGATACCATTGTGATAAATTGGCAGCTAAAAAAAGCAAATGATGTTAGGAATTATTAGAGAAGGAATAGAGAGTAAAACAAGAACAATGCCTCTGTATCTCTCCGTAATGAGACTGCATCTTTAGTATAGTGTGCAGTTCTGGTCACCAAATTTCAAAAAAATGTAGTGGAACTGGAAAAGGTACAGAGAAAGAGTAACCAAAATGATTAAGGGGATGGAACGATTCATATGAGGCAGTCCAGAAAAAGAGCAGACCACACAAACCAGCTGGTAAGTGTTATAAATAGCCCCAAGATAACCTGAGAACCTATACAAAAATAGGACTCATAAAATCAGATTGATTGAATCAAAGCTTAATTAAGCAATTTATTGTTTAATAAATAAATCATTCTTGCAAGAAGGGGGGGGGGGGGGGAGGTTGCGGCATCTCTGAACTTGGAGCTTGCCTTTACACACACACAGATTTCTATAAGATTCCACAGATTTTGTAGTTACATTTAAGAGTCTGCCCCTGTTTTTCTCATTGGCCTATGGTCGTCTGTCTGCTAGGGTTCTGTGTAACAACAGCTCTGAAATTCTTCCCCCTCCCTTCTGTAGTTTCTTTGTTCATAGTTATCTTAATGCAGCAGTTTCTACAAACCTTCCCCCCCCCTTTTTCCTGTTCCTGCTTCTTACAGTTTCCTTTGTGCAATGATTCAAACAGCTAACATATAGTAAAATGCTTTCTTTTAAAGACATCTTAGCTAGGGCCTATTATATGAAAATGGCATATCTACTATAATAAAACGCACCCTCAACGTTCTGAGGACACTGACGTCACTGCAGGCACTCACACACCGGTTCGTAAGTTCATGGAGGTGAAGCCACAACACTCACCATGTCTTCATGCCCTGCCCTTGCGTCACACGTGATGACGTCGAGGGTGGAACACGTACACAACAAGGCAAATGAATGCATGGGGAGCAGTATGGATACACACGGAGCGTATTTCCCTACTCCTCCCCTTCCAACAAATCGCAGCCGCCGAGGACGTGCCCATCACCCCGCCCCTTTCGCCCCATCACCCCGCCCCTTTAAAGGTACTGCCCCGCCCCCACCGCCCCCTCTTCCCCTCATCATCTTCCCTCCCCCCTGTCACCTCCCCTCCCCTTACGCCACTATCCCTGGTGGTCTAGCGGTACCTGTTCGCTCGGGCAGGAACGAAAGAGCCCCCGCTTTCCTGCCCGGAGCGCTGCTGCTAGCTGCCCGGCTGCATCGTGTGTGAGTTTCAAAATGGCTGCCGAGAGTTCAAGCTGCCTCGCGAGACTTCAACTCTTGGCAGCCACTTTGAAATGCCGGGAGCCGGACTCCCACACGATGCAGCAGGGCAGCTAGCAGCACCGCTACGGGCAGGAAAGAGGGGGCTCTTTCTTTCCTGCCCCGACCGAACAGATACCTCTAGACCACCAGGGAGACTAGCGTAAGGGGAGGGGAAGGGAGTCCCGTGCCCGCTAGCGCCCGTTTCATCAGAGGCAGAAACGGGCCTTTTTTACTAGTATTTCTATATGTTTTACAGTAAGGTAGTAGGTAATTTATTAAAGCAGATGGGCTAAAAAAAAACTGTGCTCAATGTGGCCATGTTTCGCCTATGTAAGGCTGCGTCAGGGGCAGATATATAAAGGGAATAATTTCAACATGCTTCCCTCTAGAACTAACAATAATAATGGCAAATAGCCAGGGCAGTGACAGCAGTTCTCCACACAGTTTCCCACTAGTTATCTGCTGCTGATGCAGACTTACATAAGTGAGATGTGGCCACATTTGGTGCTAGATGGATAGATAGATATAGATATCTTCTGCTTTAATAAATTGCTTACTACCATCTGGTTTGTGTGCTCTGCACTGCTTGAGTATTTGCAGATCTCTGCCTCTTATTATTCTACGATTTGTATGAGGAAAAGCTAAAGAGGGCTGAGAGCTGAGGGAGATATTCAGGATTTTAGATCTCCTCTATCATAGATTGGAATGGGTAAAAGTGAATTGATTAGTCTTTCAAAAAAGTACAAAGACTAAGGTGATGCATGAAGTTAAAGTAGCACATTTCAAACAAATTAAGTGAAAAAGTATTTTCTCATATGTATACTTAAGCTCAAACTCACTGCTGGAGCAACTGGTAAAATAATTAAAGCAAAATAGTTAATGTAGTTTAAAAATGATTTGGACAAACATTTGGAGGAAAAGACTGCTGGGCTAGATAGATTCTTGGTCTGACCCAGTAGGACAACTCTCATGTTATGTTCTAAGTGTGTTTTTCTTCATAGTCTGAATCTCAGCTCGCTTGGTGAGGTGTGCTGGCAAAGGTGAGTAGTGATTACTGACCCCCCCCCCCCCTCCAGTTAGTTCCTAGGGCCTCCACATACAAAAAGGCAGAGCGGGACTCCCCTCCCCCAGCCAGACTGGTTTTTCAAGTTTGACATTTGTTAGATCACCCATTGGGACTCCATCTGGGTGGTTTATAATACAATATTAGATCTAAGGCTAAAGAAAACTAGAGGTAAATGAGAACTACCATATATGCTCATCTATAATTCAATCTAGTGTATAAATCGAGGGCAGTTTTGGGACTAAACATGATGACCTGTGTCCCACATTGCTCTCTCTCTCTCTCCCCCTCTCCAGCATCTCCCCTCCTTTTCTCAAACCCACTCCCACAGGGTCAGAACAGACTTAAAACCAGAAGGAAACAGCTAAATCATATTTCAGTATGTGAGAATTATATATTTCGCTCTCAGTTTTAAATCTGCCACTCGGCAAATTCACTAAAGCAAAATGTGTTTGCATAAATCACTTACCCTTTCTATCTAAGGAGAATGTTTTATTCAGGAATCAGTATTTCTCTGTAAACACACGCTCCTGTTTTTCTTGAACAAAAAATAAGAATGCAGAATTTCACTCTCCAACTCTTTCCACATTGTTTCAGCTAAACTTCCTCTTTGACTGCTCAAGCAGTAGGTTCAGTCAAATGACTTTGAGCCCTTTCTTGATAATTGTCATGCATGCTTCCCTGCGGGTGCACCCTCCTTTCAATGTACATGCTCAGCACATACTTTAAACCAGCCAGAACATTTACAGATTTTAAACAATCACTATTTATTTTTATCAGTCCTCTATCTCACTTGCACATCTCCTTGAAACCACTTGTCTTTAATTTGAATACTGTACAAGCTCACCTTGAATTAAGAGTTCTTCCCACATCAGGGACATATATAGCATTGGCTGTATCTTCTCAAGCAACTTCAGTACAACCAGAGTCTGTCTACTGTACGATAAAGCTAGCAATACCAAGAGTGCTATGACACGAGAATGACCCTTAGATAAGGACTGGTTTATTGATGGGATTTTGAAATAAAAAATTTTCGATTTACATAAATATATATGGTATATAATAGTTCACAGTTCAACTTTTTTAATATACTTCAAATAATAAAATATTTAAGCAGTTTGCATTTCAAAATTAGATCAAGGGTAGGGAAATTGGTGGAGAAGTAAGGATCAAAAGTATATGGTGGACTTATAGAACTCCAAGAGGAGAAGAATTATTTAAAATTTAATGTAACAGAAAAAAATAGGATAGGGAAAAACATGAGGCAGGGAAGTGAAAAGATTCCCACTTCAGGCACAGGCAGCTCCTTGTGACTCTGGGCAAGTCACTTAACCCTCCATTGCCCCATGTAAGCCGCATTGAGCCTCCCATGAGTGGGAAAGCGCGGGGTACAAATGTAACAAAAAAAAAAAAGGACAATTAACATAAGTGTGTGATAGGGACAGACCTGCTGCTTGGGCAATGGAGAAATGCTAAATATCTAATTGGAGAATACAATTATGATGAGCTTTATGTACAAAATGAGTCTTGAGAGTAGCTTTAAATCTTAAAAGTGAGCGTTTAGATTGGAGGTTAAGTGGAATATCATTCCATGGGCGAAACTACTGAAAAAGATGTGGTTCTAGCAAGATGTGAACGCACCTGAAGGAAAGGGGACAACCAGAAGGTGCAGTTGAGAGGAATGTAGTGTATGCATCCGTGAATAGGGTATGAGGTGCTTGAAGGGTTGGAAAGATAATGATAATTTTGAAGAGAATCCGGTATTGAACTGGAAGCTAGTATTTTGCTTGGAGAAGTGGGGAAGGGGGGAAACACTGTCAAATTTTTGGGTACCATATATCAGTTTTAACTGCTGTGTTTTGGACTAGCTGTAACCTGTGGAGATGATATAATGGAAAAGCATGAAGAAGGGAGTTACAATGCACTCAGCAATTCGGACTAAAAAAGGCAAACAAAATACACTACTTTTTCTTTGCAAGGTCTTATGCAAGTAAAGTTTGATCTTACTGCATACAGTACCCCTTTGCATGTTTTTCAAATTTTGTTTAAAAAAAACTGCATTAAAATAAGGGTATTTCACTGATCTGTACAACATAGTCTATACTTATGACTTTGGTTAGTTACTTTGAGGGGTTGAGAGTTTAGGGGAATGGTTAATGAAAAATTGCCTAGTTCTCAATGTGCAGAAAACAAATTTCATTAGCAGGGTGAAGGGGATCTTGGGGATATGAGCCTGTTCAAATTTTAAAATTGAGAAGATTAGTATGTTTTAGAAAGTAAGCAGTTTGGGATCAGGGGAGGTTCAGGTGGTTCATACTGTTTTAAGTTTCATGTTTTGCTAACTCAGGGCGTATTTTTTACTAAGGTGCGCTCACGTTTTTAGCGCACGCTAGACGCCCCTACTACTACTACTACTATTTAGCATTTCTATAGCGCTACAAGGCATACGCAGCGCTGTACAAACATAGAAGAAAGACAGTCCCTGCTCAAAGAGCTTACAATCTAATAGACAAAAAATAAATAAAGTAAGCAAATCAAATCAATTAATGTGAACGGGAAGGAAGAGAGGAGGGTAGGTGGAGGCGAGTGGTTACAAGTGGTTACGAGTCAAAAGCAATGTTAAAGAGGTGGGTTTTCAGTCTAGATTTAAAGGTGGCCAAGGATGGGGCAAGACGTAGGGGCTCAGGAAGTTTATTCCAGGCGTAGGGTGCAGCGAGATAGAAGGCGCGAAGTCTGGAGTTGGCAGTAGTGGAGAAGGGAACAGATAAGAAGGATTTATCCATGGAGCGGAGTGCACGGGAAGGGGTGTAGGGAAGGACAAGTGTGGAGAGATACTGGGGAGCAGCAGAGTGAATACATTTATAGGTTAGTAGAAGAAGTTTGAACAGGATGCGAAAACGGATAGGGAGCCAGTGAAGGGTCTTGAGGAGAGGGGTAGTATGAGTAAAGCGACCCTGGCGGAAGATGAGACGGGCAGCAGAGTTTTGAACCGACTGGAGAGGGGAGAGGTGACTAAGTGGGAGGCCAGCAAGAAGCAGATTGCAGTAGTCTAAACGAGAGGTGACAAGGGTGTGGATGAGGGTTTTGGTAGAGTGCTCGGAAAGAAAGGGGCGGATTTTACGGATGTTGTAAAGAAAGAAACGACAGGTCTTGGCGGTCTGCTGGATATGAGCAGAGAAGGAGAGAGAAGAGTCAAAGATGACCCCAAGGTTTCGAGCTGAGGAGACAGGGAGAATGAGAGAGCCATCAACAGAAATAGAAAACGGGGGGAGCGGGGAGGTGGGTTTGGGGGGGAAAATGAGAAGCTCGGTTTTGGTCATATTTAATTTCAGGTGGCGTTGAGACATCCAGGCAGCAATGTCAGACAAGCACGCTGAAACTTTGGTTTGGATGCAAGGTGAGATATCAGGGGTAGAAAGGTAGATTTGGGAGTCATCAGCATAGAGGTGGTAGGAAAAGCCATGGGATGAGATTAATGAACCAAGGGAAGAAGTGTAGATAGAAAAGAGGAGGGGACCAAGAACAGAACCCTGAGGTACACCGACAGGCAGAGGGATAGAAGTAGAAGAGGATCCACCAGAGTGAACACTAAAGGTGCGGAGGGAGAGGTAGGAAGAGAACCAGGAAAGGACAGAGCCCTGGAATCCAAGTGAGGACAGGGTATCGAGAAGTATGCTGTGATCGACAGTGTCAAAAGCAGCGGAAAGATCAAGAAGAATGAGGATGGAATATTGACCTCTGGATTTAGCCAGTAATAGGTCATTGGAGACTTTAGTAAGCGCAGTTTCAGTTGAGTGGAGAGGGCGAAAACCAGATTGTAATGGGTCAAGAATAGCATGTGAGGAGAGAAAATCAAGGCAGCGGCGGTGAACAGCACGCTCAAGTAATTTGGAGAGAAAAGGAAGGAGGGAGATGGGTCGGTAATTAGAGGGACAAGTAGGGTCAAGTGAAGGCTTCTTAAGGAGAGGTGTGACCACAGCATGTTTAAAGGAAGCAGGGACAGTCGCAGTGGAAAGTGAGAGGTTGAGAATGTGACAGATAAAAGGAATAAGAGTAGGAGAGATGGCATTAAGAAGGTGGGTGGGAATGGGATCAGAGGAACAGGTGGTACATTTTGAGGAAGAAAGGAGAAGTGTAGTTTCCTCAATAGTAACTTCAGGAAAGGAGGAAAGGGAATGAGGGGAAGGAGAGAGAGGGGAACGGACTAGTGGAGGGAGAGCTGGTGAGGTAGAGAAAGCAAGGTTTATCTTTTGAACCTTGTTGTGAAAGAATTCAGCAAGGGTCTGAGGAGATAATGAAGGGGGAGTTGGGGGAGGGGGCACCTTGAGGAGAGAGTTCAATGTGGTGAAGAGAAGTCGAGGATTAGAGCCAAGAGAGTTGGTCAGTTGGATATAATAATCCTGTTTGGCACGTAAGAGAGCAGATTGGAAGGAGGTCAGCATGAACTTAAAGTGTAAGAAATCAGCAAGGGCCCGAGATTTCCGCCAGAGGCGTTCGGCGGAGCGGGTACAGGAACGTAGGTAGCGGATATTAGAAGTCAGCCAAGGTTGGGGTTTTGTACGCCTTACAGGGCGGGTCATCAAAGGTGCAAGAGTGTCTAAGGCAGAGGATAGAGTATTGTTGTAAGAAGAAACAGCCTCGTTGACAGACGTGGATGGTGCCACAGTAGAGAGGAGGTTTGAAACATGGGAGGATAGAGATGAAGGGTCAATGTCGTGAAGATTCCTAGATAAATTAGATAGGATAGGACGGGACTGGGAGGGAGGAGATTTAAGTGTGAAAGTTATAAGATGGTGATCAGAGAGGGGAAGATCGGAGGCAAGGAAACTAGAGGGTGAACAGTTGGAGGAGAAGATGAGATCAAGACAGTGACCATTTTGATGAGTGGGGGAGGTGGAGCATAGTTGGAGATTAAAGGACGACGTTAAAGCGAGTAACTTGGAAATATAAGAGTTGGAAGGATCATTAGCAGGAATATTAAAGTCACCAAGGATGAGAGAGGGGGAGGAAGGATCATGGAAGAAGGCAAGCCAGGCATCAAAGTCACTGAGAAAGGATGAAAGGGACTTATCAGGGGGACGATAAATGACCGCTATTCGAAGAGGCAGAGGAGAGAAAAGGCGGATAGAGTGGACTTCAAAGGAGGAAAAACAGTGAGATTGAGGTGGAAGAAGGGGTTGAAATCTGGAGGAGGGAGAGAGAAGTAGTCCAACACCGCCCCCACGGCCAGCAGAGCGAGGAGTATGTGAAAATAGATAACCGCCATGGCACAGGGCTGCGACTGAAGCAGAGTCATCAGGGCAGAGCCAGGTTTCTGTTATGGCGAGCAGATGGAGGTGACGCATTGGTGTCTTTAACATTTAGTGCACACACAATTTTAGCGCGTGCTAAAAATGTGAGCGCGCCTTAGTGAAAGACGCCCTTAACTATGCATTGGTACAGCTTTTTGCAGCTGGATACGTTTTTAGATTGGGAGTACAGATATTTGCATCGCCAATCTTGGACAATCGTACTGGCTTGTATTGGCTTGTATATTGACCTGCTAGGAAGACTATTTTGTTGTCTTTAGTGGTGTGCAATCTTGCAGTGAGATTTGTTTTTTTGGTTTTTTTTTTAATTATTAAGCAGCTAAAGAGGGTGTTGGCATGACTATTCTTGAGTTTCGTTCATTGACTGCCTATTGAAGCTTAGATAAGGTTTAAACTGTTGTCTGGCCTTTCAAATTTTAAAAGTAAGGATCCTGTGAATTTGACTAGGAAACATACCCATTACATTCTGGTCGCCAGAGCATGTTGTTGGAGGTACTCTGTGATCTGTGTGTGCTTGGTAAGGTGAACATCTAGGGTCTCTAAAGTAATTGTACCAGAGCTGTGGACTAAAGTGCCAGAGGAGCTACATGAGGAAACGAGTTATGATTAGGCCCATAAGAGTCTGGAAATATGGCTGTTCCCTAAGTACAGGATGGTCTGTGCATTAGGAGGGACATCAGCTGGTGTTTGGATATTGGAGGATTATGAGGAAGGGAGTTGATTCTGTGTGGGTTTGTTTTTATATACCATTTTGATTACCTCTGTATAAGCTTGAATATGGTATAAAGGAGTTGTAAATAATTATAGAAATATTCAAAATATAATTGAGAATAAAACCAAAATGTCTTGATAGCATAAGTTTTCACACCTGTTGACTCTGTGCTTGGAAACCTCTTGCCACCAGTAAAAACCATGAGTTATTTGTAAAGAGTCAAATGTTGCATAGTGGGATGGTTCTGTTTCTCTTCTTGGCATTCTAGCTCAGTCTCTTCAAGATGGTTGGGGATAGTCTGAAGTGTAGTTCATCATGGTTTCATTTCAGGCTTAGGCTTTGAGCCTTTCAGGTGTTCACTTTATTCTTGCTGAGCCACTCCATTATTGCCTTTGCTTTGTGCTTAGGATCATTGTCCTGTTGAAAGGTGAACTTTCTACCCAGTCCCAGGCAGACTGGAACTGGTTTTTCTTCAGGATCAGCTTGTGCTTTGTGCTATCCGTCCTTCCCTTGATCAACACTCCATGTCCCTAAAAGCATTCTTAAACACGGTCGCGGCGCCATTCTGTTGCACTGTAGGGATTGGCTTAGTGGGGCAATGTGCGCTGTTTTTGTCTCGCACATCGCTTAGTGTAGAGACCAAAAAATTCCTCTTTGTTTTATGGTCTCATCAGACCACAAAACATTCTCACGCATTCATTGGAGCTGTTTGGGTTTGCGCCTGACAAGTTGTGAAAACTGAAGACTGATTCTTACTCTTGATTACTTTCAATATTTCTCTAATTCTTTCACATTGGATGCATAGAATACTTTGTGTAGTTGGTGAATCTTATACTCTGATGCATTTTGAAATTTTTATTCTTTTAGAAGATAGAATACAAAATGTACCGGGAGCGTAAGGGACTTCTTTACATGGCACTGTACATCAGTACTCTTTCATTTTTATGAAGTAGGTCCATGATACTCAAATAAAATAATCACTCCATTTTTTTAAATGAAATGTCATTAGGAATTGAACCAACTTTCTGTTCATGGATATGTGAAGGATAGTGTTTGTGCTGTGATGTATGAGGTGAAATCAAATGTATTTGAATTAACTATTCTAATTGTTTTTTTATAAAAATGAAATGGGTTGTTTAAGCCAAGGTATTAGGTGGAACAGCTATTTGTCCTCTTGTTCACCTATCTTATTATGTTTTCATAGCCTCCCTACTTTACCAGCTTCCAGTTTTTCTTAATTTAGAATGAATTATTGGAAAGGAACAGGGAAACTTTCTCTACACCTGCAGAAGGATCAACTGTGGCTGACAAGCTGTACTTAGCACTTTGGTAGTCTCTGAATCTGGATGTTTCAAGTGGCTTTCATCAGCTCACTGGTGACTGACCTGAAAACCACCTCAGCAAACATATGTTTCTTAAATGGATGATCCTTGACTGTGAAACTTATTATATTGGGCATCCAACAATTATTCTTCCATACTGCAAAACTGGGGGAAAAACGTGGGGTATAAATGTGCAAATAATAACAATAAATAATACCAGTATCATAGCCAGTACTGCTCAAGCTGGTCCTGGAGAGCCCTCAGTCACTCTGGTTTTCAGGACATCCACTATGAATGAGAGATTTGCATGTATGTAAATTTATCCACTGCATATTCATTGTGGATATCCTAAAAATCAGATTGGCTAGGAGAAATGCTGGCATAATCAACTCCTTGTCAGTAGTTAAGGATTGACCCTGGAACTGAAAGAAAATATGCTGAAGAGAATGCTTGCTCCATTTATTTTTAATGGCTGTAATCATGGCCTATTTTGTTTTCAAGGTCTCATTCACTTTCTTTCAGACTTCAACACCAGAAATAAAACTCCTATTTATCTGCAGTTCAAGGCTATGGAAGTAGGCCTCATAAACATTTACTCTCCAGTATTTTCAAAGTGACAGCAGTTCTCATTTAGGCAACCAGGCCTTTGTATTACCAAGATATAAAAACATCTTAAAAAATAAAAATCCCAAATGGGTATCTCTTAGAGCCTGTATGCAGCTTTTTTTCTTAAGATTTGGGAAAAACAAATCAGCGGAGGGTGCATTCATATTCAAACTATACTTCAGGACTGCAGAAATATATTCTGCTGTTTATTTTTTCTTTCACTGTTGGGCTCATTTTCGAAATAAATCGGAAGATGGGCATCCTCACAGGGCCGAACAAATCGGTATAATTGAAAGCCGATTTTGGACGTCCCCAACTGCACTCCATCGCAGGGACGGTCAAAGTTCAAGGGGGCGTAGCGATGGCGGGACTTGAGTGTGCCTAACACTAGGATGTCCTCGACCCATAATCGAAAGAAATAAGGACGTCCCTGACGAACACTTGGACGACTTTACCTGGTCGTGTTTTTCTTACGACCAAGGCAGAAAAAGGTGCCCCAACTGACCAGATGACCACCGGAGAGAATCAGGGATGACCTCCCCTTACTCCTCCAGTGGTCACTAACCCCCTCCCACCCTCAAAAAACATCTTTAAAAATATTGATTGCTAGCCTCTATGCCAAGCTCAGATGTCATACTCAGGTCCATCACAGCAGTATGCAGGTACCTGGAGCAGTTTTAGTGGGTGCAGTGCACTTCAGGCAGGCGGACCCAGGCCCATCCCCCCACAACTGTTTGTGGAGGAAACAACGAGCCCTCCAAAACCCACCAGAAACCTACTGTACCCACATCTAGGTGCCCCCCTTCACCCCTTAGGGCTATGGTAATGGTGTACAGTTGTGGGTAGTGGATTTTGGGGGGCTCAGCCCACAAGGTAAGGGAGCTATGTACCTGGAAGCAATTTCTGAAGTCCACTGCAGTGCCCCCTAGGGTGCCCAGTTGGTGTACTGGCATGTGAGGGGGATCAGTGTTCTCCCACAACCAAATGGCTTGCATTTGGTCGTTTCTGAGATGGACGTCCTTGGTTTCCATTATTGCCGAAAATCAGAAACGACCAAGTCTAGGGACGACCATCTCTAAGGACGACCAAATTTCAGGATTTTCACGTCCCTGACTGTATTATCGAAATGAAAGATGGATGTCCATCTTGTTTCGAAAATACGGGTTTTCCCGCCCCTGGATGGGGACGTTTTGCGATGATGTCCTCATCAAAACTTGGGCGTCCCTTTCGATTATGCCCCTCTATGCCTCTCAATCCTTTTTTTTTTTTTTTATATTCAGACTCTTCCTTTTCATCTTTGTCCAGATCCACTCTGGATGACAAAATCCTCTATACCACTGGTTTTCCTTGTCTTTAATATGTTAGAGGAAGAAGGACTTGACTGTGTTCATGTACATCAGGTACAAAGGCTGAGCAAGTCTGTTATCTCCTATGCTCATAGAATAGGATTAGAAATTATAATAGAGAGCAATAGGTACTAACAAAAGCCGGAATAAAACCAAACTCCCCCCCCCCCCCCCTCCATAGCTCTGAAGAGGACATTCCCCAAGTACCCACTACCTTGGGACACATGGGGGGGGGGGGGGGGGAATCTTAAAATTCTACATTTGGAGCTAATTTAAATCATAGTTATGTTACTGCATACATTTAAATCAAAACATGAAATAAGACCCAAATAGGGTTTGGAAGGAAAGCAAAAGAGGCAGGTGAACAGATTGGACCACAACCAGTCCAAACAGAAACTGGAAAAGATAAGTGTGGCAAAAGTTCCTTTAATGTTGAAACATAAAATGTATACAAGATCCTAAGGCCACCTCTGTATGGTCAATTTTTTTTCTCTGAAATTTGGGTTTAGAAGTCCAGCAGCAGTGGGTGGCCCTCAGCGTTTTGCTAGTCTTGCTTAATAGCTATCCCGTAGAACCCAGGCACCGCTCAGGTCTCTACTCTGACCTATGTTGGTAAGAGACTTGGAAGAATCCCTAGAAGTTCATGGAGGGTGAGATGCTATGGTTTGGATATATTGAAGGGTCAAGAATTTAGCTCATAGGGGCTGGTCCAGCTGCTGAATCCTAATTAACATGTCAGTAAATACACACTGCCTTCTAACACTTGTCACGGGTTTATTGATTTGTGTATCTTGTGTGTTATATATTTTGTTATGTGTGTACATTTTGAATGATCTTCTATTTTTGTAAGCTGCCTGGAGCTTTATTTGAGCTAAGTGACTCACAACTGGTACATAATAAGTAAAAGCACAAAAGAGAGAAGAAACTGCTAACAATTCTTGAACAGTTGTTTCATGTCAGTTACTGTCATTGTTGCAATAAAAAAACTTGTGCCTTCCTGTTGAAGACTTCCTCTCTGAAGAAAGTGGGAAACCTAGTGGTGTGCTTCCCCCCCCCCCCCCCCTGTATTTTTAGCTAGACGTATTGGTTCTGGCTGAAAACTGGCCAGAAAGAGCTTGGGCGCAGAATGGTTTGCTATGTAATTTTTTTGGAAGATTTGGTAATCCAGCTGTATCATTCTGAAATTAGGATCATCTCTGTTTCCAAAATATGCTGCAGCACAGTCTTTTACCCAGTTTTCTTGCTGGATTTTGTTTAGATGATTTTGCTTTGCCAGTATGTCCTGTGTCTCATAGGGTTTGTTAATAATTCATAGCATGTTCTATTATGGCAGGAGTTAGAACACTGTTTGTTTGGAAGGGGAGGGACTGGTTTTCCAGGCTTAAACCAGCCTTCCTGGTCATTTCAGCTTTGTGGATACAAAAGCAGAGATGAAGTGCGGTTCAAACTGAGCTTGGCACTGGTGTGAACATGGCTTCAGCTGGATAAAGAGAGACAGAAAGCAAACTGGAAATTGTGGTCTCCAGAGCCAACAAATGCATCAAGATTAATAGCAGATTTTGGCAGGCTTCTGGGGTAGGGAAACCTGCTTCAACAGCAAGGCATCTCTTTACTAGTATATGCCTTTGGGCACCAGTAAGCAAAGAGGGTGGGAGTGGAGAAAGAAAGAAAGAAGGAAACAGAAAGCACAGTGAAAAATACAGTTGGGCAAAGGACATCAGTATTAGATGCCTTAGGTCAGGGCTGTAAATCAGCCAGGTTTTCAGGATATCCCTCATGAATATTCTTAAAGTGTTTTCATATAATGGAGGCAGTGCGTGGAAATACATCCCATGCACGTTTTCTAGGGATATCCCGAACTAGACTGGAATGCAACCCCCCCCCCCAGGAGCTGATGGTAGGTAAAGTGCCCCAAAATGCTGCACAGGTTAGTGATGCTTAACTGCACAATTTTGTGGGCACATGATGCAAAAGAGGTTTACATGCAAGCTAACCCTCCACAGAGTGCTTTTGTATGTTGCCGTACTGGTACAGACTAAAGGTCCATCAAGTTCAGTATCCTGTTTCCAACAGTGGTCAATCTAGGCCACAAGTACCTGGCGAAATCCCAAATGAGTAAAACAGATTTTGTGCTGCTTATCCTAGAAATAAGCAGTGGATTTTCCCAAGTCCATCTTAATAATGGCTTATGGCTGTTTTTCTTTTTTTTTTAAAGGAAATTACTGTGCTAAGCTAACTGCTTTTACCACAGTCTCTGGCAACGAATTCCAGAGTATAATTACACGTTGAGTGAAGAAATATTTTCTCTGATTTGTTTTAAATTTACTATTTAGTAGCTTCATTGTGTGCTCCCTAGTCCTTGGATTTTTGGACAGAGTAAACAAATGATTCATGTCTACCCATTCCACTCCACTCATATAGGCCTATAAAATACTATTCTCCTCAGCCATCTCTTCTCCAAGCTGAAGAGCCCAAACTGCTTTCCTCCTAAGGAAGTCATCCCATTCTTTTTATCATTTTCGTCGCCCTTCTCTGTACCTTTTCTAGTTCTGCCATGTTTTTTTGGAGATGCAATGACTAAAATTGCATACGGTATTCATGGTGTGGTTGCACCATGGAGTGACTATTTTTTCATAATTCTTAACATTCTGTTTGCTGCTTTAGCTACTGCTTTACACTGAGCAGAGGTGACACCTAGATCTTTTTTTTCTAGGTGGTGATTCCTAATGTGGAACCTTGCATCATGTAGCTATAGTTTGGGTTCCACTTTCCTACACGCATCACTGTGCTTGCCCACATTAAATGTCATCTGGATCCCCAATCTCCTTTGTTAGTGTCAGTTTACACTGCCCTGAACCAGTGGGTGTTTTTCCTTCCCACCAGCAGATGGAGGTAGAGAAAACTGAATTCAACCAGTGACATCACCAGCTATAATCTGTGGTGGTCTCTGGAACAATCCAGTATTTTTCTCTACCTTCCAGCAGGTGGTAGGTTGTGCTGTAGTGCTCTGTCCCTTGTCGAGCTTTCTACCACAAGGTTGAGGGATTTCCCTATAATTAAGGGAATTCTCTTGGCATCCCCAGAGAACTTGGATGAAGCAGTATCTGGTTCCTCAGATCGAGGTAGGTTCGGGCGGCATGTCTGACTCACACCTGCCTGACCCATGGCAGCCACCGATTCTGTCCACGCAGTGTAGTGGACTGTTTCTGACAACATTGGGGCAGTAATGCCAAGTCTGAGGAGGTGTACAGCTCAGGTTGGGGGGTCATCTGAAGTGAAGCATAATGATTTACCTTAAATGACCCAAGATCCCCTTGGTTGGTTTAGTGCAGGGGTTCTCAACAGAGTTCTTGGAACACACCTAACCAGTCAGATTTTTAGGATATCCATGATAAATATGCATGAGGTGAATGGAGGTAGTGCATGTATATGTTAAGCATATATTTTAGCAGTCTTAAAGTACATATATACATGAGAGCAACTCTAAAAGAACCGATTGAAAAATAGCAAATATGTGCTTTTTTTTTTTTCTTTATACTACCAGCCCCAAAATTCAAGCAGAGATGATAGTTGGGGGGGGGGGGGGGGTACTAAGAAGATTATGTGCTTGGGTCTTATGTAGAGAGAGAATTGGAGGGTCAAACTCTGTTTACAGACTGCCACTGACAGTGGAAGAAAAGATAGAAAAGGCAAGTAAAGTAAGGTAACTACTTTTCTCGAAAATGTAGTTAATGGTGGAAAGGTAAATACGGACTTGAGAAAAATGAAAAAAAAAAAATAGGTGGAAGGATATGCCAGAGTTGAAATGCTAAAGAAAAACAAAATGTGCTCGATTTGTTAAGAGATTGGAGAAGGGTCATCAGTAGTTGGCAGAGGGCATATATGGTAGTGACATGGCATATCATTTACAGAAATGTTTGTATGAAACTAGCAGATAAAAGTAGCAAAGCATAGCTATATGTACACCTTCAATCTCGCGTACACCCATTGTGTATAACCTGAAAACCCACCAGACTGGGCATTCCCTGAGGACTAGAAAAAAGTTATATGCTCTTATCATACAAGTAGGGAAAGTATGCAAAACATGGCTCATTAAATTATTTACAACCCATATAAATGTAAATACATGTATGCATTATTGGGTCTAAGTTGATGGTTTTTGGGTCTGTGCATTGTGTGTGCCTTCTGTATGTCTGATCAGGAGGAGGAGATGAGGGGAGAAGGCAGTTTGAAAGGTGCACTTACTTAATAACTATGCTAGCATAAGTCAGTGTATGCATACGGTAGAGAGCTGCACGGTAATGGGGAGTGTGAGATTCCCATGAAGTGTAGTCAGAATCTCTGGTGACTCCAGTATGTGGCTTGGAGTGTATGAAGAGAGGCAGTTGGAGCACCAGAATGAGGCTTGGCATACTCATTGATTGAATAGTGAATACCATCCCAAAAAATCACAAGAGGCTGTTGGAATTGAGAGGAAACAGTGCAAGTAAATAATAGTGTCTACTCCTGCAGGTACGGGTGGGGATGGAGGAAATTAAATGTGGGGATGGAATAGAGCTTAGTGGGTATGGGTTGGATCCATTTGAGATGGGTGAAATTTCTGTCCCTGTGCAACTCTAGCAGACTGTAGTTCATACAGCTTTTCCCATAGAAATGTATTGGGTCATTTTTCTTTTTGGAGAGAGATCATTTCTCGTCACTGCCCTCTCCCCCAGCCAGATGCAGAAACTTCACTTCAACAGTGCAAAAACTTTCTTCAGATCACCACGTCCCTCTTTACGATAAGAGCAATCTTTCAGACATCTGCCCCTATTGTCTTCCCATTGGTTGAATCCTATTTACAGTATCAGTTTCTAATTACAAGGGAAGCCGGCAGATCAGGCTCACTCATGGGGGAGGAGGGAGAGGAGGGTCTATAGAAATGAATGTAGAGTTTTTAAACTGTGTATGTATGTATGTAAAATATCTGTTCTGTGTTGTGTGTATGCTGGGCATCTGTTGAGGGAGCAGGGGATGGATGGCACTTTCAGGGTGGCAAGTTTTAGGGGATGGGAGGACAGTCTGGAGCATGTAGGCGCAGTTTATTTAAAATATTTATTAACCATACTATCTTACAACTCTAGGCGATATACAAAGTAAAACATGCATAAAATCCAAACAAAACATAAAACAAAAATAGACCAACCAGCAAACCAGTAAATAAGTAAACTGCCATGCTTAAGTGCAGTATGTCTGCGTGAAGAAATATGCTTACCTGTTTTCTAAACCGTAGCATTGAATTAATACTTTTCAATGCATACGGTATTGTGTTCTACAGTCGGGCTCCTTCAACCTGAACAATTGTTGAACGATAAATGTCAAGTCTAATCTGTCTAAATGTAGGAACGTCAAACACTAATCAGAAGAACTTAGGTTACAGTTTGGACGGTATATTCTAAGGGCAGCTGCCAATGCCAACAGTGCTTCATTATTCAATATTTTATAAATCAATGTGGGCACCTTAAACTGAACTCGAAAATGTATCGGGAACCAATACACCTCTTTCAAAGCTGGAGTAACATGATTTGACAGTGGAAGACCAGTAAGCATCCTTGCCACAGCATTTTGAGCTATCTGCAGAGCATGTAATGTATTTTTGGGAGGCCTAATAGCAATGCATTACAATAACCAAAAGTTATTATAAGATAAATGATCTTTTAATCTAACTTCAGTTTCAAAAAATATTTTTTAAGTAATAATGAGGTTTAAAAGACAGCATTGAGTCAATAATGATGCCAAGATATCGACATGTTGAAATAATTGGAATTTCAACATCCACTTTGATAGAAGATGGAAATTACGTTGGCACTGGCCTGTCTGACAAAAATAAAATTTGTCTTTACAAGAATCAATTGAAATCTATTTGCTCTCATCCAACTTTTCATCTTACGGAGACTCATACTCAAGTTTAAAGACATTTTTACATGCTGGCTGTTGTTGTCTCCTCTTTGTACCATTCCACGTATTTGCAAAGGTGGAAAGAAGAGAAAACGACAGCTTGCACGATTAAAAGGTGAAGTAAAAGAGGCTATTACAGCCAAAAGATTGTCCTTCAATGAATGGAAAAAGGACCCAAATGAAAATAAGCAACATAAGCACTGGCAAGCGAGATACAAAGCATTAAATGAAGAAGACTAAAAGAGAATATGAAGAGAAACTTGCCGCCACAGAGGCTAAAAAAACTCACAGTAACAACTTTTTCAGGTACATCAGAAGCAGAAAGCATGCGAGGGAATCCGTGGGACTGTTAGATCACGAAAGAGCAAAAGGGACAAGGCTATAGTGGAGAAACAATGAATTCTTTGCTTCGGGCTTTACAGAAGAAGATGTAAGAGATCTCCCTGTACTGGAAATGGTTTTCAAGGGTGATAACAGGGACTCACGGAGGAGCTGAAAGAAATTTTGGTGAACCTGGAAGATGTACTGAGCCAAATTGACAAGAGTAGTATCACCTGGACCAAATGGCTTACATCCAAAGGTACTCAAAGAACTCAAGCATGAAATTGCTGATCTGTTGTTAGTAATATGTAACCTGTCGTTAAAATCATCTGTAGTACCTGAAGATTGGAGGGTGGCCAATGTGATGCCAATTTTTAAAAAGGGTTCAAGGACTGATCGGGAAATTAAAGACCAGTAAGTCTGACGTTGGTGCCATGCATAATAGTGGAAACTATTATAAAGAATAAAATTACAGCACACATAGGCAAACATGGTTTAATGGGACAGAGTCAGAATGAGTTCAGCCAAGGGAAGTCTTGCCTCACCAATTTGCTTCATTTCTTTGAAGGCGTCAATAAACGTGGGTAAAGGTGAGCTGGTTGATGTAGTGTGTCTAAATTTTCAGAAAGCCCGGTAAAGTTACCTCTTCTACTTCGGCGCTATTGGCTTTGAAGCAGGGAGCACAGACCCTGGGCGACTATGCTATTAAGTTCCGCACTGTGGCTTCTGAGTTGGCCTGGAATAACGAGAGTCTGGTCGCGACTTTCTGGCAAAGACTGGCACCCCAAATTAAAGATGAGCTGGCTGGATGGGAACTACCTCCCAGGTTAGATGACTTGATTAAACTGTGTACTATGATTGATATTCAGTTTCAGGAGCGTAGCCGCGAACGGCGCTCCTCAGAAAAGGTAGTTATCAAGACACCTGGTCACCGGTATGTGCCACAGAGGCCTAGTCCGCAGGAGGCCGCTCCGCAACCACCCGCTGAACCCATGCAACTTGGCCATATTTCACTTACAATGCAAGAGAAACAAAGGCGTCGGAACCTGAACCTTTGCCTGTATTGCGGTGAGATTGGTCACTACGCGGCCAGATGTCCACTTAAACCTGGGTCCTTGGATCAGGGTCTGATGGCAGGCACTATAACCAGCCAATCGTCTGGTTTTCAGCAGACCCAATTTCTAGTACCAGCAGTGTTGGATCGAGGTTACAGAAAGGAGCCGACTGAAGTTTTTCTGGACTCTGGGGCTGGTGGGAATTTTATAGCCGAGTCTCCAGTTCAACAGCTTAACCTTCCTACACAAGAATTACCTAAGACTATTCCACTTTTTTCAGTTTATGGGTACGTCCAGGGATATGTCAACACCCAAACGGTTCTGGTGAGCTTATGTATTGGCGATCACCGAGAGGACATCTCCCTCTCCATCCTTCAGTCAGCAGTGCAAGCCATTGTATTGGGCTTTCCTTGGCTCCAGAGACATAATCCGACCTTAGATTGGGAAAAGGGTGAGATTTTGAACTGGGGTGAGTCTTGCAGGAACTTTGTCTCACTCCTGACACCAATAGTCCTGTCGACGAACAGCAGGACCAACAGTCAGATCCTTGGACATTAATGTTTCTGCAGTTGGTCTAAACTGCGTTTGTGTGTTACCCCAGATCAATCAGTCCCCAGCGGGAGCCCGCAACACGACCAACCTCCAGATTCCAGCCAACGGGGGCTCTAAGAAGACTCCTCGAGGCTGGGTGTCTCACACCTTACCTAAAAGAAGGGCCCTAGGTCCTCGGGTTCAGAACAGTCCTGAGATTGGGAGATCTAAGGATCCTAAGTATTGCTCACAACAAAACATGGCTGATAGCCCTACTCCAGCGCTAGGCACTCGATCCAGCTCGGGTGATCAAGCCCAGCCTTGCCCGCAACCTACCACCTCACGATCCGCACCTAGGGCTATGGGCGCGGATTGCACGCCTGAACTCTCCAGCCGATTCCACCAAAAATATCCATGGAGACCCAGACCTCCCGAGAAGTCCGGGGGGGCCTTGAGGGGGAGATACTATCACGAATGTGGCCATCTGGTGGTTAAACCTGGTGGCTGCAGCGGGCTGTCTGGTTGTTGTTTTCCCTGTTCCAGAAGTCATGCTGGTCCGGTCCGGATCTTCCAGCCTTCCAGACTGGCTTGGGACTTTTGGAACTTAGCAGCACCCTTACCTGGTGAACTCCCTTGTTGGTTGCCTTTATGAAACACCTGGATACTTTCTACTTTGCTTTGGCAACAGAGGTCATCTGAGTCTCGTCAGTGAGAGTTGTTGCAGTGCTTCCTGATCTCCTTATCCTGTGGTGGACCGACCCTGCTTGTTTCCCTGGTTTACTTCTCTGCTTGTTGCCTGCCCTGACTTCTGCTGGTATCCTGACTACGCTCTGCTCGCTGCCTGCCCTGACTTCTGCTGGTATCCTGACTACGCTCTGCTTGCTGCCTGCCCTGACTTCTGCTGGTATCCTGACTACGCTCTGCTCGCTGCCTGCCCTGATTTCTGCTGGTATCCTGATTGCTTCTCCTGCTCGCTGTCTGCCCAAGACTCTGAGTGTGTCCTGGTTTATTTCTGCTGCTTGCTGCCCGCCTAAGACTGTTTGGTTTCCTGGAAGCCTCTACTGTGTCCTGCCCTGCCTGTTCCAGCTTGCTCTACTTCAGCTGCAGCTTCAGTCCGGCTGCTCCAGTCCTGGTTGTATCAGACTGTCTGTGTTCTGCCTTGTCTCTTGGGGTGATTCTCCTGCCACTGCCACTCCTCGGCAGTGGCCCAAGGGCTCACGTATCCTCACTAACGTGACATCTGGAACCTCTGGTCTGATTTGGCTCACTTTCAAACTCGTTGTGTCTTTTTACCAGTTTTTCCCACATGCCATGTTTCATCCAATTCCATTAATTTTTATATGCTACAGAACCAGGAAATTCTTCCATAGAAATGCATTGGGCCATTTGGGGGGGGGGGGGGGGGGGGGGCTTTATTTCTCTGGAGCCTACAGTCTGATTTGGCCCACTTTTGAACTTGCCTTTTTATCAGTTTTCCTACATGCCAAGTTTGATTCTATTCTTGTAAATTTTTTGGAGAGTTATTTTGCCCCTAGAGAGACATTCTGACACTTTTTTTTGTATAATTCTTTCTTTCTGATGGCTTTGGGTTGGAAAGACTAAATTGTGGTACTAAGGAAGAAATTGGTAAACATGGACTAACCTTAGTGGTTGAAAAACCAGTGGAGTTTGTACTAAAGGAAATGATGGTTAAATTAGCTTGAATCTACTAGCTTCAATTATCTGAAGCAACGAGCTTTTACTAGAGAGAGATCATGCCAATCAAATCTAATCACTTTCTTTGATTGAGTGATATTTAGAAAAGGCTGTGTACTAGATGTATTATATTTAGGTTTTTAGCAAAACCTTTGATACTTTTCCACTATGGGAGACTTAAACTGAGCAGGATGTGGGTGAGCCCTGAGTTGGTTTTCTGAATTAGGGTGGCAGAGTTGATGGACCGAAGAGAAGGTTGTGGTAAATGGTAGACTGGTCTTGCTCGGTGCATCATTTATGGATGACTAGTAAAAAAGGCCCGTTTCTGAGAGGAATGAAACGGGCGCTAGAATGTTGGGTGTTATTAGGAAGGGTATGGAGTCCAGGTGTGCGGATGTTATAATGCCGTTGTATCGCTCCATGGTGCGACCGCACCTGGAGTATTGTGTTCAGTACTGGTCTCCGTATCTCAAAAAAGATATAGTAGAATTGGAAAAGGTACAGCGAAGGGCGACGAAAATGATAGTGGGGATGGGACGACTTTCCTATGAAGAGAGGCTGAGAAGGCTAGGGCTTTTCAGCTTGGAGAAGAGACGGCTGAGGGGAGATATGATAGAAGTGTATAAAATAATGAGTGGAATGGATCGGGTGGATGTGAAGCGACTGTTCACGGCTATCCAAAAATACTAGGACTAGAGGGCATGAGTTGAAGCTACAGTGTGGTAAATTTAAAACGAATCGGAGAAAATTTTTCTTCACCCAACGTGTAATTAGACTCTGGAATTCGTTGCCGGAGAACGTGGTACGGGCGGTTAGCTTGACGGAGTTTAAAAAGGGGTTAGATAGATTCCTAAAGGACAAGTCCATAGACCGCTATTAAATGGACTTGGAAAAATTCCGCATTTTTAGGTATAACTTGTCTGGAATGTTTTTACGTTTGGGGAGCGTGCCAGGTGCCCTTGACCTGGATTGGCCACTGTCGGTGACAGGATGCTGGGCTAGATGGACCTTTGGTCTTTCCCAGTATGGCACTACTTATGTACTTATGTACTTATGCTAGCAAGGTTTTCATGGAAGTGTGTATGTTTGACAGTGAGTGTGTGAGAGACAGAGTGAATTTGCGACTGTGTGTGTGTGAGAGAGTGAGACTGTCTGTGTGAGAGTGTGTGTTCGAGACAGAGAGTGTGCCGCAGGGGTCCCCCCTACGTGTGTTGGCATCCTTCCCGCTCCCCCCCCCGTGTTTCCTTTTCCCATATCCTTCTCGTCCCCCTCCCCCCTCCCAGCCTCAGGGTCATGCCCCCCCCCCCCCGGCCTGCAGGATCGTGGGCCCTGTGGCGGCATTTTTCTGTATCGTAGTGTGTATGTTTGAGAGAGTGTGTGTGAGAGTGAGTGTGCGAGAGAGAGTGAATGTGTGAGTGTGACAGAATGAGAGTGTGTGTGGCATGTTTGTGCGAGAATGTGAGTTTGTGTGTGAGAGGGAATCCCAGCTTCAGGGTGTTGGCCCCGCCTCCCTTGGGCTTTCAGGATGGTGGTCCCTCCGTCTGCCGGCGTTTTTTCCCCTCCCCCCTTCCTGCCCTCCCCCTTCCCCCTTCCCTCCTCGCAGGTTGAGGTTCGAGTGCCCCCCCTTCCAGTGCCTTTCAGGGTCGTGGCACTCCCTCCGACTGAAGCTGTCTCCTTTCCTGGCATGTTCAGGCAGGCAGGCAGGCTGGCTGCCTGCGTGTGTCCGACGTTCAGGCTGCCTGCCTGCGTCGCTCCCTCCGTCCTGCGAAGTTGGGAAATGGCTGCCGAGGGGCAAGGGGAGTGAGATCGCGTTTCGCCGATGCTTACGTCCCCGCCTGCCTCTCTCCGATGTTGTGCGGGCGATGTTAGTCCTCCGGAGCTGGGAAATATCCGCCGAGGGTCAGGGAGATGGCGTTTGGCCGATTGTCATAACGCCGCCCTCGACGTCATGACGTTATGACGTTATGACGCGAGGGCAGGCCAGACACTCAGGGCAAACCGGATATCTCTGGCGCCTCAATTTCCGGCTTGAGGCTTCAGAACGTTGGAGGTGCCTTTTATTATAAAGAGATCTGTAACCCTGAGACTGTTTGGACAGTTGAATACATAAGTAAATAAATTTGCACATGGTCTACTCATTGTACTAGGAAGTAAATTAGATAGGCTTATTCCTTATGTGCTTCTGTTTTCTATATTAATGACAACTTAAGCCATAACGAGCAAGGACTGCTAAAATGCCTTCTAGGCCTTATGGTGGTGAGCCTATTTTCTCACTCCCATTGTGAGCTGACAGTGTGATGCCAAAAGCAAATGGTTGCACATTTTATGCAAGTTAGTAAAGTGAAAGCAAGGGGGAGGAATGCGACTGATGCATGCGCACAAAGTGCCATTTATTCATAGTGCTGACTCTGTTGCTCCAGCTGGAGCCTCAAGTAAGTGCTGTGTTCTCATGCTAGCAACACTAGCACTAGTACTGTAGAGGGAAGGGTCAGCAAATCCTTTCCTGAAGGGTCTAAGTTATTTTTTTTTTTCTTTAAAGCTTTATTTTGCAAATAGGTAGGAAAATGTGGGATACAAATGCAACAAATAAATAAATAAATGGAGCTAAGGGACTGTAAAGTGGGATGTCCAGTGCTAGCAGATAAACTTGCTCTAGAATCAGAATCTCTCCCACCACAGTACTGTGGGCCAGATGCACTAAACTTAACGAGCCCTTAACGAGCAAGTAGTAAACCCTGGCATGCAGTAAATACTTTTTTCCGAAGACAGTAGCAGCTAACGAAAACGGAATGCAGATGAGCAAACTGTAGAAACCCCTATTGTGATGAGATGCACTAACCTTTTCCGATTGCCTTAACGCTGGAAAACGGTGGGAAATCTAACGAGAGGTCTGTACGGGGTTGGAAAACTTCATAAAATGTAAAAAAAAAAAAAAAAAAAAATTGGGTGGGGGGGAGGGGGGGGGGGCAAAAACGGCCAAGTGCTCGTCATGGACGGCCATTATGGGAGTGCTCCACCCGAAAAACAACCCAAGTGCTGAAATCAAACAAGCTCCGATGCTGCAGGCTCTTTTTTGGACCCCGGAATAATAAAAACGTCTTTTTTGGCAGTGCTTCACTCATCTGAGAGACCTGGAAGTCTCTGAGCCAATCACAGTGTGTTTACCTCGGCTGAACGCCTTGCCATTGGCTCAAGGACTTCCAGGTCTCAGCTGAGTGAAGCACTGCCAAAAAAAGACGTTTTTATTATTAAGGGGGCCAAAATAGACTTTTTTTTTTTGATGGGCGCCCATTTTTGTTGCCTTCCCCAATTGCAATAATAAAAACGTCTTTTTTGGCAGTGCTTCACTTAGCTGAGACCTGGAAGTCCCTGAGCCAATCACAATGCGTTCAGCCAAACTAAACACGCTGTGATTGGCTCAGAGACTTCCTGGTCTCTCAGCTGAGTGAAGCACGGCCAAAAAGGACATTTTTATTATTCTGGGGTTGAATGATGTCCAAAAAAGAGCCTGCAGCATCAGAGCCTGTTTGATTTTTTTTTTTTTTTAATAAAGCTTCGCTTTAAAAAAAAAAACAAACGTCCATTTTGGGCGGACTCCCCCCCCCCCCCCCCCCCCCCCCCAATAATAAAAACGTCCTTTTTGGCAGTGCTTCACTCAGTTGAGAGACTTGGATGTAAGGAAAGGACATCCAACTAAGTAGAGTTGTGGCTGAGTGGTTAGAGCACCGATCTTGTAATCCTGAGGTGGCGGGTTCAAATCCCATTAATAGTTTTGTTAAAAAAATGAAAAAGGACGAGCACTTGGATTTTTTTTCCACTTTTTTAAGTTGTATGAAGTCTTTATTGAACATTTATCAAAACAGCATAACAAAATACAGCACTCCAGAACAAGTAAGTAATAGCATAACTGATCAGCTCCAGGTCTCTCTCAGCCAATCCCAGCGCGTTTAGCTGTTACCAGTATCAGCTTAACGCGCTGTGATTGGCTGAGAGAGACCTGGAGGGAGGGACGTCCAAAAAGTGTTGATTTGTGTCCTCTCACGTCCCGATTTTCTGGACTGGAAGGCTCCTCCCTATCAGGTTAGTTTTTATTCTCTTGCCTCTGAAATGTACATTAGCTTGTAGCCTGTAAAAAGAACGTCTTTTTAGAGGGAGTTTTTTTTAATACTGAAGGACTTCCATAAAGGACGTCCTTGGCATGTGCAGAGCAGCCAGCATAACACTTGGCTGCTCTGCGCATGCTCGACCGGCCGATTGGCCGACTGTTTAACGATGGAATAGAGAATGCTGTGAGCTACATCGAGCAGCTCATTTGCATTCCTATTCCTTGATGCATGCCCGTTCCTTACCGATTCGCTAAGGGAATCAGTAAGGGAAGGGCTCTAACGATTGATTAGTGCATCTAGCCCTGTGTCCTGTGCTAGTGCACCATTTGCTGAAATGCTCTTTGTGCTTGGATTCCAACTTGGCTATAGTTTGTGCATGTGAGAAAATGCAGAGATTCTGCTGGGAAATGTAGGATTTTGTTTGCTGCTGGTTACTTTGCAGACTAATGTAATCTCTTCTGTTGTCAGAGGACTTTTTCTGTCCTGCTTGCTCATGATTGGAAATGTTTAGAAACATGATTTACATAACATGCATGTTGAGTATAGCTTAATTTTTCCGAACTTAAAACCAAAAAGATACTGCAAGGAGGGATGAGATGTCCTGTCTATTTCGGAAATGGAGTAAAGTGACTGAGCTTTCAGAATTCTGCCAGCTCGTGGAGAACAAAATGTTCCCTTAGAAATCGCTGCAGGCACATTGTATTTGCGCTAAACCAAACTGCTTAGTACTCCTTAGTAAAATGCTTTAACCGGGTTGGTATAGTGTGTTCAATCTATTTACTTGCTGTGATTTTCTGTTTGCATTTCTCCTCAGACCAAAACAAAAGTTTTGTGAATGAATGGGGAAACCCATTCTAATGGCTGCATATTTAATAAAATAGAAAAGTTGTGTTTGCTTTACCATTGGAAAAAGTCTGTCCAAATTTTCTAGGATTCTGCTTTTTTATTTTCCATAAAGAAAGCTGCATCATAGCTTAGAGAGATACAAATAAAATTAAGCATGTGTCTTTTGTAAAACTGCTTCCTGCTCTTTACACATAATTCTTCATCTTGCTTTGGTCATAGAAGATGGTCACATCTTGGATGGAAATCTCTGCTTCCAGGCATTGACTGGAAAGGGGAGGGGGCAGCCAGAACATTTCTTCCATTTTGCTTTCCTAGTGGAAATAGACCTAAAAGGACGCGTGGAAGCATATAATTTCTGTAGGAACAACACATCTCTACTTTTCTGAATTGGATCTTTGATTGCATTGACTTGCTGGGCTACTTTTCTCTTCTGGTATAAAGGATGCCTCCCTAACTAGTTTAGTTGTTACTACTCGTACTTTTTTTTAAACTTTATAGTTATCAAGTTTCTGAAAAAGGGGATATACAGAAAAAAAAGCCTATAAAGGAAAGAAATTCATAACACATAATAATATTCTTAAAATCCACTGAAAATTTTGTATACAGCTGGACAAAGCTGCGGGAGATGTTTTTGATTTTAATACTTTGCATTGGCGGCCACTGCTGTGTGCAAGCAAAAGTCCCCTGTCCTTCAATGTTCCCTTGAAGGACTAAATTGACATGAGCAAAACGTTTCCTGTTGTATTACCTTGAGGGGCATAATCAAAAGGGGCGCCCAAGTTTTCCTGAGGACATCCGGGCGAAGGGGCGGGGAAACCCGTATTATCGAAACAAGATGGGCGTCTATCTTTCGTTTTGATAATACGGTCAGGGACGCCCAAATCGTGAAATTTAGGTCGACCTTAGAGATGGTCGTTCCTGACTTTTGGCGATAATGGAAACTGAGGACGCTCATCTCAGAAATGACCAAATCCAAGCCCTTTGGTCACGGGAGGAGCCAGCATTCGTAGTGCACTGGTCCCTCTGACATGCCAAGACACCAACCGGGCACCTTAGGGGGCACTGCAGTGGACTTCACAAATTGTTCCCAGGTACATAACTCCCTTACCTTGTGTGCTGAGCCCCCCAACCCCCCCCCCCCCCCAAACCCACTTCTCACAACTGTACACCACTACCATAGCCCTTAGGGGTGAAGGCGGGCACCTACATGTGGGTACAGTGGGTTTCTGGTGGGTTTTGAAGGGCTCACATTTACCAGCACAAGTGTAACAAGTGGTGGGGGCCTGGGTCCGCCTGCCTGAAGTGCACTGCACCCACTAAAACTGCTCCAGGGACCTGCATACTGCTGACATGGAGCTGGGTATGATATTTGAGGCTGGAAAAAAATATTTTTTAAATTTTTTTGAGGGTGGGAGGGGGTTAGTGACCACTGGGGAGTAAGGGGAGGTCATCCCCAATTCCCTCCGGTGGTCATCTGGTCATTTAGGGCACATTTTTGTGGCTTGGTCGTAAGAAAAAAAGGACCAGGTAAAGCCGTCCAAGTGTTCATCAGGGACGCCCTTCTTTTTTCCATTATCGGCCCATGTGTTAGGCACACCCCAGCCCCACATTCGCTATGCCTCCGACACGCCCCTGTGAACTTTGGTCATCCCCGTGACGGAAAGCAGTTCAGGACGCCCAAAATCGGCTTTCAATTATGCAGTTTTGGGCGACCCTGTGAGAAGGACACCGATCTTGCGATTTGTGTCGAAAGATGGGCGTCCTTCTCTTTCGAAAATAAGCCTGCTTGTGAGCAGTTCTTACAGATACATACTAAATGCTCTCGGAGGTTGTAAAGAATTCCATGAGCCATACTCTGCATGCTTTGCTTACTTGTTTACTTATAGTTTTATAGCTGCTCAGAATTTTACTTGGATACTAGATGTTTAGCACAGCTTAAAAGGGAACACTACTGCCCCTGTATGAGTACCACTTCTTTTTTTTTTTTTAAGGGTCAGTAGGGGTACTTTTGAACACAGCAGGGAAAGACCCCTTCACTATCTATCGGCTGCTTCCACCCAATACCTCTCTTACTGACATTATACATGCTGTATGCACTCCAGGGAATTATGTACTAAATGAGTTGGGGGTCAGAATAAATCTTTTACTGGCTAGCGTCTATACCCACATTCAGTTTCAACCTAATAAGTTAGCATTTCAAAATGTTCTTTGTATAAATTAGCATGTGAGGGCATTCTATACTCTCTCATCTCTTCTATACAGCACCATCACTGCAGCAGTACAACTAGGCCACCAGAGATCTACTCCAGAGTACACCCTTGTACAGTTGAAATATTGCTCATAATTCCTACCCTCCCACCCTAGTTGTATACAATCAGTAATTCTCATCTAATTCTCCAGCAATGTGATGTTTATCCTACCAGTGGTGCCTGTACATTTTCAAGGTTAAGATGTGATCTATGCTCATTGAACTGCAGTTTAATACGGCATTTGCTTCTACCAGCATAGATTAAATCACATGGACATAAAATCACAGATATAACCCACACAGAGTCACATGTAGTGTTCCAACATGTCTAGTATAAATTTAGTTGGAAGATCATACCAAATAGACCGTTCTGTAGTATTTGCACATCATTGACAATGGCCACAATTTACATTTGTGCCTGATGCAGCCATATTCACCTTATCCAGATTTTTATAAGAAAAAAATTCTGCTAGTGTTTTTCCACTTTTAAATGCCATAATTAGAGAATGGAAAACACTTCATGTAATTGCAATATATGCCATTGATCATGAATAATTTTAGCTACTGCAGTTGCCATAGGTGAATAAGGTAAAACACATGTTAAAGAATTTTTCACTTCTAAATTTTTATATTGGAGCAACAGCTCATATTGGGCAAATCGTGCTCTCACATAGGCCCATTTCACTACTTGCTTGGGTTAACCCCTACTTAAAAATCTGATAGTAAGGTGCCTCGATTGGATCTTAAATTCAGAAAGAGTAGAGCAAATCTGTTGCATATGTAAAGATTGACTGGCAAACTACGCTTCAGTTTATAAGGAAGGGAACTATGAAATCTCAGAGTTATTCCTTTCCACTGGTTTCCTGTATAGGGTTGTAAAAATACAACCTTGAACTTTCTTTATATGTACTGTATATCCAAAAAAAATCAGTTTTCTGTTTGTTGTATTGACATGACAAACTGCAAATTACAGTCCAGAAAATTCAACCAGGTCAAGAATTCTTTCAGTCTTCAGTATTATTCAAAATTAAAAAATATTATCCAGAAATCTTTTCCAAACAAGTATTGACTTGTAGTATACAGATAGATATAAAAATCCTGTTTCAAATTCTGCCACATAAAGAGTTGCTACAGAGGGAACTAGTGTAGCCCTCATTACTATACCATGAATCTGTTGAAAAAATTATCTCACATACTTAGTTATTGTCAGTTCTGCTAGTTGGAGCAAAAACTGTGTTGAGATCTCCTTGAAAGCACTTTAGCAATAGTAGTGCTGCTTCCTGTGGAATATAAGTGTAAAGTGAAATCACATCCAAAGTAACAAAATAAATTGACTCTGTCATTTATTACAAGTAAACAATGTATCATATGAATAGTGTCTCGTACATAAGATGCCATCTTGGTTACCCCTGGTTTCAAAAAGTGATCTACAAATTGAGAGAGAGGCTCCAGTTTAGAGGGGCCCTTAGTGCGTGGCAACAGGTTTGCCGCATGCCAATCTGGAGCTACTGCAGGAGCCTGGCGGTAGTTTCCACCCCCAGCATATGCCATTCCTGGCGCTACAAAAATGTCTGTTGTTCTGGAAAAGAAATGGCTGTGCGCTGGGGGGGGGAGGAGGAGCCCATTGAGGTGGCGGCAAGGGCTCTCAGGCTAACCCAGCGCTAGATAAGAACCAGCGCTACAAAAATAGCGTGAGAGTCCTTGCCACCACCTTAATGGGTAGTGATAAGAGCTCCCCCCCCCCCCACACCCGAAATGGCCACACAGCAAGTGGGTTCACTTACCGCACAGCCATTTCTTTTCCAGAACAACAGACAGCCTTTTATCTGCTGCGGTAAAAGGGGGCCTCAGCGTGCATCAAAAACACACACATGCTAACGCAGGCCTTCTTTTACTCAGCTTAGTAAAAGGATCTTAGAATTCCTTGTAAATACAATAGGGCGATAATGTACATCCTTATGTATTTTAGGCAGAAAATAAATGCATCAGTCTATGGATGATGATCAAGTAGAAATGATGTTTCTTTAGGAGTGATCATCCCTCTAGCAGCCGCAGACTCAACTATAAAATATATTTGCTCTCTTAAGTCCTCCATCGGATTTGCTGGCAATTTTTGATAGCATTTTGTATCAGATAGCTGATGAGTGACAGACAGTGGGGAGACCTATTAGAAGACAACGGGCAGTTCTTTGTCCGCAGTAGTGAATATTTCTCGTATACGTCTTACCACTATTCAACAGCAGGTATTGAATTTGGGTCTAGGTTTTGTGCCTACTGAGAGTTATGAACCTTTTAAAATCCAGATAGAGATTACTGTGTTAGCAAGAAGCTCCAAGTGAAGTTATTCTTTTGTACAACACAGCGACCCTTGAATATTTCTATTCTACGACCAGTATCTAAATGGTACTCACCTGGAAATATGGATCCCATCATCTCAACTTTTAAAGATTTAATGCTTCAAGCTATTGGAAGGTAGGAAAAGAACTTTTGCATATGAGAGAGAGAGATTAAATATGTCACAACTTGAATGGCAAGCCAAGTGGCAAGCAATATGGCAAGCAATATGGAAAGAAATGCAGATTTAGTGATCCTCAGGGTGGATAAGGGAGGAGGAGCTGTAATTCAATCCAGATTACAATACTCTTTGGAAGTCTCCTTGAAGCGAACTGCTGTTTCCTTTTGAAAGTGAATCTCTGCACAATATAAGATGAATTGTTTTTGAATACTAAATGATTTGATATTTAAAAGGATGAATGAATATTATAGCTGCTCTGAGGAGAAAGTTTTGAAAAGTTTACAAGACTGATGATTCTGTATATAGATAGAGAGATAAAAATGCTCTCAAGTGCTACTTATATATAGAATGTTTTGAAGTGCTATCTTAGGTTGAAATTGAATGTGGATATAGGCATTGGTAGGCACAATAATAAAACATATTGAACAGAATAGGTTTTACAGCATTCTGGAAATATGTGCAGATACTTTGCTTGGTTCTTAGTCAGTCCCAGCTCCCCAGTTCAGCATCTTCCTGTTGGCCTTGTGAACAGTATTGTTCAGCAGTACCATAACAGAAATTCTGAGGTTACTGGTGACCATACAGTGGCATTCCTAGGGGGGGGGGGGGGTGGTGGGTGTGGTTACTTCCTGTTCCAGGGCAGAGCGGGAGCATGGAACGAATGAAGGACAGGCGCGCGCGGCACCCCCCCCAGCGGCGTGCACCCGGGGGGGGGGGGGTGTTCTTTTGCAGGGGGGTGTCCTTTCGCCGGGGGTGGGGGGGTCATGTTGCATCTGGGGGGGCGCTGCACCCGGGAGGGGCGGGGTGCATTGGTAATCCGCCCCGGGTGTCAGCCCCCCTAGGAACGCCACTGTGACCATAAAATAATTTTCCTATATGAATATTTTTGATAGGTTGACAAATGGCCATCAGGATTCAGCTCTGCTAGCTTTTAGTTTGCTGTTATCAAACACTAGGTACAGCTAATGTATATTACCTGTATTAGCTGTACCTATGACTAAAGCAGCAGACTGAGAGACCCAGGGAAGCTAGAGTTCAGATCCCACTGATGCTCCTTGGACAAGTCACTTAACCAGCCATTGCCTCAATTACAAAAAACTTTAATTGTAAGCCCTCCAGGGACAGGAAAATACCTACTGCGCGTGTAGGTCATTACCGCCCGGTTATCGTGTGGGTCTTTACCGCTAGGTCAATGGCTAGTGGTAAGGTCTCAGACCCAAAATGGACGCATGGCAATTTTCATTTTGCCACACGTCCATTTTCGGCAAAAAAAAAAAAAGGCCTTCAAAAGTAGATAGCATAAAAGTAGAACAGAGAAAAACTTCATGAAAAGCCATATTTGTTGTGTCTAAGGCTCAAAATACATGTACTGTAGAAAAGAGGAAAGAAAGGGGCTGTATAATGGAGGCACTGGAAAGAATTCTAAGTAATAGGTTCAAAGGAGGTAGACACAAGGAGCAACATTTGAAAATTATTTTGTTACTGAAAGAGGTATGGTGATGATGAAGGCAAAAATAATTCATGAAGGCATGGAATAGAAACAGGTGAAGGAAAAGCCAAAAATCTACTTGGACTTACACTGCAAAATCTTGTGGTCGCTTTCTGTTGTCATATTCTGTTTGTGTTCTGGGGTTTTTATTTCCTTGCGTGAGTTGTCATAGAGCAAGATTCATGATTCAAGGGAGAAGAGGAGGATGGCAGATTTTTAACCTGCAGAAAATGCTTTAGTTTTCACTTAACATTTCCATGTATCGGTCCAGTTCTGGGAGCTCTGTGACCTCTTTTAGACATATTACTACAACCAATCTAAGCAAATCTGCAGATCCACTACTTGTAAGGCCAGTGAAACCCATTATTAGATCTTTATCTCTCTTTATGTGCAATGATCAAAAGTTGTCTGTCTTGGGGCTGCTTGCCAACATGCTGGAAGGAAGCCAGAATCAAATCACTACTAAAGAAGGTTACTCTGGACTCCAAGACTATTTCTAACTATAGGTTAGTTTTCAAATATACTGTTTATTTTGATGATAATTGAGAAGGATACTGTTTATTTTGATGATAATTGAGAAGTCTTCTTTGACTGCCTGACTTCCTTCAGATAGCACAAAGTCAACATTTGTAGCTCTAAACAGTCAAATCAGTCCAAGGACCAATGATGGGTAAGTGTGCTCTATTCTTTTAGATACAGGCTTTGCCTTCAGCTTGGTAGACTCTTCTGCTAAACCACAGGAACTGGGTTTTGAAGGGTTAGCTTTAGATTAGTTTGTCATTTCCCTTAGTCTGCTCTTTCTCTTCTGATTGTGACTCTACCTTATTAGCTTCCTTCACAGTCATGTGTGGGGTTCTCTTGGAGCTCCATCTGTTCCTCACTCTGTTTAACTTGTTTGTGGCCCTCCTTGGTAAGACCATTCAATCATTCGGGTAAAGCACTTATTCCTTAGCCTCCCTCTGAACTGGCCCAGAATGTGACTGATGGGTTGTGCACGCCTTCCAGCAGGTGGAGACTGAGAAAACTGTGACTGTAGAGAGAGCCAATAAGAGCCCTTGCCAGCTAGAGAAAGATCCAGTAATCTCAGTCTCCAGCAGACCACAGATCGCGTGGTAGACTTCTTGCAATCCTTAGGTTGGGTAGTCAACGCGTAGAAGAGCCGTCTGCGGCCATCTCAGTCATTGGAGTAGGGAGTTTGTTTCAACACGTTGCAGGGCCGAGGTTTTCTTCCGGCAGCTTGTGACCTCAAGCTGAAGTCACAGATTTGCCAGTTATTGCAGACCCCGAGGCCAACAGCCAAGATTATCTTTAAGTCCTGGGTTCCATGGCGGCGGCAATCGAGACAGTGCCCTGGGCTAGGGCTCACATGAGGCCTATGCAGAGGTCTCTTCTTTCACGGTGGTCGTCGCAGAAAGACCCGCTGCACCAGAGATAGTCACTTCCTGCACAGGTGAGGAGCAGCCTACGATAGTGGTTACGGGATGCCAATCTAACCAAGGGAGTGCCTCTGGACCAGCCCAGCTGGCTGATAGTTAAAACGGATGCCAGTCTCCAGGGCTGGGGAGCTCATTGTCAGGGACAGGTTGCTCAGGGTCTGTGGTCCCTTCAGGAGAGATCTTGCTCGATCAATCTGCTGGAGACCAGAGCAGTTTGGCTAGTGCTCCAGGCTTTTCTTCTTCTGGTGGAGGGCGAATCGGTCTGCATTATGTCAGACAATGCCACAGCAGTGGCTTATATCAATCAGCAAGGAGGGACGAGGAGTCGGCAGTTGGAGCAAGAGACATCGCAACTGATCCGGTGGTCGGAAATGCATCTGTCTGCTCTGTCAGCGGCTCACGTGGCAGGAGTTCAGAATGTCGAGGCAGATTTTCTCAGTCGACACATTTTCGATCCCGAAGAGTGGACTCTAGCATTTCAGTCAGTGGTGAAGTGTTGGGAGCATCCCAAGATGGATCTGTTTTCTACTGCTCTCAGTGCGAAGCTTCCTCTGTTCTTCAGTCATCGCAGGGATCCCAAAGTGCAGGGAGTAGACGCGCTTTTTCTGCCCAGGCTGACCGATCTTCTTTATGCCTTTCCTCCATGGCCTCTAAGAGGGTGTCTTCTTCAGAGGATCAAGACGCACAGGGACCGAGTGATTTTGGTGGCATCGGATTGGCCTTCTAGACTGTGGTATGCTGATCTTTGGCGTCTTCTAGTAGGGGCTTCTTTCAGGCTCCCAGACATGCAAAATCTTCTGGTGCAGGGTCAGGTGGTTCATCCGGATCCCAGTTGATTCTGTCTTACGGCCTGTCTCTTGAGTGGGCAAGGTTGACAAAGGGGGATACTCGGCGTTTGTAATTGCCACTATGCTTTGCTGTCATCGGTGCTCTACCTGCTTGAATTATATTTGAACTTGGCGGATATTCGAAGCGTGGTGTGAGGAGCTCGGTATTTCTCCCTTTCGAGCATCCATTCCGCAAATTTTGAATTTTCTTCAGCGTGGTTTTGACAAGGGGCTGGCTTTGGCTTCTCTTAAGGTGCAGATTGCGGCCCTTTTGTGTTTTCGGGGTCGTGTTCCAGGTAAGTCTCTGGCTATCCACCCAGATGTTCTCCATTTTTTGAGAGGGGCAAATCTCCTTCGTATTCCGTCTCGCTCCTTTTTTCCTCGCTGGGATCTTAATTTGGTGCCTCTCGGTCCTTACAAAGCCTCCCTTTGAGCCTTTTTCTTCCTGTACTTTGAAGGACTTGACTCTGAAGGCAGTATTCTTAGTGGCTATTGCCTCGGCTAGATGCGTTTCGGAGTTGCAAGCTCATTCGTATCAGACTCCGTTTTTGGAGTTCAGCTTGGATCGAGTGGTTTTGCGACCAGTTCCTTCCTTTCTACCCAAAGTGTTAACTCGTTTTCATTTATCCCAACCGGTAGTGTTGCCGGTACTAGGTTCATTCTCTGGAACAGAAGGACAGTGTCGCTTGAAAGTATTGGATGTCAAACGCGTTCTGAAGCATTATGTAAAGTCTATGGAGGATTTTCATCGGTCCGATCGGTTGTTTATTCTAATCTGAGGTTTCCCGCAAAGGGTTCATGGCTTCTAAGCCTTCTGTTTCTCTGTGATTTAAAGAAATGATAGTATCAGCTTACCTTCTCGCCGGGAAACCCGTTCCGGAGGGAGTTAAGGCCCACTCTGCCAGAGGTCAAGCGACTTCTTGGGCAGAGCGTTGTCTGGTACCTCCTGAGGACATTTGTAGGGCAGCGACTTGGTCTTCTTTGCATTCCTTTTCTAAGCACTATTGATTGGACGTCCTGGGTCGTCAGCAGGTCGTTTTCGGTGCAAAGGTGTTGTTGGTGGGTCTGCTAGGTTTCCTCCTGTAATTTTACTGCTTTGTTTCTTCCCATCAGTCACATTCTGGTCTGGAGGGACGCTAAGGAAGGAGAAATGAGACCTTGCCTGCTAATTTGCTTTCCTTTAGTCGCTCCAGACCAGCCCAGATCCCTCCCTTCAGGTATTCTGTATTTTCAAGAGTTAACTGATGTTTTTTTCTTGGCAGCTGTGTTGTTTGTTGTAGTTCCATTGTTTTAAAAAACAAAACAAAAAAGAGAATCAGTGGCTCAGTATGTAGCCTCTTGTACACGTTATGCAGATGCATGGCTTTGGGCACTGTTCTTTCTGTGGCACACACCCTGTGTTGGCAGTGTGCCAGTGGCTGCTCAGGCTTTTGGATGCACAGACAATTTCCTTACTGTTTTGCTTCCTTCTGCTTTGGTACTTTATTACTGGATCTTTCTCTAGCTGGCAAGGGCTCTTATTGGCTCTCTCTAGAGTCACAGTTTTCTCAGTCACAACCCATCAGTCACATTCTGGGCCGGTCCGGAGGGACTAAAGGAAAGCAAATTAGCAGGTAAGGTCTATTTTCTCCTTCGTAAGCTGATGACATACAAACAGAGGATTTTACGTCATTGAAAACTCATAATTTTTACAATCTCAATTCATATTTGGATTCAGTTGCAAATTCTCATAAATTTAATATTTGAAACCAAAAAAATTACAGGCCATGTGGCTAACACAAAATAAGTCCAAGCACACTTTGTACTATGTATCCTGAGTTTTGCCAGTTGTCCTCAAGGATAAGGTGACAATATATAGTATAGATCTTTAACATATGACTACCACATCTCCTATATAGTCAAAATGTCCTCCTTTCATCTCTATAGAAACCATTTATTTCAACTATATCTTGAGTCTAGAGACATCCAGATGAACCATTCCAGGGCTGCTTTTATCATGATCTGCCTGTCCTTTCTTTAATCAGTTACAACTTAGTCAATGTACTGCAAATAATTTGCTTTGTTATGGTCAGTTTGTCCATATATGTCCCCTATTGGCCTCTCATCGCTGGCTACTAGTTTCATTTTGGATCAGATTGAAAATACTAAGCCCTGAATAACGGCCTTCCCATTTACCTGCATGATCTCATTCTCTATTCCCCAGCTTTTGACTTTAGATCTGCTGAACTTTTTCTTTTGGCCATTCCCCCACCTCCAGGAGTATGGCATGCATTTAGCTATGGAACCCCCCTCTTGGAATATCTTAATTTTATATCTAAAATCCAAGCCAAACTTTTCTTTCTTTAAATCCAGCCTGAAAACACTATTCTGTTGCTATGTCTTTGGCACATAAATTTCCCCTGTGTTCTAGTTGGATTATACCTAAGCACTGGTCTAGGGATGGTTAGGACACAAGTGATGGAGTTCTTAGAAAATTGGTAATACAGGTTTGGGTATAATTTACAAGAGGGCACAGTTGGGATTCAGGAATATGCCTGGTGTAGTTTAAATCAGTGGTTTTCAACCCAGTCATCAGGGACCACCTGGCCAGTTGGAGTTTTAGGATCCCACAATGAATATGCATGAGAGATTTGCAAGCAGTGCAGGAAGTGCATGCTAATACATTTTTCATGCATATTCATTGTGGGTATCCTGAAAACCCAACTGGCCAGGTGGTCCCTGGCTACTGGGTTGAAAACAGCTGGTTTAAATCATGGCCAAGGTAAGGCAGCCATAAAATTAGTGTGAGCTACACATTGACAAATGTGGTGCAGTATTCACAGTAATAGGTAAATAAGTACTATGAAAACAATAGTTGATGAAAAGTGAAATGTGCATAACATGCCTGATTTAAGGATCAGGAGCAATAGAACATAAAAGTACAAAAACTCTAGAACTTGGTGTGCCAGCACAATTTTTGAAGGGAGTGAAAAATCACAAATACACAAATAAGAATTTGTGCGTAAAGCTATGAATGACATTTTTTTTTAAGTGATAAATTTAAGGATCAAAATGTGGTTGGTTCTTAAGTTATTTGGCTGCTCAATTTTTTTCTGTTGGAATGTGATTTTGAAACTTTCCAGAAGTTTCAAGAAATGTACACACTGAGTACATAAGTACATAAGTACATAAGTAGTGCCATACTGGGAAAGACCAAAGGTCCATCTAGCCCAGCATCCTGTCACCGACAGTGGCCAATCCAGGTCAAGGGCACCTGGCACGCTCCCCAAACGTAAAAACATTCCAGACAAGTTATACCTAAAAATGAGGAATTTTTCCAGTCCATTTAATAGCGGTCTATGGACTTGTCCTTTAGGAATCTATCTAACCCCTTTTTAAACTCCGTCAAGCTAACCGCCCGTACCACGTTCTCCGGCAATGAATTCCAGAGTCTAATTACACGTTGGGTGAAGAAAAATTTTCTCCGATTCGTTTTAAATTTACCACACTGTAGCTTCAACTCATGCCCTCTAGTCCTAGTATTTTTGGATAGCGTGAACAGTCGCTTCACATCCACCCGATCCATTCCACTCATTATTTTATACACTTCTATCATATCTCCCCTCAGCCGTCTCTTCTCCAAGCTGAAAAGCCCTAGCCTTCTCAGCCTCTCTTCATAGGAAAGTCGTCCCATCCCCACTATCATTTTCGTCGCCCTTCGCTGTACCTTTTCCAATTCTACTATATCTTTTTTGAGATACGGAGACCAGTACTGAACACAATACTCCAGGTGCGGTCGCACCATGGAGCGATACAACGGCATTATAACATCCGCACACCTGGACTCCATACCCTTCTTAATAACACCCAACATTCTATTCGCTTTCCTAGCCGCAGCAGCACACTGAGCAGAAGGTTTCAGCGTATCATCGACGACAACACCCAGATCCCTTTCTTGATCCGTAACTCCTAACGCGGAACCTTGCAAGACGTAGCTATAATTCGGGTTCCTCTTACCCACATGCATCACTTTGCACTTGTCAACATTGAACTTCATCTGCCACTTGCACGCCCATTCTCCCAGTCTCGCAAGGTCCTCCTGTAATCGTTCACATTCCTCCTGCGACTTGACGACCCTGAATAATTTTGTGTCATCGGCGAATTTAATTACCTCACTAGTTATTCCCATCTCTAGGTCATTTATAAATACATTAAAAAGCAACGGACCCAGCACAGACCCCTGCGGGACCCCACTAACTACCCTCCTCCACTGAGAATACTGGCCACGCAATCCTACTCTCTGCTTCCTATCTTTCAACCAGTTCTTAATCCATAATAATACCCTACCTCCGATTCCATGACTCTGCAATTTCTTCAGGAGTCTTTCGTGCGGCACTTTGTCAAACGCCTTCTGAAAATCCAGATATACAATATCAACCGGCTCCCCATTGTCCACATGTTTGCTTACCCCCTCAAAAAAATGCATTAGATTGGTGAGGCAAGACTTCCCTTCACTAAATCCGTGCTGACTTTGTCTCATCAGTCCATGTTTTTGTATATGCTCTGCAATTTTATTCTTAATAATAGCCTCCACCATCTTGCCCGGCACCGACGTCAGACTCACCGGTCTATAATTTCCCGGATCGCCTCTGGAACCTTTCTTAAAAATCGGAGTAACATTGGCTACCCTCCAGTCTTCCGGTATTACACTCGATTTTAGGGACAGATTGCAAAAAGTTGTACTCTTTTTTTTTTTTTTGAAGTGTGTGGGAGCAGATGGGCTTGCAGACATCTTAAGTGTTGTACAACCCAATCCTTACACCTGACTTTTCACGCTTAATAGAAGCAAATAGAAGAGCTGAGGTGCTCATCTGTGTGCGAGCTGACGGCAATGGGTGCCCACCCAAATTCTCAAGTCACATTCTTGCTGCATTGGTGGCTGTGTTAAAAGCCAAGACATATCATTTTCCAGTAGAACAGTTCTGTCCTATCCCACTCAGTTGTGGGTGATGAGTTAAAGTAGTAGATGATGGCAGATAAAGACCTGTACAGCCCCTCCAGTCTGCTCAATATAAACTTCCCCTCCAGTCTGCTCAAGAATATAAACTTTTTATATAAGGTATGAGGTGATATGCATACCTGATATTGATTTGTCCATGCTGTTTTCAGTGCATAGATTGTAGAAGTCTGCCTGGCACTGTCCTTGTTCTAAAACTTTTGAAGTTGTTATCGAAGCCCTTCAAAAATTCCATTCCAGCCCATCCAAATCTATCCAGCCACGATCAGGGCACAGAAGTCCGCCCAGTAGTGGCTTTGCTTCCCAATTACCAGTATTGCCACCTAGTCTCCGCTAAGCTTCTTTGGATTGATTCCTTCTAAACAAGATTCCTATGTGTTTTTCCCATGTACTTTTGAATTCCATTATGGTTTTCATCTCCACCACCTGCCGTGGGAGGGCATTTCAAGTATCCATCACCCTCTTGTTGAAAAAATACTTCCTGACATTATTCCTGAGTCGGCCTCCCTTCAACCTCAATTCATGTCCTCTAGTTCTATCACCTTCCTGTTTCTGGAAAAGATTTGTTTGCGGATTACTACCTGTCAAATATTTGAATGTCTGTATCATATCATTCCTGGTTCTCCTTTTCGCCATGGTATACACGTTCAGGTCATCGTCTCCTCTTATATGTCTTGCTACGCAAACTGCATTCTATTTTTGTCGCTTTTCTTTGAACCACTTCCAGTCTTTTTTCATCTTTAGCAAGATACATCCTCCAAAACTGAACACAGTGCTCCAAGTGGGGCTTCACCAATGACTTGTACAGGGGCATCAACACCTCCTTTCTTCTACTGGTTATACCCCTCTGTATGCAGCCTAGCATCCTTCTGGCCGCAGCCCCCGCCTTGTCACATTGTTTTGTCACCTTGAGATCCTCAGACACCATCACCCCAAGGTCCCTCTCCTGAATCAAGCTTACCAATCTCTCTCCTCCTATTTGGCACATCTCTTTTGGATTTTTGCACCCCAAGTGCATCACTCTGTATTTCTTAGCATTTAATTTTAACTGCAAGACCCTTAACCATTCTTCCAATATTTGGAGATCCCTTCTCGTGGTTTCTACACTCCTCCGGGGTATATGGCTATTTTCGTGTCATCCGCAAAAAGGCAAACCTTTCCTTTTAACCCTCCAGCAATGTCTTTCTCAAATAAGGCACCATGGTTAGCAAGGAGAAGTTTTAGATAATGCAGTTCATAATTTTGATTTTCTGCCTTGCTTTGTTTCAGTGGGTATACACATTTTGTCACTAGACAAGCCCTACGCTGTGCTACAGTTTGCTTTTTCTCACCACTCTTTCAATAGAGGGCAAAGAAGATGAAGCCTTTCGGCTGTAAGAGGCCAGGTGTTCAGACTACAGAAGAAGCAAGCATAATTCACCCAAATATTTAAGTGTTATTAAAATATCTTTCCCTGCAAAGTGATTTTGACCTTTTTCACTATCTTGCCATTTTGACTTTCCCAGAGGTTAATGAGGTATTAGATACACAAGTCCTTCAGTAAAATAAGGAAGATCCTAATTCTTGCTTGATCTGTCACTTCAGAATTGGGTTTTGATGACAGCTTTTCCTCCAGTGCCAATAATTCAGCTGCTATTGTCATCAATATGGCCTTTCCTGGAGCAGGAATTAATTACCATCGTTAATAATCCCTTCTAAATGGGTCTTTAGTGCATTTTCCTCAGCCTCTTTTTGTTATAACCTCTAGCACTGGGACTCACCTCCAAGCTGATAACTTCAAAGGGGAAGGAGCCATTTTTTGCAGGATTAATGCTAAGTATTAGAGATGATGATATGTGAATCTGCTGTGGGCACAGTGCCAGAACAGACTTGGGCAGCTGCTAAAGTTGATCCTGTGTTATAAAGCTTGCATTTCATTTCAGTATTAACCAAAGAAAGAAGCTCTCTGTTTTTTAAAGTGTTCCTTTTGGAAGAGACCATGGCCATTTCAAAAAAGTCTAGTTTGAACCTAAGGGTAAAAGCTTTTGGTAAATGAGCGCAGGCACCAAAGGTAGAGAGAAAGACCACACCACAGTGAACACAAAAATATATTGCTTTGTTTTGTTGTGTTGCACAGAGCTAAAATAGGGTAAAATAATTTTATTTTCCAAAAGTGAGCTACTTTTGTAATTTCAAGTTCCAAGTTTATTCAAAAATGTTCTAAACTGTCCATTGGAGCTCTATCCGAGTGGCTTACAATCTAATACAGGGTAAGAAAATGGGAAAGAGAGGTGGAACTACAATGTTCATAGGAGAACAGGGGAGGGGGGAAACACATAGGGGACAAGTAATGCAGACCAGTCTCGTCTGCGCCATATTCCACTACAAGAAATCAACTGTAGGCATCGGCAAAGAGAAACGTTTTTAGACCTATTTTAAATAGCTATAAAGACGATGTAGATCTAAGGCGGTATGGGAACTTATTACACAACTTGGGACTTTGAACAGAGAAAATTGCATGGTGAGTGGTGTCATAGACAATTTGCAGAACAAGGGGACAATGAGATGGTTTTATTGTGAGGATTGCAATGATCTGGTCAGGCAGTAGGGGATCAGGAGTTGTGAGAGAGGGTTCACTGGAGCTATGGATCTTGTGCACAGGTACTAAGATCTATGTGATGCAGTGGGAAAACGGCAGGCCTGTGGGCCACTTTGAAAAGGGGAGTTACAAGATCATATTTCCTATTCTGGTAATAAGTTTGATGACAGTGTTTTGTATGAGTTGAAGTCACTTGAGATTTTTAGCCTTAATTCTTTGATAAAGTGCATTGCAGTAATTGGAACTGGCTGATGACTAGTGAAAGAATGAGGAAAGTGCTGAAGGATGTAGTAGGGATTGTATAGAGTGAATCGTGCATAGCTTGTATTCACAATTGTAGAAATCTGGGTAGTAAAGCTAAGGGAGTTATCGATGATTATCCCCAACATTCATGTGTTACTAACTAATGGAACTGGAACAGAGCAAAGAAAAATGGGAGATATAAGCTTCTTATCAGCACAGCTCTGGGTACCACTGACTGTGAGCTTTCCTCACTCCTCCTTGAGGTGCATCAGAAGAACAACCCAATGCAGCAGAGCTTGAGAAGAATGTGAAACCAAATTCTCTTGCACTATGCTAATCCTTGAGTTAAAGAGAAAATAATTTTCTACCTGGAGGATTCAGTTTAAGGTTATTCTATTAATTTATAGAAACAGAAATAGTCTTTGTCTACGCTACCTTCATTGAGATGTCGTTCCACAAATTCACTACCCTACTGTAAAGAAGTATTTTTCCTTAGTTTACTTCAGAGGCTATAGCCTTTCACCTCCATTCTTTGCCCCCTCAGTCCAGAGCTTCCTTTCAGTTGAAAGAGACTCGCCTCCTGTGCCTTTATGCCATGGAGATATTCCACAAATCTATCAAACAGAAGAGTGAAGTAAATAATACAGTAGAAGGAATAATACACAGTACTTAAATCATCCAAGCGCAGATTCTCAATACATATCGTCTATGGTTCCATACAGTCTGTTGCATTATCTCATTTTTCAATTTTTAATAAGGAGAAAAAAGCCTCAGAATAATGAGGGGTTTATATCAGCTTTTTACACCTCGGGGTGCTTATAAGTTCCATACCTTTATTCTTCAATCATAGGCTTCAAAAAAGAGCACTCTTTTGAAATATAAACTACCCCCCTGAAGCAGCGGTCGAGGTATCGCGAAACGGTGGCCGTCAGAGTATTTTTTTTTAAATGATTGCAAGAGCTAGAAAGTCTGCTTCAAATTTTGGGCCCTGTTTACTAAGGTGTGCTAGCATTTTTAGGGCGTGCAAAACTTTAGTGCATTCTAACACTAGAGGCGCCCATATATTCCTATTGCGGTCTGTAACGTTAGCGCACGCTAGAAACGCTAATGCGCCTACAGCATGGCTTAGTAAAGAGGCCCCTCAATAAGCTAAGTAAACTGATTTTAAAAAAAAAATTATTAGTAACTATTCAGGATTTAAAATGTTGAGGTTTTTTGAAGCTTATGATTGAAGAACAGAGATGTGGAACTTATAAGCACCCTGATATACACCCTCATTATTCTTAGGCTTTTTCCTTCTTGTTAAAAATGAGATGATGCAACAGATTTTATGGAACAATAGATATGTATTTAGAATCTGCGCTTGGATGATCTAATTAAGTGATGCCGCGGAGGTATTTAAATGTCTATCATATCTCCCCTCTCCCGCCTTTCTTCTAAAGTTTACATATTGAAATCTTTAACTCTGTCCCCATAAGGTCTTACCCAACAAAGTCCCTTTAGTATTAACAGAACTTCCCAAACTGTGGGTCAGGACATTAAATGGGATCACAAGATCTGTGTTTGGGGCCATGACCAAGGTTGACTCTTCATAAGTGCATTATTATTCTGCTCCTCCAGAGGGTCACACAATTTTATTTGGTTGCAGTCATGGGATCACAGCCAGAAAAGGATTGGGAAGCACTGAATTATAGCATCAATATTGAAGATCTTCTGTTCTTCCAGAACATTGTATACATGATGTACCATCTTTTTGCACAATGAGTCTGCATGAACTGAGATCCAATATTTTCTGGGTGACAGGTTCACTACCTATTGATCTATATAAACCTGGTGCAAGTGTTATCATTTCTGTAACAGCTAAAGACATATTTATTTAGGCAGGCTTTTCCATCACTAAAGATAGAATAGCAGCCTTTTTGGATAAAAGTGTGGACGAGATGGATTAAAAGTGCAAATTACAGCAAGGATGAAGCTCAGATATTCAATTTGTCCTCTGTCATTCTGTTGTTATGTCTTCTAAAACTGTATTTTATTTATTTTAGTTTTAATTTGTGTGTGTGTGTGTGTGTATTTTATTTATTATTTATTTATTAGGATTTATTTACCGCCTTTTTGAAGGAATTCACTCAAGGCAGTGTACAGTAAGAATAAATCAAACATGAGCAATAGAGAATTATAGCAGTAAAAATATTCAAATAGCAATACAAAGTATGGAATAGAATACTACTTACGTCAACACAATAAGTAATAGAACAGTTTAATTGACAGTGTAGGATATAAGCAAAAATGGAACATATAGGTAAGAGGAGTTAAACAATAAGGGGGTCTTATACTAAGGCGCACTGGTGTTTTTCTTATATTCTACTGGTCAGCAGAATCAGAAAGTCATAATAGGATCCATCAGACTAGCATATCCACCTCCATTTTGGAATGGTTAGCCAAAATGGAGGTGGATACTCCAGTCTGATGGATCCTATTATGACTTTCTGATTCTGCTGACCTGTAGAATATAAGATAGAAGTGTGAAGAAGCTGAGTATGTATTCCTAAGGGCATCTTTAGCATTTAGTGCACTAAAAACGCCAGTGTGCCTTAGTAAAAGACCCCTAAGGTGATTAATTGAAAGAAAGGTGGTTAAATATTATCTCAGCTAGGGTAGGAGTGGATAAACATGTCCTGCTGCAGTTTGTGCAGCCCATCACTCCTTCTGTGTTTGAGTGAGAAAAACAAGTTAGTTACTTCTTCCATTAAAGGCCTGGTTGGAGAGTGTATGTATGTGTGTGTGTATACAGTGGGGGAAATAAGTATTTGATCCCTTGCTGATTTTGTAAGTTTGCCCACTGACAAAGACATGAGCAGCCCATAATTGAAGGGTAGGTTATTGGTAACAGTGAGAGATAGCACATCACAAATTAAATCCGGAAAATCACATTGTGGAAAGTATATGAATTTATTTGCATTCTGCAGAGGGAAATAAGTATTTAATCCCTCTGGCAAACAAGACCTAATACTTGGTGGCAAAACCCTTGTTGGCAAGCACAGCGGTCAGACGTCTTCTGTAGTTGATGATGAGGTTTGCACACATGTCAGGAGGAATTTTGGTCCACTCCTCTTTGCAGATCATCTCTAAATCATTAAGAGTTCTGGGCTGTCGCTTGGCAACTTGCATCTTCAGCTCCCTCCATAAGTTTTCAATGGGATTAAGGTCTGGTGACTGGCTAGGCCACTCCATGACCCTAATGTGCTTCTTCCTGAGCCACTCCTTTGTTGCCTTGGCTGTATGTTTTGGGTCATTGTCGTGCTGGAAGACCCAGCCACGACCCATTTTTAAGGCCCTGGCGGAGGGAAGGAGGTTGTCACTCAGAATTGTACGGTACATGGCCCCATCCATTCTCCCATTGATGCGGTGAAGTAGTCCTGTGCCCTTAGCAGAGAAACACCCCCAAAACATAACATTTCCACCTCCATGCTTGACAGTGGGGACGGTGTTCTTTGGGTCATAGGCAGCATTTCTCTTCCTCCAAACACGGCGAGTTGAGTTCATGCCAAAGAGCTCAATTTTTGTCTCATCTGACCACAGCACCTTCTCCCAATCACTCTCGGCATCATCTAGGTGTTCACTGGCAAACTTCAGACGGGCCGTCACATGTGCCTTCCGGAGCAGGGGGACCTTGCGGGCACTGCAGGATTGCAATCCGTTATGTCGTAATGTGTTACCAATGGTTTTCGTGGTGACAGTGGTCCCAGCTGCCTTGAGATCATTGACAAGTTCCCCCCTTGTAGTTGTAGGCTGATTTCTAACCTTCCTCATGATCAAGGATACCCCACGAGGTGAGATTTTGCGTGGAGCCCCAGATCTTTGTCGATTGACAGTCATTTTGTACTTCTTCCATTTTCTTACTATGGCACCAACAGTTGTCTCCTTCTCGCCCAGCGTCTTACTGATGGTTTTGTAGCCCATTCCAGCCTTGTGCAGGTGTATGATCTTGTCCCTGACATCCTTAGACAGCTCCTTGCTCTTGGCCATTTTGTAGAGGTTAGAGTCTGACTGATTCACTGAGTCTGTGGACAGGTGTCTTTCATACAGGTGACCATTGCCGACAGCTGTCTGTCATGCAGGTAACGAGTTGATTTGGAGCATCTACCTGGTCTGTAGGGGCCAGATCTCTTACTGGTTGGTGGGGGATCAAATACTTATTTCCCTCTGCAGAATGCAAATAAATTCATATACTTTCCACAATGTGATTTTCCGGATTTAATTTGTGATGTGCTATCTCTCACTGTTACCAATAACCTACCCTTCAATTATGGGCTGCTCATGTCTTTGTCAGTGGGCAAACTTACAAAATCAGCAAGGGATCAAATACTTATTTCCCCCACTGTATATATAGTAATCTGGCCCAGACTTTTTAGATTGAGTGGAATAGAAATTTTTTAAAATAAAAGTTCTTTCCTCCGTGTACAAATGGGATGCAGTGGAATAAAGGTCTTTCATTCATGAGATGGCATGGTGGGAAATTATATCACAAATATCCAGTTTGTGTTGTACACACTTTTTCTACCCAGTTCTACTGTAGGAGCTAGTCATAATGAATAGTTGTATAGAATCAATAGATGTGAAGGGAAGGTGTGTGTGTGTGTGTGTGTGTGTGTGTGTGTGTGTGTGTGTTGGGGGGGGGTGATCTAAAAAAGATTTGCATAGTTAATCTAAAATTGATTTGGACTGTACTGATGTGGGACTACCTTGGGCCAGTTAGAACTCTCCTTGCATGCCACCCTTTGTTATGTTTGTGGGTTTAAACTTTTTATGGATTTTATATCATTTACTGGGAAGTACCATTCTAGGCCAGTATGAGATAAGTTGTGAAGAAACAATGCCACTTGATATGTTTCCTGGTTTCACTTTGCCCTTGTTGGTTGACTAAGTGCATTCTTTCTTCTGTGTAGGTGATACAGTTCTTAGTTTTCATAGCAGCCTCTTTTAATATATATTCTTACCTATAGTAAATTGAGTCATTCTAGCTATAAGCAGTGGTTGATTTTTAAAAGGTCAGTAGGTAAATGAGACAAATTTAGTATACTGGTAGTTGAATCATTTCTATATTTAGCTAGCTGAAGTAAGAGGTGTTATAAGTTTCTTGATGCCTAGAAGTCACTCTTTTGACTGACACACATACAGAAGTCTGTGCACACTCCATGTATACGACACCCATTAGATATGTGCAGAATGTGTGGATTTCTGTCGAGCTATTGGTAGGACATAGAATTTGTAAAATCTTAGAGAAATATAGTTGTGTATCAAACTGTTGCTTCATTTCTAGTCATATGTGGGAACATTCCTGTCCTTGACCATGTTTTGTTCTGAGAGGAGGTGGTAACGTATCAAAATTATTATTATTAATAATTTTTTTTGGTGGGGAGGGACAATATGGAATAACTAGCGTGTCTAATGGATACAGAGTAAAATCAGTGCCTTGGGCCTTCCTCCACCAGTTTATCCTTTAGCACTCTCTATCCATTTCCTATCCTTCTTTGTGCATTTCATCTTCCTTCCCTAGTTTGTGTTATGATATAATTTGTAACCTGGTATGACAGTGTCCCACAGGTTAGCCTCCTTCCACCAGGTCTCAGAGATGCGTATTATATCTAATTTTTCATTTAGTGCAATATATTCTAACTCTCCCATCTTGTTTCTTAGGCTTCTGGCATTCGCATATAGACATTTCAAACTGTTTGTTGTTCCTATTTACATCTTGGTCAGCAGTTGACAGTGTTAATTTGCAATTTTTTGTCAGATTTTTATTTAAAGACACCTGGGGGCTCATTTTCAAAGCACTTAGACTTACAAAATTCCATAGGTTACTATAGAACTTTGTAAGTCTAAGTGCTTTGAAAATACGCCTACTGGTCTACTATTGTCTCTTTTGCAACCTCGCTATCGGGATCCCCTATCCTTCCATGTTTTGGTGATATCTTTGAAAGATCCCTTTTTCCGAACCATGCGTTTTTGAATGACTGTCGGCCTTCCCCCAGGTTCTAGTTTTAAAGCTGCTCTATCTCCTTTTTAAATGCCAATGCCGGCAGCCTGGTCCCACCCTGTTTAAGGTGGAGCCCATCATTCCAGGATAGGCTCCCTTTTCCCCAGAATGTTGCCCAGTTCCTTAAGAATCTAACACCCTCCTTCCTGCACCATCGCCTCATCCACGCATTGAAACTCCAGAGCTCTGCCTGTCTCTGGGGCCCTGCGCGTGGAATGGGGAGCACTTCGGAAAATGATACCCTAGAGGTTCTGGATTTGAGCTTTCTACCTAAGAGCCTAAATTTGGCTTCCAGAACTTCTCTCCCATATTTTCCTATGTCATCGGTACCCACAAGTACCAAGACAGCTGGTTCCTCCCCAGCACTATCTAAAATCCTATTTAGGTGAAGCACGAGGTCCGCCACCTTCACACCAGCTAGGCAAGTGACCAGGCGATCCTCACGCCCACCAGCCACCCATCTATCTACATGCCTAATAATTGAATCACCAACTACAATAGTTCAGTTCTCCTGTGCTGAGGACTGAACTAGGCCCTACTGTGCCTTCTAGAGTCTGTTAATGCTGTGGCAGAAAATTCAAGTTTTAATACTATGGGGGAAAGGGTATGGAGACTAGCTAATAGAGTTTGCTTCTTTTTTTAAATTTAATTATATTTTATTTAAGTCCAACTGTGTTTAGTATCCTACATTCCCACTTTTAAGCCCAATCTTTGTTACCAAGCACAGAGCAAAATAATGTCACTTACCCAGAGAAATATCCTCTTCTCTCAGAACTTCTCAGAAAGAAAGTTATGTGCAAGAGTTTGTTGGAACTACTTAGACTGTTAACAAGGTGTAATATATATACACAACATATCTAGATGAGCTTAGAAATTCTTTTTAATTAGGGTGGTGGCATCCACTACAATTATGACAATTTATATACAGTGGGGGAAATAAGTATTTGATCCCTTGCTGATTTTGTAAGTTTGCCCACTGACAAAGACATGAGCAGCCCATAATTGAAGGGTAGGTTATTGGTAACAGTGAGAGATAGCACATCACAAATTAAATCCGGAAAATCACATTGTGGAAAGTATATGAATTTATTTGCATTCTGCAGAGGGAAATAAGTATTTAATCCCTCTGGCAAACAAGACCTAATACTTGGTGGCAAAACCCTTGTTGGCAAGCACAGCGGTCAGACGTCTTCTGTAGTTGATGATGAGGTTTGCACACATGTCAGGAGGAATTTTGGTCCACTCCTCTTTGCAGATCATCTCTAAATCATTAAGAGTTCTGGGCTGTCGCTTGGCAACTCGCAGCTTCAGCTCCCTCCATAAGTTTCAATGGGATTAAGGTCTGGTGACTGGCTAGGCCACTCCATGACCCTAATGTGCTTCTTCCTGAGCCACTCCTTTGTTGCCTTGGCTGTATGTTTTGGGTCATTGTCGTGCTGGAAGACCCAGCCACGACCCATTTTTAAGGCCCTGGCGGAGGGAAGGAGGTTGTCACTCAGAATTGTACGGTACATGGCCCCATCCATTCTCCCATTGATGCGGTGAAGTAGTCCTGTGCCCTTAGCAGAGAAACACCCCCAAAACATAACATTTCCACCTCCATGCTTGACAGTGGGGATGGTGTTCTTTGGGTCATAGGCAGCATTTCTCTTCCTCCAAACACGGCGAGTTGAGTTCATGCCAAAGAGCTCAATTTTTGTCTCATCTGACCACAGCACCTTCTCCCAATCACTCTCGGCATCATCCAGGTGTTCACTGGCAAACTTCAGACGGGCCGTCACATGTGCCTTCCGGAGCAGGGGGACCTTGCGGGCACTGCAGGATTGCAATCCGTTATGTCGTAATGTGTTACCAATGGTTTTCGTGGTGACAGTGGTCCCAGCTGCCTTGAGATCATTGACAAGTTCCCCCCTTGTAGTTGTAGGCTGATTTCTAACCTTCCTCATGATCAAGGATACCCACGAGGTGAGATTTTGCGTGGAGCCCCAGATCTTTGTCGATTGACAGTCATTTTGTACTTCTTCCATTTTCTTACTATGGCACCAACAGTTGTCTCCTTCTCGCCCAGCGTCTTACTGATGGTTTTGTAGCCCATTCCAGCCTTGTGCAGGTGTATGATCTTGTCCCTGACATCCTTAGACAGCTCCTTGCTCTTGGCCATTTTGTAGAGGTTAGAGTCTGACTGATTCACTGAGTCTGTGGACAGGTGTCTTTCATACAGGTGACCATTGCCGACAGCTGTCTGTCATGCAGGTAACGAGTTGATTTGGAGCATCTACCTGGTCTGTAGGGGCCAGATCTCTTACTGGTTGGTGGGGGATCAAATACTTATTTCCCTCTGCAGAATGCAAATAAATTCATATACTTTCCACAATGTGATTTTCCGGATTTAATTTGTGATGTGCTATCTCTCACTGTTACCAATAACCTACCCTTCAATTATGGGCTGCTCATGTCTTTGTCAGTGGGCAAACTTACAAAATCAGCAAGGGATCAAATACTTATTTCCCCCACTGTATCTCGTTGCCATGTTTTCTTGGTCTCTGATTGCATTTGTTGGGACTTGAGAATTGTCTATCTGTTGGGGTGATAGGGTTTTTCTACATCTGTTTAAACATTTTTTATTTCTGCGTCAGGTGTGTGCTATAAGGTAAAACCTAAAAACAGAAATGCTGTGAATAATGTGTAGCCATATGACCTGTATAGTATTTTGACATTTTTTATCACTAGTTATAAATTTAAATTGTGATGCATTAAGGCCAAATGATCACCTTCAGCCTAACCAATCTGCTTTCTTCTTGTAGAAGATGCTGATGAAGCAGCAGGACCGGTTGGAGGAACGAGAGCAAGACATTGAAGAACAGCTGTACAAATTGGAATCGGACAAGCTACTGGTTGAGGTATATACCTGGGCAATGTTTCACCTCTCTATTAGTATTGTTTCCAAGTAGGCATTTCTAAATCTGCTTCAGTTTTATGGGGCATAGGTTTCTTACCATCCTTGTGTAGATGCAGTATTTAGTTTCTTATTAACATCTGTAGTGGTTACAGTTGCTTCCATATCACCTGCTATAATCTTATCTCCAAACTTTAGTTTGTCACTAGGAGGAGGAAATTTTTTTTTTACCTTATGCAAGCACTTTGTTATATTACCTTTGTTATAATACTACTTCCTTAGCGTCCTGCTAAACCAGTCAACACCAATGGGTCGTGACCCCTTCCTACCAGCAGATGAAAGAAGAGATGCTGAACCATTCCAGTGACAGCAATGCTATAAGGGCTGGTACGCCCTGAAATTCTCCAGTATTTCTCTACCTTCATCAAATTGTAAAGATTGGAGTAGGTCCTCATCCTAGCTTTCCAGAGTGCAGTCCAGTGGTTGAGCGAGGGCTTTATCTTAGTGAGGCTTCTGGCTCGGTTCCCTGCGGGGTCCTTGCCAGCAGAAAGGCGTGCTGCCCCTCCAACTCCCAGTGTCCCTCTTGGGCTCCCCTGCAGCCTAAGGGGAAAATAATCCCCAAGCCTGTAATTCTAATTTTGGCTTTATTCCCTGCTTGTCAGAGGAATGAAGTTGTTCTAATTATAGCAGAAAAATGTCCAAGTTTTAGAAACGCCTAAATCACGTCCCCAACACGCTCCCCCCCCTTGTGATTTGGATGCATTAAAATACAAACTGCATAGAAAACAGTCTTAAAATTGGGTTTCGAAAATAGCAATTTGGACATTTTGGCAAAAAAAAAAAAAGTCCTTCTGCCGGTTTGTGCCACATTTCGGATATTTTTGTGTTTTGAAAATTGAGCCCCTTTATGAGTTCTTCAGTCTTCACTGAGTTAGATGTGGGGGGAGATACCAGTGCCAGAAATGGTACTCAATACTTATGAACCAGAGAAACTAAACAAATCTGTAAATCTGGAAGATGTAAAGGTGCAATTTGATAAATTAAATAGTAGCAAATCACCCGGACTGGATTATATATATTCCAGAGTACTGACGGAACTGAAAAATGAACTTGCAGTGCTATTGTTAGTAATATGTAATTATCTTTAAAATCAAAAATGGTACCAGAAGATTGGAGGGCAGCCAACGAAACACCAGTTTTTTTAAAAGGGTTTCAGAGGTGATCTGGGAAATTATAGACCGGTGAGCTTGATGTCAATGCCAGGCAAAGGTAGAGGCTATTTTAAAGAATAAAATTACTAAGCTTTATATTATAGGCATGGATTAATGAGACAAAGCCAAAATGAATTTAGTCAAGAGAAACCTTGCCTCAACAATCTACTACGTTTTTTAGAAGGGGTGAATAAACTTGTGGATAAAGGTGAGCTGTTGATATTGTGTATCTGGATTTTCAAAAGGCAGTTGACAAGTACAACATGAGCAACTCTTGAGGAACTTAACAAGTCATGGGATAGGAGGTAATATCCTATTGTGGATTAAGAACTGGTTAAAGGTAGAAAACAGTAGGGTTAAATGGTCAGTATTCTCAATGGAGCAGGTAGATAGTGGTTTCTCCAGGGGTCTGTGCTGGGACCACTGTTTTTAAAGATATTTATAAATTATCTAGAGATGGGAATAACTAATGAGGTAATTAAATTTGCTGATGACACAAAGTTATTCAGAATTGTTAGATCACAAGAGGATTGTAAATAATTGCAAGAGGACCTTACGAGATTGGGCGACTGGGCATCCAAATGGCAGATTACATTTAATGTGAGCAAGTGCAAAGTGATGCATGTAGGAAAGAGAAACCCAAACTATAGCTATATGGTGCAAGGTTCCAGATTAGGCGTCACTCCCCCCCCCCCCCCCCCCCCAGGAAAAGGATCTACTACTACTACTACTACTTAACATTTCTAGAGCGCTACTAGGGTTACGCAGCGCTGTACAATTTAACAAAGAGAGACAGTCCCTGCTCAAAGAGCTTACAATCTAATAGACAAGTGAACGGTCGGTCCGATCGGGGCAGTCAAATTGGGGGCAGTCTGGATTCACTGAACGGTAAGGGTTAGGTGCCGAACGCAGCATTGAAGAGGTGGGCTTTAAGCAAAGACTTGAAGATGGGCAGGGAGGGGGCTTGGCGTAAGGGTTCAGGAAGGTTGTTCCAAGCATAGGGTGAGGCGAGGCAGAATGAGCGGAGCCTGGAGTTGGCGGTGGTGGAGAAGGGTACTGAGAGGAGGGATTTATCCTGTGAACGGAGGTTACGGGCGGGAACGTAAGGGAGATGAGGGTAGAGAGGTAGTGAGGGGCAGCAGACTGAGTGCATTTGTAGGTAAGAAGGAGAAGCTTGAATTGAATGCGGTATCTGATCGGAAGCCAGTGAAGTGACCTAGATCTAGATGTGAATATTGATGATATATTGAAACCCTCTGCTCAGTGTGCAGCAGTGGCTAAGAATACAAATAGAGTGTTGGGAATTATTAGAAAGGAATAGAAAACAAAAATGAGAACATTATAATGCCTTTGCATTGCTCCATGGTGCAATTCTTGTCACCGCATCTCAAAAAAGATATAGCAGAATTTGAAAAGGTACAGAGAAGGGCGATGAAAATGATAAAGGGGGTAGAATGACTTCCTTGAGGGAAAGGTTAAAGAGAATAGGGTTCTTCAGCTTGGAGAAGAGAGGACTGAGGGGAGATATAATAGGGTTTATAAAATACTGAATGGAGTGGACTGGATAGACGTGAATCGCTTATTTACTCTTTCCAAAAATAGCAGGACTAGGGGCTACGCAATAAAGCTACAAAGTAGTAAGTTTAAAACAAAAAGAAAATATTTCTTCACTCAGTGTGTAATTAAACTCTGGAATTTGTTTCCAGAGAATGTGGTAAAAGCAGTTAGCTTAGCAGGGATTAAAAAGGGTTTGGATAATTTCCTAAAAGAAAAATCCATAAGCCATTATTAAGATGGACTTGGGAAAATCCACTGCTTATTGCTAGGATAAGCAGCATAAAATCTGTTTTACTGTTCTGGGATCTTGTCAGGTACTTGTGACCTGGATTAGCCACTGTTGGAAACAGTGGGCTTGATGGGCCTTCAGTCTATCCCAGTATGGCAACATTTATATTCTTACTAGTAAAAGAGGCCTGTTTCTGTGTGAAATGAAACGGGCGCTAGCAAGGGCTTCCTCCCCCTCCCTCCTCCTCACCCCCCAACCACCCCCTCACACTCCCCCACATCCCCGTTCGTCCGTCCCTCTCTGTCCTCCGAGTTCGAGCCCCCTTCCTCTCGGAGTTCCATGTTCCCTACTTCCCTCCCTCCCTCCCTGTCCTCTGCGTTCCAGTCCCCCCTCCCGTTCGAGTTTCAGGACCCCCTCCCCTTATAGCAGCAGGACCCCCCTCCCCTTACAGTTGCAGGACCCCACTTCCCGTTCGAGTTACAAGCCCCACCTCCCGTTCGACTTCCAGGACCGCCCCTCCCCCTTCTAGGCACCACCCCCTCCCCCTCTCTCGTCCCAAGACCCCCTCCCCCCTCGTCCCAGGACCCCCTTCCCCCCTCTCTCGTCCGAGGACCGCCTTCCCCCCCCCCCCCCGGCAACAGTGAAGTTGAGCACGCACGGACGCTGCTTCAGACTGCCTTCGCTCTCGCTTCTGTTTCAGCTGTGCCTCTGGTCCCGCCCTTCTGCAAACAGGAAATGAGGGCGGGACCACAGGAACAGCTGAAACAGAAGCGAAGGCAGTCTGAAGCGGTGTCCTTGCGTGTTGGACTTCACTGTTGCCGGCGGAGCAGGAGGTAAAAAGTTTTAAACAACAGCCGGCACTTACGAAGGGCTGGGGCACCCGCACACGTCCTGCTTGCACTCGGAGGCCACAGAGAGAGAGGGAGGGAGGCGGTGGAAATGGGAGGAGAGGGGGGGCATGGAACTCGGACGGGATTGGGGCCGTCGGATGGGAGTGGGCCCGTGGAAGGAGGGAGGGAGGTAGGGGGGGTCATGGAACTCGGGGGGGAGGGGGGGAATTCTTTACTCACCTCCGGTGGCTGATGCTGGGTTCTCTTCCCTCTCATTTCCTATTGGTCCGCCCTGTGATGTCATCCCCAGGGCGGACCAATGGGAACTGTGTTACGAACCCAGGCATCCAGACGGAGGTGCAAATTATTATATAGGATGTTGTTAATTTAAAAGCTATGGCAATGTTAATCTACTATATCTGTAATTTTCTTCCATACATTAGACCAGGATACGTGTAAATTGGGACATTCATAGATCAAATGAGGAAGGCTACCAACAGCCGTGTTACAGGACTACAACAATTTATGGTCTATGGATCCACTTTTCACTGGTTTTTAACCAGTGTCCATGGGATGCAGTGATAAAGGAAATATAGGAACTCTTTCAATAAGGCTGACAGAGATCGCTTGTGAATTCACAGCCAATAATATTCTTATTGCTGATCCAAAAAAGTACCCCCTAATTCATATTCGTTTAGCAGCATTTCCTGTTCCCAAACTGGAAAATGTTATAGAAAAAAAGAGACCATTTGGGACAAAGACATTATTTTCTGAGTAACAGTTTCATCATTAGTCTATATTACATCATTTAGCAAGTTGAAGCTGGAACCAAGCATTAAATTGTGTGTTGGGAAGATTAAACCTCTTTTTGAAGCATTTGAAAAGCCTTAAAGTCCATTATGAGGAAGTTGACCCGAAACCATATTTACTTGTTTGTTGGCCGTGTTGGCAGAACAGGCCAAGTTCCAATAAGAATATGAGGGTTATTGCAATATACCATTATAGTAGAATCACAGAAATCATCTCCCAATGTCTTCTCCAAATGTTGAGAAGCCATTTTCATAGCTGTAATAACTGGCCGGGCTTTTCTTTTAGAATAGGGAAAATTTCCTGATAGAAGGTATAATGGAATTGGAAAGACACAAAGCCATGTGCACTTATTTTGAGCTGCGAGAGTTTGGAAAACACTGATCTTCTTACCCTAAAATTTTATAAATAAGGTAATTGGCAAAATCAGGTAGATTCATCCCACCTTGCTACTTAGTTTGTTTCAATTTGTTTTTAGCATTACTAAATCCCTATTTTTTTTTCATTTTTAAAGAGTTCACATTGGGGCCAATTGACCTGGCAAGAGCCATTTTGTTTACATTGCTACACCTTAGCATAAGCCCAATAAAAGAATGCTTTGTATTTAGATATTTACATTTGAAAGTGAGTAACACAAATAGGAATGAAATATAAAATATTGCCATTTCTATTGGCTTGTTAAGGGTGTGAAATGTCAGATTAATGATTGCTGATATCAGTTTCAAAACAATACAGGAGGAGGAGGATAATTTTATAACAGGTTGCTTACTTAGAGGTCAGCTGTATAAATTTCAGCTATGATGAAGCTATGGACATTTATGCCCGCTTTGGTTATAAAATATGCATGTTTGCACATACTTTGCATTATATGTGTAAATTGACTACACTTGTGCAGCACACTAGAACGTTTCTACAACTGAGTCGCATAAAAATATATGTTTTTGTGATCGAGTGTACTGTTGTGTGGGATAATTTTATAAGTAGCATTTATGTCCATGTACTGTGAAACATGTGTGAAAATGCCTTTACAAATTGTGTAGCCATCCAGTGAACTGAATGACAAAATGCAGTTATATTATCAGTACTAAGGATCATTTTTACTTGCTTAGAAGGGGGACAGAGAGTGAAAAAAATACAATGTTTATATAACACATTGAACTTGTTAGAAGTAGGCAATGTTTATGCAGCATGCACTAGGGAATAATATAATAGTGCGTATGATTTCTTTTAGATCACTGTATAGTTTTCTGTAGAAGTTTAGCTGATTTCTGTCTCAGTTCAAACCTTATTTTTTAGTTTAGGTTGAAATTCTTTAAGCAGGTACTTTGCAATTCCTCTAAGTTCCCAGGAAACAGCTATATTTAGAAGTGGCAAAAATGACATTGTGTGGAATGAGATCAGCTTTGTTGATGTAGGTGTTATTTTGATAGAATTAAATCGGCAACCAAGAGATGTCACTATGATATACAGCTGTTCCTCATTAAACAAAGTCTGTTTTGGGATGGGATTCAGTACACAGAAGAGAGGAGACTTACTTCAACAGAATTTTGAGTTAGTACTATTCTGCTGCTCAGCTTCCTGCAGGCCACTCCTGTTTTGCACAGAGGTTAAGCCTGTCTGAAGTGCACTGCACCCACTAAAACTGCACCAGGGACGAATATACCCACAAACTTAGTCACCCCAGATTGCGCCCTCCCCATCTCAAATAGCCTGAAAATCCTGGGTGTCACAATCGACCGAAACCTTACACTTGAGGCCCAAGTTAACTTCACAATCAAGAAAATGTTCCACTCAATGTGGAAACTTAAACGTGTAAAGCCATTCTTCTCGAGGGCAACTTTCCGCAACCTGGTTCAATCAATGGTACTAAGCCATGCTGACTATTGCAATGGACTTTATGCGGGATGCAAAGAACAACTCATAAAGAAACTACAGACTGCTCAAAACAGAGCAGCCAGGCTCATATTTGGAAAATCGCAATTTGACAGCACCAAACCGCTATGATAAAAACTGTACTGGCTCCCAATCAAAGAACGTATTACTTTTAAAATCTGCACCCTGGTCTACAAGATTATCTATGGCGAAGCACCGGGTTATATGTCTGACCTTATAGACCTACCAAAAAGAAACACAATTGGATCATCACGATCATACCTAAATCTTCACCACCCCAGCTGCAAGGGACTCAAGTATAAATCAATCCATGGATCCAGCTTCTTTTATATAAGCACGCAAATATGGAACGCATTACCAAAGCCATAAAGACAACACACGACTACCTCAACTTCCGGAAATCACTAAAGACCGACCTGTTTGAGAACCTTACTGATCCAACTTAAGTGCCTGGACTAAGCAACACAATGAAACCATAACCTGCAACGAACATTATATAACTCTTCTCTCGATTCTATTATGTCTCTGTAACACATACATATCATTCTCTACCATATCACTCTGTATTTGTTTCATCACCGGAGGCGGCTTATGCCTTATGGTGCTATGTAAGCCACATTGAGCCTGCAAATAGGTGGGAAAATGTGGGGTACAAATGCAATAAATAAAATAAGTAAATAAATAATTTGAGGCTTTTTGTCCTTCAAATGAGATTGCACCACGTTAGATGTTATTTGATTTGTCCTTGCCATTTTCAGGGCACAGACCGTAGAAGTCTGCCCAGCACTGTTCTTGTACTAAAAGTTCTGAAGCTAATGTCAAAGCCCCTTAAAATTTACACTCAAGCCCATCCATATCTATTCAGTCACGATCAGGGCATAGACTGTAGAAGTCTGCTTAGCACTGGTTTTGCTTCCCAATTACCCACCGGTTAAGCTCCATCCAGCCCGGTAAGAAACCTGCAAATTTGCTGGATGGAGCTCCTTCCTGGTTTTGGCCGAACTATCAGTTCCCCTGAAGATGCCGTTATTTAGGCGAAACATGGTCCATGTAGGGAACTGGGAACATTGTATATTGACTGCATAGATCACTAGAAAAGTTATGCACAGATTCATACTTTTAAAAGTGTTGCATTGACTGGGGCCTTACATCATTTCCTGAATTGGATTATCTACCCATCATACCAAAATCATTAGACTACTAGAAGAGTCATATCCCGAGTCTGATAACTGATGGAAATATGAAAGTCATTAGAACTTGCAACATCTAAAGTAGGAATAATTCACAACAGTGAAGACCAAATTAAAAAGTTTTCAAGAAGGTACACCCTCTAGATGCATCTAGGCCTGCTTGTTGTATGGGTGATCTTATGAAAAACAAACTGCAGAATGTATGGATTGAAGATAATCAATGTATTGTCTCCAAAAGCACAGTGATAATTCAGGAGAAGGCCTGAAGTATTTGTAGTGGTTTACAGCATGTGCACAGAGAGGCAGCTATTAAAATGATCAGTGGCCTGTGTCATAAATCATATGGGGACAGGATTAAAGATCTCAATATATTTACATTGGAAAAAAGGTAGGAGAAGGGAAGGACATTTAACTACCACTGTTATAAATGCATAGAAGGTGTGCTTCTTCAAAAGGAAGCTCTGGAAAAAGCGGTCATAAGAAGAAAGTGAAAGGGGAAGGACTCAGGAGTATCTAAGGGGATTATTCCTTTATGGAAGGGGTTGTGGATTTATGCAACAGTCTCCTTGGCAGGTGGTATATTCTCTGTACTTTTTCTATCCTTTCTAGAATTCAGATACAGTTCTCATCTCTCTGAGAGAGCAGAATGGATTTTAGAGATTAGTGGTTCATATGGATGGGCAGACTGGATAGGCCATATGGTATTTATCTGCTGAAATATTCTATGTATGAAAGTGGAACTTTTAGTAAAGGATGATTTCATAGATTTAAATAGCTCAGAATGCACAACACCAAGATGATTGAAAAAGGCATTAGCAAACTTTGCTGTTGAAAATAGTGGTGGTTAACCAAAACCATCCAAAAATAGTAACCAGTTAATGTAATAGCTAGGTATACCTTAAGTTTAAAAAAATTGAATATTTAAACATGTTTTTCATTAGTGTTGTTTCAATTCCATATGTGGAATCATCAGGGTGGGTGACCATAGAATGTCTCTGTATTGTGCATACATTCCATAAAGTGAACACTAAAGAATACCGGCATATATGAGCATATGTGTACACATACATGAATGCCAAAAATCCACGTAAGCACTATTCTGTAATTAAATATGTGTATATTATATAGTGTATATGTGTGTGAGGGGCAGGGGGGCTGCCGGCATACATGTATATGATCTTGGTCTTCATCCCCAGTCCTTGAGGGCTATCAACTGGTCAGGTGTTCAGGATATCGCTAATGAATATACATTCATAAATATAAGGTTGAATCTATTTCGATATAGTTTTATTAATATGTATATAATATTAATCATAACTATAAATAATCATTTTCATTCTTTTTACCTTTATTATACTCCAAAAATATTAATTTTTTTAAAGCTTTCCCTCAATTTAGCATTAATATTCCACAACCTCTGATAATCATCTTATATTTCACAGCATAAGCCTGCTAGCCCTATATCTCAAATCATACATTTGTAGACAGTATTAATCACATTTTTGACTCATTTAAATGTCAGTCTTTTTATGATTTTAGAATCAATGGGTAATGTTGTTTCCTGCAAGTTCTTGATCCTTCATTCATCAAAAGTATTTGTGGGAAAATTCCTCTTTAACTTATCTAAGTAGTAGCTCAGTCCTTTAAACAATGATGCTGGGGATTCCCAATTGCTATGTAGCTGTCCTTGCTATATACTGTGATCCAAACATTTAAACAGTAAGATCCATGATCACAATCCTCTGTTTCATCTCTCTATCAGAAACTGTATCCTCAACCCAACATGGTTCATATTTTGCTATGGCATCTTCAGGGGCTGAGACAAAAATAATGTACAAATGCCTACTAAATATGCTGGTTAAAGAAGAAAAATATAACGTTTAAAATCTAAAACAACCCTTTCACTTATCTACTAGTTAAAATACTCTGTTTAGATACAGGGAACTGGTCATCTTTGTCCGCTGAAAAATTCTGGCATTCTTATATGCACGCATCTGTGTTTTTTGTAGCTGACTTCATGCTGCAGGACATGTTACTATTGGCCCTAGACGTTTTCATTTTGTTCCATTATTGCAGAAAAAGTCTATATTTTGGTGCAACCCATGTCCTGCCTAAAACACGCCTCCTTGAAATTTGGACGAACTGTGGAGCAAAACGTCTAAAATCAGAGTGCTGAAAATCACAACTTGGATGTTTTTGAAAGAAAAATGTCCTCCTACCACCTTATGACTTTTTTGAACTTTTTATTTTTTTTTTATGAGCCCCTAAGTGTACCAGCGTTTAATCAATCAGAAATGGAACCTGTGCTGAGAGCCAGATTCAACTCTGGTCTCCTTGTTGGGCAGGCTGGATGGACCGTAAAGATCATTATTTGTCGACATTTACATTGCTGAAAAGGGGCAGGTATGAGATGAGGTGAAAGCTGGATGGGTCTGTGGAACTGAGATGAGGCTTTTTAAGGAGCGAGGTAATCAAAGCATTTTCCAGACAAGGGGACAGAGCCTAAGAGGCTTTATTGAGACACGGGGAAACAGTATAGGTACAATTGAGGATGCAAAATGCTTAACAAGAAATGCTTGAGATGAAGATAAGGGATTCACATCCCTAATGACATCATTCAACAAGGTAAAAGAAAGATTGTATAAAAGAAGCCTATTCATGTCTGAGAGAGGTAGGTAGAGAAAAGACAGTCAATAAGAGGGACGGTGTAGACTTGTAGGAAAGAGGAAGAGGTAAAGGTGTGCACAAGTGAAGAGATCTTATTTAGCTGTGCTTTTGCTAGTGAATGGCATAGCAGTAAGGAGGGATATTAACCAGGTGAGGCTGGGGTTGTGGGTGCAATGTCATTGAGAATGTGAAACACTTTGAGATTTTTTCAAGGCCTGCTCGAGGAGTTTAACATATTTATTTGTTTGTTTATATCCCACATTATCCAAAAATTAATTTCAGTTCAATGTGGCTTACATTTAACGGACCTCAATTACATTAACAATATACTGAATAAGTTAAAATTAACAAGACACAGTCATAATATACAGTTCTCTAATTTACAATTCAATCTTAAATAATTTTTTCTTGAAAAGATAAGTTTTCAGGTTTTTGCAAATAGTAAGTAATTTATATTTCTTATTTCCTTGGAATTTGATTCCACCATTTGGAACCCAAGTAACTCCTCCCCCCCCCCCCCCCCCCCCCCCCACCCTTTTACAATGCTGCACGGCAATGCAGACACAGCCTACTCAAAGTGAATATTAAAACACATTTCATCTTTACATTCTGTACCAGCTCAGAGACATGCACAAATTTTTTAAATGTGCTTGTTTTGGCCAGGGCTTTTACGCACATAGTAAATGTTACGTTCCTGTTGTAGTAAAGGTGAGGATATGCCAGAATTTATCACAGGTGTTGTAAGATTACATGAATAAGGTACTGCAATGGTATGCATTCGGGTAATAATAATAAAACAGCATGTTTATACAGCTGTCTAAGCTTGCCCTCGGTAATGTACTGATGGATCTTAAGAGCATGTAACTATAAAAAGAATAATTTATAAGCTTTTTACTCCATGTAATTAGTTATTTACAAGAGTGGGAAATGGCATAGAAGAAATGTTCAGAAATAAGGTTCATTGAAAAAAAAGCTCTCACATCAGAAATTATTTAATACAAGCATACACTTTACCTTATAGGCTGCTGCCTACTATCTGTTACCCATCACATTGTTTGAATGTACAACCTGGTTATGACACAGAAACAGGGTTTGTTTTCTAGAAGGAAGTGCTCGCTCTGGAAGGCTCCGGTGTTCAGTGAGTTAAGTCCGATGAATCTAGAGAGGCTAAGAGCAGAAAAGGTAAGGTCCTTTCCAGCTAGAGATGTCCATCTTTTATACTTTTTCAGAAGGTGATAGGCTGGAGAAACCACAGGAATGTGTTTGGTATCATTCAAAATGCATTTCCTAGAACTCTGTCTCCAATGAGACTAGTGGTTGAGCCTTTTTGTTTTAAATTGTAAACCTGTATTGAAGTTTAAACAGCAAACCACAACACAAAAGGCATATGAGCACACTGTGAACTCTTCAGTGCACCCTCAATACACAGAAAAACTCCCCAACTCCCTCTCCAGCAACTGTTAGCGATTACCCTAAATGTTCCAGTTTCCACAATTGAAAAGCCCGCCACCTCCTGTCAAATTGTCCCTGCTTATGATGATGCAGCACATACAATTTATACATGCCACACCAGTGATCCAGCGTCTGCACCACCTGGTCCCTGAGCGGGGAGAGCACTGTTTCCAGTGTGGCACCAGCAGCAACACCCAGGCATAAAATAAAATTTATTTATTTATTTATTGGATTTGTATCCCACATTTTCCCACCTATTTGCAGGCTCAATGTGGCTTACAATACATCGTGATAAGTGGAAATACAGTTAGAAAATATACAATTACTGGTACAGAAGGATCTTGGGTAACATTATAATAAGAGACATGATAGTAGTATAACAAGCAGATATAGTAAGACAGTTCTGAATATATATGGAGGAGTTACATATGTTCATATTTGTTACTCTTTGTGGTACGCCTTGTTAAAGAGATGAGTCTTCAGTAGTTTGCGGAAGTTAGTTCGTAGATCGTTTTTTAGGTTGCGCGGTAATGTGTTCCATAGCTGTGTGCTCAGGTAGGTAAAGCTAGACGCATGCATTAGTTTGTATTAGGCCTTTGCAGTTGGGGAAGTGCAGATTAAGGAACGTGCGGGATGATTTTTTAGCATTCCTGGGTGGTAGGTCTATCAAGTCTGACATGTAGGCTGGTGCATCTCCGTGAATGATTTTGTGAACTAGAGTGCATATTTTGAACGTGATGCGTTCTTTCAGTGGGAGCCAGTGTAGCTTTTCTCGTAGGGGTTTAGCACTTTCATATTTTGTTTTACCGAATATGAGTCTTGCTGCAGTGTTCTGGGCTGTCTGAAGTTTCTTGATTATTTGCTCTTTGCAGCCAGCATAGAGTGCATTGCAATAGTCTAGATGGCTGAGCACCATTGATTGTATAAGGTTACGGAAAATGGTTCTTGGGAAAGAAAGGTCTTACTCTTTTTAATTTCCACATTGAATGGAACATCTTCTTGGTTGTATTTTTCGTGTGACTTTCCAGTGTTAGGTGTCGATCGATGGTAACTCCAAGAATTTTTAGGGTGTTTGAAATTGGCAGGTTCAGATTTGGTGTATTGATGGTAGTGAATTTGTTCATGTTATGTTGTGAGGTGAGTATTAGGCATGAGTTTTTTCTGCGTTAAGTTTTAGCTTAAATGCATCCGCCCATGAGTGCATGATATGGAGACTTTGGTTGATTTCATTGGAGATTTCCTTTAGATCTTGTTTAAATGGGATGTAGAGCGTTACGTCGTCTGCGTATATTTATGGGTTGAGGTTTTGGTTTGATAATAGTTTGGCCAAGGGTATCATCATTAAGTTGATAGAGTCGGCGAGAGGGGGGATCCCTGTGGAACTCCGCATTCAGGTATCCATGAGGCTGAAGTAGTCGAGTTAGATGTCACTTGGTATGATCGTGTGTGGTTAGGAATCCCTTGAACCAATTGAGAACATTACCTCCAATTCCAAGTACTCAAGGATGTGTAATAGTATTCCGTGATCAACCATGTCAAAGGCGCTTGACATGTCAAATTGTAGGAGTAATATGTTCTTTCCAGTTGCAGTCATTTGTTTTGAATTTAGTCATGAGTTTAACTAGTACTGTTTCGGTACTGTGGTTAGACCTAAATCCTGACTGGGAGTCGTAGAATATAGAGAATTTGTTTAGGTAATCTGTAAGTTGTTTGGTTACCATCCCTTCCGTAAGTTGATTATTAAGGGAATGGATGCTACTGGCCTGTAGTTGGTTATTTCACTGGCACTTTTCTTTGTGTCTTTGGGTGAGTAATATGTTTCCTTTCTCCTGCGGAAAGAGTCCATTTTGTAACATGTAATTAAGTGTTTCGTTATGTCTGTTATAAATTGTTGAGGAGCAGATGTCATAAGGTTGTTTGGACAAATGTCTAGTTTACAGTTAGATTTAGCAAATCTTTTGAGCGTTTGGGAAATGACATCCTCTGATAATGTCTCGAAGTTCGTCCATGTTCTGTCTGCTGGGTATACGCCAGGGTCTGGCTCTAAACAGTCAAGGAGTTCTGCATAGTTGATGGTACTGACAGGTATCTTAAATCGCAATTGTGCGATTTTCTCTAAAACAGGAACAATGCTATTCAGTAAGACTACGTCCATCTGATGTTTCACTGTCGTATGCAGTACTTCAGACAGCGTGGCAAACACTTGGGAGCAGTAAGCTGAAGTTACAGGCAATGCCACCACATATGTCCATAGGTGCCCCATCCCTCACACCCTCCACCAACAAGCATCAGAAGGTACATTTATACACTTGGACAGCTGCACCGAAGTACAGTACCAATAAAGAAGAACTTTATACCCATTTTCCACAAGGCAGAGACCCCAAACCTCAAATACGCTGCCACCCATCCTCCCACACTAACTTTCTCAAATCCTCTTCCTAAGCTGTCATGTAACTAAGCTTATGATCCCCCCCCTACCATTCAAACAGTGACAGATGTCAGAAATCGCCCCCCTCTGTATCATAGGGCCCAAGAGCTGTTCAAAAGCGCTTTTCCTCTTGTACTAACATAATGTCACACCTGCAGAAAGGGGATGAGATCACTAGACACAATATCATACTTACTGTTTAAATCCTCAAAACTCCACACTCCTGCCCCTTTCCCAGACAGGAACCCAAAGCTGACCCACACAGACCAATCCTACCCATTCCCACCTACTAAAAACGGCTTGATCCCTCTCTGCAAATATGCAACGTACAATTCCAATAGGGGCTGCCCCTCCCAGATCAGGCTGACAACCTCTTGGCCACCACTGGAGGTTCTGTAACTCATCATCCGAAGACCCCTCTTTTCCATCTCCATCCAGGGCTTAATCACCTGAGCCTGCCAGGCAAAGAGGGCATGCAGCTGGGCTGCTTGGTAATAGTGTTAAACATTAGGCACTGCCAGACCCCCATTGCAACATCCCAGCCACATCACCCACTGCGCAACTCAGGGCCTGCGAATTGCCCAAACAAAGCGATAAATCAGGCATTGTGCACATGAGAGATTGCAAGCAGGAACCTCCACGAGCAAAGCAGAGAAGTAATAGAGCAGTTGAGAGAGGATCATCATCTTGACCATCTCAGTACGCTCTATCCATGGTGAAGACAATTTCACCCAGGAGTGCAAATCCTGGGCGATCTGCTGCCATAACAGCCCATAATTTAAATCATACATCCAAGTTCCACAAACCCCCCACCACCAAACACCCCCCCCCCCCCCCCAAAAAAAAATATCAAATAGAAGACCGTGTCCATCTGAAGGGAAATTGTTTCTAAAGACTGCTCACATGCGCACCAGGAAGAATGTATGTAGTCCTCCAATTTATACATGTTGACCCAAAATCCAGACACTCGTCCATAGGCTTCAAGCTTGGCCACAGTCCCCGAGAAACATTCGCTGGAATGAGTCGCAATAAAAAGAATATCATTAGCAAAAAGGCTAATTTTGTGATCCATGTCCCGTTCATGAACTCCATGAATTAATACCTGATCCTGAAACCGCTGAGCCAGGGGCTCAATGGCCAGAGCAAATAGCAGAGGGGACAGGGAACAGCCCTGCTAAGTGCCCCGGAAGTGTTCGTACAGCTCCAAATAGCGCCCATTCACCTTTACACAGGCCAGTGGATGGGTCTGTAAACTGATCGAATCAGCCACAAACCGGGGTCCCAAGCCCAACTGCGCCAGCACCCGGAACAGAAACAGCCAGGACACCCGGTCAAAGGCCTTTATCGTCCACAAGAGCAAATACAAGACTGGTGAGTACTCGAGGACAGATCTCTAATATTCAACAAAATCGAACTTGGTCAGGATGCAACAGCTGTGGTACCAACTCCATAAGCTGGTCTGCAGTACCCGAGGTAAAAATCTTGGTATCCACCCCGAAAAGAGAGATGGGCTATAGGAGTCACAACTTGTCGGATACCTCCCTTTCCTTTTGGATAAGAACTCTCCCCCTCACAGACGCATGAAGTATGACAATTGCATCCCCTCCCCACAGATTAAACAAGGCAATAGTAGAAGACAAGAAGACGCTGAAACTACTTGCTAAAATGCACCTAATCAAGGGATTTCCCTGTTTCATAGACTGAAGTACGTGCCGCACCTCTACCACAGTAATGGGACAGTGTAACAGATTGGCCTCCTGCCCAGGCACCTTACCCAGAGATACGCTGTCCAAATAAGAATTGATAGCTGCCTCAGTGGCCTCTACCACTGGGGTGTAGAGCTTTTGAAAAAACCTAGCAAAGGCCGCTCAAATCTCCGCAGAACTCAAGATACCCCTACCCCTTCCCCTTTTAGCCGCAGCACATTATTCCTGGTACCCTGCTTGCGCAGTCTATGGGCCAGTAAGCAACTAGCCTTATTGTTGAATTCAAAGTACTTTTGCCAGACACACTGGAGCCTAAGCTTTAACTGCTTTGCCTCCAGTTTTCACAATTGGCCCCTGGCCATCCAGTTGCTGTAGGAGCCCTCTCTCCTTAGGCGATCCTTGTGGCACTCCTCCAACAGGAGCAACGGGTCCCGCGGTCTCTACTCCTCCCTCTACCACTGCTGCTTTGTATGGGAGGCAATAGAAATGACCCCGCAGGGTTGCTTTAAGGCCCTCCCGTAGGGCCCTCCGGGAAAACTCCCTCTACACCATCAAACTCTAAGTAATCAAGCAGCAGCTGTTCCACTTGAGCTGCAGATCCTCCAGGAGGCCATCATTGATGCGCCAATAGAGATTACCACCCCCCCCCCCCCCCCCCCCCCAGAGCTCCACCTGGATCGGGGCATGAATCTGATTACATAATCCCCTCAATAATTGTACACTATGAAGCGAAAAACAACCCTGATCCAGAAAATATAATCAATTCTGGAATAGTTGCTAAGCGCTGAGGAGTAGAAAGTATAGTTACGAGTGATTCCATTAGTCTCTCCCCAACTATCTACTAAATTAAGATCATGCAGAAAGTGATGGAGCCTTCTTCGTATCCATACCATCTGCCTCCCAACTACCCGAGAGTTATCCAGCGTAGACGCTGCAGTCATTTTGAAGTCACCCCTTCAAATACCCCTTATAATAGTGACCCACTCAAAAAATGTGCCTTGCACTCCGTTAGGCACATACAGATTTACAACTGTATACACCTACCAGTTAATAGTTACCACTACTAGCAAAGATGGCCCTCATCATCCCTCCACACCAATTTCACCTCCAACCGTAACCCCTTGCACGCCATCCCACTTGTGACCCCCTCCCCCCATTAGAGGCCCAGAGAATGGTGAGATACCGTGGATAGTGAACCAGTTTCTCAGAGGACCACAGCAGATGGCTTTCCTGCACCATACAAACATCACCGTTCAAACGCTTCAACTCTTTAAAGAAGATAACTCCACTTGAAAGGTGAGTTCAGCCCCATTAGATTAAGTGAAACTACATGGACCAAAGTATCCCATATAAGCAAGAAATACTATTCCTCCCACCCCTGACCAACATTCCAACACCCCATCCCCCCCCCCCCCCCCCCCCCCCCCCCCCACACGCACTGCAACCAAATCACAATGGGAATCCATTCCCACTCCTGCTTCCAACACATGAGGATGTTTGACTCCATAGGAGTCACACAGGCACACAAACAACCAAAACCCCTAAGCCCACTGCCTCCAATAAGCCCAGCTCCCCCACCCCACACATGCATAGCTACTGTACACACTCCCACCATCCCAGCATCACACTGCAATCCCCCCCTCCCCACACACAGCAGCAACCTCACAAATCACTCCAAGCAGAGTCACCCATGTCCAACAGAGATACAGACCGCACAGAGGAACTGCAGGATCAGATCACACCAGGCCGGGCGCGGCCCCCTGGCACTCCCCTCTTTGCTGTCGACAGCTAGGGCCTCTACTGCCTGTCATCAAAAGCCAGCCAGGTGATGTCAGATCTTCTCATGACGATTCTGCACTACAGGTCTATGCAGACCGTCCTCCCAAGCATCTGCCACCATGGTGAACTTCACAGGGACCCCATTCAGGGGTCCCCAAAAAGAAAGGCCCACCGGTTAGCGCAACTTAGGCTTAAGCCAACACCTGGATAACTTCCCAAAGGCCCTACGCTTGACCAAAGTGAGGGCCACCAGGTCCTGATAAGTTCAGTCATTTGCCCCTGCCCTCAAACAATCCATGCTCCCATGCTTTTTTGAACATGAGCTCCTTTTCAGTAAAATGCAGGAAGCATGTTACCACATCTCTCGGGCAACCGCCCACTTGGGGACTCAAAGAGTGGTGCCACCCGTAGCAGCCAGAAGTAGATCGTGTTACCATTTTCCCCAAATCCTGAAATTCCAGCCAGTTTAGGAAGACCTCGGATCCGCAGGTTATTCTCCTCATGCGGTCAAGTATTCAGTTTTTGCCAGCAACTCCCAATGATCCTCATTCAATTCCTCCATTGCGGTCTGGGTCTTAGACACTGTGGTCTCACAGACATCACATGAGCTTCAGCCTGTTCAATCTGGACCCTCATGCCTGCCAGATTAGACTATCTCCTGCACTGGCTTCCTTGATGTGGGTTTTTACAAACACAAGCTCCATTTTGATCTCTCTAAACCAGCTGTGAAAGTCAATTGAGAAAACCCCTACTAGGTCACCACCAACCGCCACATCCTGTTCTCTGATGGTCACCATCTGATGCTGCTCCTCTGGATCTTCCGCATCCCAACTCCGCACATGGCTATGTCGCTCTCCCAACTTCGCTGGGTGGTTTGCACTCCACAGCAAGCATTTTAGCCAACATTCTTGCCAGCGGTTTAAACACTGGGGCTCCCCACACATTCATAATCCGGCAGGGTAGAAGAATCAGTGCGAAGATACAGCAGGGAGGCGATTTAGCTGGACCCTCCACAGAACTTCCATGTTATACAGCCATGCGTAAATACACAAGAAATAAACTATTTTTCAGATAAAAAAATAATCTGAAAGAGATCACAGTATGATACTGCAAGGAGGTAGACCCAAAGTAACCTCTCCATGAAAAGAGTGCTGGAAACATAGAATAGCCTCCACTGAAGTTGATGAAGGCCAAAACAGTGGCATAACTCAAAGCCTGGGATAGGTACGGAGGATCCTCTATTGCAAGAAGGGAGGGGAAACCATAGAGCTAGGGTCTGTGGCATTGCACCAGTAGTGAGCAGAGCTGAATGGGCCTTATAGTCCCTAACTGCCATCTCATCTGTTTTTCATGTCAGAGGATCATTAATATTGAGAGGGAAAAGACCTGAGCATTCAGTTCTTTAATATCATTTTCATGCATTCACAGTGAGAGTGTTTTTTCCCCCTAATGCCTATCTAAATTCTTCCTGGAACAGAGTTCCTATGGGATCAGAGCCCCAGGGGATTTAGATGGCAGATATTTCCTACTAGTTTACAACATAATGCAGAGTAGATTAAGAAAAGCAAGCAGCAGAATAAGTGAAAACACAGTGCTGTGTATGCTGTAGCACTAAATATTATTTGTAACTCCAATCAATAAGGGAGCCTTAACAGTGGATGAGCTATGGTTAATATTGCAGTCCACCTGTCTGAGTAGTATGTATTTGTTAATACAACCCTGTGTATGTATAAACAAGAGGGTATTTTTGCCTTGGTAAAGATTAGACTACAGCTGTAGTTCTGTGATGTAGTTCACTTCTTACATTATGCTCCATTCTAAATATTTTCCTTAGTATGGCACACAGAAATATTTCATACATACAGTATGTTTTTTAAATATGGTAATTTATGCCCACAATTGATGAAATGTTTTCTGCTTATCAAGGTTATGGTTTTGACACTTTTTCTGGGCCGAGCCCCTCCCTTTCCATCTTTCTCCTCCATAGGCTATATGGGAGGGATAGACACAATGATGTCTGGCCAAGAGTTACCAACTCTCAAATCATGGAGATATAAATAGCATTTAAGATATCCCTGTTTTCAAAGTTTATAGGTATGAATAATATATCTACCTATGAATGTCTCAACTACTTTAGTTTCAAGTTATTCGAGATTTAATATCCCTCCCATCAGACAGGTGACCTAGGCGCTTATAGTGTAAAATATAAAGTGTGGGACATATTGATAGACTAGATAGAGAGAGAGAGGGGAAAACTTTAATATCAATAGGTTATCAATATAAATCAAACAAAATAAAACATGGAAAAGAGTGGACTAACACAGCTACCACACTCCTCTACTTAATATCAATAGAAAAGTGGGGAAGGGGTAAAAATATAAGGTTGAAGGCTGTGATCATAGAACTGCATCCAGCACTTGCACAGATAAACTAGTGTGGCTGTTGGGAAGACATTCTTAAAAAGAAATGTCTAAGGTCTCCCTTGAATCGCTCAATGGAGGGCTGCATTCTTGGGGGATGAATATTATGTACTAAGCAGTTTTTGCTACCCACGATTTCTCAGTGGTCCTTGCAAATGGCCTTCTTTAATTTCTTGTTTCCTTTTCATCCTGCTAGACCAGTACAAACCAATGGATTGTGTCCCCCTACCAGCAGCTGGAGGCAGAGCAGCTGAACTGTTCCAGTGACATCACCAATAAGTGTTGCAGCCTGGAACTTATCAGTGTTCTCTGCCTCCAGCAGATGGTGCAGGTTGGACTGCTGCAACAGGATTCTTACGTATAAGCCTGGTTCCCCCAGGGCGCACCCTTCCCTTGTCCGATGTTGACTTCCAGGGATTGGTTCTCCAGACCTTCCCCTGATTTCTCTGAGCCTTAGCCTATGGGTTTTTGCTCAGTGCGGCTGGCTGACAGAAGACCTGTGGGGTGCCAGCAGGGATTAGTAGAATCCCCAGTCACTGTGAGTTGAGGCATGAGGATTCTTGGGTGGACGGGGGAAGGTTAGTCTGCAGTAATCCGTGTTCCCACTGGCTTAAGGTTTGGGGAAGCCAGCGGGTGAGTATTATTGCTGGCTCTTACTGATCAATATGTGATGGAGGGATGATGATTTTGACATTGCTTAAGGGACTTACCTGGAGCCAGGGGTGACCAACACAGTGCTAGTTAAATGCCCCCCCCCCCCCCCCCCCCCGGGTTGGTTAGATTCAAGGTGGGTTTGGTGAAAATGGCAGCCATTTTATGGTTTATTTGAACTTTATAAACTGCCCTTCCAGACAAATGTAACAGAGCAGTATACAATAAAAAGAGGAAATAGTTCTGTATCCTCCAGCCACATTTTTTGGTCTTGGACTGCTTTTGTTGCTACTTGAAGATCCTTTCTTTCTCTACATGATTCACAGAGTAATTGCTTGGGACTAGCAACTCTATGATCAATGATGTTCAGATGTCCTTTCTCCACCATTTTGTCCAGTTTTCTTGCATCAGCATGGGATGTCCTATGTGATCATAACCTCTTCATTTTCCATAACGCTCTTAGTTATGATTCCAGTTCTTTTCCAGTACAGCACTGTTGTAATGTTTACAAAGTTTCCATGGACAAGACGTGCCACCTTGTGTCTGTTTTTATAGAAATTTCTACCATCAAAACTTTGCAGTCTTCACGAGATATGACCTATTTCTAGCTTGCTCTTGCAGAATCTACAGATGTTTGCTGTACCAGTTTGTTCTATGCGTGCTATAACCATCTCGTCTATATTCCACTGTCCTGGTTTCAACAACCGTTCATTCTTAGGTTTCAGTTCATCTCTTTATAACCGTTCATGTGTCCGCTTTTGATCAGTTTAATGGTTTTCTGGAGTACACTTTGTATTTCCTGCTGTACTTATACCTTTAATGCAACTAAAAAGAACCCAGTCCACTCCCACCAGGAAACCAACAAAAGCAAAAAGGGGTGGAAATGGCACAAGAAGATGACCAGGATGGACAGAGCCAAATCCTTTATTTCAAAATGGTGATAACTAAAACCTTCCTCAGGGGTCCTATTATAGGGAACCAAAGGCGTATATAGAAAGCAGATGCAAGTAACAAAAGTGGTGAGAGAAGCCTTCAACTTCTCTTGAGGTAACCGGCAGCCATCCAAGAGAGGTTTGAAGGCTTCTCAGTGCTTTTGATACTTGTATCGCTTCTATATATGCCTTTGGTTCCCTATAGCAGGACCCCTGAGGAAGACTTCATAGCTAAACCACTTCTATGGACCCATAATTGGTCCATAGAATTGGTTCTTGCGCTGCTTGTTCACCGTTTTGAATAAGGATTTGGCTCTCTCATCCTGGTGCATCTTGTGGTACTTCCCACTCCTTTTTTGCTTTTGTTGCATTTGCCACTTAATCCTCACTTGCTGATCTAATTTGTAGAACAGTTTTTTTTCTCTCCCTTCCCTTTTGGTACTGTTGGATTCTCACTCAGTCCTTCTACTTGTCAGAATGCTTGTCCAAGTTTAATGGATTCTGGAAGTTTTCTTTCATATTTCAACCCATTTAAGCAATTTGGATCTGATGACACTGTTAAGTAAGACTGAAGGCGTATGATAGTAGCTATATAGGTGTAATCTATTTTTCTGAGATCCATTCCTCCTTCAGCTTGGGGAATGTACAGTTTTGGCATACACTGATTCTTCTAAATGACTTCATGGGCAGGGAGGAGTTTTCTCATTCCTACATCCAGTTTTTGAAGGCCTTTAAGAGGCCAGTCTACAGTTCCAAAGCTGTTTGAGAGTGCAGGAATTGCCGGCTGATTAATGGCTTATAACGTATTCTATGAAAATGCACTCTTCAATATCAGTTTTAGTCTCCTACAGTTTTCTTTACTGATCTTTCTTTCTCTTGGTGATTTATGCTTGATTGTTGCTCCTTCAAATCTACTCCTAGGTGTGTGTGTATGTATATATATATATATCTTCCTTTTCAAGGTCCTTTATCTTACAAGAAGGTGTACTCTGCTGTGTGGTCTAGTTAGGAATGCTGCACCCCTTGCACAATGGTGACATTTAGTGGTGGGACTTGGGGCCAAAATTGCAGCCTTCAGGGAGGAGCTGTGATCGCTAACCAAGTTAAGTGAGTAGGGCGAGGATATAAAATGGGGGAGAAATTCCTGCATAGTTATAAATAAAGGCTCAAGGTGCCAAATTTATTTATTTATTTATTTATTTGTTGCTTATATCCCACATTTTCCCACTTGTGCAGGCTCAATGTGGCTTACAGTAAGTTAAATAAGAGTACAAACTTAAAGATTAGGCAAGCATCTAACAGAGTGAACTAGGTAGGGTAGGGGACAAGGGATACATTAATCAACATAGTAAGATGAGGGGTAAGTCTTAGCAAAGAGGAATGTCTTTAACAACTTCTTAAAAATCACAACATTGGTTCCAAATGAGCTGGAAGATTAAAGGAAACAGGAAGAAATTTAAAGTCAGATTAAAGTGTGCTTTGTTGCAATGTGACCAGAAATGGAATAATGTATATAATAGTTCGTTGTGAAGCCTTATATGGAATAATGTATATAATAGTTCGTTGTGGAAGCCTATATGGATAAAATGTTCTTTCATAAATGACAGGCTGTTTCTTGGTGTGAGTTAAATGTATAAGTATCAGGGGCACATTGCAGGAACAAGAGCAGTAATATGATAACATATTCACTTTGGTGGCTATTACCAGTATGATCAAGAAGTAGCTGAAAATGTGAATGGTGTGGTCTGTTTTACTCTTCCAGGAGAAGGTGAGCCAGCTGAAGGATGAGGTGCGCTTGCAGTATGAGAAGATGCACCAAATTCTAGACGAGGACCTGAGGAAGACTATGGACATACTAGACAAGGCACAGGCAAAATTTTGCAATGAGAATGCTGCCCAGATACTGCACCTCAATGAGCGCATGCAGGAGGCCAAGAAACTGCTCAGCTCTGTGCAGGTCATGTTCGACAAGACAGAGGACATCAACTTCATGAAGGTATGCTGATTGATATACTCTTAACGAGCACGCAGTCTGAGTCATACTGCTTGCCCTGTGATTTTTATTTTCTCCCAAGATTGTGTAATGAGAGGTAGTTCAGATATCTGTATTCAGAAACTGCTGAATGGGTAAGAGATCTGGAGGTTCAGCAGAACTTATCCAGACAAGCTTGCCCTGAACATCCAGATAGTTCAATGATAGGGAAAAAGTCATTCCCCCCAATTGTCTCTATTATTGCATATATATCTTACTGAATGGTTTTTGGTCTTTAAACAAAATGTAATATTAGACAAAAGTAAACACATAAAACAGTTGTTAAATTACTTTGTTTATTTAAGGAACAAAGTTATGCAATACCCATATACACCCATGTGAAAAAGTAACTGCCTTCTTAATCAACCAATTGACCACATTTAATTGATCATTAGATTCATCTGATTGACCACAGCTAGGCTTGATTATAGCCAGCCAGCCCTGTTGAATCTAAATCTCACTATGTATTGAACCTTACCATGAGAGTGAAGTAGTCACCACAAAGTTTCTGCAAGAAACCATGATCAAAGGAAATTCCAGAACAGATGAGTGAAAAAATGTTGAAATGTATCAGTTTGGAAAGGGTTGAAATCCATTTCTAGAGCTCTGGAACTCTACCGAACCACTGTGAGAGCCGTGGAGGGGCATAATCAAACGGGGATGACTATCTCTAAGGGCGCCCATCTCTAAGGCGTCCGGCGAAGGGGCGGGGAAACAGCTATTATAGAATCAAGATGGGTGTCCATCTTTCGTTTCCATAATACGGTCGGGGACGCCCAAATCTCAACATTTGGTCGACTTTATTTGGTCCCTCTTTTTTCACGACCAAGCTCAAAAAGGTGCCCAAACTGATCAGATGACCACTGGAGGGAATCAGGGATGACCTCCCTTACCTCCCCCAGTGGTCACCAACCCCCTCCCACCCAAAAAAAAAAAATTTTTTTAAATATTTTTTCCAGCCTCTATGCCAGCCTCAGATGTCATACCAGCTCCATCACAGCAGTATGCAGGTCCCTGGAGCAGTTTTTAGTGAGTGCAGTGCACTTCAGGCAGGCGGACCCAGGCCATCCCCCCCCCCCCCCCCCCCCACACCTGTTACACTTGTGGTGGTAAATGTGAGCCCTCCAAAACCCACCAGAAACCCACTGTATCCACATATAGGTGCCCTCCTTCATCCCTAAGGGCTATGGTAGTGGTGTACAGTTGTGGGGAGTGGGTTTTAGGGGGGGGGTTGGGGGGCTCAGCACCCAAGGTAAGGGAGCTATGCACCTAGGAGCAATTTGTGAAGTCCACTGCAGTGCCCCCTAGGGTGCCCGGTTGGTGTCCTGTGCACTACGAATGCTGGCTCCTCCCATGACCAAAGGGCTTGGATTTGGACGTTTTTGAGATGGGCGTCCTCGGTTTCCATTATGGCCAAAAACCAGAGACGACCATCTCTAAGGTCGACCTAAATGTTGAGATTTGGGCGTCCCGACTGTATTATCGAAACGAAAGATGGACGTCCATCTTGTTTTGATAATACGGGTTCCCCTGCCCCTTCGCCGGAACGTCCTAGAGATGGCGCCCTTAGAGATGGTCGGTCCCGTTCAATTATGCCCCTCTATGGGGCTCATTTTCGAAAGAGAAGGACGTCCATCTTTCGACGTAAATTGGAAGATGGCCGTCCCTTCTCCCAGGGATGTCCAAATCAGTATAATCGAACCCGATTTAGGACGTCTCCAACTGCACTCCATCGCAAGGACGGCCAAAGTTCAAGGGGGCGTGTTGAAGGCGTAGCGAAGGCGGACTTTGGCGTGTCTAACACTTGGACGTCCTTGACCCATAATCGAAAAAACAAGGACGTCCCTGACAAACACTTGGACGTTTCACCTGGACCCTGTTTTTCTTACGAGTAAGGCACAAAAAAGGTGCCCGAAATGACCACATGACCCCTCCCACCCTCAAAAACATCTTCAAAATATGTCGTGCCAGCCTCAGATGTCATACTTGGGTCCATGACAGTGCATGCAGGTCCCTGGAGTTTTAATGGGTATTGCAGTGCACTTCAAACAGGCGGACCCAGGCCCATACCCCCCCCCCCCCCCACCTGTTACGTTTGTGGAGGGAACTGCAAGCTCTCCAAAACCCACCACAAACCCACTGTATCCATATATAGGTGCCCCCCCTTCACCCGTAAGGTCTATGGTAGTGGTGTACAGTTGTGGGTAGTGGGTTTTGGTGGGCTCAGCACATAAGGTAAGAGAGCTATGTTCCTGGGAGCAATTTATGAAGTCCACTGCAGTGCCCCCCAGGGTGCCCAGTTGGTGTCCTGGCATGTCAGGGGGACCAGTGCACTACAAATGCTGGCTCCTCCCACGACCAAATGGCTTGCATTAGGACGTCTTTGACATGGACGTCTTTGTTTTGAAAATACGAGTTTCCCTGCTCCTGGATTTCGCCATTTTGCAAGGACGTCCAAATCGCAACTTGGACATCCCTTTTGAAAATGCCCCTCTTTATCAGACGTGGATGTTAAAAATACCATCTTGGTAGCTCAGACCAGATGGATTTTACGACACCAGCATGGTTAAAAGGTGAAGAAAATAAGAAGCAACATAAGCACTGGCAAGTCGGATGCAAAGCATGAATAAAGAAGGCTAAAAGAGAATATGAAGAGAAACGCTGCAGAGTCTAAAACTCACAGTAACAACTTTTTCAGGTACATCAGAAGCAGAAAGCCTGCGAGGGAATCCGTGGGACCATTAGATCACGAAGGAGCAAAAGGGGCGCTCAGGGAGGACAAGGTCATAACGGAGAAACTGAATGAATTCTTTGCTTCAGTCTTTACAGAAGAAGATGTAAAAGATCTGCATGTACTGGAATTGGTTTTCAAGGGTGATGATGCAGAGGAACTGAAAGAAATATCGGTGAACCTGGAAGATGTACTGAGCCAAGTTCATCATCTGGACCAGATGGCATACATCCAAGGGTACTCAATGAACTCAAGCATGAAATTGCTGATCTACTGTTAGAAATATGTGTCATTAAAATCGTCCATAGTACCTGAAGATTGGAGGGTGGTCAATGTGACGCCGATTTTTAAATAGGGTTCTAGGGGTGATCCAAGAAATTATATACTGGTAAGTCTGACGTCGATGCCGTGCAAAGTAATGGAAACTATTATAAAGAATAAAATTACAGAAGACGTAGACAAACATGGTTTAATGGGACAGCATGGGTTCAGCAGAGGGAAGTCTTTCCTCACCAATTTGCTTCATTTCTTTGAAGGCATGAATAAACATGTGGATAAAAGTGAGCCGGTTAATGTAGTGTATCTAGATTTTCAGAAAGCTTTTGATAAAGTTCCTCATGAAAGACTCCTGAGAAAATTAAAGAGTATTGGGATAGGAGGCAAGGTTCTGGTGTGGATTAGGAATTGGTTATTGGACAGAAAACAGATGGTAGGGTTAAATGGACATTTCTCTCAATGGAGGAGGGTGAACAGTGGAGTGCCACAGGAATCTGTATTTGGACCGGTACTATTTAACATATTTATAAATGATATGCAAATCGGAACGACAAGTGAGGTGCTCAGACTTGCAGATGATGCAATACTATTCAAGGTTGTTAAAACACGTGCAGACTGTGAAATATTGCAGGAAGACCTTAGGAAATTGGAAGACTGGGCATCCAAATGGCAGATGAAATTTAATGTAGACAAATGGAAGGTGATGCACGTTGGAAAGAATAATCTGAATCATAGTTATCTGATGATTGGGTCCACCTTGGGGGTCAGCGCTCAATAAAAGATCTGGATGTCCTTGTAGCTAATATGCTGCAGCCAAAAATGCAAATAGGATGCTAGGAATTATTAGGAAAGGGATGGTGAATGAGACCAGAAACACTTATAATGCCTTTGTATTGCTGCATGGTGCATCCGCACCTTGAGTATTGCATTCAGTTCTGGTCACCATATCTCAAAAGGTTCAAAGAAGAGCGACCAAAATGATAAAGAGGCTGGAACTCGTCTCGTATGAGGAAAGGCTAAAGAGGTTATGGCTCTTCAGCTTTGAAAAGAGATGGATGAGGGGAGATGTGGTTGAGGTCTACAATATCCTGAGTGGTGTAGAACGAGTGGAAGTAAATCAATTTTTTTACTCATTCCAAAAGTACAAAGACTAGGGGACACTACTTTTAAAACAAATAGGAGGAAATATTTTTTCACTCAACAAATAGTTACACTCTGGAACTCTTTGCTGGAGGATGCCGTAACAGCGGTTAGTGTACCTGGATTTAAAAACGGTTTGGACAAATTCCTGAAGGAAAAATTCATTGTCTGCTATTGAGGCACACATGGGGAAGCAACTGCTTGCCCTGGGATTTGTAGTATGGAATGTTGCCACAATTTGGGTTTCTGCCAGGTACTTGAGACCTGGAAAGCATGATACTGGGCTAGATTGACCATTGGTCTGACCCAATATGACTACTCTTATGTTCTTATGTATTTCACAACCGATCTAACTTGCAGGTCATTGGTATAAAAGAATGGCTAGTACCTTAATCGATTTCTCAGTTGGAAGAGAGATTCCAGATAGCAAATGAACAGATTAAGGAATAGAATTTAAAGAAGTAGTTAACGATAGTAACTTGTTTCTATTCTTAAGTTCTATGCACAAATGACTCAAAGTGGAACTGTTTGGACAACAGAGGTCACATTTTATATCTGGTATAAAGCAAATACAGCATTCCAGTAGTCAAAAATGGTAGTGGTAGTGTGATGTGGGGATGCTTTGCTGCCTCAGGACCTGGAAACCTTGGCATTATTGAAGGAACCATGAATTCTGTACTGCACCAGAAAATTCTAGTCATCTGTCCGTGAACTGAAGCTGAAATGGAATTGGTTTATGCAGGAAAGCAATGATCCAGAACACAAAAGCAAGTTTACATCTGAATAGCTGAAGAGAAATAAAATTAGTTGTGGATTGGCCTAGTGGAAGTCCTGATTTGAACCCAATAGAGATGCTGTGGCAGAACTTGAAATGAGCAGTTCACGCATGAAAACCTACAGACGTCTGAGTTTAATGTAACTCTGCAAAGAAGAGTGGGCTAAGATTCCTCAACTGCGATGTGAAAGACTGATATCAAATTATAGGAAGTTTTGGTTGTGATTAATTCTGTTTAAAATGGTGCAGCCAGTTATTACATTTACAGGGCAGTTACTTTTTTGCATAGGTGATATGTGTATTGGATAACTTTGTTCCTTAAAAAAATGAAGTAATAATTTAAAAACTGTGTTGTGAGTTTACTCAGGTTTCCCTTGTCTAATATTACATTTTGTTCAAAGATCAGAAACCATTCAGTGTGGTATATATGCAATAATAGAGGAAATTGGAAGGTAGGGACTTTTTTCCGCATCATTTTATATGGATATCTTTACCCAGATAATTTTAGGATAGCTATTTTTGCAGACCTTCAGGCTTATTTTCGAAAGAGAAGGGTGCCCATCTTTTGACACAAATTGCAAGATGGGCATCCTTCTCATAGGGTGGCCCAAATCGGCATAATCGAAAGCCGATTTTGGGCGTCCTGAACTGCTTTCCGTCGCAGGGACGACCAAAGTTCACGGGGGCGTGTCGGAAGCATAGCGAAGGCGGGACTGGGGTGTGCCTAACTAGGGCGTCCTCGACAGATAATGGAAAAAAGAAGGGCGTCCCTGATGAGCACTTGGGTAACTTTACTTGGTCCATTTTTTCTTACGACAAAGCCTCAAAAAGGTGCCCAAACTAACCAGATGACCACCGGAGGGAATCGGGGATGACCTCCCCTTACTTCCCCAGTGGTCACTAACCCCCTCCCACCCTAAAAAAACCTTTTTAAATATTTTTGCCAGCCTCTATGCCAGCCTGAAATGTCATACCCAGCTCCCTGACAGCAGTATGCAGGTCCCTGGAGCAGTTTTAGTGGGTGCAGTGCACTTCAGGCAGGCGGACCCAGGCCCATCCCCTGTTACACTTGTGGTGGTAAATGTGAGCCCTTCAAAACCCACCAGAAACCCACTGTACCCACATGTAGGTGCCCCCCTTCACCCCTTAGGGCTATGGTAGTGGTGTACAGTTGTGGAGAGTGGGTTTTATGGGGGGGGGGGGGTTGGGGGCTCAGCACCCAAGGTAAGGGAGCTGTGCACATGGGAGCAATTTGTGAAGTCCACTGCAGTGCCCCCCTAGGGTGCTGGTTGGTGTCCTGGCATGTGAGGGGGACCAGTGCACTACAAATGCTGGCTCCTCCCACGACCAAAGGGCTTGGATTTTGCCGTTTTTGAGATAGACGTCTTTAGTTTCCATTATCGGCGAAAACCTGAGGTCGCCCATCTCTAAGGTCGGCGATCTCAACATTTAGGTTGACCGTCTTTAAGGTCGACCCAAATGTTGAGATTTGGCCGTCCCCGACCGTATTATCGAAACGAAAGATGGACACCCATCTTGTTCCAATAATGCGGGTTTCCCCGCCCTTTGGCGACACCGTACTTAGAAATGGGCACCCTTATAGATGGGCACCCCTGTTCGATTATGCCCCTCCAAGTCCACACTTATATTTTGTATTAACAAAATTGCCTGAAGAAATGGGTAGAGTGTGATATTTTTAAATTATTAGATTAGTGCGGGTAAAAAGCTGAATTTAACTGCATGAATATGAACCTATCACTATCCAGACAAGGTTAATCCTTAGCTGCCCCTGAAAATCTCATATCTGTGCTTGATTTCCATTAGAAGGATTGGAGTGTGAATCCCTTAAAGGAAAATGGAAAATTAATTTTACTAAGACTAACTAGTGGTTCTCAACCTGGTCCTGGAGGCACCCCAGCCAGTTAGGTTTTCAGGCTATCCACAATGAATTCTGAAGAGAGAGATTTGCTTGCTTATGTTCTTACGTATATTATGCGTGCAAATCTCTCATGAATATTCATTGTGGATATGCTGAAAGGACCAAGTTTGGGAACCACTGGATTAGTCTCTCCTAAATTTTCATTTGTGTTTTGTAATGCACTTGATGTTGAGACACTGATTCACACACTAGGTTTTACTCCTGTTTCTGGGTCATAACAAAGGCTTACTCTGCCCCTTCTAGTCCAATGGCAGGATCCCAAGTTTCAGGCACGCTAAAGGAACTAGTAAGACAGAATGCAACAGAAAAGGAGGCCAGCAAAGCACATGATCTGTCTTATCAGTCACTGTAAAAGTAGGGGCCCCACATCATGACTAAATAATTCAAGTAGTGAAAACAAAATCAAAAAGCAGTGATGGTTTGGCTTTACATAAATATGCAGTATGGTATTTTTGCAATATTGTTGGAGAAAAGCGAGAGCCGAGAAATACTCTTCAGAAACTTGTGGGCTTGATCTGGTTCACTTTGCACAGTCAATCAGTTCCATCTTGAGTAATCTCCAGGTGATAGTACAGGGAGCTGTATACTAACTTCAGACTCAGAGGCTGGTGCAGTAAAGTGTGCTAGGCTTTGTGCACAGGTTAGACTGGTTGTAGCACACAATTTTGTGGTTGCACAATGTAAAAACAAGTTTTGCATATGCGATGCCTGTGCGCAAAGCCTCATGTATATATCAGTGCATAGCATGTTTAGATCCCACAGTAAAGAAGATATTAGATATTCAGCAAAGATGCAGAAAACCTGAAGGGTGATCTTGGGGTTCTCTGGCACTGACACTAACCCTGAGGAGGAGTAAAGGGTTAGCGTGTTCTTCTGCAGTTAGCACTGGAGAGGATTTGATGTCTGTTTCTTCATGTTACTGTGAAGAGGAGGAGATGGGGAGGGGGTGAGAGGTATGCTGGAACAAAGAAATTGACAAAAACTGATATTTGCAAAAACTGTGCATCATCATTTTGACTTGCATGGGCATGCAATTAGGATAGCAGTCCTGTTTTCTTGATTGCCAAATTATAGCAGCTGCTAGTGCAAATGTGTGCCTGGTTTGTTATTCCACATTAATGAACATTTTTTGGGCACACACCATTGGATTTATATCTGGAAGCAATTTTTTTTTTTTTACATGCGCTTTAGGAAACTGTGCTGAACTTTAGCACAGAGCCCTAATACACCGCTGTCTGTATCAGCCCCTCCAATTGTTTACACTTTAAAAGTGTTTGGGTTAGTTAAGAGGCTGCTTCCTAGTGGTAGCTGACAAAGAAATGAATTGTGCCCTCCAGTTCTATTCATAGTCACCACAATCCTAGGTGGCGTGTTTCCAACTCAGGAGGAGAGGAAACTGGACTTTCTTTATGAAAGAAGGGCTATCTGTAGCTAGGCACATTCACCAGTAAATCCACCGCCCTAGGGAAACTTGAGCTGACTCAGTCTTATATAGCCTATAGAACTGGAGGAAGAAGTTTTGAATGTTAATTGGTCTCCACCTTGCTTCTGCTAAAGAATTGATTTAGGATTTACTTGACTGTTGTACCGGTTGCTCCTCATTTGATAACTCAGGATATGTCCCAACAAAACTTGTCAGGTATGAGACGGATAAGTGCTGTGACCAGTGAAAACATTAACTTATTGTTCCTGTCAATCTGCCATCACTAACTTTGTGTTTTCCTTCATAGAATACCAAGTCGGTGAAAATCTTAATGGACAGGTGAGATCTCTTGCAGTTCAACTATAAACAGCCTTGCAAGTCTCAGCATGGCTGCTGCAGCAAATGCATGCCGTCAGGATAGCCTTATAATCATTTCAGTGATGATCTTCCTCACTCCTTGGTGCATAAAGCCCTTGATTTCTTAGCCTCTTTGGGTTCTGTTTCCAAACTGCTTGCATATTCTGTAGCAGTCTGTATTTGTAATACCCATGGGTTTTGGTGGTGGTCCTCTCTCTGGACAGTTTCCACTCTTAGAATGTAAACGTTTTAAGAGCTGCCTTAGCTAGAACCATGGCTTTTTGAGAGCATGAACTCTGCATTGTTCTCCTCAGAATCCAGTAGCCAAGTATCTGAGTATTAAGGTCACTGCAAAGCCTTATTTCCCTGTGTTGTAAGGGGGAGGGAGATGCTAAGAAGTAAGCGTCCATAGCCTGACTCCTCATAGGGTGATGTTTCCTATGAGGTCTTCTCTTGGTATCAGAATGTCTTCAGAATGCTAAGCTGCCTCATGCAGTTGGATTTGAAACAGGTGGTGCACATCTGTCACTCCTGGGAGAGACTAAAAGAAGGAATGTGGAGAGTTTTAGTGTAAATTTGGTTTTCCTTTTACTAACAGGACCCAAAATTGCACAGGAGGGAGTCTGCCTCCTCCCAAGATAGGCCACCTGAACTCTAAACTTTTCCTGAATGAGATTTCAAAGAAGGAGAAACAGCTGAGAAAAATGCTGGAAGGTAAGTACCAGCAATTGGGCAACATGCCTTACAAATACTGCTGAGACTCTGCAATGAGAGATTGCTTCCTCTTTCCCTGCCCCCCGAAGTCTTTCTTGGTTTTCAAAAGGAGTAAGCGTAGAGGGTTGTTCCTTGGAGTGAGTTGAGCCAAGCCTTTTTTTTATTATTTTAGATTTAAAACCTTTTATATACCATCCTACCAAAAATCAGAATTGTTTACATTGTTACATAGTAGCAATGAACAAAGCCATTAAAATAGGTCCAAAGATTGACAATCACATATATGAAATAATATCACACAACATCAAACAGACTTTTTTTAGATTATAGACAGACTTTAGCCATTTGAGCAAAATTAACCCAAGTCACTGAGAACCCATAGCCTTTCAAGTGCCCCACCCACTGACCCCTTGAAGGCCGCTTCCTGAAAACGCACTATGTATCATAAAGAGAACATTGTACTGAGCACCAGATCCTGTATTAAAGCAGTTGCCAAGCATATCTTGAAAGGTTGTTTATACATGTACATCCTATAAAAACTCCAGGAAGTGTGCTCCTTGGCACAGTGTAAATACTGTGGTGAGCACTAGCAGTACATTTGAGAGACTAGTTTATAATTAGGCGTGAGGTTCATTGTTCCCATGGTATGCGCAAAACTGACCCATTTGGGGATGTTATCCCAGAGGATATTAATATGAGAATTGAATGGGATTTGGTAGCTATAGTATACCAGTGTGTATATATAAGGGAATCTACAAAGTAAACAGGTGTGTTGATAAGGCATTAGCCATACCAAGCCTCATTCAATCCTCATATATAATTTTAGCCTCTTTCAGGACAATATTCATAGTAACATAGTAGATGATGGCAGAAAAAGACCTGCACGGTCCATCCAGTCTGCCCAACAAGATAACTCATATGTGCTACTTTTTGTGTATACCTTACCTTGATTTGTATCTGTCTTTTTCAGGGCACAGACCGTATAAGTCTGCCCAGTACTAGCCCCGCTTCCCAACCACCAGCCCCTTGATTTGTATCTGTCATTTTCAGGGCACAGACCGTATAAGTCTGCCCAGCACTAACCCCGCCTCCCAACCACCAGCCACGCCTCTGCCATCCAATCAAGTCTCCGCTAAGCTCCTGAGGATCCCTTCTTTCCAAACAGGATTCCTTTATGTTTATCCCACGCATGTTTGAAAGCCAATTTTGTGTTTGCTGTCAGCCGTATAGCAGGCCTAAGCTAACCAGATGGCAGTTGAACATGGATTTTGGAATGAACCAAGGGGGGGAGGAGGGAAAAGGGGCAGGAGGGAAGGACCTCAGAAAGAGCCATGGGGGATGGTGGGAGGAAAGGCACTTGGGAAAGAAGCCATGATGAATGGGTAGTGACTGCCAGGGATTTTAAGGATAGTGGAAAGAATGGACAACAACTAAGGAATTATTTTTTTATCCCCACATATCAAGTGCATAAGTAATGAAGTACCTGAACTAGTGGAGAACAAATCCACCAAAGTGGATAAAGAACAACAATATCCCATGGATATCTAGGGAGCAAAGAGGAGTGAGAACGGAACCAGCTCTTCAATGAACAAACCGGAGATGTTCGAAGACCCCAAAGGTCTTTTCAAGACGAGCACGTCACTCTCCAGCGACTTATTCTGTATGCCTTGTCTGCTAACTTCTCCATACATAATATTCAGACTCCTGAGGAAGGCACTTGCAGTGCCGAAACAGGGTACCTTGTAGAGTCTCATTAAATTATACTTCCAACTTCGAACGTCTCTGGTTTGTTCATTGAAGAGCCTGGTTCCGTTCCCACTCCTCTTTTGTACCTGAACTGCTACCAGAACCAGACTTTTCAAAGGAAAATCTGTGGGGGAACTTCCCTATGAAATTCACATGCAGGTCTGTGGATATAAAGTACAAAGTTGACTGTGAGGGCTAAGCTGTAAGGGAGAGAGAGACTAGAGATGTAGGGTGTGACTAGAGAGAGAAGTTGCTGGGGAAAGGCTAGAGAAAGAGACTGGTGGGGTAGGAGGGAAAAACTAGTGAGGATGTGCTGGAATAAAAGAGAATGATGGGGAGGGCCTGGGGATTGAGAGAGAGGTGGGTGGTACTGAGTAGGAGAAAGAAGGACATTGAAAGGGATTAGGTGGAGAAAGACTGGAGAAAGCTGGCAGTGAGACTTCTTGATAAAGGCGATGGAGAGGAACTAATACACAAGGATTGAGGAAGAGAAGACCTGTGGAGAGTGACTTGGCTGAGGGAAAGAGATACTGGTTGGGAAGGTTCAATGAGGAGGCTAAGGTGGGGAAGTGAGACTTGTGAGGTTGAGATGGGGGGTCCCTGAACCTAAAGAGGGTGCAGGCACTCCCATTCTGCTCATGTGTAGAAGTCTGTAGGCTTCTTTATATGCTATCCAATTTTAAATGGCGAAGCAACACTTTCTTTATCTTATATCCTTTGCTACCTATAGAGAATGATATGGGGACAAGTTTGTCCACACCCCGTCCCCGTGGGTTCTGTCTCCATCCCCACCCCATCCCCTCAGGCTCTGTCTCCGTCCCTGCCCCGTCCCCATGTGCTCTGTCCTCATCTGCAGAAGCCTTGAACAATTATGATTTTATATTTAAATATTTTTATTAAAGTATAAAAAGGAACAATATGCTGTGCAACTGTTGTGTATAAATTACAAATAGAAAACAATAATAACAGTGAGCAGCTATAACAACCCTCCTCACTACTACCCTCTACCCATCCAACCCGAACAATAGTTAATTTCTACTACCCCAAGGAATCCTAATCCATCCTGTTAAAATGTCCAGGGGTACAAAATACAACCCGTTCTGTATGCCTAGAGGGGAGAAATATGCCCTATGAACTGTTATGATTTTTTTAATCTGTGGCTAAATAAGAAGTCATCAACAATCTCAGGATTCAGTCTAGCTCTCCTGTCTTCCACAGTCTTCTTGCAATAGAAGATGTCTTCTTAGAAGATGTGCTGGTGGCAGGATGTACAGGATCCCCCACGCAAATTTTGCTAGTTGTGGCCGCATGTTTGCTTGTTTTTCCAAAAAAAATCAAAATATTGTCTGCATCGCTTAAATATAAATAACAGTCCAGTTGATTAACAAGTTTCAAAGTAGAAAATGACACAGGGACAAAGTTTGTCCCCACCCCTGTGGGCTCTGTTCCCATCCCTGTCCCATCCCCGCGAGCTTTGTCCCCATCCCTGCAGTTACTGCAGGTCCCTGTCCCCGTGTCATTCTCTAGCTACCTACCACTCGCCCTTTGTCATTCATTTTTGTACAATTTCCAGATGGGATGAGGAATGGAAGCCAGCTAACTAAATACCTTGCAAATTCCATGGAGGTGACGAGAGAGTGTTTATTTCACAGATCCTGTTATATGACATGTTTGCAGATGCATCACTATGAATAGAAAACTGCAGGAGAGAAATACTAAAGAGCTGCTTTGAGTGAGGGCTAATTAAATCCTGTTTTCTAATCTTGCGATAAAAGGGAGTTTGGATTTAGTGCACACCTTTTTCAATAATATCTGAAAGCAAGTTGCATTCAAATACATGAATATTTTTCTGTTTTCGGAGGGCTTACAGTCTGTTTGTACTGAGCCAGTGGAGGTTTTAAGCGACTTGCCCAAGATTACAAGGAGCAGCAGTGTGAGTTGAGCCCTGGCTTCCTTAGTTCTCAGCCTGCTGCTCTGATCATTAGGGAAAATGTCGTTTTTTCCATTGTTTTGCTGGCGTAAACATATGTAATTAAAGCACAATTTATGGGCATTAGACTTTCTTAAAGCTCACTAGCTGGGGTAGCTTATCGGGTATACCATGAGAACGGGGAAAATATGTTAAGCTGTAAGTCCAGTTCTGGGAGCAGGTTATGCTGTTTACTTCCCTCCTGTAGAAATGCTCTCATCGTGTTCACTGGGAGACTCTTATAGAGATGGGGGGGGGGGGGGGGGTATGATTGAGGTCTATAAAATCCTGAGTGGTGTAGAACAGGTAGAAGTGAACTGATATTTCACTCTTTTAAAAAGTACTCAATGAAATTATGTGGACATACTTTCAAAACAGAGGGAAATATTTTTTTCGCTCAAAGACTAGTTAAGCTCTGCTGTTACCACATCCTCCGGCAGCGAATTCCAGTTAGCGTATCTGGGTTTAAAAAGGTTTGCACAAGTTCCTGGAGGAAAAGCCCCATTCTCTATTATTGAGGTGAACATGGGGGAAGCCACTGCTTGCCCCAGGATTGGTAGCATGGATTGTTGCTACTAATTGGGTTTCTGCCACTGGATTGGCCACAGTTGGAAGCATGATACTGGGCTAGATGAACCATTGGTCTGTGGTCTGACCCAGTATGGCTGTTTTTATGTTCTGGTGAGTAAAGAGCAGGTTGTATCTGCACAGGTATTGGTTACAATCTTTGTATTATTATTTACCTGTTGTTCCTGTAATAGTGAAGCAGAGCATGTTGTAGTAGAACTAATTTATTGGGCAATATGATACTCATTTCCTCTTGAAGCCCACAGACTGTTCTTACAGCATGCTACCGTAAAAATGCCAGGCTTTAGACAAGCTCTTTGGCTCGATGGCAGAGTTTACACACTAAAAAACAAGGGACAGACCCAATAATACTCACAAAAACTGAATATGTGTGACATCTCTTCATTTGGTTGTTGGATTACAAATGTTGATCGAAGGATACATCTGTATGAAGATGTTTTTTTAGAACTGTGAACTGCTCATTTTTTCAGATAAGTAATGGAGCTGTTTTTGAAATGTGTACACGTTTATATGAAGTTTTGATATTTTGGAACTGAATGTTGCATTTTGGTATGATTTAACGTCAACACCTATTTTTTTTAGATGGGAATTTTTCTCTCTCAGTTTTTGAGAGTTTTTCATCCCATTCTTTTGCAGATGGTTTATGATCTATGATAGTACTGGGACTCCATTAGTGGGTTTGATTTCTAAATAAGTGCAATACCCAGTAACCTTTGAGGCCAGTTAGACGCATGTATTACCGAAGGGTTGCACACTACCATGTAGTAGACTTTGGTTCAGTTCCTGGGCCAGGCTGCTGCTGCTCTCACCAACCAAGGCTGAGGATGTTGTGGAAGCAGTGTTTCTTTGAGGACAAGCAGGCCAGTTAATTCTCACATGTGGGTGATGTCATCCACATCGTCCGGTGTGGAAACACTGCCCAGCGTGCTGTTTCTTTAAAAGCTTGTGGCAGTGCATGCACTGGTGCCTTCCCGCCTGACTCTCAAGTATGGGACCAATTAAGTGTTTTTTTTTTTCATTCACGGAGAGGGGAAGACACATCTATCGTGCCTTCTCTGTCGTATTTTTTCAATTGTTACTGGTGCCTTCCTTGTGGGTTTAGAGAATTTTGATATTTTCCCATTCAGGATTTGTTTTCTTATCCCCCCCCCCCCCTTATTTTCTTAGTTAGTTTTTGCCCGTTTAAGTTTTCTTTATTTTTTTGGGCTTGCAATGCCCTCTTAGGCCTGAGCATCAGCCAGGCACTGTCCCTTGAATTTTTTTGTGATTTCCTCTTGTTTTTATATCACCACTGGGAACCTTCGATGATGATCCAAGATGCTTCTCAGAGGAGGAGCCCTGTGGTGTTCCATCAGATCCCTCCCCACCAGAGGAGAGGTGAAAATCTCCACCAGAAAGTCTCTCCTTCCCTGTTTTTATGAAAGAATGACGGCTGCCATCCCAATTAAGTTGGAAATGGAGGATAAGCCCAGGGCTGAGATGTTCGAGGTCCTGGACTATGACTCTCCACTTAGAGAGGCTGTGACTGTCCCTCTTCACAAGATCTTATGTGATGTTCAGGTGAAGATTTGGGAGTCCCTTCTGTCTGTCCCTGTCCTCCTTAAAAAAGAAAATTGACATAATGTATCAGATTCAGAATTCACCTGGATTTGATAAGCCACAGTTGCCTCATCATTCTCTGGTGGTGGAATGTGCGCTCAAACAGGCCAGAAGTTCCCAGAGACTTTGCTTTGGCGCCCCCCAGGCAGAGAAGCTCGAACCCTGGTCTCACCTGGGTGTAATATGTATCAGGCATCAATGTTCTTTTCTTATATCCACTCATATCAGCCCTATACAAGTCTGTACTTGTGATCCTTGGTATGCAATACGACTGATTTGGCAGATTCTCTGTCCCCAGAGCAGGCCAAATCTCTTCACCAGTTGGCCAAGCAGCAGAAGGCTTGCTGTAAATTACTGGACAAGGGCATATATGATATCTTTGATGTTGCGTCCAGGATCTCTGCACAGAGTATAGCAATGCACATATTTGGATGGCTTCCTAAAGGAAAAGTTCATAGACCACTATTAAATGGACTTGTGGAAAATTCACTGCTTATTTCTAGGATAAGCAGCATAAAATGTATTGTACTTTTTGGTGATCTTGCCAGGCACTTGTGACCTGGATTGACCACTGTTGGAAACAGGATACTGGGCTTGATGGACCTCAGTCTGTCCCAGGATGGCAATACTTATGTATTTATGATTCTCATGGCTCCGTGTCTCTGACTTAGCCCAGCAGAGATTGGTGGATGCCACTTGCCATGAAGATAACCTTTTTGAAGAGAAGGTTGGAAGAAGTTGCATACCTCATTAAGAACACACACTGTTGCCATCGATACTCTCTCCTGGCGGACACCTTCTGCTTTTTCCTCTTCCGGGAGGTTTTTTGGGCAAGTCAAAGCAAGGTTCTTACTACTTTCAAAGGTGTAGGTACACTCCTCCTCACCCTGCTTAACCTGTTCAGTCACAGGCCGGCTCCCCAGTCAAAGTAAGAGGCAAGTTTTTGACTGGCTCCAGCAGAGCATAGCCATAGTAAAAGTATCTGTGCTGGACGATCTTCCGATTGGAGGGAGGCTGAGTTTGTTTCCAAGAAAGGTAGTCCCTTAATTTTTGACTGGTTGGTACTTCCAATAGTCCATATTGGTTATGCTGTTCATTGGCAAACAGATCACTAAATTGCCTCCTGAGAGCAACTTTCATCAGCTCTCTATACAGGGAGGTACTTTTAGAGGATCATTCCACCCTTCACAATGCCCATGCGGTTGAATCCATTCCACCAGGGGAAGAAGGGCTTGGATTCTATTTCAAATACTTCCTTGTTCTAAAGAAGACACGGGGGGGATGCACGCCATCCTAGACCTAAGGGCCCTAACAAATATCTGGTCAAAGAAGAGTTCAGGATGATTACATTGGCACCCCTCTTTCAAGAACAAGATTGGCTATGCCCTCTGGACTTACAGGATCCTACATGCGTATCCTGATATTTCCAGGCCACAGGAAGTATCTCAGATTTTGAGTGGGGACACATTACTTCCAGTACCACATTCTGCCATTTGGCCTCCTGTTTCTCCCAGGGTTTTACCAAATGTCTAGCAGAAGTCAGGAGTCGGTATGCAGACTGGGAGTCCATGTGTTTCCCTACCTGGACAATTAGTTGGTGAAGAGCACATCAAAGGAAAGGATTCTGTGCGGAGAACTATTTGGGTGCTAGAGCTACTAGGAATTTGTCTTAAACTACTCCTAGTTCCACCTACTCTCTGTCCAACAGTTGGAGTAAATAGGAGCCCTGCTAGACACCATGCAGACACAAGCTTTCCTCCCTGTGCAATGAGCAGACAATTCTGATTGCTCTTGCCACGCAGTTTCGCACCAGCCAGCAGGTCACAGCTCGGCAGATGTTCAGATTACTAGGCCACATGGCCTTCACTGTGCATGTCACTCCCTTGGTACATCTTCACATGAGAACTGCCCAGTGGACCCTAGCTTCCCAGTGGTGTTAGGGCCTCGGGGGAACCTAGTAGATGTCATCCGAGTAACCCCAGAACTGGCTCAGTTCCTCGTCTGGCGGACGATTCGAACCAATCTGACCTTGAGATTTCCATTCCAAATTCCTCAGCCCTGAAAGGTGCTGACGACGGATGCATCCCACTTAGGGTGTAGGGCTCATGTAGATGGGCTTACACCTAGGGTGTCTGGTCAGCTCAGGAGACAGATCTCCACATCAATCTTGTGGGAGTACTGGGCAATCTGGAACACTCTAAAGGCTTTCGGAGACAACCGATCAAATTGTACTCATTCAAACAGACAATCAGGTTCGATGTATTACACCAACAAGTGGTGTGTGTGTGTGGGGGGGGGGGGGGGGGGGTAGGGGTACAGGATCATACCCTCTGTGTTGGAGGTTTTCCGGGCTGTGGAACTGGTTGTCCAGGACAGGATAGTTCTCAAAGCCACTACCTGGCAGGGAAGGCCAACAGCCTGGCAGACAGATTGAGCAGGGGTCATTCAACCTCATGAGTTGTCACTCAATAGACTGTTGCCCGTGAGATTTTCTAAGAGTGGGGCACCCTCTCAGTGGATCTCTTTGCCATTCTTTATAATTTCAAAGTCCCCTCAGTACTTCTCCAGGCTCGGGTCGCACAACAGACTAGCATTGGATGCCTTCCTCCTGCATTTGGGGACAGGCCTTTTGTATGCATGTCCTCCCATATCTCTCGTAGGGAAAACTTTACTGAAACTCAGGCAAGACTGGGGAACCATACTACCTAATTGCCCCATGTGGCCCAGACAGATATGGTTTTCCACCACTTCTGGAGTTATCCTCCAAAGAACCACAGCGTTTGGTTTGTTTTCCAACCCTATCACACAGAACAAGGGATCTCTTCTACACCCCATCTCCAGTCTGTGGCCCTCACAGCCTGGATGTTGAAAGCTTAGAATTTGCCTTCCTTGAATCTACCAGAGGGTGTCTCCAAGGTTTTGCTGGCTTGTAGAAAAAATTTAACTAAGAGATATTATTCTTTCAAGTGGAGGAGGTTTGCCCTACACAGAACCTGCATGAATGCCTTCTACAGCTCTCCGAGTCTCATCTTAAGACCAACTTTGTACGGGTTCACATCAGTGCAATTAGTGCTTACTATTTCCGTGTAGAGGGTAAGCCCCATCGGGTCATGAAAGGTTTGCTTTTTGAAAGCCCCCTGTCAAACCTCTGTCTATGTCGTGGGGACCTCAACTATGTCCTCACCTTGCTGATGAAGGCTCCTTTTGAGCCACTCGATTCCTGTCCTCTGAAGTTCTTGACTTGGAAGGTCTTGTTTTTGGTCGCAGGGTCAGTGACTTCAAGCCCTAGTAGTGGATCTACCTTATACTAAATTTTATCACAACAGAGTAGTTTTCCACACACATCCTAAGTCCCTAAGGTAGTATCTGAGTTCCATCTAAATCAGTCAATCGTCCTTCCAATATTCCTTCCCAAACCTTTTGCCCATCCTGGCGAAAGTGCACTGCATACCTTGGACTGCAAGTGAGTACTGGCCTTTTATCTGGAGCAGACTAGGCCCTATAGATGGTCCCTCCAATTTTTTATTTCTTTGATCCCAACAGGATGGGGGTTGCTATCGATAAATGCACAGTCTCCAGTTGGCTAGCAGATTGCGTATCTTTTATTTATGCCCAAGCTGGGCTGACTCTGGAGGGTCATGTCAAAGCTCACAATGTCAGAGCCATGGCGGCGTCAGTAGCCCACTTGAGATCAGCCTCTATTGAAGAGATTTGCAAGGTTGAAGCATGCTCTTCAGTCCCTACATTCACATCTCAATATTGCCTTGAGCAAACTCTTGACAGGCAGTCTGTTATGTCAGACAGTTCTGCAGAATTTATTTGGATTCTAGAATCCAATCCACCCTCCTGTGCCCATTTTATTCTGTTCCAGGTGTCACCTCACAACAGTGTATATATGTTTTCAGGTTAATTGACTTTTTTGAACTCGCCATTGCGAGTTCTGTCTCCTAGTAGTGTTGTTTTTTCGGTGTGTGTGGTAGCTAGGGATTCCCACATGTTAGAATAGCTGGCCTACTTGTCCTTGAAGAAAGCAAAGTTACTTACATGTAGCAGGTATGCTCCAAGGACAGCATGCCACTTATTCTTCACATACCCTCCCACCTCCCCTTGAGTTGTCTCCTATAGCTATTTATTGTATTAATTGGGTCACACACTCGTGAGTCAGGCAGGAAGGTACCTGCGCATGCACGGTGGAAGCGCTGCCAAAGCTTTTAAAGAAATAGTACACGGGACAGCGTTTTCTACACTGGGCGCCATGGATGGCATCACTCACATGTGAGAATAAGTGGCTTGCTGTCCTTGGAGAATACCTGCTCAATGTAAGTAACTTTGCTTTGCAGTCCCTGTGATGTGAGGGGGAGGAGTTTCATTGTAACAGTGATAATCAGTGGCCAGACTAGATCCCACTATTGCAGAGTTCCAGAGGATTCTCGAGTGTAGTGCAGTGGCGTAGCCACGAGTGGGCAGGGGCCTACCCAGTTTTGCTTCAGGCCTACCCAATGGCAACGCACATCATTAATGTAGCTGGCGAGGGAACCCTGCTAGCTTACGAGTCCTCTGTAGAGTTTCCTTCCCTGTCAGTCTCATCCCCGGAGCAGTCAGCGGACAACCGTCACTCACCCCTGCACATTCTTGGTTCAGTTGGCACCCCGTGCATGTGTGCGTGGGGGCATGCTGGTTGAACTGGACATGCGCAGGAACCTGGACCGGGACAGTGCTGGTATCGGCGGCTACAAATGGACTGCTAACAGCTGCGAGGATGAGACTGCTTGGGATTCTTCACCTGGCGGGACCCGGGAATCTCTGCCAGCCAAGGTATTTATTTGTAATGCAGGGTTGGGCACAGGCGAGGGGGAGTAGCAGGCAGAGAGGAAATGTAGGTCATGCTCACCCGATTCAGTCCCTGGCCCACCCAATAACCGCAAGGGACATGCAATGAAGCTACAAAGTAGTAAATTTAAAACGAGTCAGAGAAAATGTTTCTTCACTCAGCGTGTAATTAAACTCTGGAATTTGTTACCAGAGAATGTGGTAAACGCGGTTAGCTTAGTGGGGTTTATAAAAGGTTTGGACGGCTTCCTAAAGGAAAAGTCTATAGACCATTATTAAAATGATTTGGGGAAAATCCACTGCTTAATTCTGGGATAAGCAGCATAAAATGTAATGAACTTTTTCGGGATCTTGCCAGGTATTTGTGACCTGGATTGGGCGCTGTTGGAAACAGGATGCTGGGTTTGATGGACCTTTGGTCTGTCCCAGTGTGGCAATACTTATTTACTTATGTCTGGCTATGCTACTGATGCATTGGTTCCTCTGTCCAGTCCTCAGAACACACCCAGCCAGTCAGGTTTTCAGGATATCCACAACAAATATGAATAAGATACACTTGTATTCCCACCTCCTCATTGTATTCATATGCACTATTATCACTTCACTGTTCAACTGATTACAGTTATGGCAAGTCCTGTATAGACCTCATAATTCCAGCCTTATTCCTACTCTCACCTATACTATCACTTTTCTCCTTTACTTAATGCCATTGAGTTTTTGCTATGTTTACTTTTCTTCTTTGTAAGTGCTACCTATATGTTATTGCTTATAATTGTTTTACCTCTAATAGTTTATCTTTATTTTACATTGTAAACCGCTCTGACGTTCCCCCACCCTAGAGCGGTATATCAAATTTTTAATAAACTTGGAAATCCCAAAAACCTGACTGGCTGGGTATCCAACGGACTGGGTTGGCAACCACAGCTCCTAATGTATGGCTCCCAAATATGAATTGTGGTTTAAATGGCTAGGCTGAATAATCCTGTGTAGGAGGACAAGTAGAAAATAGGGGAAGATCTTTAGGTGTTGTAGTGAAGACTCACGGTGCAGTAGTCCCTCAGTGGTCGTTTCTAATCAAGCTGGAAGAAACTTCCAGGCCCAAAACTCTGTCCCAGAGAAATTCTGGTTTAGAATGATAAACATGATGTTGTGAGGATCAGTTTTGTGGAACAAAAGGGGGTCTCCCCCCTTAAAATCATATCTTGATGTGTTTTCTTCTTCCTAGGTCCATTCAACACTCCAGTGCCGTTCCTCCAGAGCATCCCCATGTACCCCTGCAGTGTAAGCAACTCTGGGGCTGAGAAACGCAAGCACTCCACTGCCTTTCCAGAAGGCAGCTTCCTAGAGCCAGCATCTGGAACTGTCAGTAGCCAGTACATAAGCCAGGGGGCTTCAGCTGGCGAGGGTCAGTCTGCACAACCCATGGTGCCTTGTAGCTCCACACAACATGTAGTAGGACTGCCCAGCGGCCCACAAGCAGTCCACTCCAGTTCTGTCTTCAACCCATCTCACTACCCTAATAGCACATCATCTCAGCAGTCTGTGCTCTCCCAGTATGGTGGGCGCAAAATTCTTGTCTGTTCAGTGGACAACTGTTATTGTTCCTCTGTGTCCAATCACAGTGGGCACCAACCCTACCCCAGGTCCAGCCACTTTCCGTGGACAGTGTCCTCACAAGAGTACTCGCATCCACTTCCTCCTGCTCCCTCTGTACCTCAGTCGCTTCCAGGACTCGCAGTCAGAGATTGGATTGATGCTTCCCAGCAGCATGGCCGCCAGGATTTTTATAGGGTCTATGGTCAACCTTCCACAAAACACTATGTCACCAGTTAACCATGAAACAAAATACAGTTCCTGTTAATTATGCATTCAGAGAGAAACCCAGCTCTGCTCTGCTCTTCCTCATCTCCTCTGGCCTGCTTTGCTTCTCAAATCAGAACAAAATGAATTCAGTTCACTTATGGTTTTTGAGGTCAAATCGAGTGTCTTCTGTTCTAAATTTTTTCCTTTTCCCTGCCTTTCTTACAGCAAAGGAGAAAACAAATGCACATTTTACTTCCAGCTACTGTTTTGAGTATGTATTTACATGTGACCACTATGTTCATTTGAAAAAAGACAGCCTGTCCTTAATCTTTTTAGAATGGGTCTCTGCTCATCATCCCCTTTTGTTCTCACCTTATTTTGCTATCTCTGCTTTGGAAGCAGAAAATCCCATACAGTTTCAAGACTGGGTTTTGAGTTAAAAGGCCACTTATCATTCAGACTGGAATCATGTTTCATTTGCTTTTAGTAATCTGTAAATACATAAAGACAGGAAACAATGCACCAAAAAAAGAGAAAAGACACTTCAGCAAATTTATTAGCAGGGGTGCTGCCATGCTTGTTCCTTCCTGGGCTTTGATGATGCAACTTCCTGTAACAGGCACTTTGTTGAAAATGTGATTTCCTGTTTAAGATGTGGAGGTATTTATTTTGAAAGCAATTTTAGAACACAGAAGTGTTCAAATAAATGTGGTAACCTAACGGCAAGGAATTTGCCACCTCCTCTTCCTCCTTGTCCTTCCTTGTTTGGGGGAGGAGGAACATGTACTTGAATAGAAATCTGACCTATAAGAAATAAACTATTTTATATGTTCAGGTGTTGGAAGTTATCTGAGCAGACTTGCAGGGATCAGGAAAAAAGTGTTTGATGGAAACACTCTCTCTTTGTAAATAAATAAAAGAAGAAAAACAGGGTATTTGTTTTATAACTGTAATTCTGTAACATTTTAAAATCAGTTAAGAGGTAAACAGGAGCTGTTCTCCTCAAAAAAAATTAATAATGTATGGACCAAGTTTAGAAGCAGTAAGATGATTCATGTGTGTATGTATTACACATACACAACCTCTTCAATGGTAAATGGTCTTTTAGCTTAAAATTAGAGTAATTTCTTAAACTTTTTTAAAAATATTTTAGAACATTCCAAATCTGATACATGTAAGCAGAAGTGCAATTCAAAATTTCCTTTGCAACTAGTGTTTATTTACAGATTGACAATATAATTATTTTTTCCACTTTTATTGAATTTATTTTTAATCTGGTGAGCCACAACCATAGCATAAATAAACAGACTGTATGTATATATGGTATAACTAAGGTCCAGGCACTTTCTTTCTTTCTTGTTTTTCTGACAATGCAATTAATCTTACAATGCCATAACGTAACACAACAGCAATAAGATGTGGAAATGTATGTTTCATTGACAACTGTCACACTGAAAGCAGTGTGCACCAGGCTGTGTGGAGTAAGATGGGCTTTCTAGCTGGGATTAGGGAGAATCCAAAACTCTTTATGCTGAGCAGGCGCTTGGAAAAGCAACACTGTAAAGAGTGGGTGGAAAGAGTGTTGATGTGTCTCCCACCTATGACAAACACTTTGGAATTAGGTTGACTCTGAAGGGATGACTTGTTTAAAGCTTTCCCCTCTCCACACCTTCCATTTACACTCCCACCAGGTAAATTTGAGTTTCAGATTATTTCCCCTACTCCCCCCCCACCCTTCCTAATGACAGATATGTGGAGTCAGCACTGATCAAGCTGTTAGGAAAAGGAAAAGTTTCAGCGCTTTCTACATCACAATTGCTCAGCTGTTTTTCCCCTCAGAGGAGAAAATAATTGCTTAATTATTTTTTTTTTTTTTGGCGGGGGGGGGGGGATTTTTCATCTTTCTTGGTTGTGGATTAGGGAATCAAAACCAGTATTTAGTCCTGAGATTTCATAGCACAGGCCTCCCCCCACACATACTGGTGTGACACATTACTGATTTAAAGGAGTAGAGACTCTTCAGCCTGGTGCATGTGGTCCTTGCCAAGTTATTTCCTGCCTAAAGTGGGCTTGCTTTAAATAAATAAATTCCTGAACTGCTAAAGGGTTTTGACTTCAAGTTGGCAAACTATGCAAAGATTGCCAGACTGGAGAGGGAGTGAGGGAGATTTCAGGGTAGTGAAGGAACATGTTATTTTTAGTTTTTACACATTTCCTACTAGAAACCAAAATCTGTAATTGTTCATGTGCTATGGAACAGCCTTAAAGCTGAGCTGAAACATTAATCCTCATGTTATTTTCACATATATGTATAGGGGTAATCTGTTAGTTTCTCCTTGTGGCATTGCTGCAGGTAATTGAGTGGGAACATTGTAAGTGATACTTTTTTTTTGTCTTGTTTTCATCAAGTGTATATGCTTTGGGCTGCTAGACTTGAGTGTGCCTGGATTAGATTGTTTAGATTAGTAAAACCTGGGTTTTGGATTGAAAAGGCAAGTTGGAGGAGGGGATTGCAAATTATGTTTAAAAAATTAATTTATAAACTGCTTTGGGATACCCTCACAGTCAGGTGTCTCAGCTGGCTGAAAGTTTCAACATGTTTGAGTTTAATAAATCATGTCTCAATGCAGCAAGAATTTCTGTGTTTTTAGTCAGGAAGTACTTTTAAAATAAAATGTGGTCATGAGCTTTAAAACAAGTCCTGTGTGAGAAGCCTTTCACCCTAGTGCATGTTGTCTTGTGTTTCTGAAGAGAAACTAGCCCACACCCAAAAGACTGTTTAACTGAATAGTTTCTCTTGAGTGCTCATGATGCACTCTAGCCACCTTTTACTGGTAACTCTCACCCTTATCCAAAAAAGCCACAAAGTGTTAAGTTGATGGAAGGCTACTGGGCACCCCTCTTCACCCAGCCAAATCCTGTTGCAGTTGTTGGATCTGATAAAGCAGAGCAGATGGGGCCTGTCAGAATCCGCCTTGATTTAACTAACTCTTAATGAAGGTGAGGAGAAGGAAAAGTGATTGTGGGTAGGTGAGAAGCTGAAAATATGGCTGTATTCTTGTGTCTCTGTGATATAGAAAGGTGGCCAGGTTAGACATAGTATGACAGCTAATCTGGTCTGAATTGTAGTAAGCTGCCAAAACTATCACCAGCTTGTCTAGGACAATTGTACTGCTCTCTCCCCACTCTAGTGGAGAAAGGAGCTGCAGGGAAGGGAGGGGTTGGGAAGGAAATATGTCATCCCTTCATTATGAAACTTTGTCAAAGGTTCATTGGTATCCAAAGTTGCAGCAGCTTTGAATATTCCAAACTTTTGTACAAAAACAAAAAGTGTGGGGGAGGGAGGGGGGAAATGCTGAGGGAATTAAATTGTAAAAAGGTTTAAATAGCTCTGACAGATTTTTTTTTTTGTTTAATTTTTTCTTCTCCTTTCTTTCCATTAAAATAGCAGGTTATGCAGGACTTATCTTCATAATCTGGATTTCATGTCACTTTATCAATATTTTTAAATAAACATGTATACACAACAGTGGAATGTTCCATTTTCTGTTTTTACTTTTTTTATGTAAAAAAAAACGTTTATAGTATTTCTCTGCCTGTATGCATCTCCATATATAATCTTCATTTGTTCCTGTGCTTTGAACTCTTCAGTAAGCTTTCAAGACCAGAAGGAACTTAATGTGGTCTTGAGGGTTTGTTCATGTACTCCCACCATCTTTGCTGTTGCTGCAATAAAAGGTGTCCTCACAACCTAGAAAGCCTCCAGTTTTCTCCGGTTTTGCTAAGCTACTCTAACTCTGTACTGCAACGCTTTTGAATGGGGGGGGGGGGGGGGAGAATATTTTTTTCCTTTCTGCCACTAAGAGGATCTTTTACAAAGCAGCAGTAAGCCCAACGTGGGCTTACTGCACGCGAAATCTAAACTACAGCCGGCCTAACTTTGCTGCCAAAGTAGTAGTTCCGGGTTGAATGTGCGCCATTTCAGACGCTACGGAAATGTAACATTTTTTTTCTAGTGCGACAGTAACTGGGCATCACTGTGCACTGCCCGGTTACTGCTGGGTTACCACGAGAGCTCTTACCACCGCCTCGGTGGGTGATGGTAGGTGCTCCCCGCCGCATGGCCATGTGGTAAGAGTTATCTTACAGCAAGGCCATTTTTAGGGGGGGGGGGGGCGTTTTAACAGCTGCAGTAAAAAGGGCCGGTACCGCAGGACCCTTTTTCCCACAGCTTAGTAAAAGGACCCCTAAGTAAAAAATATAGAAGAATTAATAAGGTTTCATATTTCCATATTTTACAGAGGAAGCACAAATGTTGTGTGGAGGGTTGGTTGAATTTTTGTTCACCTGTAGAAACCTTATAAGTGCCTCTAGTATTAAAAAAAAAAAAAAAAAAATTAATGGAGCGGGAAATAGCCTACTTTTTGAAGTTAACCCCTTCTTAACAGATTAAGTTCACTTTCTAATTGGCCAACAGATTTAGGGTTTCTTTTAAAAAATGGCAATACCGATTAGTATGCACTGAATACAGAGAAGCCCATGGGAATTGAATGGGCTTCTTCACATTCTGTGCACTGCTTTATTAAAGGAGCCCTTCGTTTTTGGGAGGTTTTTTAAAAAGTGAAGTTGGAGGCTGTGAAACCCATTTTGGTTGGAGGGGCCAAACAGACCAATTTCTAGCCTCACCCCTAAACTCTCTCTGTGTTGGGGGTAAAATTTGGTTGGGCCATGGCCTCAGTGGTCCATCCCATTCTGCTGCCTATGAATGAAATAACTACTTTAGGTTTACTGTGCTTTATTCATTAAGCAGTTGTTACTATCCATATCTCCCAGTGCTGAACATTCAGAATGCCTTTCCATAGTTTTATATTTGGCTTTGGTGAGCCTGTTATGCTGATGACTTGATTCAGAAGACTCTGCTTCAGCAGTTTAGGATCAGGAGAGGCTTAGCTATGAACACAAATTATGATCCTTACTTATTAAAGATGTATATTCCAGTGGGAAAAGCATTGATGTAGCCGTCTGTTCATGGGACAGATGTTTTTATATTTCTCCAAAGTATTTTGTACCGGGTTTACAGAAGTATTAATTTCACAGTTAGTTAACTCCTGCATTCCCATAGTTTACATCACATTGTGGAAGACACCATGTAATCAGAATCACAGGACATCATGCCTGACACTTAGCTATGAAATGAAAATGTATATATAATTTTCAGAAGACACCATACAACGAATATTCAGGGACCAGGCATCTCAAACACTAGTAATATTGCCAATTTCACAGACAAGCTCAGTCATGTCTTTAATTTTTAGCCCATTGGATTCTGTTCTGTCCCCAAGAAAATCATGTTGTCGAAGTACTTTGGGGAGTGGACTGAAAAAATCTCAAACTGTGACCCAGAACAACCAGTCATCACCAAATTAAACGTTTTGTAGTTTATATTTGGTGATGTCTGGTTCTAGGGACAGTTAGTTCTAGCACAAAATTGTACCTTTGATCTGTTTTTATATAATTGTCTTTTCAGAAGATCTGCTTGGATGTACTCATGTTTTTTAAAGGTATAGTTACTGCTCTATGCACACTTTTAAAGAAAACATTGCATTGTGTGACCTGTCTATATAAAATGGGCTTAGAAAATAAAATTATCATTGCTAGCCCTAGCAGCGTTCATTTAAATCCTCCCAAGTTGGGCTCCTGATGCAACATTGGCAAACCTATTTAATGAAGTTACAAATCTTTGTTAACCTGAAGCCAAAAATACTGCTAGGGTTTGCACTTGGATAAAGGGTCAGAAAGAACTTTTTGTCAAGCCTCTGTAGTTTAAACAGGAAGAGATCATACACTCTAGACACAGACCCCATTCAATGGAGAAGTAGTGGAAACCTCAAATCCTGTAATCCAATGAAGATGTGTTGATTCTCGTTTGAAGAAAAGATATCCATATACCGCTAATAAATATTTTGGTGAGTGAACAGACTGATTGGATGAAACTAGATCTTGTCATTCTTTTCAATAACTATTACTACTAAACATTTATATAATGCAGCAAGACATACACAGCACTGTACAACAACGATTTGCACTCTGGAGGTTACAAAGGCAGGTGCTCAGGTCAAATAAGTAGCAAGAACTAAGAATAAAAATGTGAAAGGTGGACTAGTAAGTGGAATTATATAATTTACAGAGATCACCAGTTAGCACAGCAAAAAAATTTGAATTAATGAATCTTGCACAACAATCTTTTTAAGAAAAGGGGGGGGGGGGGGAGAGAGATAGCTGCAATGTTATCTGTAGTACCTGAAGATTGGAGGGTGACCAATGTAACACCAATTTTTTAAAAGGGTTCCAGACTGATAAGCCTGACTTCAGTGCCAGGAAAAATAGTGGAAACTATTATGAAGAATAAAATTATGGAACACAGAGCGAAACCTGGTTTATTGGGACAGAGTCAGCATGGGTTCAGCCAAGGGAAGTCTTGCCTCACCAATTTGCTTCATTTCTTTAGCAATAGAAATCAAACAAAAGAAAACATGGAAAAGAAAATAAGATGATACCTTTTTTATTGGACATAACTTAATACATTTCTTGATTAGCTTTCGAAGGTTGGCCTTCTTCGTCAGATCGGAAATAAGCAAATGTGCTAGCTGACAGTGTATATAAGTGAAAACATTCAAGCATTACTATGACAGTAAAATAGATACCATTGGAGATTCTACTACTACTACTACTATTTAACATTTCTAGAGCGCTACAAAGTGTACGCAGCGCTGTACAAACACAGAAGAAAGACAGTCCCTGCTCAAAGAGCTTACAATCAATAGACAAAAAGTAAAGCATTTAAATTTAAATATTTAAGCAGTCAAGCACAAGAGAACAGTCACAGAAGGACAGAAGATGTGAAGGGTGGTCAGTGTGATTAGGTGTAACTCTGGTTGGAGTAGTGCGAGAAGGTGATAGAAGAATAGAAATGGGTGAGGTAAAGTAATGAGTGGGTTGATAGGGAGGTTATATAAGACATGTCACTCTAGGGTGGGTGGGTAGAGGGGTAGGGGTAGGGTGGGTAGGATTAAGTCTAAAGCAGGAGAAGGTATTCTCTGCAGCCTATCTGTGAGATGGAAAATGCTCTCTGAAGCTGCTGCTATAAGTTGTTAGTTTTCTCTCCCTGAAAGAGATCCAAGCCACACCCACGAAGTTCAAACTGTCAGTGGGGAGGGTGAGGGGAGGAAATGGCAGTGCTTGATGAAAAGAGAGCTCAGTTTGATAGGAGATATACTATAGGATGTCATTCTGAGGCCCAGGCTAAGTCTAAAGCAGGAGAAGGTATTCTCTGCAGCCTATCTGTGAGATGGAAAATGCTCTCTGAAGCGTGCTGCTATAAGTTTTAGTTTTCTCTCCCTGAAAGAGATCCAAGCCACACCCCGAAGTTCAAACTGTCAGTGGGGAGGTGAGGGGAGGAAATGGCAGTGCTTGATGAAAAAGAGAGCTCAGTTTGATAGGAGATATACTATAGGATGTCATTCTGAGGGCCAGGCTAAGTCTAAAGCAGGAGAAGGTATTCTCTGCAGCCTATCTGTGAGATGGAAAATGCTCTCTGGAATGTTGCTACTATTGGAGATTCTACATGGAATGTTGCTATTCCACTAGCAACATTCCATGTAGAAGGCTGCGCAGGCTTCTGTTTCTGTGAGTCTGACGTCCTGCACGTATGTGCAGGACGTCAGACTCACAGAAGCAGAAGCCTGCGCGGCCACATTGGTGATCTACAAGGGCCGACTTCTACATGGAATGTTGCTAGTGGAATAGCAACATTCCATGTAGAATCTATAGAAATCAAACAAAATAAAACATGGAAAAGAAAATAAGATGATACCTTTTTTATTGGACATAACTTAATACATTTCTTGATTAGCTTTCGAAGGTTGCCTTCTTCGTCAGATCGGAAATCCTCTACTCATTTCTTTGAAAGCATAAAATAAACTTGTGGATAAAGGTGAGCTGGTTGATGTAGTGTATCTAGATTTTCAGAAAGCTTTTGACAAAGTTCCTCATGAGAGATCCTGAGAAAGGAGGCAATGGCCTTCTGTGAATTAGGAATTGGTTATTGGACAGAAAACAAGGTAGGGTAAAATGGCCATTTTCTCAGTGGAGGAGGGTGAATAGTGGAGTGACACAGGGATCTGCACTGGGAATGGTGCTGTTAACATATTTATAAATGATCTGGAAAATGGAACAGCAAGTGAGGTGATTCATCCCCCTGTTTACTAAGCTGTCCTAGCGGCTGGCAGTGCGCTAATGCCAACACAGACCATTCACTTGAATGGGCTGTGTCAGCATCGCTGTGCAGCTTAGTAAACAGAGGGGTAAATTTGCAGATAACACAAAACTATTCAAAGTTGTCAAAACACATGCAGATTGTGAATAATTGTAGGAAGACCTTAAGGAACTGGAAGACTGGGCATCCAAGTGGCAGATGAAATTTAATGTGGACAAATGCAAAGCGATGCACATTGGGGAGAATGCTCTGAAATCATAGTTACACCTTAGGAGTCAGCACTCAAGAAAAAGATCTTGGTGTCATTGTAGACAATACGCTGAAATCTTCTGATGTGTGTGGAGGCGGCCAAAAAAAAAACAGGATGCTAGAAATTATAGGAAAGGGATGCAAATAAGGCCAAGAATCTTATAATGCTTCTGTACCGCTTTATGGTTAAACCTCACCTTGAATATTGTGTTCAATTCTGGTTGCTGAATCTCAAAAAAGATATAGCAGAATTAGAAAAAGGTTCAAAGAAGAGAGATTAAAATGGGCAAAGGGATGGAACTCCTTCCATATGAGGAAAGGCGAACGAGAGGGCTCTTCAGCTTGGAAAGAGATAGCTGAGAGGGGATAAAATTCAGGTCTATAAAATCCCGAGTGGTGTAGAATGAATAGAAGTGAATCGATTTTTTCACTCTTCCAAAGTACAAAGACTAGGACATTCAATAAATTACATGGAAATACTTCTAAAAACATATAGGAGGAAATATTTTTTTTCACTCAAGAATAGTTAAGCTCAAACTCTTTGCCCGAGGATGTGGTACAGCGGTTAGCATATCTGGGTTTAAAAAAAGGTTTGGACAAGTTCCTGGAGGAAAAGTCCATAGTCTTATTGAGATGGAAATGGGGGAAGCCACTGCTTGCCCTGGGATTGGTAGCATGGAATGTTGCTGCTAATTGGATTTCTGTCAGGTAATTGTGACCTGGATTAGCACTGTTTGGAAGCAGGATACTGGGCTAGACGGGCCATTGGCCTGTCCCAGTTTTGCTATTCTTATGTTCTTTTGTGCAAGTAGAGAGTATTTGGACTCAGGTTGAAGCATTAATCACTGGTGACAGAAAAGAGTACCTGGAAAGGGTTAAATGAGTCATCTAACTGGGCAAAGTGCTAAATCCCTCTACAACCATTAACGATCTATTAGAAAGGAAATGTGTTAGTGGGGGAGAGCAGCCCAGAAGCTCACTCCCAATCCCTTTCCCAAGAGAGAGAGAGATACAATGCTGAAAAGATGCCAAACTGTCACCATCTTTCTGAATTCCATGATTTCTTCAAAATACCATGTTCAGTCACACTTTTAGGGACTTTGGTCAGACTTATTTACTAATCCTTCCATGGTTCACGTTATAGAGAGTTTTTTGTGGCAGCCTGATGCAGAAATGTCAAAGGGACTTTAAATGTGTTTGTGGTTCAATTATGACCTTTCTTCCCCCCCCCCCCCCCCCCCCCCCCCCTTCTGTAGGTTTGAGGAAATTGTGTACGGATTTACTGGCTTTCACTTCAGTACCTTCAGGCAATCTACATAAGTATAATTACTGGAACTGTACTGTAACAAGTACAGTTGTAGTATAACTGAATCACACATTTCTCACCAGTTATTTAGTAGAGATTTGAAAAGATACATTTGCATAACACTTTTGTTAACCTTAACTTTAAAGGTTTTTCTTTCCACATTTCTACCACTTTGCTGTCTTGTTCTGTAACCAGGTAAATAATGTCATTCAAGTCATCTGTTCCTAGTCATTTAGGATCCAGGCATGAAGGGATGGCTAATGTTTTGGAAAGGCTCTGTCCAGTAAGTTACTTTATTGCTGAATGGTTCAAAAGCCTCGCAGCAATATATACGGGCAATATGTTTCTATTTACCTAGAATTCAACATGTTTTGAGGTTGCTGCATTCCACAGAGCAGGAACATTGAACTCTAATTAGATGTGTGAGTGGATCTTTGTCATTGTAAAATAAACAGTGCTCTTCAACCTGATGCCATTCTGCTTAGCATCTCAGAAATAATTCTGTGTTTGTATCTGCAACAGTGATCACTAACCAATCTATGGTTGACTAATATTGCTTCCTTATCACTTCTCCCTCCTTCCAAGCATCTGTAGAGAATAGTGATGCTCGGTGACCAAGTAATGCATTTCAGTTCATCCAGTACTGACCTTACCACTGTTACATAACAAAGTTTTTACTTTTAAAATTTACAAGACAAGAGTATAGGAACATAGAGGCCCCAGGAAAGGCATTAATAGTTTGAGATAATACTCTAGAGATAATGTGTACTCAATATTTCTAATTGACAGTGTCTTCTGTATTCAGATTTCCCAGCTTCCACATAAGTGGTACTATACATCCCACGCACAGTATCACATGGGGACACTCAGGAAGTGAAATTAATCATGGCAGCAGTGTGTTAAATAGGTTTACTGGTCATAAAATATTTCTATGTAGTTATATTGCTTTTACATTTTCCAAATAAACTTCTAGAATTTTGGTCTCAGAATACTAACATTGAGGCTATTTTCTGTAAAATAGAACATTTTTGAGACCATCTTTAGGAACACCTCAAACGTAGTTGCACTGATTAACAGTGATTTGGAGAAATGCAGAATTATAGAACTGTCTCTTCGAGGTATTAAGTTCATCTATCAATAATCTTAGCTTGGCCTGCTATAAACCTCCAGGCTTGCAGACGATGTGATGTACCAATTTTTTTTATTTGACTAGTTTGCATGTAGCAAGCAGCCTAAAGCCTCCAGTTTGCATATGGTTTTACGCAACTGGAGGCTAGAGGAATGGACCGATATTTGGCAACTAAGGTTTTAATCCCAAAAACTGCAGGGTCATGCACTTGGGTCACAAAAATCTGAGGGAAAGGTACAGTATAGGGGGTGTAGTGCTTCAGTGTGTGAAGGAAGAGTGGGACTTGGGGGTGATTGTGTGTGATGACCTTAAAGCTTTCAACAGGTAGGAAAAAGTGATGGCCAAAGCCAGAAGGATGCTTGGGTGCATAAAGAGAGGCATGACCAGCAGGAAAAAGGAGGTGATAGTGCCATTGTATAAGTCTCTGGTGAGCCTCATTTGGAGAACTGTGTGCAGTTCTGGAGACCGCACCTACGGAAAGATATAAACAGGATGGAGTCGGTCCAGAGGGTGGCTACGAAATTAGTAAGCGGTCTTGAATGCAAAAAATTATAGGGACAGGCTTATGAACCTCAACATGTTTACGCTGGAAGAGAGGAGACATGATAAGAAACGTTTAAAATATCTCAAGGGCATGTATGTACAGGAAGAGAGCCTTTTTCAAATGAAGGAGAGCTCTGGAAATGGGGGGGATATGACAAAGTTAAGAGGGAATAGGCTTAGGAGTAACCTGAGGAAGTATTATTTCACAGAAAGGGTGGTGGAGGCGTGGAATGGCCTCCCGGTGGAGGAGGTGGAGTCGAGGAGTGTTCCAGAATTTAAAAAGGCATGGGATAAGCATGTGGGATCGCTTAGGAACAGGTAAGAATTAGGGGTTACAGAGGATGGACAGACAGGATGGGTCATACGGCCTTTAACTGCCATCATGTTTCTATCCCCTGTAGTTTAGGTTTGTGAGTTGATGGATTTTTAACTCCTTTTATACACCCTAACTGCATGGTGTGCCAATACTCAGACTGATCTGATAGGTAGAAGTAGGGCTGTAACATGGTAGAGGGTAAGTTGTGTTGGGGCAGGTTGGGCTACTATTGGTCATTCTGGGGAAGTATTTAGACCCAGTGGGGATGGGAATTTTGAGTACATTGTGTGCTGCCCCTCTCCATTTGGAGTTGCAGAGTTCCTGTAACATTAAAGAGGGTGATTTTATAACAGGTGCCAGGCATGAAAGGCATCCAGCAACATGTGCCTTTATACTATTACCTCAGGAAAAATAAGTGCATTTACCCCTGCTCTTGAGGCTGGTTTAACTGTATGTATGTGTGTGCTGTTAAGAATAGGTGAATATATGTAAATATATGCATAAGTGCCAGGTCTGCCTCTGTCTGTCTACTCTCTGCTCCAGGAATGCTATGCATACAGAGGACAGCTCTGTAAGAGGTGCCAAGAAGGCACTTACGGCATGAAAGTAGGTGCTATGTTTCTGTGCATCTACCTTTAAGCAAAATAATAACATTCAGGATTTAATGTTTTAAAAGGTTATGCATTTCTCACAAAAACTCAAAGGTACAGTATCGAGGGTGAAGTACCACTGTGCATGGATGTGAAGATTTTATCTGATGAGCTTAATGTGGCCAACAGGTTGAAAAGGTGACATGCTTGGATGTTTGGATACATGGGGTGAGGAATGACAGCAGGAAAAATGAGGTGGTAATGCCTCTGCATAAGTCTGGGATGAGACCCTCTGTTGGATTACTATCTATACAGTTCTGGAGACTGCACCTTCAACGAGATATAAACAGGATGGAGTTGGCCCAGAGGTCTTTGTCATAAAGCATATGGGAGCAGACTTAAATATCTCAATATGTATACTCTGGAAAAAAGGCAGGAGCAGGGAGACATAATAGAGATATTTAAATACCTCCATGGCATAAATGCACAGGAGGTGAGTCTCTTTCAATTGAAAGCAAGCTCTAAAACTGGAGGGGATGAATAGGAAGAAGGTTAAAGAGGATAGATCAAGGATAATATGTTTCTTACGCTTGGGAAAGCCTACTTGAGCATATATCCTCAAGTTCCTTGTAAAATTACCCCTAAAATTGTTTTTTTTTAGGTACACTTTTGGATTCCATTTTTTTTACATTAAAACATTTGCAAGTTGTGGGAGGAGCTAAAGAGCCACTAGCCATGATCGATGCATGAAAAGGGAGTTCTGCAACTCCATACCAAATTAACACAATTATGCAATACCCAAGCTACCCAAAACAACTAGATACTGCTGGTTAGAAGCCTGGGGAGTGAGGAATGCAGACAATGGAAATTGCTGGGAGCCATACAAGAGAAGTCATGCTGTGAAGCTGGCCACAAGAGATGGCACCATCCGGAAGACCCATCGGATAATCCTGAGGTTAAAAAGTGAGTAGAGCAGAAAATCTAGCCCCTGATCAGGTAGGGAAGTGGAGGTAAGAACAGGAGCCAAATGTGGAGAAATGCAGGAAGTGTATGTAGCAGATGGAAGCCTTGCAGGAGAGCTGTGCTGATTTGGGCTGGGAGCTTTGTGCTGTGCCTGAATTAAGTCCTGCTTGGGGAGCTACAGCTAAGGTTGCCAACTTTTTGACACAGAAAAACCTGTCACCTACTCTATACCCCACCCTTGCCTGACTCATGCCCTTCTCTTGTCCCACCCCATACCCTGCCCTGTACTATACCATACCTACTGTGGCTAATCTGTAGTATACTGACAAAAATTATAACTGCCTGCTGGGTCCACGTTAAAAAAAAGGGCCAGCATTATAAATCTCTATCTGCATTAATTTAACTTATTAATAGTGTTAACGTGTTAAATGACCATCCCTAATAAATTCCAAATGAAATAATGCTTTTCTAACTTTGTTGTCTGAGCATTGTATTTTTTTCCATTTGATTTGGTCCAAGTGTCTCTTTTCTGCTTTTCTCTTCTTCCCCCCCCCCCCCCCCCCCTTTCCAGGATCTCCTGCTCATTTGATATTTCTTCTCTGTCCATGTCCACCATCCATCTCCCCCCTGCATCATTGTCTGTCCTGTTCAGCGTCTCCCCTCTGTGTCCCTGTCCCCATCCTCCCCCTATGTTCAGCATCTATCCTCTGTTTCCTTATTCTCTCTCTATATTCAATAACTCTTCATCTGTGTCCCCTATCACACCTCTTTGCCCAGTATTGCCCCTCTGTGAACTATGTGGGTGTTGGCCAATATCGAGTGCTTTTTGTGCAGTCCTATCTGCCCACTTAGCTATGTACCACAGTATCCACATACCTACCAGTTCATCTGCCTTTCTAATGTCTGGATTTTATATGGCCAGATAGTGCAGATATTCATCAGTGCTGCCTACTGAACTCCAATGAGACTTCATAATGGGTTAAAACTGATGCTATGCAACATTTATGCCACAAATCTGTATAACCATAAGTCTTCCTGTCTGGGAAGAGACTTGAATATCACGAGAAATCCTCTAACTGACTGCAAGCCAGTGAAAACCCCTGGTGGCGAGCCGGTGGGAAAAGGTGTACTTTGTAATAAAGCAGATTGACGTTATTGATGCATGGCAAGCACTGCACCCATGGGATGAGTTTATATTTTCATCAATCCCATATTAAGAGGCATATTTCAAAGTAATTAGATTTACAAAGTTATGTGGAGGGGTCATTTTCGAAAGAAACATCCAAGTTGGGATTTGGATGTCTTTGTAAAACATCCAAATCTGGGGGCGGGGAAAACTGTATTTTCGAAAAAAGATGGACGTCCATCTTTCATTTCAAAAATACCAAGGATGTCCTTGGATTGGATGTTCTTAGATATGGACGTCTTTGACTTTCGGCGATTTTCGAAACCAAAGACGTCCATGTCAAAAACATCCAAATGCAAGCCATTTGGACGTGGGAGGAGTCAGCATTTGCAGTGCACTGGTCCCTCTGACATGCCAGGGCACCAACCAGGCACCCTAGGGGGCACTGCAGTGGACTTCATAAATTGCTCCCAGGTACATAGCTCCCTTATCATGTGTGCTGAGCCCCCCCCCCCCAAACCCCACTACCCCCAACTGTACACCACTACCATAGCCCTTATGGGTGAAGGGAGCACCTAGATGTGGGTGTGGTGGGTTTTGGAGGGCTCGCTGTTTTCTCCACAACGTAACATGTAGGGGGGAGTATGGGCCTGGGTCCACCTGTCTGAAGTGCACTGCACCCAATAAAACTGCTCCAGGGACCTGCATGCGCTGTCATGGACCTGAGTATGACATCTGAGGCTGACATAGAGGCTGGCACAAAATATTTTGAAAGATGTTTTTTGAGGGTGGGAGGGGGTTAATGACCACTGAGGGAGTAATGGGAGGTCATCCCCGATTCCCTCCGGTGATCATCTGGTCATTTGGGGCACCTTTTTGTGACTTATTCGTAAAAAAAACCACATCTGGGTGAAAACGTCCAAGTTTTACTTTAGGACGTCCCTGCTTTTTTCGATTATGGCTCAAAGACGTCCAAGTCTTAGGCACGCCCAAGTCCCGCCTTCAGCACACCTCCAATACGCCCCCTGAGATTTGGATGTCCTTGCAACAGACTGCAGTTGGAGACGTCCAAAATCGTGTTTCGATTATACCAACTTGGACGTCCATCTCTTTCTAAAATGAGCCTGATAGTAACCTATGGAACTTTTGTAAGTTTAAATGCTTTGAAAATGAGCCCCAAATTATATTTCAGATAGATATATCCTTTTGCCTCAACCTGGTTTTGCAGTAAAGAAGCCAAGATCGAGGCATCTGTCAGTGCAAACTTAATGTTGGTAAAGACGAGGAGTACTTTCTATGGAAGCTTAAACCCAGCATTGTATCATAATAAAGGTTTTAGATAATTCCTAAGAACAAAATGGCAAGAATATGAACAAGATAACCAAGCAGCAGAAATAAGTGTAGTCATATTTGGGAGACAGCAAAGGCAGGGAAAAGTTTATCCTACACTTTACCTGGGGACTTTCCATCTGCTCCAAGTGACCTCCTTGTGAGCTGTCGCTCTTGACCTGACCATTTGTAGCCCTACCTTCATGACATCACTGGAGCAAAAAGGTATTTAAAAAAAGTGACATCACTGGAGGTGTGACATGTTATCACAGTGGTGTCGACAAAGGGACACAGCCAAGGAACTCTGTAGTGCACTCCTTGGTGCAGCCTAGGGTAGATTCTTAGGCACTTTTGGACTCCTTGGGGTGAATACTAGGGCAGAGTACACTCATACTTGGTATGATGTATCAGTAGTGGATTCCTGTAATCACTGTAGGAGGAGATATGGTGAAGTGGATCTGTTTGTTTTTCAAAAGTTCAGAGAGGATCTGCAAGTGTTCAGTATGTGTTGGCCATCTAATGAATGGTGCTAGTGCATATAGAAGCCAGCTCTGTGGGTGCTTGAGCACCCCAAACTCTTTGACTGTGTTCAGGGAGGAGTAATTTCCATTGGGTTTAGCACCCTCGATCCCTTTTGAAAAGTTGCTCCTAGGCTAGTGCATGAAGATCAAGTGGGCTTGTCAAGGGTGACACATGACACAAATATAATGAAGCCTACAGTAGCAGTGCAGATCTGACTGAGGACAGAGAATACAGTTATAGCTAGTGTAGTGTTAGAACAGGTATTGATAAGGTGGTATGGGATTACCTGTTGTAGGTCTTGAACAATATAGTCTACTGGGACTTTCATCTGTGGGAGGAATGGTGTGGTAGCCATGTTAGTCCCTTTTTAAAGGTAATGAATAGAAATAAAACAAAAAAAACTTTTTTCCTTGGACTAACAAAACATTTTGATTAGCTGTTGAAGGCAATACCTCCTTCTTCAGATCAGTAATGAACAAGTGATGACAACTATCAAAATATTTAAGTGATGACAATACTTACATATTATATTTGTCATCACTTGCTCATTTCTGATCTGAAGAAGGTATTGCCTTTAAAAGCTAATCAAAAAATGTATTGTTAGCCCAAGAAATAAAAGTTCTCGTTTTTTTTTTTTTAATTTTTATTCATTACATTTATCAGTGAGTGAGAATCCTATATGTCAAACCTGCTGCAAAACTGGTGTTCAGCTGCCAACTCACTGAGAGTTCCAGGTTAGGTGGGGGAATGAGGCATGGTTGCCCTTTGTCCTCATTATTGTTTAAATTATTTCTTTGTTCCTCTAGGTTAGGAGAATGGCAGATATCACAGCAGGGTCCCCGAGAGACTGGGCCGGGCCCAGGGGCCCACGCCCCCCCCCCCCTGGAGGTCGTTGTCATCATCACCCCCCCCCCCTCCCTCTTGGCAGCCCTGTATCACAGGTATTAAGGTGGAGAGGAAAGAACTGCAAATGAGTCCATTTGCAGATGACATAGATTGTACACTGCTCTGCTCTGCCTTGCAGCTAGGGCGGTTTAACAAGTTTTAATAAATTACAATAAACTATGACGTCATTAGAAACATGATTTATTTATTTATTTGTTACATTTGTACCCCATATTTTCCCACCTATTTGCAGGCTCGATGTGGCTTACATGGTGCCGGAGAGGTGTTGGTAGGCTCCGGAGTAAACAAATACAAGATTAGGTTGTGGTAGAAAAAGATTCATGTGGTAGGGACCACATAAAGGTGTGGTGGGACCACATAGAGGAAATAAGAACAGATGAGGTTGTTTGGTGGTCATTACGAACTGTAGTGTTGTAGTGTCGCGGAGTTCAAGCATTTATGTTGGGTCGGGAGGGTAGGCCTTTTGAAACAGGTGAGGTTTTTTTAGTTTTTTCCTGAATTGTTGGTGGTCACGTGGTTTTCAGGGCTTTTGGTAGCGTGTTCCACAGTTGTGTACTGATGTAGGAAAAACTGGATGCGCAAGTTGATTTGTATTTTAATCCTGGATAGTGAAGATTTAGGTAGTTTCGTGTTGATGCGGATGTGTTTCCAGTTGGTAGGTCGATCAAGTCTGTCATGTATCCTGGTGCCTCACTGTAGATGATTTTGTGAACCATAGTGCAGATTTTGAAGGCGATGCGTTCTTTGATTGGGAGCCAGTGCAGTTTTTCGCAAAGGGGTATTGCGCTTTCAAATTGCGTTTTTCCGAAGATGAGTCTTGCTGCCGTGTATTGAGTGGTCAGAGGTTTCCTTAAGATTTGTTGTTTGCATCCTGCGTATATTCCATTGCAGTAGTCTGCATGGCTTAGCACCATTGATTGTATCAGGTTGCGAAATATTTCCTTCGGGGAAGAATTGTTTCACACGATTGAGTTTCCACATTGTGAAGAACATTTTCTTTGTAGTGGATTTTACTTGGCTCTCTCGCGTTAAGTAGTGGTCCAGTGTGACACCGAGGATTTTCAGGCTGTCTGAGACTGGGAGGGTGTGATCTGGGGTGCTGATAGTAGTGGGATTGTCCATGCTGTATTGGGATGAGAGGATGAGACAGTGTATTTTTTCTTTGTTGAGTTTTAGTTGGAATGCATTTGCCCAGGCATCCATGATGTTTAAGCCGATCTTGATTTCATTAGTAATTTCTGTCAGGGTGGATCTGTAAGGAATGTATACAGTGACGCCGTCTGCATAGATGAAGGGGTTGAGGCCATGGTTGGATAAGGTCTTAACTAGTGGGGTCATCATTAGGTTGAAGAGGATCGGTGATAGTGGTGATCCTTGTGGTACTCCACAGTCTACTTTCCATGATAATGATATACTTGATTTTGAATTTACTTGATATGTTCTTGTGGTCAGGAAACCTTCGAGCCATCTGAGTATGTTGCCTCCAATCCCGAACTTGTCGAGTAATCTCATTAATATGTTATGGTTTTACCATGTCGAATGCACTAGACATGTCGAATTGGAGGAGGAGGATGTTGTTACCTTTTGCTATTTGCTGCTTGAATTTGGCTAGGAGAGTGAGTAGTACTGTTTCTGTGCTGTTAGGGGACGAAAGCCTGACTGAGATTCATGTAGTATTGAGAATTTGTTTATGTAATCTGTAAGTTGTTTGGCCACTATGCTCTGCCCTTATCTGATGGCAGATAAGGGCCAAATGCCCTATCCAGTCTGCCCATCGTCAATAACCACTAACTCCTCCTTTTCCTAAGGGATCCCACGGTGCCTGTTCCACGCTCCTTAAAATTCTGACACAGTCTTTGTCTCCACGACCTCCATTGGGAGGCTATTCCATGCATCCACCACCCATTCCGTGAAAGAGTATTTTCTTAGATTCCTCCTAAGCCCATTTCCTCTTAACTACATCCTATGCCCTGTCATTCCAGAGTTTTCCTTCATTTGAAAAAGGCTCTCCTCCTGTACGTTAATGCTATTGAGGTATTTAAACGTCTCTATCATTTCCCCTCTCTCCTACCTCTCTTCCAGCATATACACGTTGAGGTTCTTGAGCCTGTCTTTATATGTTTTATGACAGACACCACACTGAGCCCGCAAAAAGGTGGGAAAATGTGGGATACAAATGCAATAAATAAAATAAATAAATACCAATTTTGTAGCCTCCCTCTGGACTGACTTTATCCTGTTTATATCTTTCTGTAGGTGGAGTCTCCAGACTTGTTTTTGAGAGATGTGAAGACTTTGGATCAGTCATATGCACAATAGAACATTTTAGCTTCTTAACAGGATTAAAATTAATTTTGGAAAGTCGAAGCACTGGCCAACATTGATCCTTTAAGAGGGCAATAAGTAGAGAAGCTTCCCATAGATTGGGCAAATGGGAATCTAAAATACCTGTGTTAATCAGCATGTCATCTATGAACTAAATTTTCAAGAACGTAAGCAACAATGGAACAAGTAGAGAAGGGCCTGTCGCTATTATCCTATGTTGAATTTTGAATATCATGTTGCTCAATTGACCAAACAGATTTTCTGGAAACTGAGGCAATTTCACAGAATACAAAAATACTTCTCCCAGTTGAATAGTCCACGCCCTTATAATTAGCAAATTGGATTATTGTCATTTATTTTACTTTGGTTGCTCAAGGATGTTATGCAAGAGACTGTAGAATATTGCAGCTAGATTGATCTACCAGGTAAACAAATGGGAAAGAGCCAACTGCATTGTCTTCCCATAGAAGCAATGAACACTGTTTAAATTATGTATGTTAATATTCAATATTATTCATGGTTCTGCGCCTTTTCCATTCACATTGATTCTGTCATTTTCTTTAGCCAGGAAAAGTCTTCATTCAAATGGTCAGTTGAAGGTAAATTACCCATCTGTACATGGTATTAGATTTATTTATTATTTATTTGTAACATTTGTATCCCACATTTTCCCATCCATTAGCAGGCTCAATGTGGCTTACAAATACTGTAAAGGCGAACGCCAAGTCCGGTAGGGTAAACAAATATAGATTGAAATAGGGGTCAGGTAAGGTTAGGGTATAAGGTACAATAAGGGTCAACGATAATAAGGAATATATAATGTCCAATTCGATCTAAGGTTATGTTGTGTTGCAGAGTTGATGCACTTAAGTAGGGTCAGTGGGATAGGCCTTGCAAAACAGGTAAGTCTTTAATGATCTCTTGAAGTTAAGATGGTCGTAAATCGTTTCCACATTCCACATTTGATACACATTAGATACAAATGTGTCCATTCTCTAATGATCCCTTACCAGTCTTCAAGGATTTGGAATGTTTGGCCAACTGAAATTAGGCTGGAAACAAACTGTGAAATATTTAAGAAATGCTTAAAAACTCTAAGCTATATTTAAATGATTAAATTTTTAACTGTAAGTAGTTATGTATACTTCTGGCTATGTATGTATCTAATGAGCTGGATTATCTTATTGTGATCTGCCTTGAACCTTAAAGGTAAATGCGGAATATAAATGGAGCTGTAATGTAATGTAACATTTATAAGCTCTCCATATTGACCCTTTTGAATCAAGTGCCCAGAGGAGCAATTGTTTAAAGAGAGAGTTTACAAGATTTTATGGTGTGGAAAGAAAGGGTCCATGAATTATTTATTTATTTGGATTTTACTCACACCTTTTTCAGTAGTAGCTCAAGGTGAGTTATATTCAGGTACACTAAGTAGTTCTCTGCCCCAGGAGGGCACACAATCTAAGTTTGTACCTGAGGCAATGGAGAGTTAAGTGACTTGCCCAAGATCACAAGGAGCAGCAGTGAGATTTGAACAGGACACCTCTGCATGTCAAGATGGGTGCTCTAACCACTAGGCCACTCCTCTAGTTATAAATTGACTTTAAAGTGAGAAAAATAGTGTAGTGTTGCCAGATTTGTGGGCATACAATAGAGCAGCAATGATATGATGGATATATTAATTGCACACTGGCAAAAGTATGTATATGATGGAGGACATACTAGATAACGCTGCACTGACCCTACTCGATTTTCAATCTGTTGCAAAGATATGTTACTACTACAACAGCAATTAATTTCATTTTGGAAAGCTAGAAAGTAGACCTGTTATGGCCATGGCTGTGTCCCTTGCCCCGGCTTACCTGCTGCTGGCAGGAAACAGTGGGCTTCATGGTTTCTTCCAGGGCTCCAGACTGTGCTCCTGACGCAGTGGGCCACTGGTGTTGCAGCTCCTGCATGCTGGAGCGTCTCGTCGGTCATGCAGGCCACTCTTCTCTCTGTTGCATCTGGTACCAGTTTCCTCTAGACATGTGCAGGGGGTTTACTTTTAAAGGGCCAGTGATAGGAATAGGATGAGACGCCTGATGATGACTTAGAAACACAAAAACAAGATGACAGGTAAGGGCCAAATGGCCCATCCATCCTTCCCATCCTCAGTACCCACTAACTCCTCCTTTTCCTAAGAGATCCCATGTGAGTGTCCCACACTTTTTAAATTCTGACACAGTCTTCGGCTTCTCAACCTCCACCGGGAGGCCATTCCATGCATCCGCCACCCTTCTTGTGAAAGAATATTTTCTTAGGTTCCTCCTAAGCCTATTTCCACTTAACTTGATCCTATGCCCTCTCATTCCAAAGGTTTCCTTTGTTTGAAAAAGGTTCATCTCCTGCGCATTGATGCCAATGAGGTATTTAAACATCTCTATCATATCCCCTCTCTCCCATCTCTCTTCCAGCATATATGTGTTGAGTTTTATAAGCCTGTCCTTATATGTTTTACGACAGAGACCACTTACCAATTTTGTAGCCACCCTCTGAACCGACTCCATTCTGTTTATATCTTTCTGTTAGTGCAGTCTCCAGAATTGCACATAGTACTCTAAATGGGGCCTCACCAGCGACTTATACTAGGGCACTATCACCTCTATTTTCCTGATGGTCATCCCTCTCCTTATGCACCTGAGCATCCTTCTGTCTTTGACCATCACCTTTTCCACCTGTTTGGCCACCGAAGATCCTCAGACACAATTACCCCCAAGTCCCACTCTTCTTTCATACATAGAAGCACTTCACCCCTATTCTGTACTGTTCCCTTGGATTCTTGTAACCCAAATGCATAACCCTGCATTTCATAGCATTAAATCTTAGTTGCCAGTTTTTTTTACCATTCTTCAAGCTTCACCATATCCTTCCTCATGTCATCCACACCCTCCGGGTGTCCACCCTATTAAAGAGTTTGATATCATCCACAAAGAGACAAACTGTCACGATCCCAGGTTGTAAACAAACAGTCATGAACTCTGGAACAACGTGAGCCTTTGGCCTACTTTTGTCGAGCATCAGCAGGAGGCAAAACCCCCCAAGCAGGACTGGACAGGATTCAGGAACGGACTTGACTTGGCTGGAAGCGGATGCAGGAACAGACTTGGCTTGGCAGGACCAGGATTCAGGATACTCAAGCAGGATTCAGGATTTTCAAACAAGCTTGGCAGGAACAGAAGCTGAAAGCAAACAGGGCAGAGACAAGCAGGAAGGAGACTGGAGCTGAGGACAACCAGGGCAGACACAAGCAGGATACAAAGCTGACCCACACAGACGAACAACAAAACTAAGGCTGAAGCTAAGGCAGAGGGGACTAGAACAAGCAAGGCAGACTAGGCAGGACACAAAGCTGACCCAGACAGACAAACAACAGAACTATGGCTGAAGGCTGAACCTAGCATACAAACAGACCCACACAGACAAACAACAGAACTAAGGCTGAAGCTAAGGTAGAGGGGACTAGAACAAGCAAGGCAGACTAGGCAGGACACAAAGCTGACCCACACAGACAAACAACAGAACTAAACAAGGAAACAAGACAGAAGTGCACACAGGCTAGAACAAGGCAGAAGTGCTACACTGCACACGGACTAACCTGGAGACCTTTGACATTGCAAAGGCACTGAACGAAAGTGCACCGCTTCCTTATAAACAGGACAGAGGCAGGAAATACACACTGAACACCAAAGTGAGGCTTGAAACACAGAGGAAGTGGAAACCCTACAGGACAGAGGCAGGAAATACACAGAACCCAAAGTGAGGCTTGAAATATCCAGGAAAGAAACCCTACAGACAGTAGCCAGCACAGCAGCTAACCATCGGGACATAAGGTGAGTCAGAGAGGGATCACGACCACAATCGTGACACAAACCTTACCAGATAGTCCTTTTGCAATATCGCTCACAAAGATATTAAAAAGAGCCGGCCCGAGGACCAATCCCTGAGGTACACCACTGATTACATCCTTTTCCTCAGAGAAAGTTCAATTTACCACTACCCTCTGTCTACTTTCATTTAACCAGTTTTGACCTATATCGAGGGCATTCAGTTTATTTATCAGTCATCTGCTGGGGCCCTTATAAGGAAGCTTGAGACTGTTCTACACTGCCTTTGCAACAGGTCTCCTAGGTTCCACCTAGTGTGAGTTGCTGCTGATTCCTGTTCCTGTTCCTGCCTTGGCCTTTGTCTTCAGCTCCTGTCTCCACTCCAGTCTTTGTTCCGGCACCCATGCACTAATACAGTCACACACCCTGTTGCTGGCCGCATGATAAATCTGCGAGATAAGACCAATTGTGACTCCATGCAAGTAATTTATGGAATCAAATGCCCATGTGATTTAATAGACTTACCACCCAGAAACGCTAAAAGATCATCATGAACTTTCCTCAACCTCCACTTCCCTAATTGCAAGGGCTTGAAATACAAGGCGCTGCACGCGTCAACCTTTTCTTACATGAGCACGCAGTTCTGGAACACACTACCACGCAACCTGAAAGCGATCTACGAACAAACCACCTTCCGCAAACTATTGAAGACCCATCTTTTTGAGAAAATTTACGGAAAGAACCAAAACACATAAAGCCCACACTCATTGTTCAGTTATGCATCAATACAGCCACTCCTGAATTCTCATCCCCCGAAATCTTACCACACTCATACCTTTACTCACAGAAAATGTATACCAAGTGTTTTCCTGTTATTATATATTGCCCCTTTGTGTCTCCCTTGTTTCCTTCCAATGTTTCAGTGCTTTTTCCATGATTATACTCCTTGTCGATACTTTAACTTTGACTCAAACAACTCATCACAATGTAATCCATAACCAAGTTGTAACAAATTGTATTTCCATGATTCATAATGTATTGTAAGCCACACTGAGCCCGCAAAAAGGTGGGAAAATGTGGGATACAAATGCAATAAATAAATAAATAAATAAGTGGTATATCGGCCAAACAAAAAGGAAAATCAAACAAAGAATAGGAGAACGTTTGAGTAATTTACGCACCCATAAGAAGGATGCACTGCTAGTAAACCACTGGGAAGAAGCAGGTCATCAAGAAGCAGATCTCCGGTTTATAGTTTTGTTTCAACTTCACCATCATCAAGGGGGCAACATTGTTTCCAGTCTTTTAAAAAAAGAGGCACAATATATCTTTAAATGTCAGACCACACACCCGAGGGGCCTGAACAAAGCTATTTGGTAGCACAAGTGTAGTATCCCTAGGGAGAGGCGGGAAAATAAAAGGGAGTGCGCATGCACCGGCGTTTTCTTGCCAGACAGGGGCAGAGGTTCTACTGATCTGCACCAGACAGTCTCCGACAAATGTAAGTTAAGACTTCTCGTTACAATATCTGAAATGTGAAATTTACAGGAAGTAATTACATGATTTTGATATGAGAGGACTCAATTCAATTTTATTTGTTATAGGTTGGAATATCTGTTCTCCTGATGACGCTTTATGCGACACATGCAGGCATGTTGAGAACAATCACTCAGGGGTAAGGAAGCACTGTATGAGCAAAAGGAAAAAAGAGATTTAAGAAAGGGCAGGTATCCAGAGCACACCCGACACTCTGAACGGATTACCACGGGTCCAGACAAGATATGTCTATTTGTCAGAACTAATATATCAGATAATATAACCGTAATAGGACTCACTATGCACAGACAGGAAGGGAGATAGGGACCTGTAGTGCAATGATGTACAGGTACTAGTGCGCTGGTACAAGCTGCCACATAGCTTAAAGGCAGGCACTGATCACTGAGCACTATCGTATCACATTTTAATATACAAAGCAATATTTTTGCATTATAAGTATGATGAATTTGTAGGTTTCTATATAACTAAGTTAAAATTTAATGCCAAGAAGTGCAGAGTGATGCACTTGGGGTGCAGAAACCCGAAAGAGAGATACCGAATAGAAGGGGAGAGATTAGTAAGTTCGACTCAGGAGACAGACCTTGGGGTGTTGGTGTCAGAGGATATGAAAGTGAAGAAACATTGTGACAAGGCGACGGCTGTGGCCAGAAGGATGCTAGGCTGTATAGAGAGGGGTATAACCAGCAGAAGAAAGGAGGTGTTGATGCCCCTCTACAAGTCGTTGGTGAGGCCCCACTTGGAGTATTGTGTTCAGTTTTGGAGGCCGTATCTTGCTAAAGATGTAAAAAGACTGTAAGTGGTGCAAAGAAAAGCTACAAAAATGGTATGGGATTTGTGTTGCAAACCGTATGAGGAGAGACTTGCTGACCTGAACGTGTATACCTTGAAGGAAAGGAGAAACAGGGATGACATGATGCAGACGTTCAAATATTTGAAAGGTATAAATCCGCAAACAAACCTTTTCCGGACACAGGAAGGTGGTAGAACTAGAGGACATGAATTGAGGTTGAAGGGGGGGCAGAAAGTATTTTTTCACTGAAAGGGTGGTAGATACGTGGAATGCCCTCCCGCAGGAGGTGGTGGAGATGAAAACGTTAATGGAATTCAAACATGCATGGGATAAACACAAAGTAATTCTGTTTAGAAGGAATGGATCTACGGATTCTTAGCGGAGATTGGGTGGCAATGCCAGTAATTGGGAAGCAAAACCAGTGCTAGGCAGACTTCTACAGTCTAAGCTCTGGTCATAACGGGGCTTCGATGTTAGCTTCAGAACTTTTAGTACAAGAACAGTGCTGGGCAGACGTCTACGGTCTGTGCCCTGAGAAAGGCAAGGACAAATCAAACTTGGGTATACATATAAGTATCACATACCATGTAAAATGAGTTTATCTTGTTGGGCAGACTGGATGGACCGTTCAGGTCTTTATCTGCCGTCATTTACTATGTTACTATGTTAATATGTAACTATTCTTGCGTGAAAAAATATTTCCTCCTATTTGTTTTAAAAGTATTTTATTGAAGGTCCCCTGGTCTTTGTACTTGAAAAAATTGATTAATTTTTTATCCGTTCTACACCACTCAGATTTTATAGACCTCAGTCATATACACCCTCCGTTGTCTTTTTTCCAAGTTGAAGAGTCCTAACCTCTTTAGCCTTTCCTCATATGTGAGGAGTTCCATCCCCTTTATCAATTTGGTTGCACTTCTTTGAATCTTTTCTAATTCCACTATATCTTTTTTGAGATTCGATGACCAGAATTGAACACACTACTCAAGGTGAGGTCAGGGCCGTGCCTAGGGTCTCTGGCGCCCCCGTGCAGATTATCAGTTGGCTGGTGTGCGTGCGGCGCCCCCCCCCCCCCGGACCTTCCTCGGTGCTTTAAATTTACCTCTCTCCGCCTCCGACGTCTGCACAGCGTCAGTGAAAGCGCTGCCTGTCTGACGTTTCTCCACCAGCCTTCCCTTCGCTTATTCGTTCCCTCTGTGTCCCGCCTTCTGACGTCATTTCCTTGAGGGCGGGACACAGAGGGAATGAATGAGCGAAGGGAAGGCTGGTGGAGAGACGTCAGACAGGCAGCGCTTTCATTGACACTGCGCAGATGTCGGAGGTGGAGTGAGGTAAATTTAAAGCGCCAGGGAATCGGGGATGGAGCGGAGGAGTAAGTTTTTTTTTAATACAACTACGGCGCGGCGCCCCCCTGCGGCGCTTACCGTGCTTACCATGTTGGTGAGGTTGCACCATGGAGTGATACAGAGGCATTATAATATTCTTGGTCTTATTTTGCATCCTTTCCTAATAATTCCTAGCATCCTGTTTGCTTTTTTTGGCCACACACTGGGCAGATTTCAGTGTATTATCTACAATGACACCTAGATCTTTTCTTTGAGTGTTGATTCCTACCCTAGCATCAGATATCTATGATTTTGATTATTCTTCCCAATGTGCATCACTTTGCATTTGTGTACACTAAATCTCATCTGCCATTTGAATGCATCACTTTGCATTTGTCCACATTAAATTTCATCTGCCATTTGGATGCCCAGTCTTCCAGTTTCCTAAGGTCTTCCTGCAATTTTTCACAATCTGCATGTGTTTTGACAACTCTGAATAGTTTTTGACATCTGCAAATGTAATGACCTCACTCATCGGTCCATTTTCCAGATCATTTATAAATATGTTAAATAGCACTGGTCCCAGTACAGATCCCTATGGCACGCCACTATCCACCTTCCTCCATTGAGAAACATGGCCCTTTAACCCTGCCCTCTGTTTTCTGTCCAATAACCAATTCCTAATTCATAGAAGGACATTGCCTTCTTTCGCATGACTTTTCAATTTTCTCAGGAGTCTTTCATGAGGAACTAAGGTTTATGTACATCACAGCTTTATAGGTTGAAAAAAGAACAATTCTGAAATATTGGCAAAGAAGAAGGCACTGCCGTACAAATATCGGCAACAGGTTCTGTGAAATTTGGCTATGTTTGAATTATATACATACAGGTAGAATCATGACTGGTAGCTCTATAACCATAAAGTAGCAGTACTTTATGCAGTGTAACCCCCAGTTATCAGAGAGAGAGAGAGAGAGAGAGAGAGAGAGAGAGAGAGAGAGTTTCTGGATTAAATGGCTGAGAAGACATAGTTAATTAATGAGGAGAATATGAAAATCAAGAAAAGCATTGAGGGATTGTATGGTGTACTTAGAGAGTGAGGGTGCATGGGGTGTAATTGTGAGGGTTAAAAATGAGGGGTGGCAGGGGATGGAACATACATGAGGGTAAATAAATTATTTTGTTACAAAAGTTATATAATAGTTAAGTTAGAAATAGAATTCTGAAGTATTTGCATGTAAGTATAAAAACAGTGCATGACTAGAGAGTTCAGGGCTATTGTTTCAAATGTGTTCTATGCAACCCTTTACTCTTGTATCCCACTATAAGAATAGCAAAATAAGGGTCCCTTTTACAAAGCGGCTTGGTTGCTGACAGCTTTTGATGTCCCAGTCTGATGACATCATCTGGCAGTGATGAGGATGATTTTAGGAATTTTTTTGGCTATAATTGGGGAACCCAAATTTTTCATTAGGGGTGGAGGGATAGTATATTGGGGCTTTCTGGTATCAACCAAAAATTGGAAGCCCTCTTTATGTGGTATACCACTTTGGTCGCCTTTCTTTAGACCATCTCCAGCCTATCTGTATCCTTCGGATGGGATAGTCTCCAGAACTGGATGCAAGGTTCTGGTTGAGGTCTTATAAATGATCTGTATAGAGGCATTTTCATCTTTTTTTTTTCTTGCTGGCTATGCTTCCTCTTACCTACCCCAGCATCCCTCTGGCCACCACCTTATCACATTGTTTTGCTACCTTGAGATTATCAGACATGATCCCACCAGAGGTCTCTCTCTTGGTAGGTGCACATTAGCTTCTCACCCTCATCATCTACTGCTGCTTTAGACTTCAGCACTCCAAATTCATGATGATTTCACTCTTCCAGCTTTCTTAGATCACTTCTTATTCTGTGTACTCCATCAGATCTTAGTGTCATTTGCAAAACGTTAAACCTTCCTTCTAATCCCTCTACATTCTCACCTACAAAGATAATTCTTTTATAAGCACTTGTTCATAGAGCACTTCACTCATGCAACATTATTAAAGAGCTATTGTTAACGAAAGCCTTATCTTTTGTTAAAAGTGATGAGATATTAATATAATAATGAAAAAGTAATCATAGACTCCTCAAGACAAATACATATTCAGGTGGGGAGAAGAAACCTCTTTTGGAAAAAAAATCACCTCCATTCAACCGGCTCAATAAAATGCTCATCAGAGTGTGAATGTGGTTATCAAGAGCAGACCATGGAACATTTAATAACCCAACATCAGATTCGTAAGTACAAAGAAGATATTAAAGAGATACATTCAGCTATCCCTGGAGGAATCAGCTGACTTCAACATCTCAGTGTAAAATTAGAATCACTGCTCTGCTGTTATATGAACCATACTCAAGAAGACTAAAGTATAAGTGAAAACAGGAAAATAATACACTCTATTACTCCCTGGAGATCTGTATCTGTCTTATCCTCAAATGAGGCGCCATCTGCAACCATAGAATATATTCTCTGCCTCCAGCTACGAAAGGAGATATTTTTTCCTACAGACCAAGCCATGTTATAGCTGCAACCGGTGAATCAATTTCTCAGCAAAAGGACCCCCAACATGAATCTTTTTGTCTTGCTTAGCCAGAGTCAACAATAAGGGGAGATACTTCCTTAAGCTATTGCAGCATACAAAGACATCAGTACAAAAGGCTGGGGTCTTTTTCCTAGAAGATGATATGGTATGCATTCATAATCAATTCTACTGCCACAAATATCAAAATGGGTTGCTATCTGGAAGTGTCAGATTAATAATCATTAATGCCTGCATATCTGAATTCAGGTACAATATATAGATTTTCTACGTGTTACAGAATAAAGGAAAGTCGGTATTTATTTCACATTAACCACACTATCCCATCTCTGTGGCTTAAACATTAATCAGGATTCTGGAACCACCTTGTACTGAACTTTAGTTTAAGGAAGGTGATATATAAACACAATAAAACATAGCATAACATAACCAGTAAACAGGTTTAGCTGATGCCTTTTCAGAGTAAATAGATAAGTCAACCAGCTGCAGCTTGACTATAGATCAGGACTGAACTCTAAGGGGTAAATTCTCAAAAAATGACTGAAATTTAGGTGCTGGGATGATGTGAGTTAAGCACACATTTTATACCAATAGTCATGTGCGCAAACTCTGTTAAACAATAATAGCGCAGGAGCGTAAATGCAGACTTAACTTACGCCAGATCAATGGCTGCCGTAAATGCTCAGGCCTGCCTGTAGGCAGTTAAGCGCATAGCTGCCTGAGATGTCCTGAACCTCCCATACTCATCCCAAATCCTTGCCCTCCTTGAAGCTCTGGAATGTTATACTGTTTTCATCTTATGTAGCTAGTTTGTGGTTTTGCTGTGCTTTCCTGTAATGATTGGAGTTCCAATGTTTGTCCAACCTGTACCTATTGTATTGTTCCTTTTATTCTATAAATTGTATACCGTTCTGTCTTGCAGTAGCAATAAGATACGGTATATAAATTGACGTAAATAAAATAAAAATAAATAAAATTTGAGCACACAACTTATAAAATAATAAATAAGGGCAGTTACGGGTGTAAATGGTAAATGGTGCCAGTTAAGCCTGATTATAGCTTATTATTGCTCTTTAACACCAATTACCCCCCCCCCCCCCCATTTTCTATTTCTGTTGATGGCTCTCTCATTCTCCCTGTCTCCTCAGCTCAAAACCTTGGGGTTATCTTTGACTCTTCTCTCTCCTTCTCTGCTTATATCCAGCAGACCGCCAAGACCTGTCGTTTCTTTCTTTACAACATCCGTAAAATCCGCCCCTTTCTTTCCGAGCACTCTACCAAAACCCTCATCCACACCTTTGTCACCTCTCGTTTAGACTACTGCAATCTGCTTCTTGCTGGCCTCCCACTTAGTCACCTCTCTCCTCTCCAATCGGTTCAAAATTCTGCTGCCCATCTCGTCTTCCGCCAGGGTCGCTTTACTCATACTACCCCTCTCCTCAAGTCACTTCACTGGCTCCCTATCTGTTTTCGCATCCTGTTCAAACTTCTTCTACTAACCTATAAATGTACTCACTCTGCTGCTCCCCAGTATCTCTCCACACTCGTCCTTCCCTACACCCCTTCCCGTGCACTCCGCTCCATGGATAAATCCTTCTTATCTGTTCCCTTCTCCACTACTGCCAACTCCAGACTTCGCTGTCAGGCCTATACCACGATATGTGAGCCCCTGTGCCAAACAACGTCTGGCAGCCAGACAGTTCTGATCTTACCTGGAGAGTCAGGACAGGAACTTCCAAAGGAAGGCAGGACGGTACACAGGATGGCCAGCAGACAGATGGCCAAAGACAAGGTCCAGGTCCAAACAAAGGTTCAAGGCAGGCGGCAGGCAAAAGCAAAGTCCAGGTCCAAACAAAGTTTCAGGGCAGGCGGCAGGCAAAAGCAAAGTCCAGGTCCAAACAAAGGTTCAGGGCAGGCGGCAGGCAAAAGCAAAGTCCAGGTCCAAACAGGTTCAAAGCAGGAAAACAATCCCAAACACACAGAACTCAGGTATCCACACAAGCAGAAGCCGAAGCAAAGTGTTCTGCCAGCGTCTGCACTTAAATAGCCCCCTCCATCAGGAAGACCACCATCAGCTGTCCGGGAGGTGGAGCCAACAACCAGCCCCAGGGCTCTGGATAGGCTGGTCACAGCGAGAAGGCGGAGTCCAGCCGCGACCAGCCAATCCGGGCCCAGAAGGGGCGTTCTCTATGCTCCCGGGTCCCGCACCCGGAAGAGACTCTCCAGCTTGTGAGCGCCGGCGCTGCCAAAATGTCTATTAGATTGTAAGCTCTTTGAGCAGGGACTGTCTTCTTCTATGTTTGTGCAGTGCTGCATACGCCTTGCAGCGCTATAGAAATGCTAAATAGTAGTAGTAGTAGTAGTAATTATCAGCTCATTATTGGAAAAGGGGTCATGCATTCGATATATCACCTTTCTGTGGTGCAACCAAAGCAGTTTACCTTTATTATATGTAGGTACTTTCTGTTTCCCTGGTGGGCTCACAATCTTTATACCTTGTAACTAACTGACACAACTAATCCTATTCCAGTAGCGTAGCCAGGAACGTTTACAGGGGGTGTGTCTCTCCACTGTGCAGTGGCCCCTCCCCCCTGCCGCCCCTGCTGCTCATCGCTCACTGCCCCCACCCCCACCTTAAAATTCTCTCGGCGTCTTCACCCAGGCAGCGGCAGTGACACTCATAGGCTGCCTGCAGCCTGCTCTGGGACTTCTTTTCTGAACCGTCTCACGGGAGAAAGTCCCGGAGCAGGCCACAGGCAGCCTATGAGTGTCACTGCCACTGACCGGGTGAAGACGCCAAGAGGATTTTAAGGGGGTGGGGCCTGGGTCTGACAGGGGATGTGTATGCCATGACACACCTACCCTAAATACGCCACTGTCCTATTCTATAACTTGCAAATACAAATTTAAGCGCTAGTTAGAACTTTGGGCACTGAACTTTCTGGAATTAACAAGGGCTTCTGAAATTCCAAATGTGGACATGGCAATCTCTGAAGAAAACAGTTCTTCCTGGATAACCGTGTAAAGTTTTATATCAGAGCACTGCAGTCCCTCTCTCTCTCTCTCTCTTTTATGCATAATGATGAAATAAGCATTTCCATTTGATTAAGCAACAATTCAGCCTGGGTGATGTTTTCATTCAGTTTGCATGGAAACATGCTCTTTAAATATATCACTTTGATGCTTGAGCAGACCAGTTAATTAAAGCTCAAGTTTTTTCAGTGGCAGAAACTTTTCAAAGCTCCGACTGCTGCTTAGCCACAGCCCCACAGTTACAGATCTAAATCTATCGGAAGGACACTGTGCTGCCATTTCTACCCTGAAACCTAATGCACCACATACAGTTGAAATAGGACCTCAGACAAGGACACTTAACAGACATGTGCCAAGAAAAAAAAGGTTTATTTTGTGTCATTGTCGCTTCATTGTTTATTTATATCGATCATAGCATTCTGCTTTCCTAGTATGTTCTTTGTTTCATTTTACCACATGCATGGTTTCCACAGTGCACATACTTTTTACTCAGGGGCCCTTTTACTAAGCAATGTAAGCGTCTACGCATGCCAAAACGGGAGTTACCACCCAGCTACCACGTGGCTCTTGTGGTAATTTCATTTTTGGCACGCGTCTGAAAAATAATTTTTTATTTTCGGATGCACGTATCGGACATGCATCAAGTGGCATTTGACATGCGTAGGTCATTACCGCCCGGTTACCGCGTGAGTCTTTACCGCTGGGTCAATGGCTGGCGGTAAGGTCTCAGACCCAAAATGGATGCGTGTCAATTTTAATTTTGCCACACATCCATTTTCAGCAGAAATCTTTTAAAAAGGCATTTTTTTTTGCAGGTGCGCTGAAAAATGGATCTGCACGCGCCTAAAACACGTGCCTACACTACCGCAGGCCATTTTTCAGCACACCTTAGTAAAAGGACCCCTCAGTTTGGTGAACAAAAAATTACAGAAATGACATAAATGTGATAAATGATATTTCACTTGGGTCTTTTCTAAAGGGAAAGAACACAAAACATGTCCCATGTTTTCATAACCCTCTTAACAACAGACCTCTTAATCCACACATGGAGGATAATTCTATAACAGGATGATGACTATAGGTGCTGGTTCTAGTGACTATTTTAAGCCAGTTCTTTAAAGAAAAGTAGGCATCTACTTTTCTTTGCAGAATACTAGTGCATGTGGCAGAGAATGTGCATACATCTAGACCAGGGGTTCTCAACCCAATCCTCCATACACACCTAGCCAGTCAGGTTTTCAGGATATCCACAATGAATATGCATGAGAAGCAGTGGCGATCCTAGGTCGGCTGCCACCAGGGGCGGATCACCGCTGCGCACCCCCCCCAGGTCCAGTGGCGCCCGTCCCCCCAGGGTGCAGCACGACACCCCCCCCAGCACAATGACACCCCCCTCCCCGGTGCATCAAGCTCCCCCCCCCCCCCCCCCGGGTGCATTCTTGGCTGCTGGAGGAAGTAACCTGTTCCGGGGCAGAGGGAGCAGGGAACCAGTGGAGCCGACAGGCGCGCAGCTGCTCTCTGCACCCTCCAGCAGCGTGCACCCGGGACAGACCGCCCCCACCGCCCCACCCTTGCTACGCCACTGATGAGAAGGATTTGCATGCCCTACCTCCATTGCATGAACATTTATCTCATGCATATTAGTTGTGGATATCCTGAAAACCTGACTGGCTAGGTGTGTCCTGAGGACTGGTTTGAAAACTCCTTATCTAGGCATAAGCTCTGTGAGTACCAGTGGGTGCTGAGCACCCCCAATATTGAACAAGCTCCTTCATTAAGTCCCTAGGCACGGACACACCAGCCCTGGAGCTGGTGCAAATATTCACAGCTAGTTGTATGCATGAATGTGCATAAATGATAGTATTTTATAATTTGTGTGTACATGTGCAGTCTCCCTGCACTGCCAATACTTCGCCCGGGTCCATGCTCACTGGCAATGTATGTGTCATCAAAATGCGGTACATACTTTTCCACTATAAGAGATCATTTAGGTGCATTAAGTACTCACTTTTCCTTGTAAATGACTACAGTATCACCATTTACATTCTTTCTTGCCACCTACAACTAGACCAGTTCATATAAAATTACCTCTTAATGTAAAAGCAAAACAAATAATAGAAATCTTGGAACTGAGATAATATTTAACCATCTCTATGACCTCATGTGCAACTTTCTTTAAATTAGTCTCCTTACTTTCTAACTCTTCTTACTCTCTTACCTAGTGGTGTGCTGGAGCTGGCTTGCACCGGCTCGCAAGAGCCGGTCATTAAATTTTTTAGAATTTTGCGAGCCGGTTGTTCTGGCATAGCGAGCCAGCTTGCCTCTCCTCCCCCCAAGCTGCAGGGTCCCAGCCATGGCAGTATTTGGGGGGGGGGGGGGGGTGAGGGGGGCATGGCCCCCCAAATGGCTTGCATGGTGGCATATCTCTCTCTCCTTCCAACTCCTTCCTACAAGCTCCGGTGTCACTCCTCCTCCTCCTCTCTGCTCTTCTCTTGCTGCAGCCTTTCCATCTTCTGGGCTGCCGGCAGAGTTAGCACACCCTAGCTTTGTGTGGCCCGGAAGCCTGCTCTCTGGAACGAGCGACCTGCCTATGTGGAAACAGGAAGTCGGAATGGAGATGGGCGCAGATGTGGACGGTGAAAGGGTGCAGAAGTGGACCGTGGAGAGAGCCCGTTGTTAAAAATTTTACCAGCACACCACTGCTCTTACCTATCTATATGTTCCATCTTTGCTTATACCCTTTACTATCAATTAAAATGTTCTCTTACATAGTGTGTTGACATTGTAAGTAATATACTTCTGGGCTCATTTTCAAAAGAGAAAAAACGTCTAAAAAGCGGCAAAAAAGCAGAATTTGGATGTTTTTCTCACAAAAACGTCCAAATCAGTATTTTCAAAACCTATTTTTAGACGCTTTTCTTTGAAGTCCGTCAGAAGTGCATCCAAATCTCAAGGGGGTGTAGCAGGGTGGGACGGGTGATCCTGAGACTTAGACGTTTTTCAGCCATAATGGAAAAAAAACCCAAACCGTCCAGGACTAAAACTAAGACGTTTTGAGCTAGACCTGTTTTAATAACGAATAAGGCACAACAAGGTGCCCTAAATACCTACTGGATGACCTCCCCTTATTCCTCCAGTGGTCACTAACCTCCTCCCACCCCCCAAAAATGTGGTAAACATTACTTGCCACACTCTGTGCCAGCCTCAGATGTTATACTCAGGTCCATTAAAACAGCATGCAGGTCCCTGGAGTAGTCTAGTGGCGGGTGAAGTGAACTCTGCAGACAGGTGGACCCAGGCTTCTACCTCCCCCTACCTGTTACAGCTGTGGAGGAAACCATGAGCCCTCCAAAACTCACCAGAAACCCACTGTACCCAAATATAGGTGCCCCCTTCACCCGTAAGAACTATGGTAGTGGTGTACAGTTAGGGTAGTGGGTTTTGGGGGGGCTCAGCAGACAAAGCAAGGGAGCAATGGTGAGACGTGTACCTAGAAGCATTTTATGAAGTCCACTGCAGAGCCCTTTAGGGTGCCCTATTGCTTTCCTGGGATGTCAGGGGGACCAGTGTACTAAAAATGCTGGCTCCTCCTACATTCCAATGGCTTGATTTTGTGTGTTTTGCACTTGGACGTTTTTTTTTTTTTAATGGACCAAAAAACAAAATGTACAAATCACAAAACTTATTTTCGAAAGCAAAAGATCGATGTTTTTCTTTTTTGAAAATGACCTTCTTTACTATTCAGATGTTGGACGTTAGTCGGACTTAGACGTCATATCGAAAATGCCCCTCCACGTCATACTTTATATTGTTCTTTGAATATTTTTACTGCTGTAAATTGTCGATTGCTCATGTTTGATCTATTTTTACTGAACACAGCCTTGAGTGAATTCCTTCAAAAAGGCAGTAAATGAATCCTAATAAATAAATTAAAGAAAGTTGAAAGAAGAAAGTCATTTAAGATCAATAGAAACAAGCAACATGCAACCTGGTGTTTGCAAAAGCATGTGCAGGGCTTTCTTTCCAGAATGGCGACGTCCAACACATGGCACACAGCTGACTCAATATATTTATCTTCAGTTATTTTTGTAGCATTTCCTTGGTTCTTTTCTGATTCTGATCCAACCTCTAAGAAGGAAGAAATATTATAAATGCAAAACTGAAATGACCTTTTCACACATTTTAATGATGAAGTGAGTGGAAAAGGTCATTAGGCTTAAAATCTTCTGACAGCGGGAAACTCCTACTTGCTTCGGTGAAACATTTACCACTTTTTTTCCCCCAGCTTCTCCATTAGAAAGTTTTCTCAGTCCAGGATATTTCTCTGGGAGGCAGAGACATCAACTTTATTTTTTACTACATATTTTCAAGCCTTTCATTTTCTAAAAATCAGAGGCAAGTGAAAAACCATGCATGGGATAGAGCTGGCAATCTCCCAAGCTAGTCAGAATATTCCCATCTTTTCCTTTTTACCTTGCTGCAGGTTGCATATCACCAGGCTTTTGGTTATTTCTGTAGCTAAGGAATTTTTCAGAACTGAGGCCCAGGAAGTTTGGACCTTTCAAATGCTGGTAGGATTGTACTATGTTAGACTTGCAGCAACCTCATTTCACCTAAAAAACAAATAAACTGCTTTGATTGTATCCAAATTAGGTTTAGCAATGTAATGTTACCATCATCTTTAGCTCATGTAACAGGTTTGTTTGTTTTTTTGAATGATTTCTTGAGTGATATGTTTACACCATGCAATCAAATGCTGAAAATGATTGTTTAATTTTGTGTGTCTATGTGAAATTTTGAAAAGAGAGGAAAAAGATAGCTTAGGCCCTTTTTTGTTACAAAGCTGCGCTAGCAATTCGGGTGTGAGAAATGAGAGGAAGCCCTTAGGGGTCCTTTTACACAGGCACGCTAGTGTTTTTAGTGCATGCTAAAAATAAGCACATGCTAAACATTAAAGATGCTCTTATATTTCTATGGGTGTCTCTAGCATTTAGCGTGCACAAAAAAATGCTAGAGCGTCTTTGTAAGGACCCCTTAATTTGGTTTATGTCTTTGGAAGCTTGAAAAGAGGGAAAGATTGTGTGTTCACCCTAGTCCTTGAAAGCTGCCAGTGGGTCAGATTTTCAGGATCTCTCCTAATAAATATGCATCCTTAATACATAAACAGGGCTGTATCAGGGGCGTAGCCAGACAACAGATTTTGGGTGGGCCTAGGCAAGAATTGGGTGGGCACCAAGTGTTCTCCCTCCCTCCAAAAAAAAAAAATCTCAGCCGGTGAGAAAACGCTTCTTTCCACCTTGGCAGCAGGAATGCACTGAAAACTGAGCATGCGCAGGTGCCGGCGTCATGGAGAGTAGCGTTTTTGTTACCATCAGGGGGAAATCTTCAGCTGGTGAAACTTGGGGTTCCCACCAGTTATCACTAAGCATGTGCTACTTTTGGGTGGGCCTGAGCCATAAATGGGTGGGCCCTGGCCCACCCAAGCCCACCTGTGGCTACGCCACTGGGCTGTATATTCTTAAATTAGTCAAAACCTTTAGTATAACTATTCACATGATTAATTCATTACCTAACAAGTTTTGTAAACACTCATACACATTTCGGATACAAAAATCATCTAAAATATCACATGCTTAAAAGCATAAAATTTATAAAGTTTATGCTTTTTAAGCGTGTGATATTTTAAATTATTTTTGTATCAGAAATGTGTATGAGTGTTTATAAAACTTGTTACGCATAATGAATTAGTCGTGTGAATAGTTATACTAAATATGCATGAGGTAGATTTCCATGTTTACTACTTCCATTGTATGCAAGCCTACCTCATGCATATTCATTACAACAAACAAAAGTAGGACTTAGTGTCAAATTTTCACAAAAAAATAAACAAAATTTTAAAATTAATAATACTTATATTTATTAAAATATGTAAAGTGTGCTCAGAACCACGTGCTGCCCAAAAAGGAAGGCAACCAACCTACCCATCATCGTATGGCTATTTGAAGTTTATATAAGTCACTTTATATAATTCCACTCACTAAAAAGATTTGTATACAGTGAACTTATCTTTTTTTTGGTTACATTTGTACCCCGCGCTTTCCCACTTATGGCAGGCTCAATGCGGCTTACATGGGGCAATGGAGGGTTAAGTGACTTTGCCCAGAGTCACAAGGAGCTGCCAGGGCCTGAAGTGGGAATCGAACTCAGTTCCTCAAGACCAAAGTCCACCACCCTAACCACTAGGCCACTCCTCCACTGTTGCTACTATTTGAGATTCTACATGGAATGTTGCTATTCCACTAGCAACATTCCATGTAGAAGTCGGCCCTTGCAGATCACCAATGTGGCCGCGCAGGCTTCTACATGGAATGTTGCTAGTGGAATAGCAACATTCCATGTAGAATCTCCAATAGTATCTATTTTATTTTTGTTACATTTGTACCCCACGCTTTCCCACTCATGGCAGGCTCAATGCGGCTTACATGGGGCAAAGGAGGGTTAAGTGACTTGCCCAGAGTCACAAGGAGCTGCCTGTGCCTGAAGTGGGAATCAAACTCAGTTCCTCAGGACCAAAGTCCACCACCCTAACCACTAGGCCACTCCTCCACTCAAAATATCATCAAATCCACTCTACGGTGTGACACTGCAACCGATGGGTAATAAAATGAGGTCATTGCTCCTTCTCCTCCAAAACATTGATGAAATCATCTGGCAATCTCCTCAACAACACATTGTGCATGGAGACTTTTTTTTTCACCCTATTAGAGCTTTGAAGTTACTTATATAAACTTTAAAAAAAAAACGTACGATGATGGGTAGGTTAGTTGCCTCCTTTTTGGGGAGCACGTGGTTCTGAGCACACTTTACATATTTTAATAAATATCAGTATTATTATTAATATTATCCAGATCCAGATTAATCTTATGAACCATCCACCTAACACATACCCCCATGATAATGACATTGACCCAGACTTCATCTCCCACCTTACTCCCCTCTCCATTGCCTATTTCTACCTACTCATCCCGTCTATTATTCTGGTATACTTAACTTTTACCCTCTCTAACAATATTCTGTATTCCTTTTAGTGTGTAAGCCACATTGAACCTGCTTTGAGTGGGAAAGCACAGGATACAAATGTAATAATAATAATAATAATATTAAAATGTTGTTCATTTTCAAGTAGCTTATAGTGCAGGTCAGATATTTATTAATTATTTTAGGCCCCGTTTTTGCTATATTTTTTGTGTTAATACATATTCATTAGGGATATCCTGAAAACCTTTAAAGGACTTTAAAAATCAGATTAGGCATCTCCTAGACCCAAAAAAACGTTTGAAATAACTAACAAATCAACAACATTAAGATGCAGACAACAGTCCAACAGCAAGATGGCAGCCATCCAGTCTTTTACATTGAGTACACATGTATGATTATCTTCCACTTGGCGAGAGGTTGTATGTGTGCACCCAGTACAAAGAGCTTCTGGCCCTTAGTGAATGATTCTTTTTTTCTGCAAACAAAAGTGGCAGACTTGGAGGAGCTAAGTCAGACAGAGGAGTTACATAGAGGAGACCTTCATGAACATATGAGTGCAATCATACCATTACCCTGATATGATAGGGAGTGAGCCAGTGATATAATATCCTCTTGCATCAATAAGTTTTTCCAGGGTCATGTGCATAAGAGGGAAAAGATAGGATTGTTGTTGTAGCTGGTGGTTCAATCATTATTTGGATTTTGATCACACCTTTTTCAGTAGTAGCTCAAGATGAGTTACATTCAAGTACACTGAGTATTTCCCGGTCCCTGGAAAGCTCACAGTCTAATTTTGTACCTGATGCAATGGAGGGTTAAATGACTTGCCCAAGATTACAAGGAGCAGCAGTGGGATTTGAACTGGGCACCTCTAGATGTCAAGACTGGTGCTTTAACCACTAGGCTAGCTGAGCATCTAGTGGACGTGAAGAATGTTTGGTAACTTGCCTGCCTGGTGCAAAGGTGGCAGACTTCATAAGTCACCTAGATATGTTTTTAGACAGTACTGGAGAGGAGCTGATTATCATGGCACTTATGGATCTGTAAGCCAAATATAGGCTTTTCGGTAAGAAACCTCCAGGGTAGGCAAGATGGCGGCTGAGTAAGTCGCAAGTGAAGTAGCTCCTGTCTTACGTTTCGTTTTTCCTTGAAACCTGATTTCCTGATGCCCAAAAGAAGAGGCAGACAACGCACCTGCCCGGCGGTGCAATCTATGCCCCCTCTTGGAACTTTGGATCGCTTCATGGTGCCGAGTACGGTTTTGGGAGCGTCGCCTTCGCTGCCGGCGAATATGGAGAGAGGTCTCCCATTTTCGCGGCTTGAAGCTGAAACATCATGGAGCCCCGAAGAGCGTAATCCTCCCCCGATGCCGGCGGAAACCCCGGAAGCAACTCAGGAGACTCAGGACGCTCGGACGTCAACGGGGTCTCCTGGCACGGGCGCTGCTACGGGATTACAGACGCCGATGGACCCCACGATTGCATTAGCGGGTGAACAAGGGGAGAGTGTCTCTGGAGAAAATCTGGCGACGGGAGGAAGCCAGCTACCGAAGAATCCAACTGCAGGCTTACCAAGTAAGTCCTTATTACCCCAAAAACCAAAGGAAATAACTTTAGAGTCAATTTGGGAAGCTCTAGTTTGTCTAGAAGCTTCTTTTGGTTTGAAACTCACATTTGTTAATCAACAGATTGAATCCTTGTCTGGAAAACTACCCTCTTTGGATCAAAAAATGGAAACTTTGAGTAAAGATAATGAAAATAATTCCAAAGGTATACAAAGTTGCCAACAGCTGCAAGTTAACCTGATTAAGGAAAACTTATACCTACAAAATAAGGTTGAAATGCTTGAAAACTACCAACGTTCAAATACTCTTAGACTGTTAAATTTCCCAAAGCAGCTGTCTATATCACCTCTTATTACTTTTAAAAAATATCTTACAGAAGTATTGAAAGTACCCGAACAGTCATATCCTCCTATCTCCAAGATATTTTATGTAACGTCTTTTCTGAAGAGAGATTCCGAGCAAGTAGAGAGAGTAATGCCCCCAGTAGAAACTGGGGATGTAAACCTGACACAAATGATAGAAGATGATATGGCGGGTCTTACGTCAGCAACACTCAAAGTTACATTTATTCTACAACCTGATAGAGACTGGATACTAAAGCAATATTTTTTGCATAGAGAACAGAATTTCCTAGGTTATAATATAAGAATGTATCCAGATGTCTCAAAGGTAACGCAGAAGAAAAGACAGGAATTTCTTAAACTTCGACCAAAAGTATTGCAATTGGGAGCATTGTTTTGGTTAAACTTTCCATGCAAATGTGTTATAAAGTTAAACTCTGTTAAATATATATTTTATGATTCTAAACAATTGAGCTCTTTTTTGGACTCTAAGTTAGCTGGCTCACCCATTTCGCTACCAGGACCTGTAATAACTTCTACGCCGTAAAGTTTTATACTCGGACCTTCTGCTCAGCCACCTTTTCCTTAGTTGTTATTATTATAATTTTCCTGATGTATAGTTTAGTATTGCCTCCATATTGTGGACTAAAGATGAGAAATAGATCATGATTTTGTTCAATCTAGATTGCTCTAAGTATTTCCTTTATGTTATAAATGACTAATAGTCATCTTTGCTGATTTCAAGAATTGTACTTGAATTAAAATGTGAAAAGTGATAAATAAAAAAAAAAAAAGAAACCTCCAGGGTAACATTCTCAAAAACATTTCCTGCTTCATATGTAGGGCCCCAAGATACAGACTGAGTTTCAAGTCTGAACATATTGATAAGACAATTGTTCAGGAAAGAAAGCTTTAGATATGTTGGGACCTGGCCAACATTTGGAGAAAATGGGAGCCTTTTTGGAAGGATGGAGCCAAGCTGTTGGTGGTAACATTTAAAAAGGAAATAGAGAAGCTTTTAAACTAGTTCATGGGGGAAAGCGCACATATTCCAGGCAGAGGTATCTTCAAAGAATTCTAGAAAAATTGTGAAATTAGATTATCCTAGTAGAAGGTTTGTCATTAAAGGCTGAAGTAGCCAAGGTGAATTTTAATAAAGAGCTGACGGATATAAATGATTTTAATTTACTCTTAGTAACTGCTTGACAGGTTGTGCATGTCAGAAACCTATAAGACTGGAGAGTTAGAATATGTGGCACTAAATGAAAATATAGACATAGGGGCCAATATTCAGCTGAGACAGTCACCAGTTTAAATTAAATGCTGATGTCGACATTTAACAATCCCTACATCTAGGGTCATTATTTGTACAGGCAGCAGCACTGATGCCCGGATGATCAAATTCCCCATGCTGTTCCAAACAGTGCGGGGAATTAAAGTCATCATGATCAAAACTAATAGCATACAAATTTATGCACGCTATTAATTTTGATCATCCTGCGAGAGGATTGTGCCTGGGCATGCGCCCATGGCACAGACTTCCTGCAGGAGTTGTTTGACAGGTTTGGGTTGTCAAAAAAAAAAAAGCCCGGACCTGTCAAAGAGGGATGGAGGCCTTCCCATCCCACCCTGGACACGAGGAGCTGGAGGTGCGGGGGACCTCCACCCCCCCCCAACCCACCCAACAGAGCAACTCCAACCCCCCCCCCCCAACTTCCATGACAGAGGCAAACTCAACCTCCCTCTGGATAGAGAGGGCTCGAGGGCTGGAGGTCCAGTGGACCTCCAGCCCTCCAGGTGATCTACTGCCCCCACCCCTCAAAATGATGGAGGAGGGAGTAGCACTCCTTCCAGCACTGCCTCCAAATTGGCAGCACCAATATGCTGGGTGGGGCTTTCCTACCATATAAGGGAGTTTATATTGGTACGAAAGCCCTGCCCAGCACATCCCAGGATGCACTGGGCAGGGTGCTGCCATTTCAGAGGTGGCCCTTCTCCATCATTTTGAGGTACACAGGGGGCACTTGCCCACCAAGGGGGGGCTAAGGGCTGAAAGCTCTTTCTGGAGGGGAGGGTCAGGTTTGCTTCTGGGGGGGGGGGTTGGGGGCACTAGACCACCAGGAAAGTGTCAGGTTCTGTATTAGGGGGGGGGGGTGTCAGGTCCTATGCCTGTGCTGGGATGGGGAAGCCTGGTAGAATGCAGATGCATGCTGGACAGGGCTCTCCATTCCTCCCCAATGCTCTGCAAACCCTAATGCCAGTTCTGAGCTGGCAAAGGATTTGCCATGGGAGCAGCACCCTTGTTTGGTGCACTGCCCGATTAGCATTGGGGAGGAATTTGTAATACCCTGTTTAGCATGCATTTGCATGCTTATTGCATTCGGAGCCATTGTTACATGCGCTCACCAGCTTTGATCATTGGGTGGGAGCAAACGTGGGTGCTAGAATGGCACTATTGACTTCTAGCGCCATTATTTGCTTTTGATCATCTGCCCATGAATATATGTATTGGCTAGAGACTACACTGGTACTATTCTTTTGGCTGATGCCTGCTATTCAAGCCTCAACTAAATGGATAACTTATCTGGATAGTGAGTAAATAACACCTGTATCCAGATGTTTTTTTGGCCCACCTTTACTCCTCTCCTAACCTGGCCCAATTTTGTAGGGTTAATACTGCGCCTTTTAGTGATTTAAATGGCCCAAGATTATACATATGGGAGGAGGGGAGGTTCTGTATAGGTCCCCAAATATTGGTGCTCAGTTTGGTACACAGATCTTTGATCCACTCACAAAGTAATTGGCTATATCAGTAATAACAATAATTGGCATTAATGAGCACTTAATTGGCAGTCGTTACACATAGATCTGGCCTACGCCTTATTCTATAACATGTGTGCCTAATTTTCATAGCATTCAACTCTAAGGAAGGCACAGCCATGGGCGGGGCAGGGGCATTGCCAGAATTTAGGCGCAGTGTTGTTGAATACTTGCATTTGGGTGCCTAACTGCCATTAGTTGGGCACAAGCATTAACATCAGCCTTTAGCAGGCGTAAATACTTGTGCCCAAAGTTAGGCATGAAATGCGTGCTAAGCTAGTATTCTATAAAGGCTGTTTCTTGTGAAAAAGCCTTTATAGAATTCGCATTTAGCATGGATCATCTTGGCGCCTAACTTTGGGCGACCTATACAGAATTCCGCTGAAACTTTTTAAAATACACAAATAAGTTTTTATTATGTGTTTGCTGGCTGCTGGTAAATGCATAATTTGTTTTGACTATCAGCCCAATAATAGGAATTTCAGAGACCTGGTGGAAGGGATGTTGTGATACCAGTATAGAAATTATATTGAAATGATAGGCCTTTTCATCTTGCTCACATTTTACGTTCTTATGAAATTTGGATTTATTTCTGGTTTCTGTGGAATGGTTTACTTGAATACTTGTTCACAAGAACACAGTAGTTGAATTTCTCTTTTATTCCCTAGTTTTGTCCCCGTTTACACCACTTTTCCCAGACAACAGACTCAGGAAACTACTGGTTTCCTCACTGGCTAAAGGCTAGAGGGGAAGTCTCTAGACAGACTTAACTCTTCAATACCTTCTTTTTATTAGCAAGAGGTGCCACAATAAGCATCCACCACCTCTCTCAATGTCATATTGGCCCTGCTGTGCTGGAGCATAAAATCAGATATCCTTCATATAGACATTGCAGTTAGAAGCATCTACTCGAAAATAAAATGTCTCCCCCTTGTCCACCCAAACTCTCCATTCTGCCCAGTGTTTATGCACATCTGCTGGCCCTACCCTGACCTACCTCACCTCCCTCCCCCTTTCTGTGACCTGGCCCCAGATGACAGCAGATTGGCAGTATTGCCAATGCTATTGACCCATTCTTACTTTGCACTAGGCCCTCTCTCCTTCATGTAATTCAATTTCATCAGCTTTTAAAACCTTGTATTTGTTCATACCGGAATTGGCGAATGCCTTTACGGTACTATGTAAGCCACAATGAGCCTGCAAATAGGTGGGACAATGTGGGATACAAATGTAACAAATAAATAGATAAATAAATATTGGACACCATTAAGTACATAGCATGGTTCAAACAAATGATCTGTGAGCTCTGTGGAAGACAGTGGTGTCAAGAGGAAGAAGGGATGAGATGGAGGGAAAAGTGATGAGCAGTGACTCAGAAACTAGATAGGATCAAGGTATAATAGGGACTCAGAGATGGATGGTACCTTGGTGATAGGGCAGCCGGCACAAAGTCAGAGACTGGGTTAGGTTTTGGAGCACAGAACGGAAACAATAATTTGAGAGTATGAGTGGGAATGCATTAGGGCTTGAGCACTATGAGCGGAGGTATAAGAAAGGGCTGGGGCTATGTATTCATTGTCTTCACTAGACCGAACACTCCTTTGAGCAGGGATCGTTTCTTGCAAGTTTGTGTACAGTGTTGCACAAATCTGGTAGCACTATAGAAACAACGGACACTGAAGAGTAGGGACGGGACAAGAGATGGTGTCGAGGTCCTGGAGAGTTGGGGAGGAAGTGAGAGGCATCTCCCTCCTACCCTTCCTCTCCAAGATACTTGAACGCGTCGTTCACAGCCGCTGCCTTGATTTTCTCTCCTCTCATGCCGTCCTCAATCCGCTTCAATCCGGTTTTCGCCCTCTACACTCGACAGAAACGGCACTCACTAAAGTCTGTAATGACCTGTTCCTTGCAAAATCCAAAGGTCACTACTCCATCCTCATCCTCCTCAACCTATCCGCCGCTTTTGACACTGTCAATCATAATCTACTCCTTGCCACACTATCCTCATTTGGATTCCAGGGCTCTGTCCTCTCCTGGTTCTCCTTTTATCTCTCCCACCGTACCTTCAGAGTACATTCTCATGGATCTTCCTCTACCTCCATCCCGTTCTCTGTTGGAGTTCCTCAGGGATCTGTCCTTGAACCCCTTCTTTTCTCAATCTACACCTCCTCCCTGGGCTCGCTGATCTCATCTCATGGTTTCCAATATCATCTTTATGCTGACGACACCCAGCTTTATCTCTCCACACCTGACATCACTGCGGAAACCCAGGCCAAAGTTTTGGCCTGCTTATCTGACATTGCTGCCTGGATGTCCAACCGCCACCTGAAACTGAATATGGCCAAGACTGAACTCATTGTCTTTCCACCCAAACCCACTTCTCCTCTCCCTCCACTCTCTATTTCAGTCGATAACACCCTCATTCTTCCCGTCTCATCTGCCCGAAACCTCGGAGTCATCTTTGACTCCTCCCTCTCCTTCTCTGCGCATATCCAGCAGACAGCCAAGACCTGTCACTTCTTTCTCTATAACATCAGCAAAATTCGCCCTTTCTTCTCTGAGCCCACCACATGAACTCTCTCATTACCTCATTACCTCTCATTACCTCTCGCCTTGACTACTGCAACCTACTCCTCACTGGCCTCCCACTTAACCATCTATCCCCCCTTCTATCCATTCAGAACTCTGCTGCATGTCTTATCTTCCGCCTAGACCGATATGCTCATATCACCCCTCTCCTCAAGTCACTTCACTGGCTTCCGATCAGGTACCGCATACAATTCAAGCTTCTCTTATTAACCTACAAATGCACTCAATCTGCAGCCCCTCGTTACCTCTCTACCCTCATCTCCCCTTACGCTCCTACCCGTAACCTCCGCTCACAGGACAAATCCCTCCTCTCAGTACCCTGCTCCGCCCTTTCTGCCTCACCTCACCCTATGCTTGGAATAAACTCCCTGAGCCCATACGCCAAGCCCCCTCCCTGCCCATCTTCAAATCCTTGCTCAAAGCCCACCTTTTCAATGTCGCTTTCAGCACCTAACCATTATACATCTATTCCGGAAATCTAGACTGCCCCAATTTGATTGACTGCATTATTTTGTCCTTTAGATTGTAAGCTCCTTCGAGCAGGGACTGTCCTCTGTGTTAAATTGTACAGTGCTGCATAACCCTGGTAGCGCTTCATAAATGTTAAATAGTAGTAGGCAGTGGAAAGCGACTAGAGACTATGGCAAAGAGTCAGAAAATAGCCCCAGTGAGTTTGTGATTCAATTAAGATACCAGCACAATCAATGGATTTGAGATTACAACTCTGGAAGACAGTGGAAATCTAAAGATTTTGAAGCAGGATTTACAATATTATCACCTGGAGTGTGACAGCATGTCCAAGGTCACCAGGCTCACCACCAATGTTCTCTCTAATTCTTGCTGGTCCATATTTGTATGAAAAACATTTTGTGTGCACGTTTTCCGTCTCAACTTGATGTGTGCAGTATAGACCAGTGGTTCCAAAACCTGGTCCTGGAGGCACACCAGCCAGTCAAGTTTTCAGGATATCTACAATTAATATTCACGAGAGAGATTGCCTGCAGTGGAGGCAAAGTATGCAAATCTCTCTCACAAATATTCATTGTGGGTATTCTGAAAACCTGACTGGCTGGGGAGCCTCCAGGACCAGGTTTGGGAACCAGAAAGCCAGCAAAACTTTTGTGCATAGAGTTTTTAGGCATATGTGCTCCCTTTATGACCTGTGTGAGTAGTATAGAGAGAACACCACTCTAGAGAAGATGCTTGAACTGGAAGACATCTACATCGATAACCATCTCTGGTTGGTAAGGATATACCATCAGTATTTTCAAGAGCAGGAATCTAAGTCAAGTTCCAAAATTTAATGTTCTTGCAACCTCAAGATTATTGAGTAAACAGGTTTCCTCAGAAATCAATGGTTTCAAGCCCAAGTGCCCGTGATATGTGTTGGTAACCCTGAACCTGCACCAACAAGTATACCAGCTTCTGTATCAAAATGGAAAGCCTTCATGGGCAGTCTCGCTTCTGTGGAAAGGGCCTTTGCAGGTTTGGGAACAAGACGTCCAACAAATGAAGATCTGGTCACTCCTCTCCACTCCTCTGGAGTGGAGGAGTGGCCTAGTGGTTAGGGTGGTGGACTCTGGTCCTGGGGAACTGAGTCCGATTCCTACTTCAGGCACAGGCAGCTCCTTGTGACTCTGGGCAAGTCACTTAACCCTCCATTGCCCCATGTAAGCCGCATTGAGCCTGCCATGAGTGGGAAAGCGCGGGGTACAAATGTAACAAAAAAAAAAAAAATAATAATAGCACTCCAGTGACTGTGAATCAGATCCCAGTAACTGTGCTTGTGGACACCGATTCCAGCATGGCTCAATTACAACCAGAGTTGGTGCTGGAATGATGTGCTATTCTGGGGCACATGCAGTTTGTTATTGTGGCTAATAGAATGGACCCACTGCTTGTGTATACCTATAATGTGGTACCCAACCTAGATAAAGAGAAGTTGGAGTAATGAAAAACATGCCAGTAGCAATTCTATATGGAATCAATATGGGTCCAATGGACATTATCCTTGACAGTGAATCTAATGTTGCTGCCATGGTAACACAAAGTCAGATTCAGGCAGCTCACAGGTAGAACCAAAAGATATCACTCTCTCTATTTCCAGACCCTGAGCCAGTCCAGGTAGAAACAGGTGATCTTGCAGTATAACGTGGAGGGGAATAATCGAATGTCGCCGGCGAAATAGGTCGCCAGCGATCTATTTTGGCGTCGGCCCAACGGCTGGCCGGAACCGTATTTTCAAAAAAGATGGCCGGCCATCTTTTTTTTCGATAATACGGTGTGGGCCGGCGAAATGCCTTGGATTTCACCGGGTTTGAGATCGCCAGTTTTGTTTTTCCGCGATAATGGAAAAAACTGCCGGCGATCTCAAACCCGCCGAAATCCAAGGCATTTGGCCGTGGGAGGAGCCAGCATTTGTAGTGCAATGGTCCCTCTCACATGCCAGGACACCAACCGGGCACTTCAAACATCTTTTATAAACAACCAAATTAGCTTCCAGGTGCATAGCACCCTTCCCTTGTGTGCTGAGTCCCCCAAATCCCCCCCAAAACCCACTGCCCACAAGTGTGCACCATTACCCTAGCCCTAAGGGCTGAAGGGGGGCACCTACATGTGGATACAGTGGGTTTTGGGGGGTTTGGGAGGGCTCAACATTACCCACAACAAGTGGAACAGGTGGGGGGGGGGGGATGGGCCTGGCTCTGCCTTTCTGCACTCCACTGCAACCAACAACTGTTCCAGGGACCTGCATACTGCTGTCTGGGTGATGGGTATGACATTTGAGGCTGGCATACAGGCTGGCAAAAAAGGTTTGTATTTTAATAATTTTAGTGTGTGAGGGGGTTGGCCACCACTGGGGGAGTAAGGGGAGGTCATCCCCCATTCCCTCCGGTGGTCATCTGGTCAGTTGGGGCACCTTTTTGAGGCTTGGTCGTGAAAATAAAAGGACCAAATAAACCCAGCGGAATACTGCTTATCGCCGGGTTTTATTTTTCCATTATCCACAAACGCCGGCCATCTGGTAGCCACGCCCAAGCCTGCCCATGTCCCGCCTTTGCTTCGCCGCCAACACGCCCCTTTGAACTTTCGCCGGCGAGGCGAAGGGAAAGCGGCGAAGCTATCACAAATGTAGCTTTCGATTATACGCTTTTCGCTGCTTTTGTGAAATCGCCGGCCATATCCCGATTTGTGTCGGGAAATAGCCGGCGATTACTTTCAATTATAAGCTGGATAGTAACATAGCAAATGACAGCAGATAAAGACCTGTACGGTCCATCTAGTCTGCTCAACAAAATAAACTCATTTTATATAGGTATGTAATACTTTATATGTATACCTGAGTTTCATTTGTCCATGCCATTCTCAGGGCCCAGACTATAGAAGTCTACCCAGCACTTTTCTTGTACTAAAAGTTCTGAAGCTAACGTCAAAGCCCCTTAAAATTTACACTCCAGCCCATCCATATCTAGTCAGTCACGATCAGGGCACAGACTGTAGAAGTCTGCCCAGCGCTGGTTTTGCTTCCCAATTACTGGTGATGCCACCCAATCTCTGCTAAGATTCCGTGGATTGGTTAGTTCTTCTTTGATTCCAGCTGACTAACAGTGAGCAAAGGGAAGACTAATTTGTCTGATACATCAACTTAATAGATCTCTCACCCTAACTTGACAGTCACTGCTAAGACTCTTTCAGCTATGGATGTTGTGATATGGTACAGAAATGCCTTCCATGAAGATCAACATACTAAGTCTGACAAAGAGGTCCTGTAGCACTAATCACCAGATGAAAAAGCAGAGAACCTCTCTCCAATGGAAGGGAGGGCTTGCTATAAAGGGAGACTAATCCTATTGATTCTAACCAGCCTCAAAGAGACAGGAGACAGCTTATAGTGCCCAAAGCATCCAGGGAACAACTCCTGCAGATTGCATACAATATTCCATTAGCACGAAGTCAACGAGTGACGTGCACATACATCAGTTGACTCAGAACTTTTATTGACTGAGAGTATCCTGGACTGTTACCAACTATTGTTGGATGTGTGAAAGTAGGCAATCTCCAAGACTGTACCTGTTCTCCTTAAAACTCCTATTAATTATCAGTAAATCCTTTAAGAGGTAACATAGTAAATGACATCAGATAAAGACCTGCACAGTCCATCTAGTCTGGACAACAAGGCAGATGTAGGCATAGAGAGGCCAGCTGTCTCTAATAGGACTGGGGAAAGATATATACTGACAGTGGTGGACTTTGCTAGCCTTATTCTGCATAGAAGGGCAGAAGGTAGCCACTTCCCCAATGTAATATTTTTCCAGCTAGGATTTAACTGAAAAATAAGGGACATAGTTCAAATCGAAGCTGAGTCAAAATCTTTGGACATGATCAAGTTGTGCACGCTAATTGGCTTTAATTAGAATTTATGGGCACGCCTTTCTAGTTGTATTCTACAATGTGGTGCGCATAAATTCTAATGCACATAACCAAAAAGGGGGTGTGGCCATAAGCGTGGAATGGATGGGTCGTGGGTATTTCAAAAAACTATGCCCACTATTATGGAATACACCCGATCTCTGCCTAAGTTAGGCGTAGGAATCTAGGCCTGGTTTTAGGTGCGCCTAAATTTTAGTCGCAAGAACATCATGTGAGTATATTCTATAAACTATGCCTAAATTTAGGCATAGTTTATAGAATCACACTAAGCGCATGGTTTTTCAGTGCCGATTTTTTAAGGCGCCATTTATAGGATTTGGCCCAATGTGGAGTGAAATCTGTCCATACCATCCCTTATCACCTGAGATTAATGAGTTGATAAAAAGTGTTATGGAACCTTAACAAATATGTTAAATATGTTTGTGAAGACAGGAGACTGAAACTGGGAGAGGTTTCTGCCCTACCTCTTTGCCTACAGTAAGGTACCCCAAAAGTTCAGCAAAATTTCCCTGTTTGAACTGCTCTATGAATTCACTGAGCCTTTTCTAAAATTCTAGGGAAATACTAAGGATTTATTAGGGGGGGGGAAATGGACCTAAAAAACAATTTTCAGACCTACACAACCTCTACAAGGGTTTCCTCAGTGTGAGCTAAAAGGAAAGAAACACTATCCAGCTGATTTTCGAAAGAGAAAGAAGCCCATATTTCGACCCAAATCGGGAGATGGGCGCCTTTCTCCCGTGGGCCCCCAAATCGGTATAATCGAAAGCCGATTTTGGGCGTCTCCAACTGCAATCTGTCGCGGGAACGAACAAAGTTGACGGGGGCGTGTCAGAGGCGTGGTGAAGGCGGGACTGGGGCGTGTTTATCGACCGAGCAGAGATGGGCACCTTCGGCCAATAATTGAAAAAAAAAAATGGGCGTTTTTAGCGAGAATTTAGGTCACTTTTTTGGGACCCTTTTTTTCACGAACAAGTCCCACAAAAGTGCCCTAAATGACCAGATGACCACCGGAGGGAATTGGGGATGACCACCCCTGACTCCCCCAGTGGTCACTAACCCCCTCCCACCAAAAAAACCCAACTTTAACAACTTTTTTTGCCAGCCTGTATGCCAGCCTCAAATGTCATACCCAGTTCCATCACAGCAGTATGCAGGTCCCTGGAGCAGTTGTTAGTGGGTGCAGTGGACTTCAGGCAGGTGGATCCAGGCCCACTTGTGGTGGTAAATGGGAGCCCTCTAAACCGCCCTCAAAACCCACTGTACCCACATCTAGGTGCCCCCCTTCAGCCATAAGTGCTATGGTAATGGTGTAGAGTTGTGGGCAGTGGGTTTTGGGGGGCATTTGGGGGGGCTCAGCACCCAAGGGAAGGGAGCTATGGACTTGGGAGGTATTTTACTTTTTTTTTTAATTGTTACAAGTGCCACCTAGGGTGCCCGGTTGGTGTCCTGGCATGTGAGGGGGACCAGTGCACTACGAATCCTGGCCCCTCCCACAACCAAATGCTTTGGATTTGTTCGTTTTTGAGCTGGGCGCCTTCGGTTTTCATTATCGCTGAAAATCGAAACCGTCCAGCTCAAAGCCGCACAAATCCGATGCATTTGCCCGGCACAAACCGTATTATCGAAAAAAAAGATGGACACCCATTTTTTTTCGAAAATATGGTCTGTCCCGCCTCTTCACGTAACCGTTCTCGGAGATAGACGCCCGTGGAGATGGGTGTTCGCATTCGATTATGCCCCTCCACATGTACTACTATTAATCATTATATACAGGTACTTTATCTGTCCCTGGGGGGCTCACAATCTAATTTTTTGTACCTGGGGCAATGGAGGGTTAAGCGACTTGCCCAAGGTCACAAGGAGCTGCAGTGGGAATTGAAGCCAGGTTGCCAGGATCAAGGCTCATTGCACTAACCATTAGGCTACTCCTCCATACTGGGGCAGACCAATGGTCCATCTAGATCAGTACCGTGCTTCCAGTACCCGGCAGAATCCCAAATAGTAGCAAGATTCCATGCTTCCAATCCCAGGGCAAAGCAGTGGCTTCCACCATGTCCATCTCAATAACAGACTATGGACAGTGTTATATAGTAATTAAGTAAATGTAACTAGTTACTGTACTTAAGTAAACATTTCATCACTTTTACTTTAAAGAAGTACAGGAAACATTTGTTACTTTTACTGAAGTAATAATTTTAAAAATATTGCAGCAGACAGGAAAATGCTTCTTTCCACCCTGGCAGTCTGCAGCAGGTATGCACTGAAAACTGAGCATACGCAGATTACGGTATCATGGAGAGTAGCATTTTCGTTACCATCAGGGGGAAGACTTCAGCTGGCAGAGCTTTGGATCCCCACCAGCTAACGCTAAACGTGTGCTACTGTTGGGTGGGCCTGAGCCCTAAGTGGGTGGGCCCTGGCCCACCCAGGCCCACCTGTGGCTACGCCACTGGTTACATCTGATGCTTGCGGTTATAAGGAAAAAATAAAAGTGGAAGTGAGACATAAATGATGATGCCTCAATAAATCAAACGAAACAGCAAAACCTGGACCAGGATTTTGCTATTGCAAACTCGTTATTCCAACAGTGGATCATTTCATCTTCAACGTTGCTGTTCAGTGAATATAGCCTATAAGAACAGTGGAATATGGTCTCTGTTTGTTGAACTGGTTACTGGTTGCCAGCCAAACAGAACAGGGATGAGCTGGGACACTTTGAAGTGGAGGTGACAGTGGGTTGCAATTCTTGGTGAACAGACACATCTCTACCACAACAGACCAGGGGCGTATCTGAACTTCAACGGAAGGGAGGGCCAGAGCCGAGGTGAGGGGGCACATTTTAGCCCCTCCCTGGCGCCGCTGAGCCCCCCTCCGCTGAAGACTACAACGATGACACCACCACCACCCTCCCGCCCGCCCACCGCCAACACCACCACCACCTCCAACTACTTTAAACCCCCCTCTCGCCGAAGACGATGACGACGCCACCACCACCTGGCTCCAACTACTTTGAACCCCCCCCTCCCGCCGTCACTCCGCCGTCGCGCATCACCTCCCTTTGCTGTCAGGGGACCCCGCCAGCCGAAGTCTCCTTCCTTCCTTTGGGTTTGGTTTCTGACGTCCTGCACGCACGTACAACGTGCAGGACGTCAGACTCACAGAAACACTGGGAGGTGAGGTGTGACGGCGGGAGGAGGGGGAGTTGAGAGGGTCGTCGGTAGGGGGGTCCAGGGGCAAATCTACAAGGGCCAGGCCCCTGTGGCCCCATAGCAGATACGCCCCTGCAACAGACTGCTAATCATCCCATGGAAAATGTTATATTGGACTCACTGTCCACTGGATTGATAGAGTCTTTAGCTTGTCTGGCCTTCAGATGAAGGGTTTCCACACACTTGACGTTCTTGCTTCACTGCTCAAAGATGTTCAAATAGAGTTTGCCATCAGACAAAAAAAAATTGTTAGAACAATAACATACAATGATTCCAACTTTGTGAAAGCCTTCTTTGTAATTGGACAGCACGATGATAATAATGAAGATGAGATGCAAGTGATGAATTAGACAGTGCTATGTCTAGTGCAGATGATAACGACAGTGATGATGATAAAGTATTCTTTGTACACAGAAGTCAAGTGGTTCAGACAGAAATTCCCTTGATCAATACCTGCAGACCCAGTCAGAAGACATCAGTGATATTGCATCCTGTCCTGCTCTGAAGGAACATTTTGTCAGACTGAACTCTCCACTTCCTGCTAGTGCAGTCGAACACATTTTTAGCTGTGCTGGACTAATGGTTCCCAAGCACACTCATAAGAGTGACAGTCATATAAAGTTTAGGGGGTCTTTTACAAAGCATTGGTAAGTCTGAGGCTTAATTAGGAGTACCGCCGGCCTGAGGCTGGCGCCCCGAGTGTGCGCCATTTCCGGGGAAAAAAGAACCCCCCCCCCCCCCCCAGAAATGGCTTGTATGGTGGTAAAACTAATCACATTTCTCAGATATCTACTAGTGTCAATGTTACTGTTATAGGAGGAAAAGCCTCAAATGATGGGAAACTCCTTTGTTAATATTTCAATCAACTTTAGGGAGGCCCATACATTCATCACTGGCACAAAAACCTCCTGTCCCTGGTACTCTTGAATGTTTAAACAAACTGTTTCAAGTAGCTCTTTAATCAGCTTATATCACAATATGAAAAGAAACATATCTTTCCAGCTGTTCAGTCTTCTGCTCAGTCTCTTCCCACTAACCACGGCCCCTCCTGCATCATGGTCTGTGGTATCGAACGAAGTGATATCCTACGAGCTCTAGTTGAAGATTTAGACTAATTCCTATTGTATGGTGGTAACCTAGCGGTAATCGGGCATTGCTGCTTGCTGCCCGGGTACCTGCGGGTTACTGCAAGAGCCCTCATCGCCACCTCAAATGGGTGGCGGTAAGGGCTCCCTGCCCCACGGCAATGAGATAAGAGTTCTCTTACCACATGGCCATGTTTGTCTGGGGGCTTTTAACCTGCTGTGGTAAAAAGTGCCCTGGCACATAGGAAAAAAAGCCCCCACCGCTAGTGCAGGGCCCTTTTTCCAGCAGCTTGGTAAAAGGACCCCTTAGTTTTACTAAAAGCAAAGTTGATTGAACTGTAGAGCAATAAAGTTGTTGGGATAAAAATGTTAACAATAGTTGCATTCAAGTATCATATTAGGTAAGAACTTTTTTTACATTCGCTTAAGTAAACTTTTTAATGTGTTCTTCATTGTACATTTACTTAAGTATTAAAATATATATATATATTTTTTTTTACTTAAATACTTTGACCTAGTACTTTGAACAACACTGACCATGGTCTTTTCCTCCAGGAACGTCTCCAAACCTTTTAACTGTCTTTACCACATCCTCTGGTAATGAGTTCTAGAGCTTAATGCCTCCTATTCTTTTTGAAGTATTATCATGGAACTTCATTGAGTGTCCCCTAGTCTTAGTACTTTTTGAATGAATAAACAATCAATTCATGTTTACCCATTCTACACCACTCAGGATTTTGTGGACCTTTATCATATCCCCCCTCAGCCATCTGTTCTACCAACTGAAGAGCCATAAGTACATAAGTATTGCCATACTTGGAAAGACCATCGAGCCCAGCATCCTGTTTCCAACAGTGGCCAATCCAGGTCACAAATACCCGGCAAGAACCCAAAAATGTACAAAACATTTTATACTGCTTATCCCAGAAATAGTGGATTTTCCCCAAGTCCATTTAATAATGGTCTATGGACTTTTCCTTTAGGAAGCCGGCCAAACTTTTTTTAAAACACTGTTAAGCTAACCGCCTTTACCACATTCTCTGGCAACAAATTCCAGAGTTTAATTACACGCTGAGTGAAGAAATGTTTCTCCGATTCGTTTTAAATTTACTACATTGTAGCTTCATCGCATGCCCCCTAGTCCTAGTATTTTTGGAAAGCGTAAACAGACGCTTCACATCTACCCGTTCAACTCCACTCATTTTATAGACCTCCTATCATATCTCCCCTCAGCCGCCTTTTCTCCAAGCTGAAGAGCCCTAGCCGCTTTAGCCTTTCCTCATAGGGAAGTCGTCCCATCCCCTTTATCATTTTCATTGCACTTCTCTGCACTCTTTCTAATTTCACTATATCTTTTTTGAGATGCGACGACCAGAATTGAACACAATATTTGAGGTGTGGTTGCACCATGGAGCGATACAAAGGCATTATAACATCCTCATTTTTGTTTTCCATTCCTTTCCTAATAATACCTAACATTCTATTTGCTTTCTTAGCCGCAGCAGCACACTGAGCAGAAGGTTTCAACGTATCATCAACGACAACACCTAACCTCTTAATCCTTTCCTCATATGAGAGGAGTTCAATCCTCTGAATCATTGTGACCTTCCTTCTTTGAACATTTTCACTAATTCTGCTATATCTTTTTTGAGCTACAGCAACCAGAATTGCACAAAATACTCAAGATGAGGTCGCACCATGAAGTGATACACAGGCTTATCCCAGAAATAAGCAGTGGATTTTCCCAAGTCCATTTTAATGATGGCTTATGGACTTTTCTTTTAGGAAGATATCAAACCTTTTTTAACCCCCATTAAGCTTTCATTCCACGCAGTATTTTATATACCTCTATCATATCTCCCCTCAGCTGTCTTTTCTCTAAGCTGAAGAGCCCAAGCCGTTTCAGCCTTTCCTCAGAGGGAAGTCGTTCCATCCCCTTTATCATTTTCGTTGCCCTTCTCTGTACCTTTTCTAATTCCACTATATCTTTTTTGAGATGCGGCGACCAGAATTGCACACAGTATTCAAGGTGCGGTCGCACCATGGAGCGATACAAAGGCATTATAACAGCCTCGTTTTTATTTTCCATTCCTTTCTTAATAATACCTAACACGGTGTGGGATGGGGGACTGAGCCATGAGAGAGATGACGGGGGGGGGGGGGGGGGGAGGGCAGGAGAGACTGCTGTATGGGATGTGATGCGGGGTGAGGTTGGAGGGGTCCATGAGAGAGACTGCTGTGTGGGTTGGGGAGTGGAAATAAGGGATTGAAAATGGCTACTCCTCTGGGGAAGGTGGGAGAAATTAGGGGTTCAGAGAGGCTAATACTTGGTGTGAGGGTTTGAAAGAGACTACTGCTCAGGGTGGAGATGATGTTTGACATGTGGGGGTGAGAGCTGCCACTCTAGGGGGAAGGAAGAGATTGGGAGACTACTGCAGCAACGGGGTGATGCCATGGCTTCTGCTGGGGTGGATGTTGGGAGTAGGTAGGTGAATGAGTGAGTGATGGGGAAAGGCTGAAGCTGCTTAGGAGGAGGGGATGTGAGAGTGAGCGGGTGAGTTCACCCACCTCCAGCAGCCATAACAACTCTTTAGGGGAAAGGGGAAGGCGTTTGATACATCACATTTCTGTGGTACAATCAAACCGGTTTACATACAGGCAGTGCATTTTATCTAGCAAAAAAGGTGCTGGTACTCAAATGCTAGGCCACCCTTCAGGGGTGGGGTGATCACTGAGGGACCCACCCCACAATAGACAGGCCCTCTGCAACCAGTCACAGAATCTATGACAAGGCAGAACTAGTGTGTAGAGCCTGTGCTCTTTCATTAAAACTTGCAATCCATGGGTCAGTTTTAGCAGACAATGAAAAAGGTGCCAGTACCCCCAAGTACCCCATCAAAAAAAGCCCTGCATACAGGTGTGTTTTTGTTGGTTTGTATCTGGGGCAATGGAGGGTTAAAGACAAGTGACTTGTCCAGGGTCACATGGAGCTGCAATAGAAATTGAACCCAGTTCCCCACATTTTCAGGATACTACGCTAATCATTAGGCCCCCTTCTCTTCTCTGCTCTGGCTCTCCACCTCCCTCCCATTCATTCTCTGTGGTGTGGGTCTGGCATTATTCTGTCTCTCCACCTCCCTCTCCCTCCCACTCACTCTCTGTGGGTCCAGCATTTGTCTCTCCACCTTTCTCCTCTCCTCCTACCCAAAACTTCTTGATGAGTACAGCATTTGTTTCCCTCCTCACCCCCACCTGCACCCCCAGTCCTGCAAACTTGCTGCTCTTTACCAGCAATTAATGCCATCTTCAAGCCCTGAGGCCTTCCTTTAGCCATGTCCTGCCCATAGGAAGTTGCCACTGGAGGAGGCAGGAGATGTCTCAGGGAAAGCAACGGGGCTGGCCAGTGAATACAAGCAAGTTTGCAGGACTGGGGAGGGGGGGGGGAAGGAGGTTAGAAATAAATGCTAGATCCATACAGAATTTGTGGGTGGGAGGAATGGAGAAAGGTAGGGAAGAGGGAGTTGGGCTAGAATACATGCCATGTTTGTAGGGTGGAGGAACCAGATTATTGGAGGTGGGGGGGGGGGGGGTATGGGAGAGAATGTTCCCTCCCCATGCAACATCTCTTCTCAATGTCCCTGTCCTATCCCAAAGCCAGAATCTGTCACATAGAGACAAGGCCACAGAGGGGAGACACTGAACAGGAGAGATAGGAACACAGAGGAAAAGTGGATGGTGGACATAGAAAGAGAAGAAATGTCAAATGGACTGGATATCCTGGAAGATAGTTATGAAAATCTGAGAAAAGTAGAACAGAGACCCTTGGATCAAAGTGAATAGAAAATATAAAATGCCCAGACAACAAAGATAGAAAAGAATTTGCTCTTTACTGTTGTTTCATACCGGTTTTGCATTTTTCTATGTTTAAATTGCTGCTGTAATAAGTAGATTGTTGTATATCATCTTGGATGATTCATAAGTATGCATACATAACTAGCAGTTGGTCCAAATCTGGCTTCCAGATTTTTGGGCTGGCTCCTAGGTCCTAAGAAAATATGTCCAGACCTGCTTTTAAGCACATTCAAAATGCCACGAGATCAGTATCAAGAAATGTTGGCCCCATGAACCATGACCATGTGTTTTGAAAGTGATTGCTATGCCCACCTTAGGGAAGCATGATGGTAGGGAACTACAGAACAAGCTCCCTCTGCCCCACCAAGACCAACAGACTCAATTTTCTCTTCCGCTGGTGGGCTGTTTTGTTGCCTCCCAAATTCTGGCGCCCTGGGTGACTACCTATATATTTTTTTTGTTACATTTGTACCCTGTGCTTTCCCACTCATAGCAAGCTCAATGCGGCAGGCAATGGAGGGTTAAGTGACTTGCCCAGAGCAGTGGCGTAGCCAGACAGCCAATTTTGGGTGGGCCTGAGCCCAAATTGGATGGGCACAACATTTTTTCTGCCCCTGTCCTACTCCCACATGTTACCCCCACATTTCACCCTCTCATCCACCCCCATGTTCAACCTCTCTCCTTCTGTCCACATCACTCTCATTGTCTCCCTTCCTTGTGCCCTTGGTCCAACATCTCTCTCATTCTTCCTTCTTCTTCCCCATACAGCATCTCTCCCTCTCTCCTACTTCATTCTATGTCCAACATTTCTCTCTCTCTCTCTCTCTCTCCCTTCTACTCCACATCCAGCATTTCTTCCTCTCTCTCCCCATGCATCTCTCCCTCCCCCTCCATCCTCATGTCCATTTCTCCCTCTCTCACCTCTACCCCCTGTGCAGCATCTCTTCCTCTCTCCATCCCATGCAGCAGCTCTTCCTCCCACCCCACCTCCAACAGTTGTCTCCCCCAACCCATGTAGCATCTCTCCCTCCTATCCCATGTCCAACTTTCTCCCTCACTCCTTACCCCCCTGTGCAGCAACTCTCCCTCCCACCCCACCTCTCTTTCCCTCTTATCCCAAATAATTATTTTTTCTTACCTACACCCCATGCAGCATCTCTTCCTCCCTCACCTCAAAAAATTAATCCTCTCTTCCCTCCCCATGTGCAGCACCTCTTTCAGCCCCTCCCCTCCCTGCAGTTCTTTACCTTTGTTGTGATCCTTTATTTGAATCTCCCCTCCCCAAACATTTATCACATCAGCTTGTCCTCCTGTCCTGCTCCTACCTCAAGGAACTTCAGCGTCTTCCACTGCTCGGTGCCTGCTGCCTGAAATTCTTCTCCCCGCTGCTGCCTCGGTCCCTGCAGCATTCTTTTTTCCGCCCGTCGCCGGCAGCGCTGCGATTCACACAGGCTGCTCCGCTCCCCCTTGCCGCGTCCATCCGGCCCTCTCTGATGCACTTCCTGTTTTCGTAGGGCCAGATGGACGCGGCAGGGGGGAGCGGAGCGGCCTCTGTGAATCATAGCGCTGCCAGCAATGCTGACGGGCGAAAATAAAGAATGCGGCAGGGATCGAGGCAGCAGTGGGGAGAACAATGTCAGGCAGGCAACACTCCCGGACCAGACCCAAAAGCAGCGATGTTGTTAGGTTGGGGCTAGTTAGGGTGGGCGGGCCTGGAGCAAAAATGGCTGGGCCTGGGCCCATCCGTGGCTACGCCCCTGGCCCAGAGTCACAAGGAGCTGCCTGTGCCAGGAATCAAACTCAGTTCCTCAGGACCAAAGTCCACCACCCTAACCACTAGGCCACTCCTCCACTCCACACCTAGTGATAGGGCCATAAGTACTAATAAGGGCTGTTCTTCACTCCCAGTTCATTTCTAAGTTTGGTGTTTATTTTTCAGATAATTAGGAATTATTTTGTGGATGTTTAAAACCAATCCGCCCGATATGAAAAGCGATTTAAGCAGGCTGGAGAAGCTCCGGCCTGCTTAAATCACCCTGGCTCCCCAACCGCTGACATTCAGCAACACTTACCTGGGCAGTGCCGCTGAATATCGGCTCTGACCGGCCATTAAAAAAAATGGGCAGGTCAGGAGCAGTACTTCTGTAGTTTCATGAGATGTCATGAGATGTGAGATGTCATGACAGCAATTTTGTCAAGTGAAGTTCACTCCTGCCCCCATTACCCCATTGGACCACCAAGGACTTCAGGTAGGCCTGCAGGGGGCCTATCCTGAGTCAGGGGTGGGGGCGGGGGTCTCGTTTCTTCGAGGGAGGGTTGGGAGGTGGGCTATGAGAAGAGGGATTGGTGGCAAAACGGGTCTTTTTAAAATGCAGGTCCCGGCCAATATTCAGTGTGGAGGCCCGCATAATGAATTTAGAACAGATTTGCATTGTAAATCACTTTGATTAGTTTTGATTAACAAGTAGGTGGGATATAAACATTTTTAAATAACAAACTAAATTAAAAAAATAAATAAATACAATCTCAACACACTTCCCCTTCTACTCACAGCTGAAGCCCTCTCCCCTCCCCCTACAGCCCCATCATAGCTCAGCACTTCCCCCTCAGAATCACAGTCCCAGCCCTATCTCTAGTCTCAGCACTTGGTGCCACAGCCCAGCATGCAGAGTCTCTTCCTGCTGCAACTGATTGCACTCATGTACAGTTGCTTGGCTCATGTACAGCTGCTGCTTGGCTGAATTTGAGGCTACACATACAGCATGAGCTGAAGATCAGCTGTAAAGATCTGTAAAGTGGCATGACCAGCTCTGTATGAACAACCTGAGCGTCTAATGGCAGCTGTGCTGAGTGTGACATTTTCTACCATGACTTCCTGACAAAGGAAATGCCAGCTGACTCATGGACCTTTGGCAACCAGCACCTCATTCCACCCAGCAGGCAGGACACTCCTCCCTCTGCTGCTCCCTCCAATGGTGCCGAGGTTGAACAGCACACAATTCCTTCCAACGGAGGAGGCCAAATCGTGGTGCTTATAGGTTAAAAATCAATAGCCCCAATTTTGGTGGAGAGTCAGGGTTCATTGGTTTTAACCAATAATATTGTGACACCCACCAAACAGGACTTAACCAACATGTGGGTTTCCTATCACATTACTAAGCATAAAATTCTACCTGTCCGTCATCTTCAGATCACCCATCCATCTCTCCCTGTTTCTCACCCCTCCTACTACTACTACTACTACTACTTAACATTTCTAGAGCGCTACTGGGGTTACGCAGCGCTGTACAGATTAACAAAAAAGGACAGTCCCTGCTCCAAGGAGCTTACAATCTAATGGGCGAAATGTCAAGTAGGGGCAGTCCAGATTTCCTGAATAGAGGTATGATGGTTAGGTGCCGAAGGCGACATTGAAGAGGTGGGCTTTTAGCAAGGCTTTGAAGATGGGCAGGGAGGGGGCCTGGCGTATGGGCTCAGGGAGTTTATTCCAGGCATGGGGTGAGGCGAGGCAGAAAGGGCGGAGCCTGGAGTTGGCGGTGGTAGAGAAGGGTACCGACAGGAGGGATTTGTCTTGAGAACGGAAGTTACGGGTAGGAATGTAAGGCGAGATGAGGGTAGAGAGGTAGGGAGGGGCTGTAGATCGAGTACATTTGTAGGTTAAAAGGAGAAGCTTAAACTGTATGCAGTACCTGATCGGAAGCCAGTGAAGTGACTTGAGGAGAGGGGTGATACGAGTGTACCGGTTCTGGCGGAAGATAAGATGTGCAGCAGAGTTTTGAACGGACTGAAGGGGGGATAGATGGCAAAGTGGGAGGCCAGTGAGGAGTAGGTTGCAGTAGTCAAGGCGAGAGGTAATGAGAGAATGGATGAGAGTTCTGGTGGTGTGCTCAGATAAGAAGGGGTGAATTTTGCTGATGTTGTAGAGGAAGAAGCGACAGGTCTTGGCTATCTGCTGGATATGTTCCTCCACTCCTACCTTTCCGAGTGAGACTGTCACTGGAATGCTTTTAGGTTTCACTTATATTTTCTGATTATTTGTCATCATTTGCTCATTTGTGATCTGAAGGAGAAGGTATTGCCTTTAGGGTTACCATATGCTCCAGAAAAAGGAGGACAGATTGAACCAGTCTGGGTTTTACTTCCATTGCTTTCAATGGAAGCAAAACCCAGACTGGATCAATGTGTCCTCCCTTTTCTGGAGCCATACGGTAACCCTAACTTTGAAAGCTAAACAAAAAATATATCAATGCAACTCTGGTCTCGCTCAGTCCAGGCACCAGCTAGCTCATTACGGGTCAGCACCCGAGACCAGGACCACAAAGAAAATACACACTTTACGAAGTTCTCAGTTCTTCAGATTCACTGAGCTGGGTGCAGACCAGGACTGGACAAAAATCTAGAAGGCCATAGATTTGAGCTGAGGCTTTATTTCTCTTTACTCTCTGATCTCCTTTCTTTAACAGTCTGGGAGTAAAAGAATTTCACTCTCACTCAAAGAAAAGACTCCAGTCCACAGAGTTATGGAAAAAAAAAAAACTTTACTGAAAATTCTGCAACAGGCAGTTCAGCTCCTTCTTGAAACAAACAATCAGTTTATAATCCAACTTGATATCAGATGCAAGCTATAATCCAGAGCAATTTGGGGATATGGTGTATCTTCTCCAAAGCAATTTATAATCATAGAAACATAGTAAATGATGGCAGATAAAGACAAGTACGGTCCATCCAGTCTGCCCAACAAGATAAACTCATTTTACATAGTATGTGATACTTTATACCCGAGTTTGATTTGTCCTTGCCTTTCCCAGGGCACAGACCGTAGAAGTCTGCCCAGTACTGTTCTTGTACTAAGTTCTGAAGCTAACGTCGAAGCCCTTTAAAATTTACACTCCAGCCCATCCCTATCTATTCAGTCACGATCAGGGGGTAGACCATAGAAGTCTGCCCAGCTCCCATTTTGTTTCCCAATTACCGGTGTCGCCACCCAATCTCCACTAAGATTCCATGGAACCAGGATAAACAGGATTCCTTTGTGTTTATCCCACCCATGTTTGAGTTCCATTACCGTTTTCATCTCCACCACCTCCCATGGGAGGGCATTCCATGTATCCACCACCCTCTCTGTGAAAAAATACTTCCTGACATTAGTCCTGAGTCTGCCCCCCTTCAACCTCAATTCATGTCCTCTAGTTCTACCGCCTTCTCGTCTCCGGAAAAGGTTCACTTGCAGATTAATATCTTTCAAATATTTGAATGTCTGTATCATGTCACCCCTGTTTCTCCTTTCCTCCAAGGTATACGTGTTCAGGTCGACAAGTCTCTCCTCGTACGGTTTGCAACGCAAATCCCCTACCATTTTTGTAGCTTTTCTTTGCACCGCTTCCAGTCTTTTTACATCTTTAGCAAGATACAGCCTCCAAAACTGAACACAGTACTCCAAGTGGGGCCTCACCAACGACCTGTAGATTGGCATCAACACCTCCTTTCTTCTGCTGGTTACGCCCCTCTCTATGCAGCCTAGCATCCTTCTGGCCCCGGCCATTGCCTTGTCACATTGTTTCTTCATCTTCAGATCCTCAGACACCAACACCCCAAAGTCTATCTTCTGAGTCGAGCTTACTAATTTCTTCCCTCCTATCCGGTATCTCTCTTTCGGGTTTCTGCACCCCAAGTGAATATGTTCAATCCTACACTATGTACATATTTACTGCTCCTCCTGTCTATACTGATCCGTTCTGGGTGAAACAATCTAAGGCTGTGCCCTGCAGCACTTGTTCAACAAGCAGATCTTCCCGTAGATCAGACCTCCCTGTCTGTCCACTCCTCTTCTCCAAAGGAGTCCCTCTACAGGCTACTGACGCGTTCCCGAGGACCTTGGCATACTGTCAGGCTTCTTCCCCGGGAGCACTGGGTTCGTGAGTCCTTGGGCCACTACCGTGGAGCAGCAGTGGCAGGCAAGATCACCTTCAAGGTAGAAACGAGACAAGACTGGACCGGAATCCCGGACTGGAGTTCTACACAGGAATACACGGGACTGGAACGCGCCGGACGGGTGCGCACTGGAGTGGAGCCCGCTGGACTGGAACACACTGGAGTGGATCCACCAGACTGGAACATACAGGAGTGAAGCCCGCTGGACTGGAACACACTGGAGCGGAACCCACCGAACTGGAACCCACGGGACCGGGACCCGCTGGACAGGAACACACTGGACCAAGGCTTCACCTACGCTTAGCCACCTTTCCCCGAGGGTTGAGCCCTCAGGTTCGGGCAGCCGGCAGGGCTTACAGAAAAAACCGGAACTTGCAAGCAGGAACAGCAGGAATCAGGATACAGAAGTGCCCCCAGGCACCTAGGTGAAAGCAAGGCAGACAGGCAGGGAATGTCCGGGTTCCGGCAGTAGGCAGGTTCAAAGCAAACACAGGAGATCTAGTAAAGCTGTACACAGGCTAACAAGCAAAGCTGTGCCCAAGCTAACTAGTCAAACACTAGGAACTCACACTGAGCTGGACAATGTAGCAGTGCACAGAGCACTCTACATACCAGGGCCCTTAGACGATGCAAAGGCCAGGGCTGCAGTCTCCAAGTGATTAATAAAGCCCTCCAACACCAGAGGCACAGCTGCAGCAATCTCCTTGCCTCCAAACAGAGGCTTGACACACAGAGAAGTCAGCCCACAGCAGGAAGGAATAGCGGGAGCCATCTTGGATACTGGCATAGAGGAATCGGCAGCCATCTTGGAAGAGGCATAGCCCACACAGGTGAGGTCCAGTAAGGCAATCAGCACACAGAGCCAGAGAGCAACTAAGACAGAGACAGACACAGAGACAAGCAGAAGCCAGCACAGCCACTGACTCCCAGAAACAGGGTAAGAATGAGGGTGGTCACGGCCACAGATGTGACAGCTACCACCTTTGGCTCCAAACAGCTCTTCAGTGTTCCTGCTCCCAGGCTGGGATCCCCTATTTCCCCACCTGGAGCACTCCTCCTTCTTCTCACGGTCACGGTTAATGCTGGAATTAGCAGAAACCTCCTCTTTGGTCAGCCTTTGTTTATTCAACCCATCCAGGACTCCCCCTCTCCTCCAAGGGTCCCGGCGGGGGGCACAGGCAACCAAAGACCATCAACATTATTTATTAACTTGTAACTCCTGCCCTACTGTCATTCAACAACCAGAAATATTTCCCTCTGCAATTTACCCTGGAACCCACCTCCATGGGCTGGATCCTTTACCACTCACAACTCCAGAACCCTCCCCTCAGAAACACTGGAGAGTTCTACATTCTGACACTTAGCAAACCCCATTATAATGGGGGATTACATTAAGTTAGTCCAATAAAACAAGGTATCATCTTATTTTCTCTTTTTGTTCTTTTTTTCCCTTTCTTTCTATTTATTTATTAACCAATAATCAGATATTCTAAGGATATGATGTTTAAAATCATGTTTTCACCCATATACCGCCCTGCAATGGCAGCAGGAAGTAAATCCACTTATGCTGACAAGTAAGTTAAGTGCCTATTGGTAATTTAGCCCAGTAGGGACAGAGAAAGTACCTGCATATAATAAATATAGCTACTACTACTTATCATTTCTAAAGCGCTACTAGACGTACGCAGCGCTGTACACTTGAACATGAAGAGACAGAGCTTACAATCTAATTAGGACAGACAAACAGGACAAACAAGAGATAAGGGAATATTAAAGTGAGGATGATCAAATAAGGGTTCTGAACAAAGTGAATAAGGGTTAGGAGTTAAAAGCAGCATCAAAAAGGTGGGCTTTTAGCTTACATTTGAAGACGGCCAGAGACTTTGATTGTACCACAGAAAGGAGGTATATCAAATCCCATCATAACGTATATTGGGCTTCTGCATATCCCCTTCAGGAGCCCCAATATTTCAGAGGCAAAAGACAGTAAATACATTGCAGAAATTCCAAGCAAAGTATGTTTTTTTTCCCCCTCATTTCCCCACAAATCAGCCAGAACATTAGATTCTTGATATACCACCTTTCTTTGGTGCAACCAAAGCAGTTTACATGTTACATACAGTCACGTTTGGCCTGATATTCGGACCGCAGAGTTAGCCCAGCAAGCTCCCGTGGTCAGCGCCAAGGCCGGATATTCAATGCTGGGCCATTCCCGGTGACCGGAAATTCAATATGCAGTTTAATTTGGCCAGTTCAAACTTAAACCAGCCAAAACGATATTCAGTGCCGGCCAGTTAGTTGTGAACCAGCCAAAGATAGGCCTGGTATTCACATGGCCAAATATGGCCATCAAACTTGCGCTGAAAATTGACGGATAGCCGGTTATTTTTTATTTATTGTACATTTATAACCCACGTTTTTCCCACAGTTGTGCAGGCTCAAAGTGGCTTACAATGCAATTAAGTTAAATTCAAATACAATAAAATTAGTTAGACTAGAAGGAACGGGGAAGAAGAAAATAGGGAAGGAGAGGAAAGACTAAAATGGTCCGTAGGTGTTGATCCTGGCTGGTTAAATGCTTTTGAATATTGGGGGGGTTTGTCTGTATTGGGCTCACAATCTAAGGGGCCCTTTTACTACGGCGCGTTGGCGCCTATGTGCGTACAACACATGTCAAATTAGAAGTACTACCCGGCTACTGCATGCTCCGGGTGGTAATTCTAATTTTGTCGTGCAAAATAATTTCTGTTTTCTACCGTGTGGCGCTAACTGGGCATTAATTGGCAGTGTACGTGCGCTGACGGTTACCGCCCGATTAACGCATGAGACCTTACCGCTAAGTCAATGGGTGGTGGTAAGCTCTCAGGCCCAACATAGAGGAATGCCTTTTTTGCTGTCGTGCTGAAAAATGGACCTGCGCAGGTCCAATACACGCGCCTACACCAGTGCAGGCCATTTTCGGCGTGCCTTAGTAAAAGGGCCCCTAAGATTTTTTTCACCTGGGGCAATAGAAGGTTAAGGGGCCCTTTTAGTAAGCTGTAGAAAGCACTAATCTATGCTTACTGTGGAGCACGCTGAGGCATCTCCTGGTAATTAATGGATGCATGTGTGCTATTCATTGTGCTAAAAAATAAAAAATTTATTTTCTAGCATTAGGGCAGGTCTGGGGGTGGAGAGTGTGCGTGTTCTGTGCTAATCGATTAGCGTAGCTTCTTTGCCACGCCCTAACCGATTAGCATGTACTTAATGTGGAGTGGAGGAGTGGCCTAGTGGTTAGAGCACCAGTCTTGCAATCCAGAGATGGCCGGTTCAAATCCCACTGCTGTTCCTTGTGATCTTGGGCAAGTTACTTAACCCTCCATTGCCTCAGGTACAAAATTAGATTGTGAGCCCTCCTGGGACAGAGAAATATCCAGAGTACCTGAATGTAACTCACCTTGAGCTACTACTGATAAAGGTGTGAGCAAAATCTAAATAAATAAAGAAGATTCTGGAATCTTAAAGAGTGACAAGATTCCATGCAGAATCTCAAAGAGTAGCGACATTCCATGTAGAACCCCAAAGAATAGCAAGATTCTGGAGTGGAGGAGTGGCCTAGTGGTTAGAGCACCAGTCTTGCAATCCAGAGGTGGTCAGTTCAAATCCCACTGCTGGTCCTTGTGATCTTGGGCAAGTCACTTAGCCCTCCATTGCCTCAGGTACAAACTTAGATTGTGAGCCCTCCTGGGACAGAGAAATATCCAGAGTACCTGAATATAACTCACCTTGAGCTACTACTGAAAAGGTGTGAGCAAAATCTAAATAAATGTAATAATAATAAATAAATAATGTGTGAGGCCTTACCGCCTACATAATGGGTGGCAGTAGGGGCTCATGCACCAATGGGAAAATTAGGAGCCCCTTTACTGAGGTGACAAAAAATGGCCTGCACTAGTGTAGGCATGTGTATTGAAGCTCACAGGTCCATTTTTCAGCACGCCCGCAAAAAAAGGCCTTTCTTGGCCAAAAATGGACATGCGGCAAAATTAAAATTGGTGCACATCCATTTTGGGCCTGAGACCTTACTGCCACCCATTGACTTAGTGGTAAGGTCTCACGCCTTAACCGGGCGGTAATTGTCAGCGAGCGTACACTGCCCTATTAGCGCCACGTGATAGAAAATAAAAGTATATTTTCTGCCACGCATATCGGACAAGCGTAAAAAAAATTAGAATTACCACCTGGGGCATGCGGTAGCTGGGTGGTAATTCTGATTTGACATGCATTCTATACGCATGAGCACCTACACGCCTTAGTAAAAGGGCCCCTTAGCGCGTGGCCATTAATGGGAAAAATTAGCGCGTGGCCATCTCTCTCCTCTTCAATCAATCCAAAACTCTGCTGCACGACTCATTTTCCGCCAAAGTCGCTATGCCTACATTAGCCCTCTCCTTAAGTCACTTCACTGGCTCCCTATCTGTTTCCGTATCCTATTCAAACTTCTCCTATTGACGTATAAGTGCATTCACTCTGCTGCTCCCCAGTACCTCTCCACTCTTGTCTCCCCCTACGTTCCCCCTCGAGTGCTCTGTTCTGTTGATAAATCTCTCTTGTCCGTCCCTTTCGCCTCTACTGCGAATTCAAGACTCTGTTCCTTTTATCTCGCTGCACCTTACGCCTAGAATGGACTTCCCGAGCCTGTACGTCTAGCCCCGTCTTTAGCCGTTTTCAAGTCCAAACTCAAAACCCACCTCTTTACCACTGCTTTTGACTCCTAACTCATTTGCCCTGTCCCTTATCCTCACCTCTTTATTCCCTTACCCTTAATTGTTCTGTTTACCTGTCTTATCTAGATTGTACACTCTTTGAGCAGGGACTGTCTTCAGTGTATGGTGTACAGCGCTGCGTATGCCTTGAAGCGCTATAGAAATGATACGTAGATAGATTAATAGAGAAAATAGAAACATTGTCAATTTTATCCCAGTGGTAAAAATGGCCTTAGCGCATGAGAATGACCCACATAAAGATGCGCAAAGGTCACTTTTCACCGCAGTTTGGTAAAAGGCCCTTACATGACTTGCCCAGGGTCACAGGGAGCCTTGGTGGGAACTGGATCAGGTTCCCCTGGTTCTCAGCTCACTGCACTAAGCATTAGGCTATTCCCTTCCTTACATCCTGCTGCCACTGCAGGGCAGTTCATAGGGAAAGTGAGTTGCTGGGACCTAAATCTATACACAGTGTTGCTTGTACCTGCACTACTGACAAACTTATGAACGGCAGCATTTTAAAAGGGAAAGGTGGTGCCCATTCAGCACATTTCACAGGACACCACAGCAACCCACATGGGAAAGGCAATGATTGTAAAGGAGTCACATGATCCAATGCAAACTATATGAAGAGGAAATAAGCCAAAATTTAAGACCAAGAATAAACCTTTATGGACACAAGGAGGTAAGTAGTGAAACCGTGCAGATGAATGTTTTCATTGATGTTTTGGAACTTTACTATTGCAAACCACTTCAACCGTATTGATTTACGTATTGCATTTGTATCCCACATTTTCCCACCTCTTTGCAGGCTCAATGTGGCTTACATTGTGCCATAACGGCAAGCGCCATTGCCGTAAGGAGAGATACAGAATATTATTGCATTTAAAGTAGAGAAATATAAAATAAATTAGAAATAAAAAGATATATATAAATCATTTCAGGTGTAAGAGAACTAGGGTAATATGTAACATTCAATAAAGACATTTTGATTATAGTAAACAAACATCAAGGTGAATATAGTAACCAAATCGTAAGAGATCATAGATAACTTGTTCAGGTAAAAGTTTTGCTGACAATTCAATTATGAAGGACCTTTGGGATAAGTCTCATTAAACAGGTTGGTCTTTAGTAATTCAATAAGGCCTACAAAGAGAACCCATAGCTTAACTACACCACCTCAACAATCCACTAGAATCCGTAAATCATCTTTCTATACCTACTTTCTTAATACTTCTTTCCATCCTTAATCTCTTTGCATCAACAATTGTATCTGACATCCTGGAATGGCAATGCCATAACAGACCTCTGTAAGCCACATTGAGCCTGCAAATAGGTGAAAAAATGTGGGATACAAATGCAATAAATAAATAAATAATTACCAAATCTTGCATTGTTTTTATTTATTTATTTATGTGTAGCATTTGTATCCCACATTTTCCCACCAATTTGCAGGCTTAATGTGGCTTACATTTGCCATAATGGCGGTTGCCATTTCCGGGTAACAGAATTACAAATGGTGTTGCATTAAGGTGTGTACATACATAGATTATGGCACTTGGTAATGCATTCCATGCTTGTGTGTAGGTGTAGGAGAAGCTAGATGCATATATCGATTTATATTTGAGTCCTTTGCAATTGGGGTAGTGGAGGTACAAAAAAGTACGTGATGATCTTTTTGTGTTCCTTGCTTACTCTGACCCCAATGTTATACTCAATCCCTCATCTTCTTCCCTCCATCCTTTACCATTTCCCTCCCATTCTTCTTCCCTTTCACCTATCATATCCTTGTCTACCTTCCCTATTCTAGTTCATTGCGTTCTTTTCACGTCCTTTGTAATGCCTTTCATAATGTAAGTAGTTATGATCATCACAATGTATAATACTGTTCCTACATTTCCTTGTTTTTACTGTATTCTTTACCATGTAGGATGCTTTCTTTTACTATGTAAGCCGCACTGGACCTGCTGTATGTGGGAAAGAGTGGGGTACAAATGTAATAAATAAATAAATACAAAAATAAATAAGTCTATGAAGTCAAACATATATGTCGGGGCCTCGCCATGAATAATTTTATGAACCAGGGTACAGGTTTTGAACGTAATTCGGTCTTTTAGTGGGACCCAATGTAATTTTTCGCTGAGGGGCTTGACGCTTTCGTATTTAATTTTTCCAAATATTAGTCTGGCTGCAGTATTCTGGGCCGTCTGGAGTTTCTTAATGATTTGTGCTTTGCAGTTGGCGTAGATGGAATTACAATAGTCCAAATGACTTAACACCATTGACTGCACCAGATTGCGGAATACCTCTCTTGAGAAGAACAGTTTTATTCTTTTGAGTTTCCACATTGCGTGGAACATTTTCTTTAATAGTACCATTTATTTATAGTACTACTAGATGTACGTAGCACTGCACAGTGATAAGTATTTAGGTACAAGATGTTCCTTCCCCAGGAGCTTACAATTTAATGGTCCAATGCTCAAAATGTAACGCTGGCGCTAGAGTCAATTAGCACCAGACTAGGGCCGGTGTTAGTGAACGCAGAATGCTCAGAGGGCACTAGTACAGGAGACAACGTACGCGCCAAAGATTAGCGCAAATAGCATGCGAATGTAGTCAAATGGATGTTAATGAGGTAATTTCCTATTCCCTCCCAATGTTCAGGGAACAGCTCACAAATCAGTGGCTTCTCACCGCTGAAAACCTAATGCCAGCAGAGCAGCTCAGGGTATGTGAAGAAAGGATTTCTCATGATTCTTTATTTAAAATGTGTTGTGTTTTTAAAATTTAATTTGGAAGCAGAAAGAAGCCTGAACAAGCCCCTAAGCGCTGGTAGTGAGAGACGAATGTGTGCGAGTCAGAACAAACCCAAAAGTGAAAGCATACTTGGCGCCTGTTTCCTGCGCTTAAATATAAGCCTTCCAAGTAAAGAAAATTTGAAGAGCTTATACTTAAAAGGCGCAGAAAACATGAGCTAATGTGAGCTTCACTTTCGGGTTTGCCTGACACGTGCACACAAGAGCTGAGTTTACCATGAAACTCTTCTGCGCATGCGCCAAGCACGTTCCCCCTTGCTTTCGCTTTTACAGTGCGCACATAATTTGAATACCAGTTCCTTTGAGCATTGACGAGCTAGTTTTTTGCACCTTTGGGTATTGCGCTGTTGGCTTTACCGTAGGAGTTCTGAGCATTGGCTCATAAGTGGGTACATTAGGAAGATAAAAAAGGCAATTCTATAAATGGGCAGTGACAATGTGACCCTCCTCTGCTCATGGCTATCCAAACTTGGGGATCTTCTCTTCCCCCCCCCCCCCCCCCCCCCCCACCACCTCTTTTTCTTGAGATCTACTGTCTGATCTTGCTTATGGGCACCAAAATCCTAAAGTTGCCCCTGCAAACAGGCATTATTACAGTGTTTTTACATAGTAGTTTTGCCTGAAGCACTACGCAGATTTTGTGTTAAATACAAGCAATAGACAAAGGGGCAGATGTGAAATTTCCTTTGGATTAGAACTAAGCAATTACTTCCTCTGCAAACCAGAGTTAAGTCAGTGGCAAAGGGGATTTGCCAGCTCCACCACTGTGTTTTTGGACTATAGGTACCAATGACTGATCCTGGCATGTCCTGGATTGAAAGATGCAAACTGGAAGCAACTGAAGCCTTGTGCCTGAGCTCATTTAATCTGTAGCAAATATTAAGTCATGTTGGTCCTACATGTCTTCCACAATATACACCAGTAAAATAATCATTTTGTCTTTTTGTTTGCTGGTCTTAGCTCTAAACTTGTCATAACCGGGTTTTTTTTTTGTTTTTTAATGCCTGCCACCAGATTTCAATGGACTTCAAAAACACAGGTAGTAATTAGACAGGTAAAAATGAGAACAGTGTGATGTGAGCCTGAACTACTGCTGTCAGCACCTCCTCCACTGTACACTGTGACTTAAAATATCTCTCATCAGCCTGCTCTGTCTGTTAAACAGCCCCAAAAGAAAAACTGGCAAGTCTTGACGAATTTTGCCTCCGTCTCTGCTACAGTTGCTAATTGCAATCCTGAGCTGCAAAGCAGGCTGTGCGAGTTCATTCACACCATCTGAAGATGGATTTTATTTCCAGAGCTGCATTCTGTTCCATGTGATTTACTGGCTAGCATTTACCGTCCTCTTAGATCTCGTGGTGTATACTGGTCCAGATCAACTCGTCACTTCATACCGTGACCCCTTCATTGCACAATTCAGAATAAAATTCTTAAGAGGACCACATACTGCCTGCTTCTCTCTACATAGGACATAATAGAAATGTAAAGCAACAATTAAGATATATACCATTACCACAGTAATAGAACCAAGGTGTTAGAAGACATGGGCCCACCCATTCTTCCTTGTTACCCTCACTCACACTACTGTAGCTAAGGATCTCTCCTAGCCATCAGCTAAAGCTTTACTATGTTGCAAAGGAACGTGTTTAAATGTCTGCGCCTGCGAAGTAGACGCATGTAAAGCGGCTTTTGCTAGTATTCTATAATGAAAAAGGAGGTGCCTATTTTTCTTTATAGAATAGGCTTCCAATAGGTGCTTTCCTAGGGGCACTTTTACCGAGCTGCGTAAGTGTCTATGCGTGCCCAATGCGCGCCAAAAATTGAGTTACTGCACAGCTACCGCATGGTTCTTGTGGTAATTTCATTTCTGGCATGCGTCTGATACATGCGTCTGCAAAATAACTTTCAGCTGTGCGTATTGGACACGCGCCAAGTGACATTTGGCACGCGTAGGTCATTACTGTCCGGTTACTGGGCGAGGCTTTACCGCCAGGTCAATGGCTGGCAGTAAGGTCTCAGACCCAAAATGGACATGTGGAAATGTTGATTTTGCCGCACGTCCATTTTCGGCAAAAATTTAGAAAAGGCATTTTTTTTACAGGTGCGCTGAAAAAGGATTCTGCGCCCCCCCCCCCAAAACACGCACCTAAACTACCGAAGGCCATTTTTCAGCACACCTTAGTAAAGGGACCCCCTAGTACCTAAATCTGGGAGCCCCCTTATAACCTCCACATGTCTGAATTTAGCCAGAAAAAAAATACCTGCAAAAAAAAAAAATGATGCAAATGTCTGTGGGCACATTTTCCATGGACAATTTTCAAAGGGAAATATACACATACTCATGGACTTTGTACCTGTCTGCGTAACTTTGAAAATTGTCCTGTGATGACTTAATTTAGTCCTGATGCTGACTGACTCGTTTTTGCCATTTCATGCAATGTTTCCAGTCTTCAAAATGGGGCCGAGCGTCTCCAGAACCTTCCTAAACTGTATCTTTGGCATCATGTTCTCAAGGAAAAGCTATTTCAGGTTATGTCTGAATGGGCAGGAATAGCAGCTGGTGAGGAAACGGAAAAGAAATGGAATTTGTACGACTGCAGTGTGGTGATAACTCTCAGGCAAGGGTTGCACTGAAAGAGAAGTGGAGGGCGGCAAAGTAGGGGAAGGAGTTTTTAATCAGCAACCACCAAAAACCACTCAAAGATCACCACTGCTGGCCACCCACCTCTGATCCTTGGCTGAAACAGCCTTTCCGCAGTTTCTGCTTCCTCTGTTGTTTTTAACCCTTTGGAGTGAGAAAGTTCTCCTGTTCCTAGTTATAATGCTTATTTTCACTATAACATATTCAAAATCATATACCTAGGGAACTGTAAACTAAGCAATTTTTTCCTATAGATACACAATGGAAGAAAACCTTACCACATAGACTCCTTAATTTAATTTCCATTTAAATTTGAATCACTGCCACATAAAACCTGCCAGTAGTTAGGTAAGGGGAAAATAAATTTCTCTTACTAAAAGTGGCTTCAGAGGCTTAACAGGCTCTGCTAGCACAAAGCGACGGTTGGAAGAGGATATTCTGAGAACATTGGCCAAAGGAGGAGATATCTAAGAGTATGTAGAAAACTCCCAGTTGGGAGGAATCTTGGTCCATTCAATCATCCTTCTTTGGGAGTGACAGGGCTCAAGGAGAGTGCTTGGGCTTTACAGACTGTTTTGAGGACCAGGGAGACCTAGGGCTAGGGAAAGGGGATAAACTGGTTTGTTGGTGTGGAATAAAGTGATGTTTTATTTCCACAGATCTCTTTGGCCAAGAAACGAAGAGTTCCACTTAGAAGGAAGACTACTGAGAGATCTCAGGAAAAAACTTGAAAAGATTTTGTGTTTTATTCTACTTTGGAATCTTGTCCTCTTGAACCTGTGCTCTCTGGAATAAATTCATCACTACTTATCCAGTAAAGTCTTTTCAATTTTGAACAGTAAAACCGGTTTGGGCAATCACACTATTAAGGATTACTGTGTTGCTCAGGAAGAGAGCTTGTGTAACCTACCTCCAGTCGGAAATACTAGAATCAGAATATAAATGCCATCTGAAATTAAATTAAACTAACTCTACAGAAGAGCCTTGAAAATGTCTTTCCACCTACTTAACATTGCCCCAGAGGTGTGGAGTGCCAGCCTCTACCTGGTGACCTATCTTCCGCTCAAGGTACCCCATTATGCATGTACAGTTGGCTTTACCTTCCAGGGGCCTTTAAAGGTTTTAAGGGAGAATCAGTTCTGCTTTTGCCCTGCAGCATCCCTGAATACATAAATATGTTGGGCAGCTTTCCTTAGAAAAACTGGAACTATCCATAAGTAGGCAGGAGATGCTCCTGCACACTTAAAATTGCTTGGAGTTGCCCAGCCTGCAATATTCAGCAGCATTGAACTGGGCAGTGCTGCTTAATAAAGCCCAGTGACTATTCCATACCACTAATTATCTTGCCAACCACCGTAAAACACAGCATCATACAACCTTGTAAATGTAATTGAATCAATGTAATCTCTAACAACTGTTAAATGTAGGCTACATCGAACCAAAACTTGTTTTTGGATAATTGTGGGATACAAGTATGAATAAATAAAATAAATGTAGAAAATGCAGGTCAGGGCGGAACAGGGTACTGGGGAGCAGCCAGCAGCTATGCGGGGGCTGGCAATATTCAGGAACAGGACCCGAATAGCTAACCTAAGTTAGGACAGCTCAAAAGCTGTCCTACATAGGCCGGTTAGCTATGTGGCTAGCAGTGGCATAGCTACGGGTGGGCCTGAGTGGGCACAGGCCCACCCATTCATGGCTCAGGCCCACCCAGCGGCAGCACCACACTGATCTTTCCCCTCTTTCCTCTGCAGCATCCCGGTATCTGTGCTTCTGTCTGTGAACCCCATCCTTCCCCAGTGTACCATACAGGCATCTTCGGCACCTGAAGCAATTCATTCTTGCTACTTGTGCCAGCCCTGCAGGCTTCCATCTGCCACGTCCCATCAGACAGGAAACAGGCAATGGTGTCAGTGAGGGCGGAACACGGGCACACGGCAGATGGAAGCCTGCAGGGCCAGTGCAAGCAGTGAGAATGAATCACTGCAGGTGCTGAGGATGCCTATATGGTACACCAGGGAAGGACGGGGTTCAGAGACAGAAACACAGATGCCGGGATGCCGTGGAGAAGAGGAAGGGAGAATAAGGGGTAGGTGAAAAAAAATCAGTATTATAAAAAATATCTCCAGGAAGGTATTTGGGGAGGGGTGGAAGGTCCCATCCAAGTTACCTCTGGGCCCATCCAAAATACTGAGTATGGCTACGCCACTGTTTGGTAGGACCCACATAACTTCCAAATTCCTTGTCTTACCCTTCCAAGCTCCCTCCTGCCCCCTGAAACAGCTCCTCTTCTCCACCCTCCCCAGCCCACAAAATTAAAACCCCTCTCTCTCCCAGAGTGTTCCCCCAACCCTCCCCCAACATTTGTCTAATCCCTGATTGCTGTGATCTCTTGTGTAGTTCTGCAAGGGGCAGGAGCGAGTGGGCTTTGATACTGCCCCAACTGGATCACCAGCGATTGGAGGTAGGCCCGGGGGGGGGGGGGCTATGAAGACTGGGGTGGTAGGGGGACATTCTGGGGATGAGTGTGGTCTTAATGTTGCAGGCTGGGGAGAGGGTGAATGGGACGAGGAGGTGAGAAGGGCTCGGAGGGGTAAAACAAGGATTTTGAAAGGTTATTAGTGTCGTGGCTGATATTGAGTCCTGGGACCCACATAGCTAAGCAGCCTATTTAGGACAGATTAGCTAGGCAGGTCCCGGCACTGAATACTGCCGAGACCCACATAACTGCCAGCTCCTCCAGAATACTACTCCCTGTACCACCCTTGACCTGCCCACTTTCTACGTGGGTGATCATTGATGATATTCAGCTGTACAGCCTGGTTTTGTGCTGCTGAATATCAGAGGCTGGGTGGCTCCAAGCGATTTAAACAGGCAGGAGCCTCTCCTGTCTGCTTAAATCACTTTGAATAATTGAGCGGTATTGTTACTAGTTAGTTTATGCCTGTTAAAACATAAAATTAACAGCTTACTAAAGCTCAGAAATATGTTTACTATGTTAAACTCTGCTGTTATAATTCAGAGCTATCAAATATCACAGTAAGAGGCAAAACATCTTTCAAGAATGAAACAGGTCATGTATTATAGTATAGAAGTCAGTGGTTTTGGACTGTTCTTAATGCAGCCAAGATCCAAGTGGAGTCCTGGCTTGAATTCACTAAGGTCAAAGGGCAACCGGAATAGGGTTACCATATGGCTCCAGAAAAGGAGGACACATTGATCCAGAAAGCCAAAAATAACACAAAAAATAAAATAAGATAAAAGAACCTAGCTCTTGTTTAGGATGTAAGTTTCATAGGACTTGTCGTTTTATTTATATGACCTTTTTGGCCTAAGGGTTTTAGAGCCTTGAGCGAATGAGAGGGTGTAAGTTGGTGAGCTTTTAAGAAAGTTGGGCCTGTAACATTTTGATGAGAGGTTTCCAGGGCTCACAGGTTATGTAGGAAGGGGATTAGGGGCAACTCAATAGCGGGGCACGCTCCTCTCTGAATCAGTAGTAAAAATGTCTGAGCATAACACTGAAATGGGAGCACTGCCTTTCTGAGTGTAATATCTTCCTTCAGATCAGACCAAGGCCCTACTGGTTCTATGAATACTACAGATCCTCTGGCACTTTCCACAAGAGCAATATTGCTAATGAGTCTTCTAAATACCAGCTTCATGCTTTCTTTTTTCCTTTTTACCTGCATTTATAAATTGCTTTCCTCAGAAAGACATATCTAGATGGTTTTGGTGAGCTCTCATCAATCCAAGGTGCACTCATGATGCCACCCTTTGGCTGTAAGCAGTTCCCACAATATCCCTGGATCTGACTACATCACCTGTATATTATGCCTACCCAAGCAAACTGGGAATCCAATTTCACATTCCCTGAAACCTCCAGTCTGCTCCTTTTCTTGGTTTTGTTCCTAGGTCTTCAACTGATGTATTTTGATGTTTGCAGTCTTGTTGAATAGAAGTTGTATAATTTTTTTTTTAATTTATAAAAGGTCTTTTTATTGAAAAGCATCACAAACATATTACACTGCAAAATTACCTAACAAGGCCAGCAGCATATGACAAGAAAATTAATAAAAACTGAACAGTGTATGCTAATGAATACATTATGCTCAGATGAAAACTAGCCAACAACCTTTGTTTTAACATTGTTCTTATGTTTAGGTATAAAACAAGCCTTTGAGAGCCATGGGACAGCTAACCAATCAACCCCCCCCCCCCTCCCAAGAGAAGTTGTATACGTTTTATAACTGCATGTGATAAGGTGTGCAAGGTTTGAGTGTGAGTCTTCAGAATTACAGCCAGACAAAGGTTAAAAAGAAAACCACAAATTTTTTATCGACACAAATTCTGAAACCTGTTCCTTCACAGGCAGAATAAATGAGGAATGAAGTCCCTGGAAACACAGATGCAATCTTTATATGGGTCTGTTGCTGACAGGATCTAAGTCGTGCAGCCTTACTGCAGAGTTGCACACCTGATGGTCTGAATCAAATTAGGCCTAGAGGACTTTTTCCTTACAATACACAAGTTAAAGGTTCTGGTAACTTACATAAGATGTGAAGGCATCTGCTTCAGGGCGGGACCTCTCTGCCTGGTCTGAGCTATGGGTTTTCATTTGTGCTTCCCCACACCCTCTCTGCTCTGTACCTGCTGAGCTACCACTTCCCTGTTCTAGGCTCTGTCTTTTAAGGTGCCTCATTAACTGTGAGGGTGTGCCATTAAGGGGGAGCGGTAGTTTCCCGTGGACTCCCTCACACTGCCTCAGTGGCGTAGCCACAGGTGGGCCTGGGTTAGGGTTACCATATGGCTCCAGAAAAAGGAGGGCGGATTGAGCCAGCCGGGTTTTACTTCCATTGCTTTCCATTGAAAGCAATAGAAGTAAAACCCGGCTGGCTCAATTACTTCCATTGAAAGCAATGGAAGTAAAACCCGGCTGGCTCAATCCGGCCTCCTTTTTCTGGAGCCATATGGTAACCCTAGCCTGGGTGGGCCGGGGCCCATCCACTTAGGTCTCAGGCCCATCCAACAGCAGCACATATTTAGTGCTAGCTAGTAGGGATCCCAAGCTTCACCAGCTGAAGACCTCCCCCTGATGGTGCTGAAAACACTGCTCTCCACTTCAGCAGTCCTAAGCTGCTGATTCTGGCCTCATCACATTGGGGGGGGGGGGGGGGGAGAACACTTGGTGCCCACCCACTTCTTGACTAGGCCCACCCAAAATCTGCTGTCTGGCTACGCCCCTGCACTGCATTTCTATTTTTAAAAAGCCTTCTAGTATATTCTTTGTTTATGCAATATTCATAACTTTTTGTGTCTGTGTGATGTCTGCCTGAGGTTCTAATGAGGACCAGCGCACTATTGCCCTGATATTCATAGATTACAGGATCCAGGACACAATGGTTTTTGCCAAAGGATAATCCTTTCAATCAAACCTCATCAAGTGTTCGGTAGCTGTAATGACTCCTCAGTGGTTTCTTTCATGGGGCAGTAAAAGGACAGATTCACCCTTGAGAGTAGGGTTAAACAGTCAGTATTCTCAATGGAGAAAGTAGATACCCATCTACTTAGCATTATCCCTCCTACTGTCATCCCTTCTATCTGTCAAATTCTCAATCTTTCACTTTCCACTGCAACTGTTCCTGATGCCTTCAAACATGCCGTAGTCACACCACTCCTTAAAAAAAAACCTTGATTGGACCCAACCTGTCCTTCTAACTATCACCCCATCTCCCTCCTCCCTTTCCTATCCAAGATACCGGAACATGCTGTTCACTGCCGTTGTGTTGACTTTCTTTTATCTCAAGATATTCTTGATCCACTCCAATCTGGCTTTCGCCCTCTTCACTCAACTGAAACAGCCCTAGCTAAAGTCTCCAATGACCTCTTCTTGGCCAGATCCAAAAGTCTCTATTCTATCCTCATCCTTCTTGATCTATCTGCTGCTTTTGACACTGTTGATCACTGCCTGATCCTTGATACACTGTCCTCACTTGGATTTCAGGGCTCTCTTCTTTCCTGGTTTTCTTCTTATCTCTCCCATTGCTCTTTTAGTGTATACTCTGGCAGATTCTGCTCCACTTCTATCCCACTATCAGTTGGTGTACCACAGAGCTCTGTCTTGGGACCTCTTCTTTTTTCCATCTAAACTTCTTCCCTTGATGCTCTGATCTCATCCCATAGTTTTCAGTATCACCTTTATGCTAATGTCACCCGGATCTACTGCTCCACACCAGAAATTTCAGCAGGAATCCAGGCCAAAATATCAGCCTGTCTATCTGACATTGCCGCCTGGATGTCTCACCGCCATCTGAAAGTAAACATGACCAAGACTGAGCTTCTTGTCTTTCCCCCTAAACCCACCTCTCCTCTTCCCCTATTCTCTATCTCTGTGGATAACATTCTCATCCTCCCTGTCTCATTAGCTCGTAACCTGAGGGTTATTTTTGACTCCTCTCTCTCTCTTTCTCGCAATATATCCAACAGACTGCTAAAACCTGTTGTTTCTTTCTCTATATTATCACCAAAATTTGTCTTTTCCTTTCTGAGCACACTACCAAAACCCTTATCCACACAATTATCACCTCTCGCTTAGACTATGGCAACTTTCTTCTCACAGGTCTCCCATGAAGCCATCTTTCTCCCCTTCAATCTGTTCAAAGTTCTGCTGCATGACTTATATTCTGTTAGTGTCACTATGCTCATATTAGCCCTCTCCTCAAGTCACTTCATTGGCTTCCCTGTCTGTTTCCGCATACAGTTCAAACTCCTCTTATTGACTTACAAGTTTATTCACTCTGCAGCTCCTCAGTACCTCTCCACTCTTATCTTTCCCTACACTCCTCCCCGAGAACTCAGTTCATTGGGTAAATCTCTCTTATCTGTACCCTTCTCTTCCACTGCCAACTCTAGATTCCGTTCCTTTTATCTTGTAGTACCATATGCCTGGAATAGACTTCATGAGCCAGTACATCAAGCTCCATCTCTGGATGCCTTCAAATCTAGGATAAAAGCCCTACTTTTTGAGGCTGCTTTTAACTCTAACCTCTGTTCATTTGTACAGTACCCTTGTATGTTTCATCTTTCCCAGCCCTTATTTTGCCTTGCTTGTCTGTCCTGATTGGATTGTAAGCTCTTTCGCGCAGGGACTGTCTCTTCATGTTCAATTGTACAGCACTGCATACGTCTAGTAGCACTATAGAAATGATAAGTCGTAGTTGTAGTATAGTGGGGTTCCCCAGGGGTCTGTGTTTGGACTGCTGCTTTTTAACATATTTATAAATGATCTAGAGATGGGAATAACTAGTGAGGTAATTAAATTTGCTGATGACACACAATTGTTAAATCTCAAGAAGATTGTGAAAACTTGCAAGAGGACATTATGAGGCTGGGCAACTGGGCATCCAAATGGCAGATGAGGTTTAATGTGAGCAAGTGCAAAGTGGGAAAGAGGAACCCAAACTATAGCTACGTGATGCCAGGTTTTACATTAGAAGTCACGTCAAGGAAAAGGATCTAAGTGTCATCGATGATGATATGTTGAAACCTGCTACTCAATGTGCAGCGATGGCTAAAAAAAACAAATAGAATGTTAAGAATTATTAAGAAAGGAATGGAAAACAAAACTGAGAATGATATAATGCCTTTATATCGCTCCATGGTACGACCATACTTTGAATACTATGTGCAATTCTGGCCACAGCATTTCAAAAAATATATAGCGGAATTAGAAAAGGGGCGACGAACATGATAAAGGGGATGACTTCCCTATGAGGAAAGGCTAAAGTGGCTAGGGCTCTTCAGCTACTACTACTACTATAAATCATTTCTATAGTGCTACCAGTCGTATGCAGTGCTTCACAATTGAACGTGAAGAAAAGTCCCTGCTCAAAGGAGCTTACAATCTAAATCAGGACAGACAAACAGGACCAATAAGGATAAGGGTAGGACAGACAGAAGCTTGGACAAGAGACAGCTGAGGGGAGATATGATAGAGGTCTGTAAAATACTGAGTGGTGTGGAACGGGTAGATGTATATTGCTTGTTTTTCTCTTTCCAAAAATACTAGGACTAGGGGGCAGTCAATGAAGCTACTAAGTACTAAATTTAAAACAAACTGGAGAAAATATTTCTTCCTTCAATGTGTAATTAAACTCTGGAATTCATTGCCAGAGAATGTGGTAAAAGCAGTTAGCTTAGTAAGGTCTAAAAAAAGGTTTAGATAATTTTCTAAAAGAAAAGTTCATAAGCCATTATTAAGATGGACTCGAGAAAATCCACTGCTTATTTCTAGGATAAGCAGCATAAATTCTGTTTTTCTGTTCTGGCATCTTGCCAGGTACTTGTGAACTGGATTGGCCACAGTTGGAAACAGGATACTAGGCTTGATGGTCCTTTGGTCTGTCCCACTATGGCAACACTTATGCTCTTATCAGATTTTCTATGGATCACACTGCTCTTTGTATGCTCTGTGACTTGCCAGCTGTCTCTCTTTCCTTCTCACACTATCTCTTCAGTAGACATTTATTCCCTTTCTCCCTATCTCTGCATTAGATCCAAGACATCTTATTGGATTTTAAAACCAGAGTTATATGTGCAAACAAATCTCATCAATTTTTTAACTGGATGGTCAAATAATTAGATAAGTGGTTGTTCAAGCCTCTCATATAGACTTGTTACTGTAAAGTCTATGATATCTTGGAGTATAACCTTGGCACACCAGACACACCTGAAGTCTCTATTATTTTCTGAAGTTTCTTTTATTGCATAAACACAGGTAATTTACTCACAGTCAGATGTTCAGAAGTATGGCCCCAGGGCACACTAACTCCGTAATGCTGAGGGCTGTGTCAGTGGTTGGAGATAGGAATCTGAAGGAAGGCAGCTTTATTGCAGAGGAGAGAGATAGTTGAGCAGATGGAAATGGCTCAAAGCTGGGTGACTGGAGTGTGCGATATCTCATTAGAGAGGAGATATTTTCAAGGTAAAAAAAAACAAGTTCATTGCAGGGAGTTTCAGCAGGACAGCGCTGTCTGAAGCAAGATGGTGAATGCCTCATGTCTGCAGCAAGATGGTGAAGGGACAAGGAACTCAAGAAGCCTCACACAGGCTCAGGGAGGAGGAGGTAAGGACCAATAGGGACAGAACCTGCCACCAGGTGGCAAGGGAGGTGCTAGAGGACGGCCCTCGATTGGAGGGAAAGGTCATACCTGGCTGACCTCTCAGGACAGAGATAGTAAGAATGACCAGGAAATGATAGCAGGTAGACAAAGGGGCCAAGCTTGGCTGAGAGAGAGAGAAGGTCTGGGCAGCCTCACAACCAGTGGTAACCGTGCTTATACAGACAGACAAGTGTGGCTGCATTGCCTCTGAACTACATTACACACAACGCCTTGCTCACGTATCTTTGCAGAGTGAGAACTGCAGCAATGATAGTCCTTAGAAATGAGAATAACAGTAAAAGCATTACACACATTTTAGGATCACATTATAAACTAGTGCGAGGCTGTCAGAGGACAGAACAGTGGTAAGCACTGGATGAGGTACATTTGGATTTTAGTAAACTTTCAATGACATTCCACACAGAAGGCTCATAAATAATGTAACTCTAGCTATAATAAATATCCATAGTTATCTGATGTATACACTTAAGTAGAGAAAAAGCCTCAAAATCTAGAGGAACATTCCGTCGTTGATGACATCAACATAAAGGAGGTCCTCTAAATCATCATAGGCAAAAACCTCTTTTTACAAAAGTATGGCTAATCTGCTCAAATACTTCACAAAAAAACCGTGTGAATATTCACTAATCGGTACACTTATCTTTTATATTCAGCAGTCAAAAGAACATCATCCACGGCGTGGATACCATCAAGATTAACCTCTCCATTTGAGGGAAATACATAGTGCTTCATTTTAAACAATAAAACATTTTTTAAAATATACCTTTTATTAGCTGCAGTTAAATCCTAGAAAACAAATGTGTTTTTTTAAAGCTTTACAAAAAAAGATAATAAGACTGCATTGTTCAAATCTGAAATGGAAGATTGTTCCAAACTCTTACACTATACGCTTTTCTCTACTTTTATTTCCCTCACTATTCTAGTTTCTTCCGGTTGAGCTGTCTTCTTCCAGAAGAAAGTATTTTTCTTACACTGCAATCAAAACTCTGAGCTAACTTCCTTAAAGAGGTGCCATTTTCACTCTGGCAAGAAATTTTAGTTTTTACTTTTTTTTTTCTTTTTCCAAGCTAACCAAGATTTGGTCAGAAAAGCTCTGGATAAGACAAAAGACAATTCCTTATATTTCACAGAACTCTTTAAAAACTTTGTTTTGGTTTTTCTTAGTTATTTACAAGTGCCCATAAATCTCCCCTCTTTCCTCAGAGGTTAGAGCACTCAGAAAGCTGTATTTAACTCAAAAGTTCAAATCAAGGTCTCTTTTTCTTCTACAGTATTTTTAAACAGCCTGAAAAGTCAAAATCCAAAAGCTTAGACACAGTCCGAGAGACAAAAACCCTCCTCCCAGAGTTGATTGGCAGATTTGCTTACAATCCTGCTCAATCCTTTTCAGGATTCCCCCACACAGCTTCTTCTTACAAAAACGCTCAGCAATATTTTTATAAAAAGCCTTCAATGTCTTTACAGTGCAGCAACACTTAGTCTCTTTCAAATATAAGAATCAGACTTCAGGAAAAGTTTCAAGATTTACACAGCTTTACGCAGTGGAACTACTTTTCTTTGAGGCATTCAAAGCTAAACCAGATCAAGTTTTCCTGTCTCTCACAACATTTGCAAGTCCTGGTTCAAATTGCAGTTTCTACAATAACTTCAGCTTAGAAAAATATTTCTTACACAAAACTAGTATCGCTCCTCCCTTGATCTTACAGTTTCTCTCAAATCTTAACCCAATATGACAATTTTTAAATATTTTCAATTCTTACAGTCTCATACACACAAACATCCAACCTGCCTCTTTTCAGCCCAACCTTCTTCTCCTCCTGATCCACAGAATCTTTTCCATAAAAACCAGACCCTCCATGTGAACTTGCCCAGCCAGATTGCTCTCACAACACTGAAACCACTGCTGCATAACTAAAACATACATAAATAAATTTAGTCTTGTCACTTTTAATCCCTGACATAATATTGCTAGGAGGTTCCTATGAGAATCATACAAAAATCCCAACCTATAAACTTCAAATCCCTCCACATGGGTGGCAGACATTTATCAGCCCCTTGAGCTCAGACACAGCACCAGAAAGGTCACAGCCCACATCTGCCACCTCTTGTTCTGACCCCCATCACATATTTTTGCTGACCAGGTCCCTTCTTCTTTTTTAAACATACTTTTATTTACTAACAGGTACAAAAGTACAAAGGCCCTTCAAGTATAGGTTAGCATTGATTAAATGACCCAACATGGTCTATGTTTTGGCAATCTGCCTGCGTCAGGAATTTTAGTAGTTGTCATCTGCTATGATCCAGTAGGTAAGTGGAGAAAACCAATCTTTCAAAATTGTAACTGTACAAAACACATGCATGTGCGACGTCCAATGACAAAACACATGCATGTGCGACGTCCAATGACAAAACACATGCATGTACGACGTCCAATGTGAAACTATGGCAGCTCACGGCAACTTGTGTCATCAAAAGAGCAAATGCGCTGCTTTCAGGCTCTTGTAGCCTCTCTCCAGGCTCCCTGTAACTCCTGATGGCCCGGAATGCCTGTGATTGCGCTGACTGCGCAACCACTGTGGCCATCACCTCTACTGCCTCCCAGAGGTGGGGGTGGGTGAGCGGATCCAGACTTCCCCCCAAAGGTGAAAAAAAACATCAGAATTTAACCTCTGGTTACATAAAGTTATTTATTTATTGCATTTGTATCCCACATTCCCCCACCTATTTGCAGGCTCAAAGTGGCTTACATAGATTACATAGGTAGGGTTGCACATTTCAAAAGCTGACATATTCCAGTTACTTAACTGAAAATAAAGTGTGTTCTCCATTTGTTGTCTGAGCATTTTATTTTTCTAATTTTCTGGGTTCCAGCCTCTCTTTTCAACTTGTTGTCTTCTTCTAGGCGCTTGTTTTTATTTCTTACAAAGAAAGTACCTGAATATCTACTATAATAAAACGCATCCTCAACGTTCTGAGGACAAAAGTTCTCAACTCACAGAACAACGATAAAGGGTTCGTACGTTCATGGTGGTGAAGCCATCCCACTATGACTTTGTGCCGCGCCCTCGCGTCAAATGTCATGACGTCAAACGAACCCTTTAACGTTGTGCTGTGACTTCAGAACCTTTGCCCACAGAACGTTAAGGGTGACAACGAATTAAACGCAAACAAGCACGTGCAGGACGTCAGACGCACAGAACCCCGCCCTGCACAGGCTACCAATGCTGAAGATCACGTCGGAGTCAGCACAGCAAACAACAGGAGGACTTCTGCTGGCGGAATTTTGGCTCCTCCGCAAGCAAAACTACGAGACGGTAGGGTGGGATGGCAGCGGCAGCGGCGGCGGGAGGGAGCATCGCACGGAGGACAACACTCCGAGGAAAACCTTGCTAGCGCCCATTTCATATGTGTCAGAAACGGGCCTTTTTTACTAGTAATATATAAAACTGCTTTCCTTTTATCATAAAAACTAGCCATTGAGCCCGTAAAAACGGGCTAGTACAGAAAGGGGGGGTTTGAAAGGCCCCCCCGGATAGGTCGCTGCCCCCCCCCCCCCGGAGTCCCCTCCGCCACCCCTCCACCCGGGCCGGGTAGCTGGCTTCACTATTCAAACTGCCGGAACGCAGCACACAGCTCATCTGAGCTGCCGTCAGCCTTCCTTCGTTCTTCTCTGCGTGTGTTCCGCCCTCGTGTGACGTAACGTCGGCGAGGGCGGGACACAGGCAGGTAAGGAAGGCCAACGGTAGCTCAGATGAGCTGTGTGTTGTGTTCTGGCGGTTTGAATAGTGAAGCCAGGTACCCGGGCTGGGTGGAGGGTGGTGGCGGCGGCGACTCAGGGTGAGTGGGGGGAGCAGTAGCGGCAACCCTGGGGGGGAGCGGTGGCGACGGCGGTTCCCTCACTCACAGGTGCGCAGGTTCCCTCTCTGTCACGCCCCCGTCATCACGTATTGACGCGGGGTCGGGACAGAGAGGGTCTCTACTGCACATTTGCAAGTGAGTACGCCTCTTGCCATTTATATGTTTGATGTGACATATCAAATGCATTACCCTTACCGTACCTTCTTTTTTTCCTGTCTTTCTTTCCTCTCTCTGTCTCCTGTCTCTGACATTGATCGTTCCCCTTCATCATTTTTATTTCTTTCTTCTATGTATCTCCACTAAATACCTAGATTTTATTTCTCATTCACCCCTTATCTCACCCTCTAGTCCTCAGTTTCCCTCTTTTCAAATTTCACCTAACATAACTGAGAGGGGCATAATCGAACGAGGCCGGCCATCTATAAGGGCGGCCAGCTCTAATGACGGCCCCGTCTAGCGGCGTACACGACTGTATTATCGAAACAAGATGGCCGGCCATCTTCCGTTTCAATTTTACGGTCGGGGCCGGCCAAATCTCAACATTTGGGCCGCCCTTAGAGATCGCCGGCGTTAGAGATGGCCGCCATTGGTTTTCACCGATAATGGAAACTAATGGCGGCCATCTCAAACCTGGCCAAATCCAAGTCATTTGGTCGTGGAAGGAGCCAGCATTTGTAGTGCACTGGTCCCCCTCACATGCCAGGACACCAACCGGGCACCCTAGGGGGCACTGCAGTAGACATCACAAATTCCTCCCAGCTGCATAGCTCCCTTACCTTGGGTGCTGAGCCCCCCAAATCCCCCCCCAAAACCCACTACCCATAACTGTACACCACTACCATAGACCTTAGGGATGAAGGGGGGCACCTACATGTGGGTACAGTGGGTTTGGGGGGGGGGTTGGAGGGCTCCTATTTACCACCACAAGTGTAACAGGTAGGGGTGGGATGGGCCTGGGTCCGCCTGCCTGAAGTACACTGCACCCACTAAAAACTGCTGCAGGGACCTGCATACTGCTGTCATGCTGTTATGTAAGAGGATCACATAATATCATGTCAATTATAGGCGTTTATTCTCTGGTTTTGATGAGTTACTTTGGATAGAATTACCAGAAGTATACGGATATTGTGATTATACGATTCTGATGGAGCTGGGTATGACATTTGAGGCTGGCATAGAGGCTGGAAAAAATGGTTTTTTATTTTTGGGTGGGATGGGGTTGGTAACCACTGGGGGAGTAAGGGGAGATGATCCCCGATTCCATCTGGTGGTCATCTGGTCAGTTCGGACACCTTTTCGAGGCTTGGTCGTGAACAAAAAGGGACCAAGTAAAGTTGGCCAAATGCTCGTCAGGGCCGGCCTTCTTTTTTCCATTATCGGCCGAGGCCAGCCATCTCTTAACCATACCCCCGTCCCGCCTTCGGTACACTGCCGACATGCCCCCTTGAACTTTGGCCGGCACTGCAACGGAAAGCAGTTGAAGCCGGCCAAAATCGGCTTCAATTATATTGATTTGGCCGGCATTAGGAGAAGGCCGGCCATCTCCCGATTTGTGTCGGAAGATGGCTGCCCTTCTCCTTCAAAAATAAGCAGGATAGTAACATAGTAGGAGATGGCAGAAAAAGACCTGTACGGTCCATCCAGTCTGCCCAACAAGATAAACTCATATGTGCTACTTTATATGTATACCTGACCTTGATTTGTATCTGCCATTTTCAGGGCACAGACTGTAGAAGTCTGCCCAGCAGTAGCCCCGCCTCCCAACCAACATTGATTTTCATATGTTGTGTGCTAGTATCTCATGCGATACTGTGTGTGCCGCCCCTGTCCTGTCCACTTTTAGTTGGGCGGTCTGTGAGGATATTCAATGGCACTCTCTGGTTGTGCCACTGAATATCCCCACTTAGGGGGTGGGAAGCGGTTTAATTGGGCAGGACAGGGGCAGCGCTGGGGATGGCACTGGGAAGGAGCCCGGGATTATGCAGGTGCCAGCAATATTCAGTGCTGCCACCCGCATAGCTAAGCGACCTAATTTAGGACAGTTTTTGAGCTGTCCTAGATTGGGACGCTTAGCTATGCGGGTGATGTCCCTGAATATTGGACTGGCACCCACATAACCTTTTTTTTAAGGTTCCCCTGAGCTCCCTCCTTCCCCCCCCCCCCCCCCCAACAATGCCCCCTCCTTTTCTCCCTCTTATCTTCAATCAGTGGTTCCTTTAAGTCTCTCTACTAGCTCTTTTTCCTCGCACTGGAAATTGGCTACCATTTATCCTCATCTAAAGGATTAAATTTCAAAGTCCAATCCCTCTGACCCATTAAATTACCAACCTGTCTCTCAGTTACCTAAAGTTACAGAGAAAGTGGTTGCCCTGCAACTGACGTCATTTTTGGAGAAAACGAATGCTTTACGTCCGTGTCAAACTGGCTCGCAGTTTTCAACTGAGCACACTCTCTTGGCAATCGCTGATTTCGTCCATCAAACCCTTGATTCAGGCAAGGACGTTTTTCTTCTTTCCATAGATCTCAGTGTGGCCTTTGATCCAGTAGTGAATCATTCCATTCTTCTTAACTGCCTAAAATCACTTGGAATATCAGCTGGGGTACTTGATTGGTTTCATTCCTATCTGATTAAAAGATCACATCAGGTTCTTTGGAACAATTCTTTCTCTTCCATCCATGAGCTCACCTGTGGATTTCCTCAGGGATACTCTAATATTTTCCTTTCCCTATTAGCACTTTTACTTCAGACTCTTGGGATCCATTTGTTTTTTTATTCATGGCGATGATGTTTCCTCTTGAGATTTGATCCCCCCCTCTTTGATTAATTCCATTACTGATAAACTCCTTCAAATATCTGATTGGATTGCTTCAAATGGCCTTAAACTGAATCCATTAAAACAATTGCTTTATTGATTCCTCGTGCAGGTTCATCAGTTTACCCATTTCACCAATGATACACGGTGTCCTTATTCCATTTAAAGATTCCAACAGGATTTCTCTCAGGTAGGGTGGTGGGGGGGGGAGGGGACTTTATGGGGAGGGTTGAGGGCACATAGTTTGAGGTGCTAAGAACAATGGCCCCAGACAGTTGTTCTGTGTTACTCTGTTCGATTTGATAAATTATCTGATATTTAGCAGTCGTGGGGGAGAGGTGGGTAGAAAGGGGGTATATGTATTGTGATATTACATTGTTGTCAAATGTTTCTAATTTAATTTTAAAATATAACAAATAAAAATAAAGATTTCATCAGGATTTTAGGAGTGCAGATTGATTGATCTGCCTTCTCGCTGGGTGATTGGCATGCAGTTTAGAACTGAGTATAGAATATCACTATGAGAAGACTCAGAAGCAGGGGCGTAGCCAGACCTTGCCAGGAGGGGGGGCCAGAGCCCGAGATGGGGGGGCACTGTTAAGCCGCCTCCCCCCCTCCGGCAACCCCCCTTCCCCCGCTCGATCGCGCCGACACTCTTAAACTCCCTCCCCCCTCCTCCCGCTACCAACCCTCGGCCGCCGTCGCCGCCCGCCCCATGAAGTACCTTGTTTGCTGGTGGGGCTGCCCAAATCCCGCCAGCCAAGAGTGTTCTTCAGCGCTGGAGTTAGTAAACTCCGGCGCCGTTGTTCAAGGAAGTTCGTCTGAAGGATCAGCTGGTTTTGACGCATTTACGTCCTGCACGGGGCTACATGCACGGTGCAAGACGTAAGGCATCAAAACCAGCTGATCCTTCAGACGAACTTTCTTGAATGAAGGCGCCGGAGTTTACTAACTCCAGCGCTGAAGAACACTCTTGGCTGGCGGGGTTTGGGCATCCCCGCCAGCAATCAAGGTAAATCATGCGGTAGCGGGGCTGGCGGCGATGGTGGGGGAGGGTTGGTGGCGGGAGGGGGGTCGTCGGCAGGGGGCCAGGGGCGAATCTGCGGGGGCCCGGGCCCCCTCAGGCCCCACGTAGCTACGCCACTGCTCAGAAGTCTTGAACCAAAATCTTCTTTAATGCAGTAATTAAACAAGGAAAAATAACTTACAGTTCAGATGTGCTGGGCAAGATTTTTTTTGTCTTGCAAACTGGGAGTCTGTTCTCAACCAGCTCTCTCTAGCAAAAGAGGCTGGGAGAATTCAGCAACATGCTGACTAGAGATGCTGTTTTACACTGCTGAAATCTTGGTAGAGTCACAGTAGCTTGAAAAGATCATACAGCAGAATACAGCATAGGCAGTTTCAGTTCCCTGAAGGATTGGAAAAAAAAAAAAAAGGGGGGGGGCGCTACTTGCTCAGAAAGTTAACAGAAAAAAGCCAATAGAAAGAGTCCCATAAGACACAGACAGTGTTGCCAGGTGGGCGGTTTTACTGCCCAATTGGGCGGTTTTCTGCGACCCGCCGCGGGAAATTTTTGCCCGTGGCGGGTTGCGGTTTTTTGGGCTTCTTTTTTGTCTTTTGGGCGGTTTTTTCGGCCGCGGGGGGCGGGGTTAGTGATGTTTTGGGCGGGGTTAGTGACGTTCTGGGCGGGGCCGATGACGGCGGGGACGGGGTTGATGACGGCGGTGGCAGGGTTGATGACGGCGGGGGCGGGGTTGATGACGGCGGGGGCGGGGTGATGACGCGGGGGTGGGGGTGTCAGGGGCGGGGTTTGAGTTTGGGCGGGTTTTGGGCTGGATTTAGGCTGGTTTGGGTGGGAAAAAAATTTTCCACCTGGCAACCCTGGACACAGAGAACAGGACACGTGCTCTGAAAGAGCCTATTACAGGGATTTGTAGTTCAAGGGCACAACCCAATTCCCTGCCTCCATGCAAATGGGGGCAGAACATTGATAATTATCTAACTTTTATAAACCACATTTTATCTATTCTCCAGAAATTTTTTTTTTTGATTTAAGCCAAATTCATCTAGTCTGCTCCTTTTTTTATTTAAAATCTCCTTGTTTACTTATTCAGTCACTGGTTATTTTGCTTCTAGATTATTGCAATTCCCCTCTCCATGGTGTCCCTCAGTATCATAGTAACATAACATAGTAGATGACGGCAGAAAAAGACCTGCATGGTCCATCCAGTCTGCCCAACAAGATAAACTCACATGTGCTACTTTTTGTGTATACCTTACCTTGATTTGTGCCTGTGCTTTTCAGGACACAGACCGTATAAGTCTGCCCAGCACTATCCCCGCCTCCCAACCACCAGCCCTGCCTCCCACCACCGGTTCTGGCACAGACCGTATAAGTCTGCCCAGCACCATCTCCACCTCCCGCCACCGGCTCTGCCATCCAATCTCGGCTAAGCTCCTTAGGATCCATTCCTTCTGAACAGGATTCCTTTATGTTTATCCCACGCATGTTTGAATTCCGTTATCGTTTTCGTTTCCACCACCTCCCGCGGGAGGGCATTCCAAGCATCCACTACTGTCCCTCAGTATCAATTAAGGTGTTTACAATTAGTTCAAAATACTGCTGTTAAATGAATTAATGGAGCCAAAAGGTATGATAGCATAAATCCCTTACTACACTCTGAACATTGGCTTCCAATTTAACATCATTTTAGTTACAAAGTTCTCACTCTTACTTTTTTGATTTCACATTCCAGTTTACCTTCTTTTTTCATTAGGGCTCTCATTCCCTATTTGCCTACCCGGTTTTTGCATTCTGCACATCAGAATCTTCTCACAATTTCTTCTCATCTTCACATTCGATCTCATATAGCCCGTACTTCCTGTTTTTCAGTTTTTGCTCCTACTTTATGGAATGCTCTACCCACTGAGTAATGCTTAGAGCTTTTTTTTTTTTTTAAAGATTCGAGGCATTACTTAAGACCTACCTTTTTGTGAAAGCATTCCCTGTGTCCGTATATTCACCTCCTACCTCTTAAAGGTATGCCCAGGGATTTTTGTTTTATGTTGGGGGCAGGGGGATCAGGTTATGTCGGAGTCCGCTAGAATACCAGGGATGTTTTTTTTTTTAGTATTTATTTATTTTATTTATTTATTTATTGCATTTGTATCCCACATTTTCCCACCTCTTTGCGGGCTCAGTGTGGCTTATAGTAAGATATGAATAATGGAAATACATTTGTTACAACTTGGTTATGGGTTACATTGTACAAGTTATGCGAGATCATCGAAGTATCGTTAGGAATATAACAATGGGACATCAACATTGATACATTGGAAGGAGACAATGGGAAGCATAAAGGGCAGTATTAAGACACAAAGACATATGGTGTACATATTTCTGTGAGTAAATGTATGAGTGATGTGGAATTACGGGGGTTGAGATATCAGGTTGGGTCAGACTACCAGGGATTTGTTGTAGGAGATGCTGTGGCATGCTGGATAACTGGGGCTCTTTCCCCTTCTTCTAATCCCCTCTACTTGTTTAATCTTCTTATTTCATCATCTACTACATCCTTCTATTATCTTGGAGTTATTCTGGACTCCCAACTATCCTTTCATTCACACACCTGAAATCTCATGAAAATAGGGTTTCACACTCTTTGTAAAATTCATTCTTTATGCTATTATCTTGACATTAAGGCCCTTCGCACTTTAGTTCATGCTCTCATCTTACCTCACGTATTGACTATTGCGGTGTCATTTACTCAGGACTTCCCCAATCCCAACGCAAACGTATTCAGACTCTCCAGAATACGGCAGCACTGTGATCATGCTTCACCTTCACTGGCCCAACTTCATTGGCTTCCTATTTTTTAGGTTTAAGATCCTTGCGTTGGCGCACAAAGCTTATGATGCTAACAATCTCCCTTATCTGTCTTTCTTAATCTCACTTTATACCCCCCCACTAGATCTTTTTGTTCTCTCTATTCCCAACGCTTGGTGTTCCCTTCCCCTCAGATTGCTCGTTGGGAGTCTACCCGTCACTTTGTATTTTTCTTTCTGGCACCCTCTTTGTGGAATTATCTGCCTCCTGGCCTCCACTCCGAGTCTTCATTTGAAAAGTCTACAACTGCATTAAAAATAGACTTCTTTGAACTGGCCTATAGTACTCCACATTAGAGTTCTCTGGCTATCGGTCAAATGTCATGGAATACTATCTCCCACCTCTCCTCACACGTATTACCTTGAATAACTGGCTTATTCCTATTTAGTTTGGTGTTCTTTTCCTGCTTTTATGCATCGCTGTATTTTATTATGTAAACCGCTTTGTCCTACTGGTTAGTAAAAGCAGTATATCAAGAATCAATAAATACAAACATAATGTGGATTTTAATGCAGCAGTGATTTGCATGCTCATTGAATACTGCATAGCTGCAGTATATTTTATAGTTAATTTTGCAGTAGAAGTCATTTGCTGAGCCATCAGCATATGGCTATAATGCTTAGCTTTCTGTATGGGCCCCAAATTGCATACCCCCCTCATGACACATTTCCCAATCTGTTTGCCTGTGCATGATACAAAAATATAATAATTGTCCTCCCAAAACTCTCTCCCCCACCATCCTGCCAGCTCCTATGGACACTCTCCTAAAACATAGTAACATAATAACATAGTAAATGACGGCATGGTCTATCTAGTCTGCCCAACAAGATAAACTCATTTTGCAAGGTATGCAATACTTTATATGTATACCTGAGTTTGATTTGTCCTTGCCATTCTCAGGGCACAGATCGTAGAAGTCTGCCCAGCACTGTTCTTGTACTAAAAGTTCTGAAGCTAACGTCGAAGCCCCTTAAAATTTACACTCCAGCCCATCCATACCTATTCAGTCACGATCAGGGCGTAGACCGTAGAAGTACGCCCAGCACTGGTTTTGCTTCCCAATTACAGGTGTTGCCACCCAATTTCAGCTAAGATTCCGTAGATCCATTCCTTCTAAACAGGATTCCTTTGTGTTTATTCCACGCATGTTTGAATTTCATTATCGTTTTCATCTCCACCACCTCCCATGGGAGGGCATTCCACATATCCACCACCCTCTCCGTGAAAAAATACTTCCTCACATTAGTCCTGAGTCTGCCCCCCTTCGACCTCAATTCATATCCTCCTAAACTCACTGTCAGCAGGATTTCCCTAATTGCTCGTCTTAGAGGAACAGATCATAGACTAGTTACCTCCAGATTTCGTTCGCCTTTAAAAAGCCAACAAGTTCAAGTGTTTCATGATGGCTGGGGCACCTTCCCTCCCATGGAATTCAATCACTCTCTGTTGGGAAACTTGCCTTGGTTGAACCTGGTCTTCCTATAATACAATGGCACAAACTGTTTGCCACCAAATCACAGGGGCAAACTCTTGTGCCCCTCTTTTAAAGAAGTTCACACATCTTTACCACCCAGGGAGATCAACAGCGAAGAAGAATTCTGGACCTCAGAAATGCATTTCATTAATAAGGAACAGAGCTGATACACATACATCATAAGCCAAGAGGATTTTCTATTTCAGATTCCACTGTGCCCCAGGCCATCTGTTTCAATGAGAGGGTGAAGGGGAAGAAACAAAAAAGAATGAAAGGCTCGCTGAACATCTTGACTACTTTCCAGTTACAAAAATGAACTTTGCAGGCAATTTGCCTCAGTTAGCAGAACAGTGACATTGTCTTTGAAACCAATGGCTGATATTGAAAAGATTTGCCTGAGTAACATAAGGAATTACTAGACACACACCTTTTGCTTTTGAAATTCTCCTCTCCAAGATGGGTTAAATTCTGTTGGCCAGACAGAATTTAGCCACCATCAAAGAGGCAGAGGCGTTCAAGCAGCAGGGTAAGATCTAGTTGGATGGTGCTAAATATCGATATTGTCCTGCTAAACCTAAATGAATAACTAACTCTGGTCATGTCAGAAGTCTTTCCTAAAGTACAGATGATATCTTTAGCTAGTTATCATGGAAATGCCACTGAATATCCAGACAAAGAGGCTGATGCTCAAAGGTTTACGGTAGTGTCTTCACTCTTTCATGAAACTAGGGCAGAAAAAGCGCTGCGGCATGCTGAAAGTAACAAGCATGTAAATTAATGCCATGTTAAAATCGCGGCAGTAATCTGTTCAGTGGTGATTGGCTCAGGCACTAACAGGAAAGTTGACATTAAAAAAAGAAGCCACACAAGCGTACTGCGGCATATATCAGCCCCTTACCCCGAACCATAAACCTCTTTCCGCCTCTCCAAAACCATATCTCTGGTATCTAGTGGCACTCACCCAAGCCCCATATTCCAAACCTCTCCTTATTTCTAAACATTAAAAACAAAATGACATGGTTGAGTGGCCCCCAGCCCCCTCCTTCCCATGCCCAGGTGCAAAAAGAATGGTAGAAAAATGGCCCTCCAGGCCCCTCCCCTCCGCCCCATTGCAAATGCCCTGGTGATCTAGTAGATATCCACCCTCCTGAGCCCCATACTTCATACAAGGCAGGAGTGATGCCCGCTTGCTCCTTCCTCCTGGCGTGGTCATCTTCAAAATGGTGGCAACCTACCCCGCACAGTGCATCCTGGGATGCACTGGGTGGGGACTATTTACCATATAAGGGAGAAATGATAGGCTGTGTCCAGTGGGCATTGCTCCTGCCTCATAAGAAGAATGGGATTTGGAGGATGGGCATTTTGTTTGCAAAGCAGGGAGGGGAGACCGGAGACCAGAGGGGTCCCTGGACCACCAGGGCATTGTTTTTTTATATTGAGGAGGGGGTTGATGCTCAAAGTTATGGGTCGGACTGGGTCAGGAGGAGGGGGGCCATTAGATGACCAGGATATTTTTTTATATTAGGATAATGGGGGTCAGGGAGAGGGAGGGAAGCTGGGGTTGGTACAGGAAGCAGTCCGGGGCAGGGTGGTTGAGGTAGAGGGAGAGAAGGGGTGCCATTAGACACCTTTTCTTTCAACCAACCCTTCTATGCTGCCCTGGACCTAGTGAAAAGTTTCTTGCGCTAAATACGTGCGTGACAATTAATGACTGCCTTACAAGCATTTAAATGTAGTCTGTAGTAACATTTGATTCACAATAACGTGCATGTTAACCACATGTTAATGCTGGCAGTAGTTTTGAGCATCAGCTCTGAGATAACCAGATAAAGATATCCAGCCTGCTGAATGTTGGACTCAAAAGATCTTACCAGGAGAGCTGAGACTGTTTGATAAAGTAGCCCCTGTCCTCAAGGTCCTGTCTGTCATGTCTAGTCTGTAACACAACACCAAACAAGTATGTGTGTAGTGTAGGGTTAGAGCTTTGGCCTCTCAATGTAGGGGACTTGTGTTTGATTCTCACTATGGGTCTTTCTGGTTACTGTCTTATTTTTCTAGACTGTAAGCCACACAGAGCAGGTACATTTCTTCAGTACATTTCTACGACACTGTATATACCTTCGAGCACAGTGATCTTCACTTGTTATCAAGTAGGGTCCACTTTGGCAAAAAAACAAAACAAAAAAACCCACTTCATTGCAAAGTCTTAGAATCACAGCTGGACACAGTGGCTGGCACCTGAGGAAAGGGGGAATCTCTCTCTAATAATGTGACCAGTCTGGCTGCTCAGACACACCTTGAACAACTTGTGGAATTAAAATGATCTCTGTTCCTTCACTATCATTTTCACCCCCAAAACATTTCTTCTCTCCCCCTCAACCCATCTCCCCCTTTCCTCACACTCTTCTCCCAGCTTGTCTATCCCAACAAACTCTCTCTTCTACCCAACACTATCTCTTTACCCAGATCCTTTCCCTCACACACTCTTCCCATAATACACAAACTCCCCAACCATTCCAGCTAGTCTTAAACCCTACCTATGTCTTCTACAAGTCAGTTTCTACTATCCTGTCTTCAGCCCATTCCTTCCAAGCCAGCTCCTCTCCCAATTTGTTAATCACCTCCTTACCACCCCCAGAGGCTCGCTAGACATGCCATTTCCTTGCAATATCTCTGGTGCTCTAACTCATGCGCAGTCTTGTGAGAGTTTTGGCACAGTACAGGAAGAAAACAGAACAGCATCAGCTGTAAGCAGTGGCGTAGCCAGACCCAGTATTTTGGATGGGCCCAGAGCTAACTTAGATGGGCCCTTCCACACCATGGCATGGCGCTCCATGGCCCCCCATCCCGAAATATTAAAAGAATTATAGATTTTTTTCACCTATCCCACATCAACATCTCTCCTCCGCGGCATCCCGGCATCTGCCCACCCGTCGCTGAACCCCATCCCTCCCTGGTGTGCCTTACAGGCATCCCTGGCACCTACAGTGATTCATTATTGCTGCCTGCACTGGCCCTGCAGGCTTCCTTTGGCCGGGTCCCGCCCTCACTTTCATCATTTCCTGTCTGGCGGGACCCAGCCACTGGAAGCCTGTGGAGCCGGCACAGGCAGCAATAATTAAATCAATGTAGGCGCTGGGGACACCTGTAAGGTAAACCAGGGAGGGACGGGATTCAGCGATGGCCAGTCAGATGCCAGGATGCTGCAGAGGAGGAGAGATGTTGATGTGGGGTGCTGCTGCTGAGTGGGCCTGAGCTAAGAAAGCCCACCCTTAGCTAAGCCACTGGCTGTAAGTCTCCGGAGAAGGTGGAGAAGAGCACATAATAAGGGAATCAGGAAGCCACATTAGGTTCGATGAAAGGTCTTACAATGAAGAGCACTGTTGTAGGGCTGTATAAATGTTTAATAGTAGTAGTAGTACTGGTAGTAGATTATAACCATGACTCTCAGTGGAAGTCTAAATATTTCAGGAGGAGAAAGCATATGTCTCTTTGATGTGTTTCTTTCTGAGAACAAGAAATACCAGCAAATGTGTTTCTGATCTCCTGCCTCCTAATGCCAACTCACTATCTAAGTGCTTGTCTCCTGCTCACATAATGTACAGCCTTTCTTTGAACAGCATTCAATGTGTTTGATTGCACTGGATGGTAGGTGTGAAGAAGTGACCGCAGCAGCTCCTGCTTAACATAGACAGTCAAGACAGGATGTGCAAAGAATCTCCAGGGTAGTGTCCTGTGTCTTTGCAGACTACTAGACAACAGTAAGAGAGGGAAACCTAGCAGGAAGAACAGGCATACAAAGACCGAATGTTTCTCTGTAGTAACTCTACAAATGCAGAGTATGAGCATTAGAACAAAGACAAATCGATAGCACCCTAAGTACATGAAAAACTAGAGAAGCATTGCATTTAGTGCCCATCATTCAAATAAAAAGTGGAATGGTAATTGTTTCCCAGAGCGTATGATATCCACGCTGTGAGCAAGCCTAAAATGCATTAACCATTTAACACCAGCCCAAAAGGTCTGAAGATAACCCCTTCGAAAGGAATTATATGGGATATGTGTTGAGGAAGACCAGCAATCTTACATGGCAAGCACTGTTCTGACAGTATGGCAGGGTCAAGATGCATTTTAAAAGTCAGTGTTACATATAAGCTAATGAGCTCTTTTGAGGAATTTCCATGTAATGCCTCTCCTTTTTGTTGTTGGACAAGAGGAAAATGAAATATTTCATTTCATTTACCTGTATATGGCCTAGTGGTTAGGGTGGTGGACTCTGGTCCTGGGAAACCTGAGGAACTGAGTTCAATTCCCACTTCAGGCACAGTTCCTTGTGACTCTGGGCAAGTCACTTAACCCTCCATTGCCCCAGGTACAAATAAGTACCTGTATATGTAAGCCGCATTGAGCCTGCCATGAGTGGGAAAGCGCGGGGTACAAATGTAACTAAAATAAAAAATAAATAAATAAACGCAAAATTTATCCTTGTCAACAAACATATATAATTGAATATACACCTCCCTATCACTATCTAAATATAAATAGACACCCATAGTTTTGGAATTGGTCTTGAGCTATGTTGTTATCAACCCAAGTGATCTTTTATAGGGGTGTATAGTGGATATTTTTGGCTTGGTTTTCAGTTTTCTACAGCGTTAGCACATGCCACATGCTATTTCACTTTAGTGTGACTTAAATTGATATATGACAAACAAACACAAGCTAACATTTTATTTTTATTTATTGATTAGGATTTATTTACCGCTTTCTCGAAGGAATTCACTCAAGGTGGTTTACAATAAGAATAAATCAAACATGAGCAATAGACAATTACAGCAGTAAAAATATTCAAATAACAACACAAAGTATGGCTAGTATACTACTTACAATGCCAATAGAATGTGTAATAGAACATTTTAATTGATAGTGGAGGGTAAAGCAAAGATGGAACATACAGATAGGTAAGAGCAGTGCGTATTTCCTAGTAAAAAAAGGTGCCAGTACTCAAATGCTAGGCCACTCTTCAGGGGTGGGGTAATCACTGAGGGACCCACCCCACAATAGCCAAGCCCCCTGCAACTGGTCACAGAATGTATGACAAGGCAGAATTGGTGTGTAGAGCCTCAGCTTTTTCATTAAAACTTGGGGTCCATGGGTCAATTTTAGCAGACAATGGAAAAGGTGCCGGTACTCAGTACCCCCAAGTACCCCCTCAAAAAAAGCCCTGGGTAAGAGAGTAATAAGAGGAGTTAGAAAGTAAGGCGACTAATTTAAAGAAAGTTGTACATGAATGGAAGAAAACTCAGCAAAACAAAAATGCACATCCCTAATCATTAAACTTGTACTAATCTTCACTCCATCGATGCCCCGCCCTTGACCCCCCTTCTTTCATGCCACCCCTCATTCCATGCCGCTATAATCTCTCAACTTCCTCCATCATCCTGCCATTCACTCCTTCATTCAGTCTCATTCAGTCATCCCAAAACTATACCTCTCCCTCCTCTACTTACCCTCTAATATCATCTTCCTAAACCTATTTGAACATGCAACTCTGGATCAGGCGATTGCTGCTGCCCAAAGGCGGTCGGTGGCCCAACTGTTTGGGGAGGATAAAGGGGGCGGGGTTAGGGGTGGGGCCAGGGGTGGAGCTTAAATCCATAATTGTCTGATAACACACAGAAAAAATAAATAAATAAAAATAAAAGTCACAATTAATACCTTTTATTAAATTTAGATATTAGATATGTATCATATGTCAAAGAATAAAGTGGTTGCTCAAAGCATATTCTAAGCACAATCGCTCAACTGCAAAACACTATGCACAACTTTGTGCAAAAACACACTCAGAACCTTACTGTACCATAAATATTACACTGGGCAGAACCTAATACACCAATATACCACCCATACGGAAAATGCAGACTGTCAACAATATGAAACAAGGGATCATATCATCACAATTCTCATGTAGAGCCACAAAACACCCTAATTCATGTTTAATGTGGGATAAAATGCCATAAATAAATAAGTAAATAAATATAAACTTTTAATGTTGAGCAAGTGGACATATTCCAAGCACTATAATGAAAATAAAATGATATTTTCTACCTTTGTTGTCTGTTGACTTTGTTTTTCTGATCATGCTGGCCCAGTATCCGATTCTGCTGCTATCTGTCCTCTTAACTCCGTTTTCAGGGCTTCCTTTCCATTTATTTCTTTACTTTCCGCCTTTCGTCTTCATTTCTTGTCCTACATCCATAAGTAAAAGCTGGGTCCTCCGCAGACTTGACTGTCCAGTGGATCCAGCTTCTGCCTATTTTCTTCATCCATGTGCAGTTTTTCTCTCTTCCTTTTCCCTCATCTCATCTCCTTCCTCACTCTTCCCTTCTCTCCATCCATGTCCAGCATTTCTTCTCTCTCCCTTCCCTCTCCTCTATCCATGTCCAGCAACTCTCCTCTCCCCTGCCCCCCTCCAGCCATCCACACCCACCAGGGATTTTCTCCTCTCCCCTGCCCCCCTCCAGCCATCCACACCCACCCAGCGATTCTCTCCTCTCCCCTGCCCCCCTCTAGCCATCCACACCCACCCAGCGATTCTCTCCTCTCCCCTGCCCCCCCTCCAGCCATCCACACCCACCCAGCAATTCTCCTCGCTCCCCTGCCTCCGTCACAGCAGCCACAGTGAAAGCCCGTCTCTAGCCTTGTAAGCCTTCCCTTCATTTCCGTCAGTGTCCCGCCCTCGCGGAAAGAGGAAATGATGTCAGAAGAAGGCGGGATACTGACGGGAACGAAGGGAAGGCTTACAAGTGAAATATTCAGATCCTTTTCTCAATAGAGAAACCTCAAACTTGTAAATTTCCACCAATCTCTTTTCACTCATATTTCCTCATTTACCACATAATCAGGCACTCTTTTATAATTTCAATTCTTTCTATCATCCTTACACACAGAGCTCAAAGCTGCATGTCCTCTCAGTCCAAATCTTCAGTTGCTCTCTTCTCTCTGTTCCCGGGCAGATTTCTAACAGGAGCTACTCATCCAATCAGAGAGAAAATGCAGATTAGCATACAGATACTCTAATGGGATTTTTTTTAGTCAAAAACACTAGATAAACCCTTCGTTTTTGGATCAAACTTCACATTGTTGATCAGAGCCATGCCCTAACATTAAGGCTGTAAACATTTCCAACAATTTTTACCCATAAATATGCAAATGAGAACCTCCCCAAAACAGACTAATTTGCATATGGCTTAAGCAAATTTAAGTACATAGCATGCCAATCCCACTTCCTAGCACCTAAATTCTGCAATTAGATTTAATACAAATACTTTTAAAACTTACCGTATTTTTCAGACCATAAGACGCACCGGACCATAAGATGCACCTAGGTTTTAGAGGAGGGAAATAGGAAAAAAAAATTTGCTTTTTCCCTCCTCTAAAACCTAGGTGCTCCGGTGCGTCTTGTCCAAATCCCTCCCTCCGAGTTCGGGATCGCCCTTCCCACGGCCCTGTCACCACTTCTCCCTACTCACGCGATCTTCCCTGGTGGTCTAGTGACATCGGGGCAGGAAAGAGCTCCCTCTTTCCTGCCCAGCGCACTGCTCTCCATCCTCCTGTATGCAGCCTGACGGTCTCAGCAAGATTCAAAATGGCCGCCGAGACTTCAATTCTCGGCGGCCATTTTGAATCTCGCCGAGACCGTCAGACTCAGGCAGCAATGCATACAGGAGGATGGAGAGCAGCGCGCTGGGCAGGAAAGAGGGCGCTCTTTCCTGCCCCGACATCACTAGACCACCAGGGAAGATCGCGTGAGTAGGGAGAAGTGGTGACAGGGCCGGGGGGAGGGCGATCCCAAACTCAGAGGGAGGGCGGGTGGCCTGCCAGCCGGCCAGCCAAATCTCTACCTTCAGACTATAAGACGCACCCCCCATTTTCCTCCCAAATTTGGGGGGGAAAAAGTGCGTCTTATAGTCCGAAAAATACGGTATTTTTAGCACTTTTAAAATCTCAGGTGTCAGTGCAAGTCTCTTTGGTATGAACTGCTCATGCAGGAAGTCATCCTCGTTAAATATCTCCCTGGCAACCCAGGACACCTCCAGCCAACCCCCCTGCTCTCCCAGCAGTAAGGTAAACAAATTAAACCATAAACCAATTTCTACAGCTGGTTACACAAGGCTAGAGATGGGCTTTCACTGCAGGAGGTAAATCAACAATTTAAACCCCCCAGAGCAGCGAGACTCCCGGGAGAAACAGCTGATCCATCCTGCTGCAGCAGGGGAGGCTTAGCCTCCCCAAGCCTCTTATATCGGGCGCCTATGCTGCTGCCATTAAGTTTTAGAGCAGTGTAAATAGATTTTATTTTTGTTAGAGGTTAGAATTCTGAGAGTAATCCTTGACTTACAGCTGTGGTTGAAAGCATGTATCAAAGATATGGTTTCTAAAGCTTTGTTTAAATTAAGAGTGCTTAACTGTCTTAGACATTATGGCGGTAATTTTACATATATGGCTTTATCCCTTGGATTCTATATAGCTCGACTTAAGTTGCACACGCAAATCTGGTCATATTCCGGATTTGTGCGCCCCCAACTTAAGTAGTTAACAGGCCAATCAGCGCTGATAATTGCCACTTAACAAGCAATTATTGACCCTAATTGGAAGTGGAGGAGTGGCCTAGTGGTTAGGGTGTTGGACTTTGGTCCTGAGGAACTGAGTTCAATTCCCACTTCAGGCACAGGCAGCTCCTTGTGACTCTGGGCAAGTCACTTAACCCTCCATTGCTCCATATAAGCCGCATTGAGCCTGCCATGAGTGGGAAAGCGCGGGGTACAAATGTAAGAAAAATGAAAAAAAAATTAATTAGAATTTAAGCGCTCAACTGTCTAAGCATATTCTGCAACGTATTGTACGTAAATTCTAAGTCAGTTGAAAAGGGGGCATGGCTATAGGCATAGAATGGGTGGGTCATGGCTGTTTCTCAAATCTATGTGCATTGTTATAGAATACACCCAGTCCATGCCTAATTTAGGCGTCAGGATTCTGCCCGTGGCTAAATTTATTTGCGCAGATGGGTGCTCTGCATATTCTATAATTTACATGGAAATTTAGGCTTATTATATAAAATACGCCTAAATTTAGGTGTACTTTATAGAATACGTCTAGACGTATTTTTTTATGGCAGACAGAAACAAAAAAAGGCAAAGATCTGCCACAGAAATAGCAAATCAAAAGAAAAAAAGCAGATCAAAAAAGACAAAAAAAATAGAACAGGAGGGTAACAGAAGAAGTGGTTTATTACAAGTTACCCGACGTGGCCACGTTTCGCCCTCAGGTTGCGTCAGGGGTAAAAAAAACTAATAGGGGTAAAAAGCAAAGTGAACCCCTAAAAGTAGTCATACAACCACCTTACTTACTCAGCAAACTTCACAATGCTATGTTGACTGGCAGCATTTTTATTTGATAATTGTGATAGTTAATTTTGTTTTTTACTTTTATCATTATGTAAATTACTTATCTTTGAGTTTCTTTTTATGTAAACCACCTGGAACTTCCTGTTGGGATAGATCGGTATATAAGGCATGAATTAAATGGATTAGAATCTAGCCCTATATGTGTGAAAATGATCTCTCATACAATTTCTCCGTGTGTACAAGAATCCATGTATGTATAACATTTTATTATTATTTTATACCTTATACATTATCTATTTGTTCATGAGTATATGAGAAACTATGGTGGTATGTTGTTTTTATATTTTAAATTTGATGTTTTATTTATTATAATTCAATCTGTTTGTTTATTGTAGCCCCTGACGCAGCCCTTGGTGGGCGAAACACGGCCTGTGTCGGGCAATTTGTTTACATGCAGTATCTTCAATAAAGTCTTTCTGATGTTATATTGATCTGCTGGCTTCTTTTTCCATACAAGAATCCAACATAAACAGGACTGACCCACTGTTGGCTAAATGAAAAGTTGAATAATATGGAAAACACTGCTTAAACCCCTCAAACAATGCTTAAACAAAGGCATAGAGTTCCCAATTCTTACAAATTGTTCTATAACAAAGATTTTTTTAATGGAAATAAATGTGATGACATCACTTGGGGTTCTGTCATATGCCAGATGTTGGATTAGCAAAGGTTGGATAATCGAGACTGCACCTGTATGCAACCCAAGTGTAGAAATGTTTGGGGGAGGAGACTGGATGGACCACAGGCAGGATCATGAAGTATGTGCATAGGTTATAAAATACACACTTAGGTGAGCAATTCAGCTGTTTACATTTCCACCAGTGGTCAAATTTTAGCTATGATTTTGGCTGCTTTTGTGCTTGCAATTTATAAAGACCATTCTCGCACTTCTATAACTGGGCACGTGCAGTTACATGCATCTTGCGACTGTAATTGGTGTCTTAATTGGCACTTATTTGGCAATTGCAGTAGGCGCTATTCTATAATGGATCACATAAGTGCTAAAGGAGGCAATTCAATGAATGGTGCTAAAACTTAAGCTCGCCCCCAAAATTCAGCGCTAAGTGCTATTATTTAAAGGGCATGCGTCTTATATAGATCCTGTGCCTTACTTTAGGTGCTGGACTTACACCTGCTAAAACCTGGTATAAGTGCCGCAGGACCTACAGCATTCCACACCGTCCCAGCACACACAGTCCAAAACTCAGCACAGAGCCTACTCACTGCAGCCAATGACCAAGGGCTCACTGAGGACGACTGGGGACACAGCTGAAGTGCAAGAAGCTCTCAGGACTTCAAGGCTTGGAGGCAGGCTTCACTGGAACAGAGCAAGAAGGTGAAAGTTTCAGCAATGCTTCAGGCCACGGCCTGACAAAGAAACAGCAGATGGAACTAGCAGAGCCTCAGGCAGGCCTGAGCTCAATCAGGAAGTATTGCCAGAACAGCGAGTGCACACCGAGGCCGGCTTAAGAAGGGCTCAGCACTGATGGCATCACCAGCTTGGCTTCCACCACCCTACAGTGACCCCACAGGTCACTGGCTAGAACTGCAGGTAAATCTAATGGGTCAAGATGGAGCAAGGCACTGATGAGCAAGGCATGGACGACGACGACCGTGACACTCAATGGGTGGCGGTAAGAGCTCCCCTTCAAAATGGCCACGCAGCAAGTGCTTCACTTGTCACATAGGCATGTCTTTAAAAAAAGAAAGACTTACCTTTTACCAGCTGTGGTAAAAGGAGGCCTCGGTGCACATCAAAAACAAGCACCGACGCCAGCACAGGCCCCCTTTCACCGAAGCCTGGTAAAAAGGGCCCAGAGTGAATTTGAAGCACAAATTATTTTGTAAAACATTATCATCTGAGCTGTGGGAAATGTGCATCTCTGTTATCTTGCATTTCAGTTTCTATTTCTAGTACTATGACAGGTTTTCTATATAGGCCTAGAATGTGTTTGCTTTTGCAAGTTTTATTTACTGGAGCTCTGAAGATGTTTACTTCCCCCCCCCCCCTCCCCTCCCCTCCCCTCCCCTCCCCTCCCCTGCATCCCCACTACATTGGGAGAAAGATGGTGTTATAAAGGGCCTATCTTAATTTTTCCACCTAGGGTCCATTCAGTCCTAGTTAAGCCACTGTAGGAATTTTATTCATTCCCACTGTTTTTGGAGTCTGGAAAGCAAATATCTCAGACTTTTCTACATTTCCTAAGCACCAGAAGATGTTCATGGCTTTCAAAACTATACTTATCAAAGCTCAAAAACTAATTTTCAAGACGTGTAGAAGGTGGTGCCACCAGTGGCCCTGTCCTCTGCTCACAGACTGGCCTACGAGGGGTTAATCGACTACACATTTATATTGCTTTTACTCTCCTCCATCACTTCTTATAACTGAATATTTTTTCCTCCAGCTCAATATCTCTGGAAGGTTCTGTACTGTAGCTATGCAGCTCCCATTACGGCGTATGTGAGTGATTTCATCACTTATTTCTTTTTTCTTTCCCTGCCAAAATTGGAAACTCTATGTAAGATAAGCTGGACTGTTTTACCCTATTACATACCATACAAGGGAAAAGTGACAAAATCTTTCTTTCTGTGACACAAGCCACTGTTGAAAGAGACAGTAAGCACTGCTCTTCACAGAGGAGATCATGTATATGTCTTTTGAAAGGCACTTGGCCAGACCCTACACCCTATTCAACCAGTCTAATCCTGTCAGTTCCTTCCTTCCCTATTGTACTTTATCTTCATATCTTCTCTCATTCATACTAATAGTACCCACATTAGGGTTATGCATATGTAATACTGATTATCTGTAGACTTAAAGGGACAGGATTCTCTATAATACATCCTGTGGCCCTGGGCCATGCTGAGTGTGGGAGTAGGGAATGCTTTCCAAGGCCCTCCCCTTTGGAACAAGCACTTCATTCTGGATCTCCAAAAAACAAATGTCCAGTAAGGATTGGCTGTTAAAATAAAAGTGGATTTTACAGATGAATTGAATACAAAATTTAGATTGTGAGCCCACTAGGAACAGAGAAAGTACCTGTATGTAATGTATAAACTGCTTTGGTTGTACGTACCACAGAAAGGCAATATCAAATACATGACCTTTACCTTTGTTAGACCGAGTGGCAAATAGGCCTGTACCAATCAGAAGAACACAGTGCAGAATAGGAAATTCAGGAAAAGGTCAACTAAGTCAAAACTAGTACAGTCCTGGTGTCTGTTAGCACCTCTTTCTTCTCAGCGGAGATGTTTCTTCCCAGGGACTAGTGGCAGCCACCCTAAAGTTCTTGTGGACTTGTAGGCATCTGTTTAAGTCTGTACCAGCAGGACTCCAACAACTTTGGTCTTCTCTTGTGGCTCCTTGAATCACTGATCAAGACTTCTATAAGGCAACAACACTATCAAACCCCACTCAATTCCAGTGTGGACTTCTTCTCCCAATGCCCTAGGCCTCCATGAGCCTTGGGATCCACCCTCCTTGAGCCCCAGCACTCTGCAAAAAGGGTAGAAAGGAAAGGACCCCCCCCCCCCTTAAAACTTAGCCTTGGATTTTGTAACCACAGACTCCTTCCTTGACACCTCCTCTGTAGATAGTGTTAGCAAAACATGAACTTCCATCGTGACTACGTTACTGCCAGGCACAGTAATTTCTGGGACTCCTGAAACATGTTCATAAGTAAATTTTTCTGACCCCTTTACGTATGCATAATCTTTGAATCATACTTAATATTCCAGCTTACCCATGGCTTTACATGTCTCAAGGGACTCTCTGGATCTTATACACAGGAAAGCAGACATTAAGGAAAAGCACACAGGAATATTCTGTAATTAACAGGCTGCCAAAATGTACTTTCCCTTGCAGTTACAGAAAGAATATTCTGGGTCGCTGCTTCAGAGAGGTGCCAATCAAATCTGAATAGCAAGAGGTCTATTCTGAGAAAGTGGCCCAATAACATTGAAGCTTGAGCTTGAGCTTTTGGAGGGAAGTAAAAGACTCTTAGGGCCTCTTTTTTCAAATGGTGCTAGCAGTCCCCGGTGCGGTAATGCCAACAAAGCCCACTGCTGTGTGGGAACCGCTAGTGCGGCTGATAAAAGAAACCTAAGGGAGGAGCTTGTCCCTTCCTTTCTGAAGGGGCCCTAGTAAGGAACATGTAGAAGTATAGGAAGTGGGTTATCCTCACCACACTCATACCTTTACTCACAGAAAATGTATACCAAATGCTTTCCTGTCATTATATACTGCCCCTTTTAGTTTCCCGTTGGTTCCTTCCAATGTATCGCCCCTTTTAGTTTCCCGTTGTTTCCTTTCCAATGTTTCAATGATCTTTTCCATTGTTATATTCCTTAATGATACTTGACTTTGTCTCGCATAACTCCTCATAATGTAATCCATAACTGAGTTGTAACAAATTGTATTTCCAGCTTTCATGACGTATTGTAAGCCACACTGAACCCGCAAAAAGGTGGGAAAATGTGGGATACAAATGCAATAAATAAATAAAATCCTACTCTGAGGCCCACAGGAGCCTTGGTTCCCTATTCTAGGGGCCAAGGAGAAGGAAAAAACAAATACTGAGGTTGCCAGTCTGATCCATAGCTGTCTATTGGTGCATATAGTAATCTAATTCATGATTTACAGACCATGCTGATCCCATCAGAAGGCCTGTTCCACTAATATTATTATTACTGTAGTTTTATAACCTGCAAAACACCACAAAGTTTGTTTGATGCAGGTAACAACAGACAAAAACTGAACAGACATCAGGAATTACAATGTTTAAACCAGGTAATACAATACTTAAAAAAAAAAAACTTCAGTTACCACAAATTAATAACATTTCCTTAAAAAGAAATGTCTTAAGGGCTTTCTTAAACCGAAGATAACCACAAATTCTTAAGAGAAAAGAAGGCAGAGAGTTCCAAATCTGTGCAGCCTGATACGGAAAAGTGGATTGAAAAATCCTCTTTGCCTTTACATGGTGAACTGATCAGGGATTGCCGGTCTGATCCACAGGAATGGAGTGCCCAGAAGGAGGAGGGAGCTGGTCATCAGGGAAACCTTATCCTGACCCTCTGTCAGAAACGTTTTAGTGTTTGTAGAGGTAGACCCAAGGCGGGTTATGAATGTATGGCAATCATATTGAAATTTTGAGGAGACCCCAGAAGCAGACAGACTGCATCTGCCGATATGCCAAAAGGACAACTTTCGTGTTGCATTCGTATTTATGTGGGCGTCAAGTGAAGAAATGTCATGGACTTGGCTGCTGCTTCATGCTTTAAGCTAAGTGCTTGTTTGATCACATTGGTTGATGATAGTGTGCAAGAATTAGAGATTACGTTTTAATATGAGAAAAGTAAAATGATTGAGTGGTGTGAGACTTTAGGTTGAGGCTTGGAATAGGATGTCCTGTAAGAGGCCTAATAAGCTTTGATTAAGTCCACAACTTTTTTCCGATACTCTTCTTTGTATTATTATAAGTGGTAAAGTCAGAGTTTAGTTCTACTTTCACTGCCCTATTTAGATTTTGGATACTAGTGGTGGTTTTTCGATTCCCACTGCAGCTCCTTGTGACTCTGGGTAAGTCACTTAACCCTTCATTGCCCCTGGTACAAAATAAGTACCTGAATATATGTAAACCGCTTTGAATGTAGTTGCAAAAACCTCAGAAAGGCGGTATATCAAGTCCCATTTCCCTTTCCCTCTATATCCTATTTTTGTAGCTGTGGCCTCTGTCCTGCTGCCACAGGATAGTCCTTGCAGAGGAAAGGACCTGCAAGATGGATGCAGTGGAGCTGGTGAGTGCTGCTACCTTAAAGTAACAGCAGATACCAAACAACCCAAGGTCTTATCCACTGACCTGTTCCAAACAAGAAAAATCAAAGCACCGGGGAACATAGAGCCACACAGGAGATGATCTAGCTAAAAGAAATTGAGCGCAGAAGCACTGTTGCGAATTGTAAGGAAAGGTGAGGTGAAATACATTGGGCTTAACCCTTGCACCAAACCATATACCAACTGATAAAGGGGATTGCGACAACAGAGTAGCCCTGAGGAGCAGGGGCGTAGCCAGACAACAGATTTTGGGTGTGCCTAGGCAAGAAGTGGGTGGGCACCAAGTGTTCTCCCCCCCCCCCCCCCAAAACCACCACCAAAAAAATATCCCAGTTGGTGGGAAAACGCTTCTTTCCACTTTGGCAGTATTGTGGAGAGTAGCGTTTTCGTTACCATCATCAGTGGGAAGTCTTCAGCTGGTGGAGCTTGGGATCCCCACCAGCTAAACATATGCTACTGTTGGGTGGGCCTGAGCACTAAGTGGGTGGACTCTGGCCCACCCAGGCCCACCTGTGGCTACGCCACTGCTGAGGAGGATAAAGGCATCACAGGATGGAATAAGAAACTTTTCACAACTATCCAGTATGCAGTCATGCGAATGATGCTTGCGTTTTAAGTAAGATAACACTATTCAGAGGAAGCCATAAGCTATCACTCTTACAAATCTGTTTGATTCTTTTTGCAGCTACCTCATCTTAATTTTATGGACAATGTGCCTTATTATTCGTATATTTCGTCTTTTGAACATACATACTTGTACATTACTGGAGAGCCCATTAAAAGGGAATTTAATTTTAAAGCTAGAACTGTCTCCGGTTCCTTTTAGTATTTTTCTGAATTTACTGTGCCTAATAACTAATCTGCCTTATATATTAAGGGCTTCTTTTACAAAACCGCGCTAGCGATTCCCGTGCGACAAATGAGAGGAAGTCCAAAGGAATTGAATGGGCTTCCTCTCATTTTCTGCACCGAGAATTGAAAGCATGGCTTTGCAAAAGAGGCCCTAAGCTCACTAGCAGGGCACCTATGAGTGCCATGAGAGAGACAGTTGGAAGCAATGGAGTACAATTTTGGCCGCGGACTTTATGATAAGCTACGTATCTGCCTCTAGGGCAGGGATTCTCGACCCAGTCCTCGGGACACACCTAGCCAGTCAGGTTTTCAGAATACCCACAATGAATATGCATGACATAGGTTTGCATGTACTACCTCTAGTGTATGCGCATTTATCTCATGCATATTCATTGTGGGCAATGGTGTAGCCAGTATGGGGCCACGGGGGCCTGGACCTCCGTAGATTTGCCCCTGGACCCCCCTGCTGATGACCCTCTTGACCCCCCCCCCTCCCATCGCCAACCCGCCGTCGTCTACCTTTGCTGGCGGGGGACCCCAACCCATGCCAGCCGAGTCGAGGTCCTCTTCTTCCCAATCCTGCACAAGGCTTCGTTCTAGTCTGATTTACAACATGCAGGATGTCAGACTACAACGAAGCCTTGCGTGGGATTGGGAAGAAGTGGACCTCGGCTCGGCTGGCGGGGGTTGGGGTCCCCCGCCAGCAAAGGTAGGTGACGGCGGGTTGACGACGGCAGGTTGGCTGCGGGAGGAGGGATTGAGAGGGTCGTCGGCATGGGGGGGTCAAAGTTGGTGGCATGGGGGGGTCAGCAATGGCGGAGGGGGAGTCGGCAGCGCCAGGGGAGGGCTAAATTGGACCCCCCTCCCGCCGAAGTCTGGCTATGCCCCTGATTGTGGGAATCCTGAAAACCTGACTGGCTAGGTGTGTCCTGAGGACTGGGTTGAAAACTCCTGCTCTAGGGTAACCCTCAGCCCAAACTATGAGACATCAACTATATATAGATACACAAGACTCACCAAAATAGCATTATAGCACTACAATATACTGTCTGTAGGCTGTTTCTTGCTTTCTGTAGGGGAAACAGCTCCAGTTTCTAGCTATTTTAACTGATTTTTGCACTTGGAACTAAGTGAATTTGCTCAGTTTGCTTTCTGCAAGTAAACTCTGGTTTCCTGGTTTTAATAATGGCCTGTTTCTAAGTGAAGTAGGAGGTGGGGGTTATAGACTTTTTTGTGTACATCTCATTTGGGGACCTGGTAGATCTTCCTTCCTTCCCACTTACTCTGTTTCCTGTTATTTTATGGAAACCTATCCATGATTGGGGGCAGGAAATTCTGGTGTGCCTGCTTGGTTGCAGTTACTTCTTGAGGTTTTCTATTGTGAATAATGCAGGAAGACTCTAGAGGGGGGGGGGGGGGGGGGGGTCTGTGATCCTGAGGGTCCCTATTGCCTGCTAAGTTTTATCTCTCTGTAAGAAGTGATTTATCTCTTGGATTAGTGGACAGAGACCCAGCAACCTTGTCTCACACATTCCATTTGAACTAATCTGATGGGTCATGTGAAAATAGAGATTTGAAGGATAAGTGCTATGCTATGGAGTCATACAAACAATGAATGTTTTTATATATTGAAAAATTAAATGAAAAACTTGCAAAAATATTAATGAAAAGAGGAAGAAAGAAAGTAAGAAAGTGGATGGAAGTTTTTTTTTTACGCCAATGAAGAATTATAGGTTCGGTTGGTCATTGTGTATGATTGAATGAATAAGGACCACAGATGTACAGAGGCCTTTTCCTCCTGAAAAGGTTTGAAATCATATTTGAGATTTAAACCACATTTAAAATTTGACACTGCATTTGAGGTTTAAGAAAGAAGTTTTCATGTAAAAAGAGGACGTTTATGTCTTTGCGTTCCAGAAATACCAGCTTAGATTTCTAATATTGAACAGTGGTAACAGCCAAGGTGGTGGCTAGTCTCCAATCCACTCCTGGACCTCTTCTACTCCAGTTGCAGAGCTATTTCCTATGAGTTAGGTGACCCATTAGTAAGAAACCTATACCATCACACAAAGGGCTAGGGAGAAGAAAGAGGTATGAAAGTTATACCTCCTTCGCTGTTTCTCTTCTCTCCTGTGACCTTGTCTACTGTACTTTGTACTTTTGTTGCTTATTAATTATTGTACGCCACATTGAGCCTGCCTATGGGTGGGAATACTGTGGGATATAAATATCATAAATAAATAAACACTTATTCAGTATTCAGAAATAGAACTAACTGTTCATATTTTTATTCTCAATGGTGTTAAAAATAAACAGTAATAAAAATGGGTATTCATAAACAATTCTTATATCAGGCATATATCAAATGAACCAAATACCTGCACCAGGTGTATTTTAACCATTATATCCCATATTCAAGTTCTTAGGTTTTTTTTTTCCCCAAAATGTATTTCAATATAATTTATACAACCAATCATTGTAGAGATAAGGAAAAATAGATGGAGTCAGTGCAAAGGAAAAACCAAATACAAACCATAAGCCACAAATCAGGAAAGAAAACAAGCACTAATACCATCAAGTTTAGCCCACTCCCAAAGGGAAAGGAGAAAGAAAGACCTTGGGGTGATAATGTCAGAGGATCTTAAGGCAGCAAAACAAAGTGACAAAGCGGTGGCTGTAGCCAGAAGGATGCTAGGCTGCATAGAGAGAAGCAAATCCAATAGGAGAAAGGAAGTGGTAATGTCTTTATGCAAGTTGTGGTGAGTGGAGTATTGTGTTCCATTATGGAGGCTGTATCAAAAGACTTGAGACTGTTCACAGGAAGGTGAAAAAAGTGATATGGGGCTTGTGCCAAAATACGTATGAAAAGAGACTTGAAGACCTTAGTTTGTATACCCTAGAGGAAAGGAGGGATGGGGGGGAGGGATATGATACAGATGTTGAAATACTTAAAAGGTATTAATCTGCAAACTAATCTATTTCAGAGACGGAGAAGTAGTAGATCTAGAGCTCATGAGTTGAGGTTGCAGGGTGGGCTCTTAGCAATTCTCTCTGCTTTAGAAACTAATGTTGAAAGCTCAGTAGAAGACTTAGCCAAAGTCTTATGTAACATGTTTAATAGCATCCATCTGTCTTCTAAAGTCACCACCCTGGGAGGATTAGAATGACTCACCATCTCCTCATTCTGTAAGGATGAAACTGCATTTCCAGGACTTATGACCACTCTCAATTCATATCACCTCCGAGTAGGCCATCAAACTACTCTCAACACCTTCATCAAGCTGAGTTGACTCTAGTGGCTTCTGGGATTCTTCTGAGAATGCTATCTCACTTTTCTCCTTGACAAATCTCAAACCAGCCCTTCCCTGTCCAGAATCCAACAAATAGGCATCTTGTGCTGCTGTCTCTGTGTGCATAGGTGAGGTTGCTGCCAGACACGGTGTCAGATCAGAGTGATCACTGGCATTGATAGTAAGATGATCAAGCCAGGTTATGTTGATGCTCCCTCACCCACAACAGTCAAAGGCTCTAATTTGCTAACTTTCTGTTCAGGGCCCTGCCGATGTTCCTGTCTAGATGCTGCTATGCAACTGGGCTGGCCGAGGTCAAAGAAGGATGTATCTGGACCCTGACCTTGTGCTTGGAAGGCATAGCAGGTAAAATATTTCAGGAAAAAACAAGCTAGCGGCAGCAACGCCATTAGGTTCATGCTACCATTTTGGCTCCTCTGTTCAAGTTCCTAGTTTAAAAAAAAAAAACAGTCTGTAAGCCTAACTCTACCTTTTACTTTATGAATATGATTTTTAAATGAAAGCTCACTAGTAACTAATCTGAGTAATATTAGTGCAGTAAGAGCAAAAGTGAATTTTAATTTTAAGCACTTCACATCCAAATGAACTCAGTATGACAGTAGAATGAAAAATGGTTTTATTTTCAAATTTCTTTATTTGAATATCCCATGTTAGAAGAATTTTTTATTCGTCTTTATGACTTTTCCTTCCTTAAATGCTGTTTTGCATTTTAATGACAATATAATATCATTCATGGGAGGGTGACCTTCTTGCATTTTGATTGGCTGTTTATTCTTTCTAAATTTACTTGTTACTGGTGTTTTTTTGGTCTATGCTATTTGACCGGATGTCAGTGGGGCCACTGTTAGGGGGGGATTCAAGCAAAATAATTGCCCTGGACCTCAAGCCTGTCCTAAGATGAAGAAGGCAGAGTTTGCTTGGACACCAGCATATCTAATACTAGCTTGAATGTCAAATATGACCTCACACTTGTCAAATTTAAAAATGACCTTTTTCAGATTAAACTGCTAGGCAGTCAGTAGAAAGAAACGGTCATAGTGTGGACTTGTGAAAGTTAAGGTAGGCAGCCTTTTTAGTCTTTCCAATCCAATAAAATGCTGGAAATATATACATAAGGAGTTGAGACTATCTGCCTTGGAACAAAAGAATTCTTCAAAAATTTTACAGAACTGGACCAAATTTGACATGGAGGGAAAACTAGTTTTAAAAAAAAAGGCACATCAAGTTTGAAAGTAGGCCATATCAGACCAGGGGCTAATATAAGGATTAAAATCTGTAATAATATTTAAGAATCACATTAAAATCGGACAATGTATTTACACAACGGACACTGTGGTAATGGGATTAAGGGGTTCTTTTTCTAAGGTGTGCTGAAAAATGGCTTCCGGTAGTGTAGGCGTGGGTTTTGGGCGTGCCGATCCATTTTTCAGCGCACCTGTAAAAAAGGCCTTTTATAAAATTTTTGCCGAAAATGGACGTGTGGCAAAATCAAAATTGCCGAATGTCCATTTTTGTGTCTGTGACCTTATGGCCAGCCATTGACCTAGCAGTAAAGTCTCACACAGTAACCAGGCGCTAATGCCACGATGCACGGCTGATACGTGCGCCCGAAAATAAAAATTATTTTTCGACCGCGCATATTGGACGCATGCCAAAAATGAAATTACCACAAGAGCCACGTGGTAGCCGGGCGGTAACTCCATTTTGGCACACATTGGGCGTGCGTAGACACTTATGCGGCTTAGTAAAAGGGTCCCTATGAGACCGATGACTGAAATAATAGCCTAAAAGTACAGCCTGTCAACCTGGTATATGTGAAAGGCTGAAAAGGTTTTACATTTTTCTGATGGTCCCTTTATTCACTTTGGGGGGGTGGGGGTGGGGGTTAAGAATATAATGGGTGTCTTGGCGTTTACTGCCAGCTGATTTCTACCATGAGCTAAAAAACGCTACAGAGTCTTAATAAAAGACCACCTTTTACTATTACTATTACCACCATAATAGAAGTCATAGCTACAGTGAATCATAGAACATTGTTTATGGTGCATTTTAAAAAGATAACACCTATATACATTTACAAGACAGGGCATCAAAAAGCTTCCACACGAAGTACCACTTGCTCTGAGGCGGCAGTAATTTTGTGCATGTATGTACCAGTAGGAATCAGTGCATATGTGTTTATCTTTGTAAAATATATGCATAGGTACTGAACCCCCAACCTTTCTATGCACCCAGGAATGCCCACATGCACATCACATAAAAGCAGGTGCTATGTTTTCTGTGCAGTGACTTTTACGCACATATACCTCCATGAGCATGTACAAAGCTGTTTTCCATCAACAAGCAGGACTGGTCAGGCACACAAGTGGATGACATCATCCGATAGCACCAGGATGAACTGCTCTCCTACAGCTCAGAGGACAAGGTAAATTAGGTCAGAGAAATAGCTATTCGGGCAAGCTAACGGGGGGGGGGGGGGGGGTCTTTTACAAAGATGCGCTAACGTTTTTAGCATGCGTTAAAAATTAGCGCATGCTAACTGTGTAGATGGCCATAATATTCCTATGGACGTCTACACAGCGCAAGCTCATTTTTAGTACACACTAAATACGCTATAGCACATTTGTAAAAGAGGCCGTGAGACAGCTATTTGGATACCATGCTGAATATCAGCAGTAGCTTTCTGTAGCCACTGAATACCCAGATATACAGTGACGTTATCCAGGTATGGCCTGGTGCTGAGTAAACAGGTACATAAAAACCTTTGGTGACCAGCATTTATAAAAATGCCAGCTACTACGGGTTTAATATAACCTCCATTGCTTTCTACACACCCAAGTCACCTATAAAATTACCACATATATTGCTACTCGAGTACAATTATTTTTTTTATTTCCCAGTTTCCTAGGTCTTCCTATTTTCCTGGGGTTTATTTCCAGTTTTTTCCTCAATTCAAAACTATCCAGGAAGACAGATGGTAAAAGGCATATCATTAGGATTTTCTGCTGTCATTTGTTTGTTCTTAGGGATTTTCTGGCACTGAGACATAGGACGCTAGGGACAAACAGACTGTGATGGTGATTTAGCAAGCAATCTGTTAACAACCCCAGGAATCGTCTCTTCTGCATAGCAGCATGCACCACACCCATTGGGCCATGGGGTCAGTATAAACTTTTCTCCAGCCTGTAGGAAACTGAACAACTGATGATTTTTAAGTGCAGTAAAACTTGTCTCTCAGGTAAGCACAGTTCCAGTTATATTTTACCCTCAATCACTGTAATATAGAAGGGAAGTCATTCATTTGGGAGAACACATCATTTTGCTAATGTCCTTTATTCTGACTCCTTTGTCTGTACATGGATGGCATGCAGGCAGATCTTGGAATGGTTCATTTTTGATTTGTTACAAAGACAGAGCATGTGACTATCAGAAGAGAAAGAGAAAATCAATATCTACTGAGAAGCGGAGCTGTTGGTGAAGAATACAAGTCTACTGCTCATCATTACAGTAAAATCTAACAATTACCTTTTCTCTCTGCCTGGACGCTTCATGCTGTGAATATGGCAGAAGTTCATTGATCAGCTCTTACTAAGGCAACGGTTTTGATTAGTGCTATCTGTAAATAAATGGGAAACCATCAGGCAATATCTGACATGAGGCTATATGGTGGCTTCTGCAGTTCACAGAAACCTTCCCTTTAAAATTGATGGGAAATGTATTTGTATTATCATAATGCAGTAGAAGATGGTAGATTGGGACCAATTGGTTCACCCAGCCTGCCCAGTTGTTCCCATCTACACTGCTGTTGCTAAGGATATCTCCCAGCTAATAACTGTACTTGCTTGTTTGACTGCAGGATATCACTTCCTATCCAAAACAGTTTTGATGTCTCCCTTCTCTTGTCCAATGCGCATGCGGCAAATTTCCACTTTGTGTTGTTGCACAGGATCTCCTGAATCTTCATCTTTCAGTGAAGCCAGTAACACATAACCTGTTCTCATTCTTTCTTTCTTTCTTTCTTTCTCTCTCTACTTTGAGAAGATTTTGATTTACCGATGTTCATGTTGCATGAATGCATCTTCTTTTTCGTCCGGTTACTTTTTTTTCTCATTTCAAATTTCCATGTCTTTATTTCGTGTTCGCCTTCTTTCACCCTTTTGAAAATGTATTTATTTATTTATTTATTTTTGGGTGCTTCGTGTCCAAACAAGTCTTATTTTCAAAATCCAAATCATTTGGTTTTGCAGGTGCTCTTTATCACCTATGTGTCCCTAGCTGGAGCAATGCTGAAATGGTTTAGACGCTGTCAGACCTGTGAGTTCTTGTACCAAGTAGAGCGCTGCCGAGCCTGGTACTCGGAACAGGTTCTGCTTGGCGGCCGGACAAACCCGGGTTTCACCTGCGCTGACCGCCGCTCCCCAGAGGTTGAGCCCCTAGGTGCAGGCAGCCTGCAGGGCTTACGAGATGGAGCAGGAAGCGGGATGATGAAAATGACGGTCAGACAGGCAGCAGGCAAGAGAGTGATCCAGGTACAGGCAAGGTCAGGAGGCAGGCAGCAGACACAAGAGTAATCCAGGTACAGGCAAGGTCAGGAGACAGGCAGCAGACAGAAAAGTAATCCAGTTACAGGCAAGGTCAGGAGGCAAGCAGCAGACACAAGAATAATCCAGGTACAGGCAGAGTAAGTAGGCAGGCAGCAGACAGAAGAGTAATCCAGGTACAGGTAGAGTCAGTAGGCAGGCAGCAGACACGAGAGTAATCCAAGTATAGGCAAGGTCAGTAGGCAGGCAGCAGACACAAGAATAATCCAGGTACAGGCAGAGTCAGTAGGCAGGTAGCAGACACAAGAGTAATCCAGGTACAGGCAAGGTCAGGAGGCAGGCAGCAGACACAAGAATAATCCAGGTACAGGCAGAGTCAGTAGGTAGGCAGCAGACACAAGAGTAATCCAGGTACAGGCAGAGTCAGTAGGGAGGCAGCAGACACGAGAGCAATCCAGGTACAGGCAAGGTCAGTAGGCAGGCAGCAGACACAAGAGTAATCCAGGTACAGGCAGAGTCAGTAGGCAGGCAGCAGAGACGAGAGTAATCCAGGTACAGGCTAAGTCAGCAACAAAGAACAAAGTAGAGGAGAAGCACACTACAGAACAAGTAACACCTACCAAAGTAGAAGCCGAAGCAAGGAGTCTAGGGAGAGCTCAGCTGATAAACTGCTAGCGTCTGACATCAGCAGAAAGAAGGGGCACAGCCATAGGACAAGAGCAGGATTGGAGACCCCTGCCAGCAAACAAGGTACCTGATGCGGCGGCGGGGTGTGGCATGGTGGGGGGGTTGTGGTTGCTGCGGCGGGGGGGTCCAAAGTGGCAGGGGGGGTCGGCAGGGGGGGTCGGCGGCTAAACAGTGCCCCCCCACCTCGGGCACTGCCCCCCTCCCCCCTTCTCACCGAGGTCTGGCTACGCCCCTGCTGAGTGGATTGTGAGAGTGTGAAGACTGATGTGGGATTGTAAATGAAATAAATTTAGTTCACTCACAACAGAGAGCCTGTACTGGAATGCTGTGAAAGTTAAGCTTGTGAGCAAGAGCTGAGGCAGGGTGTGTGTGTGTAGTGACTGAGGCCTGGTTCCTTTAGAACAGGGATACAGTTAAAGAATAGGGGACTGCCAGGGAATAATTAATTCTTTTTTATTTGTTTACAGTTAATTGGCCACAGTGAAATCCCTGACCCAGAGTAAGGAATCAGTTTTTTTAAAGACAGGAAACAAGCCAGAAAGCATAGGCGCCCGGTATAAGAGGCTTGGGGAGGCTAAGCCTCCCCAGCCAGAAGTGCAGCAAGGGCAGGGCGGGTGCAGCTTGTTAACATCTCCTCCCCCCCCCGACTGGTGTGCGACGGTCCCGATCTTTACCCCCCCCCCCCCCGTCCTCCCGACTAGTACCCCCCCCCCGTCCTCCCGACTAGTACCCCCCCTCCCCCGTCCTCCCGACTAGTGCGGTGCCGCTCTCCCCCTCCACTCCTGTCACGTTGTCTTTGAACGAGGCTTCCTTCCTGTAGCATCAGCAATGATGTAAGCGCCGTTGCTTTCAGCCTGCCCCGGAAGCACTCTCTGAACAGCTTACCTCGTAGGAGGGACGCTGTCCAGAGAAGGCTTCCGGGGCAGGCTGAAAGCAACAGCGCTTACATCATTGCTGATGCTACAGGAAGGAAGCCTCGTTGAAAGACGACGTGACAGGAACGGAGGGGGAGAGCGATTCGGTACCGCACTAGTCCGGGGGGGAGGGGAAGCGATGCCAGACAGACAGACAGACCGACCGACCAAAGGGAAAGGGGGGTGGAGAGAGGAGGATGTGAGATGCCACATCTAAGGGAGAGTAAGGAAAGCAATGGCAGGGCATGGGAATGGGAAAAGGGGGGGGGTGGAGAAAGGAGTAAGAGTGATGGAAGCAAGAAGGGGAGGGAAGAGAAAGGTGGGATGCATGAGGGAGAGGAGAGATGCATGAGGACGCTGGAGGAGAGAGAGAGAAAGTGGAAAAGAGCAGGGGAGAGCCAGAGAGAAGATGCTGGATGGAAGAGGGGTACAGAGAGAGAGATTAGTGGAAAGATGGCGGGAGAAAGAGGGGGCATGGGCAGGAGAGAGAAGCAGCTGGGGAGAAACTAGGGGAGACCCTAGCTGTCAGATGGAGAAATGCTGAATGAAAGGAGGGAGAAAGAGGGAAAAGCTGGAAGGAGGGGGCAGAAAGATGGAAGACACTGGACGTAAGGGTAGGGAGGGAAAGAGGAAAGACACTGGAAGGATGGGGATAGAGAGGACATGCTGAATGGAAAAGGGTCAAGAGAGAGAACTGTTTAGAAGGAAGGAGATATAGAGGGAGACAATAGACGGAAGGATTGGGAGAGGGTAATGGGTAGAAGGATGGAGAGAGAAAGAGGGATGACACTGGATGGAAGGGTAGGAGAGAAAGAGGGAAGGTGCTGGACATGGATGGATGGATGGATGGATGGAGGGGAGGGAAGAGAGGAGAAATCTGGACATGGATGGAGTGGAGGGCAGGGAACAGAGGAGAAATGTTGACAAGGATGGAGGGAAAGAAAGACAAAGGAAGTACATGCACGTGGATGGAGGGGAGGGGAGGGGAGAAATGCTGGATATGGATGGAGGGGAAGTTGCTGAATTTAAGGGCTGGATCGGAACACTTTGAGGGCAGATGCTGAAACTGGAGAAAGGATAGGGACAGGGCTACAGATGGTAGACAGGACGCATAAGGACACACAAGGACGCATAAGGACACAGGAGGATGGTGGACATGGTGAGAGAAAAAATATCAAATGGAAAGAAGACACTGGGACCAAAGCAAATAGAAAAACTAAATGATCAGACAACAAAGGTAAAAAAAAGTATTTTATTCAGAATTTATTAACTAGAATATGTCAGCTTTTGGAAATGTGCATCTGTGATATTTTGCATGTAAGTTTCAATTTTTCTAGTATTGCTGCATGCTGAGTCTGACTTCTTGAGGTAACTTTCCAGTTTTGCCTTCATATCTGTTGTGTCATGTGTTTTTCATGTGTAATCAAGGTGCAGTATTCTACTAGTGTGTAGTATTTACAGCCCTTTTTGGGTTTTTTTTTTTGTTTCACTAGGTTTTAGAGCCCAGTGTAATTACAGTGCTGCCTTTCCACGCATAAGGTTGTAGCTCGTCCTGTCCTTGGAATTAGTGCTGTTATGGTTTGCTAAGGTTATGAGTGTGTTTTTGCACAAGTTTGTGTATAGTGTTTTGCAGTGGAGAGATTGTGTATTGGCCTTACTGAGGTGGCACCAAAACATCAGAAAGGGTTTTAGAGCCTAAATCATGACACACTACCTCTTGAAGGATCTACATATAGTCGTTAATAAAAGGAGCTCATTGTGAACACTATCCACCCTAAAAGGGTGTTTTGTGGCTCTACATGAGAATTGTGATATTATGATCCCTTGTTTCATATTGTTGACGGTCTGCTTTATGGATTTAAGCTCCACCCCTAACCCCGCCCCCTTTAGTCTCCCCAAACAGTTGGGCCACCGACCGCCTATGCCGGAAAGACACACTTTGAAATGAGTCCAGAAGATAAACTTCGGGCCCCCACACAAGCAAGCTTTGAAGAAATAGATGCAGATAAGTGACTATAACATCATCTGCACACCAACAAAAAAAAAAAACTATACATATGATCAGAACTCTGATAGTATTGAAAGAATAAGTATGTACTTACCTGAATTGGTTAAAGATCTTGGAAATTAATTACCTGAAAGATATAAAAGTAAACACAAAGAATCAATTCTTTTGAAAAAGGAGAAAAAGAATAATTAAAAATTGACAACTTAAGGTTAAATGTTTAGAAAAAAAGACACATCTGATTGAACATCCGTGTTTCTGAGTAAGTGGTGTTGAAGAGTCAGATTGTCTTGAAGAGAGAATTGTTTGGTTCTGTTAGTTTAAAAAAAAAAGAGAAAACTTGACTTTTTATTAGAAAGCATTCTATTTCTCGTTCATTGAACTTCAACTATAGCACTTTTCACTGCATTTTATATAGTTATCGAATTGATTGCTGCAATAAAGCTGTTTACTGAAACTTTGTGCTTTGCATATTAATTGAAGCTGTAAAGGGTCCAGGAAAATTGTTCACCACATTAAACACATTTTTTTTCTGTGTCACCCCTCAGTGGTTGGATAAACAGGGAACCAACCGTGATTTGAAAAATCATTTTCATAGTAATTACATCTTACTGCCACTGGGGGCGCTACACTATATATACTCCATGTGCTAGCTGTAATCCCAAAATGGCTGCTGTGACCTCCAGCGGCAAGGTTGCGGCAGCCATTTTTACTATGGAGATAGCATGAAGCGCTGTGTTTGGGAGGGGAAAACTGCCTTTAAAGGTAGATGGGGAAGGTTGCAGAAAGAGGAAGGGGTTGCTGGCTGTTCTATTTTCCATGCACACGGAACACCGCCAAGTAAGTTCTGGGCCAACTTAACCTATAGGGCCAGTGACATCACAGGGCCAGGTGTTTGGTGCCTCTTCTCTCCAGTGCCCTGGACCATAGGTTAAGCTTGTCCTGCCACCACAAGCTGAATATTGAGGGAAGAGCTGGACAGATGTAGTTTAGTTTGTGAGATATTTACTTGACCACCTTCCACAATAAAATAGCAGAGTACAGTCTAAATAGAAATGGAAAGAACTCCATGTACAAGACAGAAAAAGATAAAATAAAAGAGGGAAGAGAAGCAAAGCCAGGACTGTCCCTATTACCTCAGGCTGATTTAGCAGGCTTAATTGTCAACTGGGAAATGGAGCAGGAGTGAAAGCAATTCCCCTGGAGAGATGTAAAGTACTCTCTAGGGTCCCAAGAAGGAAGGATGTGGCCTGGCCTCCTCCAGCTGAAGAAGCACAATAGCAGCAGTCTGAGCAAGGAGCAGGCCCTGAGCAGCTGAAAAAGGAGTTCCCCCAGCCTTTGAGCCTGCAAAGAGGTGGGAAAATGTGGGATACAATTGCAATAAATAAAAATAAATTTTAGATCAAGAGTCTAACTCGGTGGAACTCTTAGAGCTGGGGTAGGCAACCTTTACACGCAGAGGGCCAGTACAATCACTGGCAGGCCACAATATTACGTAATGTTGGAACCGGAGTTGCACAGAGCTACACTGAACTTTTGTGATAAAGTATAAATGTAACTAAAACCCGATGGAGACAAACTTCTAGAGTGGCTATTCTGAAAATACTTGCGAAATACAGTATTTAGAATCACCAGAACTCTGATTAATAATGACCTTTTCTGTGTAAACTTTTGTTTCATGGGCTACATAGAATTCAATGGCAGGCCGCATTCAGCCTTTGGGGCCACAGATTGCCCATCCCTGTCTTAAAGGGGCAGAGGTTTGTTTCCAAACATTTAAAACTTTCTTTGAGTGTTGGATTTTTGGCCTGCTTGTAAGCAGTGGGGGAGGGGGTAGTAAAAAGTACAGCCTTTACTACCAGTGGGTGGGACACTGCTTCTTAGACTGGCTGCCTCAGGTCTGTGGAAAGGCAGTTTTAAGTACTTTGCTAGTGTTTTGTTTTGCCAAAAAGACTAGTGGAAAAGAGAAGGTTTAAAAGTCTGTTTTTCTTTGTTGCTGAACGTTGCAAGCCACATGATGAACTGGAAGCTTGAATGACAGAAAACTGTTGAATTGCTAAAGCCTAATGAGGCAAAGGAACCAGCCCTAGGCTGTCTCTTGGTGACCTGACCCCTCGAGACAGGCAAAGTAGGCCAAGTAAGAAGAGAGAGCAGGAAAGAAAAAGGGAATTTTGTGTGGAGCCTGATCATCTCTGGGTTGGACTAAGGAAAAGGACTCCTGTGTTAAAACTATGAATAACTGAGCTTGAAAGGCCATTGTAAGGAAGGTTTTTGTTTTACTAATTAATTATTCTATCTTGGATTTGATTTTTGAACTTTTACTGCTCCATGTCCTATGCTAAAGGCTTTTGTTTAGAATCTCCAAGAGAGAGAGAGAGAGAGAGAAAGACTTCAGGGTATAGGTAAAGCATTTGATAAAATTGCCTTTCTCTGCTACAACCAAAATGGTTTACATATTATATACAAGTACTTCCTATGTCCTTAGAGGACTTACAGCCCAAGGACCCAATATTCAGCTCACATCAGTATGTAATTGATCTACCTATGGATATTAAATGCCAGGGCATATGGCCCCCGGCGAACATCTGGGTATGACCGCCAACCTGGAAGTTAACTGGCCGATATTCAGACCAGTGCCCAGTCAACTCGATGCATGAATTTAGGACAGCTGTTTTGTTGTCCTAACTTGATGTGGTTACTTAGCCAGTTAGCGGACTGAAGATCACCGCTAACTAAGTTTCCACTCTACCCTAACTCCACCCCCAGTTGAGAGTCACTGAATATCCCCTGATAGCCCCGCACAAATGACTTAAAGGGCCAGGAGCCATTTAAATTGCTTTGAATATTGACCCCCTCCATTTTTGTACCTGCTGCAATGGAGGGTTAAGTGACTTGCTCAGGGTCAGAAGGAGCTGCAATGGGAATCAAACCTGGTTCTTAGCCCACTGCAATAACCATTAGGCTGCTTCTCCATTCCACTTCATTGTGCATCTGAGGTGTAACTAGCAACACAGCAGGACAATATACAGTCAAGATAGGATTTTTGAAGAGAGGAGAAGGGTGGGCACCGGAGGTAGGGGAAAGAAGTCAGTCCTCCTGCTCCATGAGGAAATGGACTAGGGGTCAGTTATTCCAGTTGATTCAGGAGAAACAACTGTCCAGTACCTGTTACAGTGCATCCTCTCTGACCTAAGAAGAGATTTACTCTGAAGAGAAACTCTGTAGAAGAAAAATAGTCCAAAGAGCAGTTTCTGGGAAAACCTTATAAGAAAGGGAGGCCAATGGAAGTTTGACTGATTTGTATAATTAATAGACAAACTCTGGAAAAAAAAAGTAATTCTTAACAACTTATGAGGAATGCTTATGTGTGGGGGTTTTATAGAACAGTCCCTCCGATAGCCAAGGCCACCTTAAGAACACTGGTCCCGCCCCAGGAGGAAGTGAGCCGGGAGGGGCGGGGCCCAGACCGAGAAGTATAAACAAACAGCGCCAGGCTGAGATTAAGGAGACCCAGGGAGAGAAAAGTTGAATCCCATGCACATAACGCTGAAGAGGCATGCTTACTACTGAATGGGAAGTGAGCATAGCTGTGTATTTCCAGCAGGGTGATCAGGGCCACCTATCATCTCTACAGGATCCTGGAACAGCTGTAGAGGCTGAAGAAACTCAAAACAACTTACAGCCTTAAAACTCTCCTGGGGGCCTACACTTATCCCAACAGGACCAAACCAACAAAAGCACTGATTTGGAGCCTCAGAATCCCAGAGCTTCCCAGCATTGCAAACTACAAAGACTATAAGGGTCCCTTTTACTAGACCGCATAAGCGTCTACGTGCGCCCAACGCATGCCAGAATGGAGTTGCTGCATGGCTACTGTGTGGCTCTTGCGGCAATTTCATTTTTGACGCGCAGCCGAAATAATTTTGGGCACTGCGTATCGGACGAACACCAAGTGGCATTTGGTGGGCTTAGGTCATTACTGCCCGGTTACCGCGTGAGACTTTACCGCTAGGTCAATGGCTAGCGGTAAGGTCGCAGACCCAAAATGGACACGCTGCAATTTTGATTTTGCCACACGTCCATTTTCGTCAAAAATTTTAAAAAGGCCTTTCTTACAGGAGCGCTGAGAAATAGATTGGCGCGTGTCCAAAAACCGTGCCTAAACTACCGCAAGCCATTTTTCAGCACACCTTAGTAAAAGGACTCCTAGGTGATCATCTTCTTTGAAACATACATAGTTTGCTACATTGTTATAAAGGAGAGTTGATGAAAGATTATTCACTTACAGTCTCATTTTCAAAAGAGATGGACGTCCATCTTTTGACATAAATCGGAATATGGACGTCCATCTCCCAGAGACGTCCAAATTGGTATAATCGAAACCTGATTTTGGACGTCTCCAACTGCAGTCCGTCGCAAGGACGTCCAAATCTCAGGATGGCGTATCGGAGGCGTGGTGAAGGCAGGACTTGGGCGTGCCTAAGACTTGGACGTCTTTGAGCCATAATCAAAAAAAGCAGGGACGTCCTAAAGTAAAATTTGGACGTTTTCACCCAGACATGTTTTTTTTTTAATAAATAAGGCACAAAAAGGTGCCCCAAATGGCCAGATGACCACCGGAGGGAATCAGGGATGACCTCCCATTACTCCCCCAGTGGTCACTAACCTGCTCCCACCCTCAAAAAACATCTTTAAAAATATTTTGTGCCAGCCTCTATGCCAGCCTCAGATATCATACTCAGGTCCATGACAGCGCATGCAGGTCTCTTAGTGGGTGCAGTGCACTTCAGACAGGCGGACCCAGGCCCATACCCCCCCCCTACCTGTTACATTTGTGAAGGAAACAGCAAACTCTCCAAAACCCACCACAAACTCACTGTACCCACATCTAGGTGCCCCCTTCACTCGTAAGGGCTATGGTAGTGGTGTACAGTTGGGGGTAGTGGGGTTTGGGGGGGGTTGGGGGGGCTCAGCACACACGGTAAGGGAGCTATGTACGTGGGAGCAATTTATGAAGTCCACTGCAGTGCCCCCTAGGGTGCCCGGTTGGTGTCCTGGCATGTTATGGGGACCAGTGCACTACTAATGTTGGCTCCTCCCACGTCCAAATGGCTTGCATTTGGACGTTTTAGACATGGACCTCTTTGGTTTTGAAAATCGTTGAAAGTCAAAGATGTCCATGTCTAGGGATGTCCAAATCTAAGGACGTCCTTTGTATTTTCGAAACGAAAGATGGACATTCATCTTTTTTTGAAAATACGCTTTTCCCCACCCCCGGATTTGGACGTTTTACAAAGTCATCCAAATCCAAACATAGATGTTTCTTTCGAAAATGCCCCTCTTATAAGGAGAAAAGATTACACGGGAAATAGAGACACCTTGTAAATAAAGTTTTTAATTATTACCTCTGCTCTTGTTATTGTTCGAATTACTTGCTTAAAGAGACTAACCACCTTATAATCGAAAGAGAAAAACGCCTAGATTTTGACCCAAATCGGGAGATAGACGTTTATCTCACAAAAACGAATAAATCGGTATAATCGAAAGCCGATTTTGGACGTTTTCAACTGCACTCCGTTGCAGATGCGGACAAAGTTGATGGGGGCGTGTCAGAGGTGTGGCGAAGGTGGAACTGGGGCGTGGTTATCGGCCGAGGAGAGATGTACGCGTTAGGGCGATAATCGAAAAAATAAAGGCGTTTTTACCGAACATTTAGGACACTCTTGTTGGACCCTTTTTTCACACGAACAGGTCCCAAGAAAGTGCTCTAAATGACCAGATGACCATCGGAGGGAATCGGGATGACCTCCCCTGACTCCCCCAGTGGTCATTAACCCCCTCCCACCACAAAAAAATGATGTTTCACAACTTTTTATTTTCACCCTCAAATGTCATACCCACCTCCCTGGCAGCAGTATGCAGGTCCCTGGAGCAGTTGTTAGGAGGTGCAGTAGACTTCAGGCAGGTGGACCCAGGCCCATCCCCCCCTACCTGTTACAATTGTGCTGCTTAATGCTTATTAGTCGTCCAACCCCCCCAAACCCACTGTACCCACATGTAGGTGCCCCCCTTCACCCCTTAGGGCTATAATAATGGTGTAGACTTGTGGGCAGTGGGTTTTGAGGGGGATTTGGGGGGCTCAACACACAAGGGAAGGGTGCTATGCACCTGGGAGCTCTTTTACCTTTTTTTTTGTTTTTGTAAAAGTGCCCCCTAGGGTGCCCGGTTGGTGTCCTGGCATGTGAGGGGGACCAGTGCACTACGAATCCTGGCCCCTCCCACGAACAAATGCCTTGGATTTATTCGTTTTTGAGCTGGGCGCTTTCATTTTCCATTATCGCTGAAAAACAAAAACGCCCAGCTCATAAACTGTCGAATAAAACTTGGACGTCTATTTTTTTCGAAAATACGGTTCGGTCTGCCCCTTCACGGACCCGTTCTTGGAGATAAACGCCCATGGAGATAGACGTTTTCGTTCGATTATGCCCCTCCACGTCAATCCATTGGTTTCGAACACCAACCTGGGAGTGGTCTGACTTATTGACTGAATGGAGAGTGCAGCATGTGTGAAAATTGCTTATGGCTTCTCTGCATCTGTTGGTCCCAGCCCTGGCCCCAGACCAAGAAATTAGTTGTTTGACGTCCCCCCAGTCTCTGGGCATGCACAAAGGACCTGTCTTACACTATAAACCTGTAAATTCTACTGTACTAATTTGTGACAAGAACCTGAGCAGAGAGAGAGATGTTGTCATTTGTGTAAGTTCTTCCTGTTTTTCAAATAGGTTTGTGATCATTTCACAATCATCCTATGCCTCCATTTCCTGTGTTAGGTAAACTGTTTTCCCTTTCTGTAGATACTGAGCAAAAGAACTTGTGTGAGATTTTTGCTTAGTCTTCTATGCAAATCCTATTTTCTCCCTGGGTCTTTTGCTCTTGCTTGTATATTTAACAAGTTGCATCTCCTCCTTTTTATTGATAGGATAGGATTAACACTGTATTGGGCCCTAGGAAAGCATATATTTGTGGATCCCTCCCCCACTGGCCCCCCTCCAAGTTACTTCTTTTCTCACTACTACTGCCTCCTCCTCTCAAAATCTTTATACAGTGGTGGAAATAAGTATTTGATCCCTTGCTGATTTTGTAAGTTTGCCCACTGACAAAGACATGAGCAGCCCATAATTGAAGGGTAGGTTATTGGTAACAGTGAGAGATAGCACATCACAAATTAAATCCGGAAAATCACATTGTGGAAAGTATATGAATTTATTTGCATTCTGCAGAGGGAAATAAGTATTTAATCCCTCTGGCAAACAAGACCTAATACTTGGTGGCAAAACCCTTGTTGGCAAGCACAGCGGTCAGACGTCTTCTGTAGTTGATGATGAGGTTTGCACACATGTCAGGAGGAATTTTGGTCCACTCCTCTTTGCAGATCATCTCTAAATCATTAAGAGTTCTGGGCTGTCGCTTGGCAACTCGCAGCTTCAGCTCCCTCCATAAGTTTTCAATGGGATTAAGGTCTGGTGACTGGCTAGGCCACTCCATGACCCTAATGTGCTTCTTCCTGAGCCACTCCTTTGTTGCCTTGGCTGTATGTTTTGGGTCATTGTCGTGCTGGAAGACCCAGCCACGACCCATTTTTAAGGCCCTGGCGGAGGGAAGGAGGTTGTCACTCAGAATTGTACGGTACATGGCCCCATCCATTCTCCCATTGATGCGGTGAAGTAGTCCTGTGCCCTTAGCAGAGAAACACCCCCAAAACATAACATTTCCACCTCCATGCTTGACAGTGGGGACGGTGTTCTTTGGGTCATAGGCAGCATTTCTCTTCCTCCAAACACGGCGAGTTGAGTTCATGCCAAAGAGCTCAATTTTTGTCTCATCTGACCACAGCACCTTCTCCCAATCACTCTCGGCATCATCCAGGTGTTCACTGGCAAACTTCAGACGGGCCGTCACATGTGCCTTCCGGAGCAGAGGGACCTTGCGGGCACTGCAGGATTGCAATCCGTTATGTCGTAATGTGTTACCAATGGTTTTCGTGGTGACAGTGGCCCCAGCTGCCTTGAGATCATTGACAAGTTCCCCCCTTGTAGTTGTAGGCTGATTTCTAACCTTCCTCATGATCAAGGATACCCCACGAGGTGAGATTTTGCGTGGAGCCCCAGATCTTTGTCGATTGACAGTCATTTTGTACTTCTTCCATTTTCTTACTATGGCACCAACAGTTGTCTCCTTCTCGCCCAGCGTCTTACTGATGGTTTTGTAGCCCATTCCAGCCTTGTGCAGGTGTATGATCTTGTCCCTGACATCCTTAGACAGCTCCTTGCTCTTGGCCATTTTGTAGAGGTTAGAGTCTGACTGATTCACTGAGTCTGTGGACAGGTGTCTTTCATACAGGTGACAATTGCCGACAGCTGTCTGTCATGCAGGTAACGAGTTGATTTGGAGCATCTACCTGGTCTGTAGGGGCCAGATCTCTTACTGGTTGGCGGGGGATCAAATACTTATTTCCCTCTGCAGAATGCAAATAAATTCATATACTTTCCACAATGTGATTTTCCGGATTTAATTTGTGATGTGCTATCTCTCACTGTTACCAATAACCTACCCTTCAATTATGGGCTGCTCATGTCTTTGTCAGTGGGCAAACTTACAAAATCAGCAAGGGATCAAATACTTATTTCCACCACTGTATATTGCCTGCCCTCCACCCACCATACACACGTTACTTCTTCAGAAGCAGAACGGAAAAGCTATGGGCATGGCAGCAGTAATAGTGAATAAGCAGTGCAATTTTTCTAGCAAAAAAGGTGCCGGTACTCAAATGCCAGGCCACCCTTCAGGGGTGGGGTGATCACTGAGGGACTCACCCCACAATAGCCAGGCACCCTGCAACCAGTCACAGAATCTATGATAAGGCAGAATTGGTGTGTTGAGCCTGAGCTCTTTCATTAAAACTTGTGGTCCATGGGTCAATTTTAGCAGACGCTGGAAAAGGTGCCGGTACTCAGTACCCCCGAGTACCCCCGAGTACCCCCTCAAAAAAAGCCCTGTGAATAAGTCTATTGACTAGGCAGGCACATGCTTTGCATGGAGTGACTTCATATTTAAGAGTTAGAGAGCTGCCAAGTTATGGATTTTGTTTGACAACCCTATCCCAGTGCATTATGGGACCTGAAGTGTGGATTTCAATGGGGATGTGAATCAAGGACTACAACAGCACATTGAACTGGGAGGTAAGTTCAAAAGCAGATCTGGGCCAAATGCTTCCCTCCTGGATGACTTGGCAGCTCTGAGGCAGTGGACTGAGAACCAAGGAAGCTGGGCAAAAGGCATTTTCTCCCTCCATTGCTTCTGGTACAAATCAGAGATGCCAAGAGTGGATTACACCAAAGAGTGAGATTTATGAGATATACATTTACAAATGTCATAAATGGAAGCAGCAAAATAAAATGTTTAGTTTTCTTTGCGCTCCTAAAAGGATATAAACAGAGCAGCGGAATATTAAGATAGTTTTGAAAGGAATTTGTCTAGATAACTTAATAAGCTGGGTAAATTCCCTGGGCTGAAAACTTATCTTCACTTAAAATGCACATGTGTACATTTGTACCAGGGATTTCTCCACTGCAGTCTAAGTTTTCAAAGAGAAGCTCTGTTTATGTGAGACTGGCCTCACTAGAGGCACAGAAAACAGAGACACATGCATGCACTCTTTCACCAGGGTTGACATAGCCATTAGGCAAGACTAGGTGTTTGCCTAGGGCAGAAGCTTCTTGCGAGCACCAAAGAGCAGCTGCAGTCAAAGCAAAACAGTAAGTCCTGACAGCCACAGACACTCAAAGAGTCATTAGTAAATACTTTGACCTGTTTTTTTAAATAGGATGTTGACTTTAATTATGAAAGTCTTGAGGGAGTTGCAGGCTAGAAGCCTGAAAGGTGGGTTACCAGTTGGCTCCAGAAAAAGGAGGATGCAAACATTGATCCAGTCCAGGTTTTGCTTCCACTGAAAGCAATGGAAGTAAAACCCAGACTGGCTCAATCTGTCCTCCTTTTTCTGGAGCCATATGGTAACCCTAGAAAAGGTAATTGGGGATAGGAAGTGCTGTAAGGCTGAAGGTTCACCTAGGGTGCTCGCAATTTTATTTATTTTTAGTATTTATATACCGCCTAGACCTAAACGGTTTGAAATTTTCATTTTTAGGTACTGGTACTGTCCCGAATGGGCTCACAATCTAGTATTATATTGTACCTGGGGCAATGGAGGGCTAAGGGCCCTGTTTACTAAGCCGCGTTATAGGTGCGTTAGCATTTTTAACGAGTGTTAACCATGTACGTGCCTACAATATCCCTATAGGCAGGGGTGTGCTGGTAAATTTTTAACAGGCTCTTTCTCCGGACGTAGCCAGCTCTGCAGTTGGAAGGGCCAGGGGTGGCCGGGGGAGGGGGGGGAGCAACACTTGCCTCTCTCTCCTCCCTCCCTTCGTGCGGGCACGCTAGGCATACCTTTGCTGGCAGCCAATAAATGGACTGCCACCACTCCCAACGTCTTGCTCTAAGCAGCATGCTGAAACTTCTCACACATGCTGGAGAAGTCCCAGCTTGCTGCCCAGAGCTGGAAAAAGGAGCGGGGAGCAGCAGTAGTCTATTTACTTGGCTGGCAGGGCTCAGCATCCCCACCAGCAAAGTAAAAGAGAATTCAGCAGGGGGCCCAAGCCCACATTTTGGGAGCCAGTTGTTAAAGTAGCCATGGAGGGCCCTACTTTAACAACCGGCTCCCAAAATTCTTAAAAACTTAACAACTGGCTCTTGCGAGCCTGTGAGAGCCTGCTCCAGCACACCACTGCCTATAGGTGCCTACACGGTTAGTGCATGCGCTAATTGTAGGCACATAAAAAACGCTAACGCGCCTTAGTAAACAGGGCCCTAAGTGACTTGCCCGAGGTCACATGGAGCTGCACAGGGAATTCTCTCACTCTTCAGTCACACACGAACTTTCTTCGTACATATGTGCATACAAACACGCAAGTACTTGTGCTCTTCAGTCACACACATCCACATACATGCACTTTCTTCAGATATGTAAACACACATGCATGCCCTTTTACTCTTTAGACACATCCATGCACAGCCTCATTCTTCAGACATACACACTCTCATACATACTCTTCTGGTGCTGTCTTGTTGCTGAATGGATATTCAGTGCCACCCACCCCTTCATGTATTCAGTGCCACCCACCCCTTACCGGGTATGCTCACCATCATGTAAAGTTCTCACTTTTGCTGTCATCTCTTTTAGCTCAGCTTACAGCAGCAGATCCCATACAGTTACCCCATTCCTCTTAAATTCCTACTCCCCAACAGTCTCGTGTCCTGCAGGACATTCACTGGTTCCACTGGCTCTCTCCAAGGCCCAGGGTTGCCAGCTGGGAAAAATTTTCCCAGTCCCAAACGAGCCGTAAACCCGCCCAAAAACCGCCCGTAGCCAATCCCCGTCTCCCGCCCCCCGCGTCACCAACCCGCCCCCCGCATCACCTAACCCCCGCCCCTGTGTCACTAACCCCGCCTCCCACGTCACTAACCCCGCCTCCCACATCACTAACCCCCACCTCCCACGTCACTAGCACCGCCCCCTACGTCATCCCTGATGTCAACCCCGCCCCTGAAAGGCTTCTATTGGTCCAATTTGGACCAATAGAAGCCCCGGAAAAGCTTCTATTGGACCGAATTGGACCAATAGAAGCCCCGGAAAAAACCGCCAAACTCGCACAACGGCGACGGGAAAACTGCCCAAAAAACCGCGGCCGGCGAAATTTTCCCGCCGCCGCTGACAAAAACCCGGCCAATTGGGCGGTAAAACCGCCCACCTGGCAACTTTGCCAAGGCCCCATGCAGAGCTCAGTCTCCAACACAGTACTTGCAGCCAGCCTCCTGGCTGGATCCTACTCCAGTCTCTGCACCGGAAGGGGGAGGAATGGAAAGATGTAGAGAGCTAAACCCTGAAAGGTTTCCAGACATCATACCCATCATTCTGGCTTTGAGACAGTTTATAAATCTGTAAAATCCTGGAAAAAACAGTTGGCAATCCTAAACTCCTGAGTACAACTGACAGGACCCCCTCCCCCCCCCCCAAAAAAAAAAAAAGAAAAACACTTTTGGATGTTAGGCACATGCCTATGCCTTAATCTGGTCCTGCTGATTGGCCAAGAAAAAAACAACCTTTTTGATATATATGAGTGAGAGGCAAATGGATTATTACTAGGAGAATGTTTTGACTGCTATTCCCTCATTTGCATTTTTAGTTTTCACGCAGGGGTAAATTGTTTAGAGAATGAAACAAGAGGAATGAAGTTATTTTATTATATATCAAGGCCTATTTTTCTCTTAAAACATTCCTCCCCGACTTCACACAACCTGCTGGCTTGCCTACCTCAGAGAGTACACAAAGAATGTATAAAACCAATAAAAGGAGGTCTTGGGTGGGGGGGGGGGAGGGGTGGAAGCAGATACCCTGTTGCCTGAACCCACTGGGAACACTTCTCAATGTAACTTTATAACTGGGCATTCACATTTACACAACCCTTCTGCGTGTTAATGTACAGAATACTCCAGTAGCATTTGCACTTATGTGTTATTCTGTAATGGTGCATGTAAGTGGCATAGCATGTAAATGCAATGGGAACATGCAATGAGCGGGGCATGGACAAGACTCCTACTTACACATGTAACTTAACAATACTGTAAGCTGCATGTGTCCCTGCTGTATTTAGGGCACCCACAGTTACTTCAGGGTTATGGCTGGTGTAACTACAGGGGTGGAAATGTACGATATGAAGATTGTGGATTATGCTAATATTCTGTAACTGATTCTGGGTGCTCTGATGCCATTAGAATAGGCACCAAGTTATAGAATTGCCCTCTTAATATCGAACTGCTTTTTGACTATCAGGCTCATATGTATACTATCCGCCTAATTCTATATATGGTGCGTAAAACTGCACGGGCAAATATGGGAGCATGCACAATTTAATTAATTAGTGCCGATAATTGGATGCTAATAATCAGTTATCAGCATTAGTTTAAATTCGCATACACATCATTAGGCACCGGGATCTGAAAAGGGAGGCGTGTCCATGGGAGGGGCATGGGTGGGTCAGGGCATTCCTGGAATTTAGCTGCAGTTTTATTGAATAAGGGAGGTCTGTACCTAATTTAGACTTGAGAATTTACAGCAGGTTTTACTTGGTGTAAATCCTTGTGCCCAAAACTGAGTTGCAGATCCCAGCACCAAATTCTATTCTATAAACAATGCCCAACCCTTTAGCCTGGAGAAAAGGCGGCTGAGGGGTGATATGATAGAGGTGTACAAAATAATGAGTGGGGTAGAGCGGACAGATGTGAAGCGTTTGTTTACACTTTCTAACAATAATAGAACCAGGGGACACAAGATGAAATTAGAATGTGGTAGGTTTAAACCAAATCGGAGAAAGGTTTTCTTTACTCAGCGCGTAGTTAGACTCTGGAACTCATTGCCGGAGAAGGTAGTGACGGCAGCTGGCCTTGCTGAGTTTAAAGGGGGTCTGGACAGATTCCTGAAGGAAAAGTCCATTGATCGTTATTAAATTTGGGAGTTTTGCCAGGTTCTTGGGGCCTGGATTGGCCGCTGTCGGAGATGGAGTGCTGGGCTTGATGGACCTTTGGTCTTTTCCCAGCGTGGCAGTGCTTATGTACTTATGCTTAGTGCTAATTTTTATTGGTGCACAAATTTGGACGTCATTTATAGAACTGAGTCATTTATGTGTTTCTCTTTCCTACATGTACATATCTCTATCATTTCTATGGTTTCAATTTGCTGTTTTCAAGTTTACCTCTTTTATTGTATTTATGTTTATTCTTGGTTTGTTATTTTACTATTGTTATTCTGTTAACAAAAGTGTAAGTTTTATGTTAAACTGTATCTGCTGTACACCACCTTGGGTGAATCTCTTCGTAAAGGCAGTTAATAAATCCCAATAAATAAATAAATTTACATATGGTGGTGGGAAGCAGGGATAGTGCTGGGCAGACTTATACGGTCTGTGTCAGAGCCGGTGGTGGGAGGCAGGGATAGTGCTGGGCAGACTTATACGGTCTGTGCCAAAGCCGGTGGTGGGAGGCGGGGATAGTGCTGGGCAGACTTATACGGTCTGTGCCAGAGCCAGTGGTTGGGAGGCGGGGCTGGTGGTTGGGAGGCGGGGATAGTGCTGGGCAGACTTATACGGTCTGTGCCAAAGCCGGTGGTGGGAGGCGGGGATAGTGCTGGGCAGACTTATACGGTCTGTGCCAGAGCCAGTGGTTGGGAGGCGGGGCTGGTGGTTGGGAGGCGGGGATAGTGCTGGGCAGACTTATACGGTCTGTGCCAGAGCCGGTGGTGGGAGGCGGGGCTGGTGGTTGGGAGGCGGGGATAGTGCTGGGCAGACTTATACGGTCTGTGCCCTGAAGAGCATAGGTACAAATCAAAGTAGGGTATACACAAAAAGTAGCAAATATGAGTTATCTTGATGGGCAGACTGGATGGACCATGCAGGTCTTTTTTCTGCCGTCATCTACCATGTTACTATGTTACTATATATATATATATATATATATATATATATATATATATATATATATATATAAAACATGCATACACATACAGTACATAGAAATGAGAAAAAAATAAAAGGTACATACACGTATCCTTAAACTAAAACTTATTTGGCTGAGAGGAGAGAAACTTGGATTTTTCTAGGCCAGGATCCAAAAATCTATAATCCAGCCTTGAGTAGCAGCCATATATGGAACAATCCTGGCTACAATGCTGAGCTAGTAAATGATTAGGCAATGTTTGCATTTAATTTTTTACTTTACTCCTCTCATACTAACATTAACTAACTAAAATTAGTTAACAGAAAACCAACAAAGGAGTTGATTGGATATGATACTTGTAGACAGTTAAATGTTTGAAGCTATAAGCTTTCGTGACTTTTGCAGTCCCTCACCCCAAGTAACGGACACATAAGAAGCTTCAGTTTGTGATTTATTGTCCTTGGAAGAGAAGTTTGTAGTCCTGAAAGATTGTCTGTGTCACCGTGTTTTACCAAGTTTATCCGAGTTTCCAAATTTCTAGGGATTTACTATCCTGCCCATTGAACAAGTTTATCTGAGTGGCTTACAATCTAACTAGGGGAGGTAGGGGGTAGTGGAAACAAATAGACTTGACAGGACAGAATGGAGAAGGTAAGGGGGGATTTGACCTAAAAAAAATTGATAGGATAGTGAGGGGGTCAACACATAAGGGGGGAGCTGTGCCATCCAGGCCAGTATCAGGCACTCTGAAGAAATAAGGGAGTCTTTATCAAGTGTATGCATCAGTGAATATAAATGTCTTGAGGTCAGCTATGAAGACAACATAGATACTTCATTTCTCTGTAATGGCTAACATGACACTCCAGCACTATACACCTATCAAAATGTATGCATTTCTTGAGTATCTAAAGACTTCATTTGAAGTATACAATGGTCTCATAAATTCTTTATGGTTTACATTATTTGATATACCGCCTTTCCTTTAACAATAACAACCAGCAATAAAAGCTATAAAAAACAAAGTAAACAGGAAAGGAACACCAATGTTGAAAAGAAAGAGTAGGAGAATAGGCAGACAAGGAGGGGTTAAGGAGGCTAAGGGTGGGGTCCCTACAGTGAAAAAATAGTACTAGTCTATAAAAAGGGAGGGAGGAAGATTGCAGCACTAATAAACCCTTATAGCATCATCTGCAGCGAACAGCAGATTGAAGGATCTCTCAAAAAGGTATGTTTTTTTAATAAGGATCTGAACCTGGGATAAACAGATTTGAACCTAATTTTTGGGGGCAAGGAAATCCAAAGATAGGGAGCAACACACAAAAAAAGACTCTATTTCTTGTAGAATCGTAGTGGGATTGATGAATTGATGGAATCTGGAGGCACTGGTCATTCATAGAGCTTAGAACACAAGGGGGCAGTAAGGATGAATAAGAGAGGAAAAGGTATAATGGGACAGTAGAGTGGATGGATTTGTAAGTGAGGATGAGAATCTTGAATTGAATGAATGAATGAAATGGGTAGTCAATGGTATTGAATGAGCATGGGTGTGATTCTATCGAAGTGGTTGGCATATGAATGAGTATGAATAGCAGTGTTCTGAATAGTCTGCAGCCTTCGAAGTTGACATTGAGGAAGACCAGAGAACATGCTATTGCAATAATCCAATTTGGACATGAGTAGGGTGTAAAGAATAGTCTTTTGAGAGGCCTCATCTAGAAGAGAACAGGTTACCCTAACCTGTCTCAGAGTAAAAAAGCAGGCTTTTACTAAAGCAGAGATGTGCTACTCAAAAGAAAGCTCTTGATGTAAAATAACACCCCTAAAGTAGAAAACAAGGGTAATAAGGGAATTGAATAAGGTTGGAGAGAGAATGGGTGCTGTGCTCTTTCCGGTAACCCAGCACACCACAGATTTTGATGGATTGAGTAAAAGGCAGTTCTCATGATATTGCTGTTAGAGCGGAGGTGAGGGCAGAACTATCAGGGGAATATCATCATAATAAAAAGCATGTACACTGAGATCTTGAATTAACATAGAAAGAGGACTTAAGAAGATATTAAAAAGAAATGGGGCTAGGACAGAGCCCTGTGGGACATTACATGTGGAAGGGAGGATAATGGAACTGGAGTGTGCATAAGAAATGATAAAAGTTTGCCCAGTAAGAAAGGAAGTGAACCAGGAGAATACAGAATTTGAGATACCTAAATCATGAAGCCATTGGAATAGAATACCATGATCCACAAGATCGAATGCAGTTGTGAGATCCAAAGAGACAAGCATCACAATATTCCCCCTATCAAGAAAGGAGTGGAGGAAGTTCAAAAGCATGGGCGGGATTGCCTCACAGCTGTGCCCAGAATGAAAACCTAACTGACGCAGATGAAGGATGTTCATATTCTCTACAAAGTCTGAAAGTTGTTTAAAAACAACACTTTCTGCAATTTCGGAGATATCATCCAATTTTCAACCTGCCTTATAATTAGAAATTACCAGAGAAATGTCCTCTTCTCTCGGAACTTCTCAGAAGTTATGTTTCTGCAGTTGGGTAGGTGGAGAAGTAGGTAACTTCTGGTTTCTGGGCTTGCATTTCTTGGGGATAGTTCTACCAAGTCTGACGTGTATTCAGGAGACAGGCTGAATAATATTTTGTAGATGATGGTGCTCACTTTGAAGATCAGTCTTGCCTTGATTGGTAGCCAGTGTAGTGCTTCAAGTAGTGGGGTGGCTCTTTCATATTTCAACTTCTAGAAAATTAGCCTTGCCGCCTTGTTTCAGATTGTTTGCAGTGATTTCAGTGTGCTTTCCTTGCATCCAACATATACTGCATTGCAGTATACCTTGTGAAAGTATTGTCGATTGTACTATTATCCAAAATGATTATCATCGAAAATAGTCTCTGATCCTTCTCAATTTCTGTAGTATTCTAAAGCATTTTGCAGTTACTGTGATATTTTACTATCTAGTTATCTAGTGTTAGGTGTTTGTCAAGAATGACGCCCAGTATCTTTAGCTGTGTTTCAATTTGGTATGTTTGGTGGTTGAGTGTGAAATTATGGTGGGCTGTGGGGTTGTGTGGGCTTGACAGTACAAGTAACTTGGTTTTGTCTGTAGTTTGAGTTTGAAAGTTTCTGCCCAGTTTTCTATAAGTTCCAGACCTGTTTTGACTTTGTCTATTATTTCTGTGATGTTGTTGTTGAAAAGTATGTAAATGGTGACATCGTCTGCGTAGATGAATGGGTTAAAACCCATGATCTCCAGTTTCTTCCTGAGTGGTGCCATCACTACATTGAATAGTGTCAGAGATACTGGAGAGCCCTGTGGTACCCCACATTCAGAGATCCAGGATGTTGATAGCTGGTTGTACATCTTTACAATGTAGGATCTGGTTTTTAGGAAACCGTTGAACTATGCGGCCACTGTACCGCTGATTCCCATGTAGTCAAGCAGAGTCATCAGTGTTGTGTGGTCCACTGGATTGAACACAGTTGACATGTCAAATTGCATTAATAGTATATTCTGACCTTGGCTTATTGTGCTTCTGAACTTCATTAACAGAGTGGTTAGGACCGTTTCGGTGCTATGTTGTGGTCTGAAGCCTGATTGGGATTTATGTAGGACTAAGAATTATGTTAGGTATTCTGTTAGTTGCTGTGTTACCAATCCCTCCATCGTTTTGGTCAGTAGAGGTATTGAGGCCACTGGTCTGTAATTTGTATGATCGCTGATCTTGTTGGTTGTGTTCTTGGGGATTGGTGTTAGAATGATTTTGCCATTATCTGTTGAAATTGTCCTTTAGCAAACATATATGTGATGTGTTTGGTGATGTATTCGATGAACCAATCTGGTGGGTTTTTCAACATGTAGTTGGGGCATTTGTCTAGCAGACATCTTGTGTATGTGTAATGTTTTCAGTAGTGCCTTTACAGTGCTCTTTTTGGGTGGTTCGAATGCTGACCAAATTCTGTCTGCCATTGTATGGGTGTTGTTGGTTTCACAGTCATGTAGGAAGTCGGTGATGGATGTTTGTGATATCACGAGTTTAGAGCTTGTGTTTGCTATTTTTTGTTCAAAGTAACATAGTAGATGACGGCAGATAAAGACCTGCATGGTCCATCCAGTCTGCCCATGACAAACTCATATGTGTATACCTTACCTTGAATTTGTACCTGTCCTTTTCAGGGCACAGACCATATAAGTCTGCCCAGCAGTATTTCTCGCCTCCCAACCACCAGTCCCGCCTCCCATCACCGGCTCTGGTACAGACCGTATAAGTCTGCCCTCCCCTATCCTCGCCTCCCAACCACCACCCACTCTTCCCCCCAACTGCTCCGCCACCCAATTTCAGCTAAGCTTCTGAGGATCCATTCCTTCTGCACAGGATTCCTCTATGCATATCCCACGCATGTTTGAACTCCGTTACCGTTTTCATCTCCACCACCTCCTGCGGGAGGGCATTCCAAGCATCCACCACCCTCTCCGTGAAAAAATACTTCCTGACATCTTACTAGTATTAGGCTAGCTTATGTGCAGTAGGTGGTGTTTCAGTTGATGCCAGTATTCCCTGTGTTTTCAGTGGGTTGTTCATGAGTTCAAATATTTTTTTCGTGTTAGTCTGTTCTGGATTCGTGTATGTGTTGTAGTGTTCCACTTTGGCTTTCTTTATATTGTGTTTGTACGTTCTTATAGATTTTCTCCATGTGTGTTTGTTTATTTCTGTTTTGTTTTTGGCCCATTTTCTTTCTAGTCTCCCACATAGTTTTTTCATATGCAGTAGCTCGTCGTTGAACCAGGGTCATGGGTGTTTTTTTTATTTCTTGTTTTTGTTTTAAGTGGTGCTATTTTGTCCAGTGTTTTTTCACATGCTTCATCCCAGTTCCTCATGAAATGGACGTCATTTGGTTCCAAGTTGCTATGTTCAGTCATCACTGTTATCCAGAAGGTGTGGTTGTCTATTTTTCCTCTGGTCATGAGTGTATGTGGTGACCCAGGTTTTCTGTTCTTTCTGTTCGTTTTCCATTGCAATTGAAAGTGAGCTTGCTGTGGTCTGACCATGGTACCTCTTCCCATTTGTGGTTCTCTATTGTGTGATTATTGTATATTGATAACCTGTGGGCTAGCCAGTCCAGTAGGTGACCATTTATGTGGGAGCCTTGTACTGTTGTGAAGTTCCATTGGCTTCATTAGAGTTTTGGTGTTAGTGTTATTCTGTTTGTCTAGGTGCAGTTTGATGTCGCCAATTAGTAGGACATTATACTGGTTTGTGCAGATGTTTGATACAAAGTCTGTGAATTCGTCTTGGGCATTTGTCCAGATTCCTGGGGGGGGGGGCGATAGAACAGTACGATACATATTTGGCCTGCGAGTGTTGTGTCAGTGATTTTGCATGACATGATTTCAATCACTGATGATAAATGTTTAGCCACAGTTTTAATGGTGAAAGTGGATTTGTATATTACTGCAACTCCCCCTCATTTCTTTTTGTTTCTATTTTTATGTGCATTGTTTTGTATCCTGGTAGGCATAGGTCCAGCAATATAGGGTCATCTTCTAAGTGTAGCCATGTTTCTGTTATGAGCAGTAATCCTAGTTTGTACGTTGACTGCTGATCATGCATTTATATATCCTATGGGTATCTTGGTGTATGCATCGTGTATGATTTTATTGTGTTTGATGATCTGTAGTTGTCTGTGCAGTCTGTCTGATTTTTGGTAGTGATCTTGTTGTGGGTTGTTCTGGCTTGTCCTTTTGTTGTTGGTTTTAGATTTTGTCTCTATTCTATTGTGAGGGTTATATTTTGGTGCTTCCAATTGGTGATGGTGTCTTTATTTGTCTGTGATTCGTATGAGGATTTTATTCCATTCGTTAGGTGATGCCGCTTATCCCGGTTATCCATATTATTATCACGTAGTATGAAACCCAAGTTCTTATGTTTGCCATTCTAAGATGCGTTTGAGCATGGGAACTTGTTTGTCGGAGATCCTATTGTGAAACCTGTTTAGGTACCCTTCGGTTATTCTCCTGTAAGGCTTTTGGGCATGGAGTCCTTGTGGGGACCCTTGTAGGGACCCTCTGGTAATTATGAAATTTTTGTTAAATATACATTATTTGAGATTCAGTGGCTTGCATGTGCAACCCTACCTGCAGCAATGGATACCAGCCCTGTAGTGACAATCATGGCTAGAGTGTAATGTGCGGTAGAGGTTTGTTTTATTCATCATTCTGAAGGGCAGTGCTGTGATTCATTGTGGCAGCCAGGATAAGCGGTGTAAGGGTGCACACTTCTCACGAATTGCCCACAGATAGGAGGTCTCCACTTCGGCTGCTGTTCTTCTGTTGTTGGTGGGAGACTGAGAGATAGTAAAGCTAAAACTGAATGGCATCTGTGCTGTAGCAGGACCAGCTCTCCCCTTGCTCCGGTCGCGGTGGCTGTGGATCGGTCCATGCTGGCGTGACCTCACACTCTTGCCGGTGCTCTCGGGAACTCTTATGTGGCACGTTGGGAGTTGTCAGGTTCTGGACAGTAGCCAGGGCCAGGTGAGAACAAAGGCTCTTTGATCTAGGAGACAGTGCAAGTCTATCTGAGCCGTATGGGAGAGAGAAGAGTGCAGGCTCTCCAAATCTAGGGCAGTAGCGGGCTCTTCGACCAGGGGTCCCTGTTGGCAGTGGTGCCAATAGGCCAATGGCAGCGGCACCTTACTTGTTCTTGGGTGGGGTCAGCTTCCTGGCCTACTCAGCCTGGGATGTCGGTCACGAGCGCTGAGTCCCCACCGGCGGTGACAGTGCCAGCATCAGTGTTCCTGGTTAGTCTCTTTCTCCTCTGGAAAGTGAACATACAGTAACTACAAGATGCTGTAAACATTAACTTTAAGTGGGGCTTAATTTGTAGACAAAAAAAATGAAGTGGAACTTGGGGGATGGGGAGGCAATAGAGTGGGCTAGGATCAGAATTGAGCCAAGGCCGGAATTGAAGAGAAAAAGAAGGAAACGAGAAAATAAGTGTGGCATTTCTCCTCTTCCCACACAAACACACCTTTTTTCTTCATTTATCCCCCCCCCCCCCCATCCTTAACTCTATAATGTAATTGTTTCTTAATTTTCTTCTAGCAGAAGTAGAGTACCTGCTGCAATTTAGGATCCACAATTCTTGTTGCAGGAGTTGAAATGGCAACAGCAGGGCTACAGTGCTTCATGCCCTGGTAAACACAAAAGGCCTGCCAGCTTTGCACAAATCAGAGTTATGTGGGGGGAGAGGTGCAGGCAGAATATAACTGCATGGCCAGTTGCTTCTCTTTATCTGCTCCATTTTTTTAAACAGCAGTTACAACCCTAAATTAAGACATTAAGAGGTGCACTGCATGGAGCAGCAGTGACAATCCAAAACAAAGCCTGACTATTGCCACTGAATGAGCAATTTTTAGCACAGCCTCTCCCCTGCCGCTAACCCAGCCCGTTATTAAAAGGATAATATCTAGTTGCTTTGTAATAGTATTAATATAATTTCTTTTTTAAATGATTTTATATTATAACATTTTTTTTTTTTTTTTTTACAAAACATGGATAAAGAAAAACACATACCATACCAGGTAAATTATACAATACAGTAAGTTAACAGGCCAACTCATAAAAAGAGATTAAGGCAATTTCATACTACACTGAGAAACCCAAACCCATCAAAGCAAACTATGTAATTATAACATAAGTCCGATGATAGCCCATATTACGAAACGGCAGAATCTCACATTCCTCCCTGACATATACCATAATTATCCTAGATCATTGTTTCTCGCTTCAATAACCTGCGAGAAGGGGTCAACAAAAATATATTTCACTCCCTCCAATTTAGCAGGAAAATTTAAGAAGAAATCAGCTCCCAACTCTGCCACATTTTGTTGGAATGTCAAGAAGGCTTTATGTTTATCCTCTTACTGAAATCAGGGTAAACTCACTGTGGTAAAAAGACCAAATAATCCAATTTCTGATGCAAAAGTCATTAACTTAGTAGCTCATTCAGTTTGGAAGTCTTGTGAAGTCTCTACTACCTCAGACACTTCAAAGAGGTTCATAGCTGGATTAACCTCTCTTCCAGAGTCACTCCACTGCTCTCCAACCACCCAAGGGGGAGGGAGGGGGTAAGTATACATATAGTAGCAAAGGAAAGGCTGCTTCTGGATATTTAAGAACCTCTTGAGAATATTTCTTTAACGTATCCTTCGGTGTTACCAAAATACTTTTAGGAAAATGCAATAATTTCAAACTGTGATTCCTCAATATTCTACCCCCCCCCCCCCCTTTTTACAAAGCCACTCTAGTAGCTGCCAGTGCAGTAATACCGACACAGCCCATTCAAAGTGAATGGCTGTGTCGGCATTACCGCGTGGCTTTTTGTAAAAAAAAAAGTGTGGGGGGTGTAAGTTACCAGCCTGTTCCATGGGTGATACTTAAGCATCACCATACTGGGTCAGACCAAAGGTCCATCAAGCCCAGTATCCTGTTTCCAATAGTGGTCAAACCAGGTCAGAAGTACTTAGCAAGATCCCAAAGAAACAGATTTATGCTGCTTATTCCAGGAAAAAGCAGAGAGATTTCCCAAGTCCATCTTAATAATGGTTTATGAACTTTTAGGAACTGTTAAGCTAACTGCTTCAACTAAGCGTGGTTATCCTTATTCGGGACAACCCTCTCTCCACGTTAGCCTCATCAGAATTATTTGTTGTTTGCAACTGTTTCCCCTGTTTTTTGAAAGCTGCTTCATGATTAGATAGTTTAAGCGAGATTGCAGTAGAAAATTGACATAAATGAGGTACACAAGGCACCAGAGACTTCTCCGTTCAAGAGACAATTGCCCATGCCTCTTCCAAGGAGACATTTGCTGGAATATCAAGTTTAGGCTGCAAAACAAATTGTACTAGAGTAGGTACTGAAGCAGTCACCTCAGTTTCAACTGCTTCAGCAGTTGGCTCTGCAAACATGGCCATAAATTCAGCCTATTAGAATTTCTCCCAAAGCACTTAGAGCCAGACTGGCACTCTGATGTCATCAGTCAGCACTGAGGGCAGCAGAGGACTCACTTCCACTGCTGGTCATTGAGGATATCTTCCCTCTGAGCTCATGGAAGCCCTGGATCTAACCAAATTCTCCACCAAATGGTACACACCCTTTGGTCCTCTAAACTGGCACCCATGCTGAACAATTCTATCAATCACTCCAAGTTTGGGGATAGACATATCACAGTAAGTCTTGACCTTAGCTTTCCTCTTTTTCATGTCAATGACACACCTCCAAACAACTTGAACAGCGGAGCTCAGAGAGCCACCATGCTATTGTCGGCCATCTTGATTCCTCCTCCCAAGGGGTATCCATATAATTTCTGAAAATATATGGATAGCAGAGTTAGGTGTTCGCTGTCTACCAGTGAATGCATAACACCCTCTGAATATTGTCTTAAGTATATATTAGAAGTACACCAGGAAATGTTTTATTTGGTTTTCTGTTTATTTTAGAGCTTTTTTTTTTCACTTTTTGCTATTTTTTCAGTTAATTTCACTTTATTGTTAATAAAACGTTTTTCACATGTGCTACAACTTTTTAAAATGTAGGAATCAATGGTACACATGTTAATTAATTTTCCGTGTACTTTTATTTTAAAGTGTGCTATTGTGCCAATGCATACTGATGAATGCACACGTTTCTAGTAGACATCACTTGTCTTATGAATATTTAAAGTGTTTTAAATGCCTTCACCTCCAAAACACTCTTAGATTTGTAGAGCAGAAATGACCAAATCATTTTTTTACTAAATTTGTTTCTGATGTTTTGTATCTTTCTTGCTTTTAATGTATGATTATACAAAAGAATTGCATTTGTGTGCTGGCATGAAAATAGGTTTTGCTTTCTTTTCTGTCTTCCCAATGGAAGGGGTATCCAGCAGAATGAACCTAGAATGATATATGTAGCCTTTTCATTGCAACGTTAATACCACACTGAAGCAGATTCTTTTTGCATTGCAATATGTTTTGATAGAGTTTAACGATGATTTATATTTGTTATATATCAAGTATTATTAAGCAGGTTTTGTTCAAATATGTAACTGTATTTGTAGTTGTTGGACTATCTTTTATCAGATTTTGATTCTAAAACATTCTGGCTAAAGGCTAGTCGAGCTCTAGATGGCTGAAATGCTGGTTATGGGTGGGACTGCGGATGACTAGTGTAGTGGTTAGAGCATTAGATAATGAGTCAGCTGGTGTCATGGGACATTATGCTCAAGATTTTCCTTGGCCTTAGGCAGTCTGTATGACCTTTAAGACCTTCTTGAGAACAAGGCATTCAGTTTTCTCAGTCAACAAATTAAAATGAAAACATGATAGCAATGAAATAATCAGTAAGAGTATTTCAGTGCTGAAGCTGCATATTGTTATATTTTAGCATTCTAAAGTCGTGGAAGAAATACTGTCTATCCAGAGTTTTGTGGGGGCTGTTTTCAGCAAAGCTTTTGACATGGTTCCCCACAGCAGGCTTTTAAATAAACTGGATGGGCTGAAGATAGGACCCGAAGTGGTGAACTAGATTAGGAACTGGTTGACGGACAGACGCCAGAGGGTGGTGGTTAATGGAATTCGCTCGGAGGAGGGAAAGGTGAGTAGTGGAGTGCCTCAAGGATCGGTGCTGGGGCCGATTCTGTTCAATATATTTGTGAGTGACATTGCCGAAGGGTTAGAAGGTAAAGTTTGCCTATTTGCGGATGATACCAAGATCTGTAACAGAGTGGACACCCCGGAGGGAGTGGAAAACATGAAAAAGGATCTGCAGAAGCTAGAAGAATGGTCTAATGTTTGGCAATTAAAATTCAATGCAAAGAAATGCAAAGTGATGCACTTAGGGAATAGAAATCCATGGGAGACGTATGTGTTAGGCCGGTGAGAGTCTGATAGGTACAGACGGGAAGAGGGATCTTGGGGTGATAGTATCTGAGTATTTGAAGGTGACGAAACAGTGTGAAAAGGCGGTGGCTGTAGCTAGAAGGTTGTTAGGTTGTATAGAGAGAGGTGTGACCAGCAGAAGAAAGGGGGTGTTGATGCCCCTGTATAAGTCATTGGTGAGGCCCCACCTAGAGTATTGTGTTCAGTTTTGGAGGCCGTATCTTGCTAAGGATGTAAAAAGAATTGAAGCGGTGCAAAGAAAAGCTACGAGAATGGTATGGGATTTGCGTTACAAGACGTATGAGGAGAGACTTGCTGACCTAAACATGTATACTCTGGAGGAAAAGAGAAACAGGGGTGATATGATACAGATGTTCAAATATTTGAAAGGTATTAATCCGCAAACGAACCTTTTCCGGAGATGCGAAGGCAATAGAACGAGAGGACATGAAATGAGATTGAAGGGGGGCAGACTCAAGAAAAATGTCAGGAAGTATTTTTTTCACGGAGAGAGTGGTGGATGCTTGGAATGCCCTCCTGCGGGAGGTGGTGGAGATGAAAACGGTAACGGAATTCAAACATGCGTGGGATAAACATAAAGGAATCCTATTCAGAAGGAATGGATCCTCAGGAGCTTAGCCGAGATTGGGTGGCAGAGCCGGTAGTGGGAGGGGGGATAGTGCTGGGCTGGGCAGACTTATACGGTCTGTGCCAGAGCCGGTGGTGGGAGGCGGGGCTGGTGGTTGGGGGGCGGGGATAGTGCTGGGCAGACTTACACGGTCTGTGCCCTGAAAAAGACAGGTACATATCAAGGTAAGGTATACACAAAAAGTGGCACATATGAGTTTATCTTGTTGGGCAGACTGGATGGACCATGCAGGTCTTTTTCTGCCATCATCTACTATGTTACTACTATGAGAGCAGTGAAGATCAAATCAAATATCTATTCAAATTAGAATATTGGTTATACTAGAGGTTCTGAAATTCCCCCCCCCCCCCCCCCCCACCAATTTTTCAAAACTCCACAACTACCAGCTTTTCACAAATATCAATACAATAAAAAAAAGCGGAGGAAAGACCTCACTACAAAATCTCCCAACCCTAACTATAAAAGCTAAATGGTTGGAAGAATCTAATCACTGGTCATTAAAAAAAAAACACTCAAATGGACAAGAGGACCCCATTTTGTCAAATCCCCTGAGGCAGCTACAGTGAAACAGGGATTATCCTGTCAGGAAATTATGATCAAAGTGAAATTGTTACTGGCAATATGAAGAAGTTGGCAAGGTAAATTGATGTAAACTACAGTAATTAAAAAAATGTTTTCCATTCTGCAATGATTTTGATAATTTGAATGAAGTTGGATTGACTTTTGTATTTATTTTTGGTGTACTTTGAAGTTATCTTGCCTGTTTAAGTGGAGTTTTATGATGATTAGGTGATTTGATAGCTAGGGTTGTGAAATTTTATACTGAAGTCTTTTTCTCCACTTTTTTTTTTATTGTATTGATATTTGTGAAAAGCTGGTAGTTGAAGAATATTTTGGAATTTCAGAACCCTTAGTATAACCAATATACTAATTTGAGTGGTTAATTGTTTTGATCTTCAGTTTAATATACTCCAGTTCTCCTCCTTTATAACTACTGTACATAAGTATTGCCATACTGGGACAGACTGAAAGTCCATCAAGCCCAGCATCCTGTTTCCAACAGTGACCAATCCAGGTCACACGTACCTAGCAAGATCCCTAAAAAGTACAATATATTTTATGCTGCTTATCCTAGAAATAAGAAATGGATTTTCCCCAAGTCCATTTTAATAATGGTCTATGGACTTTTCCTTTAGGAAGCCATCCAAACCTTTTTTAAACCCCACTAAGCTAACTGCTTTTACTACATTTTAGTCCACTCTTAAGGTTATCAATAGAAATCAAACAAAATAAAACATGGAAAAGAAAATAAGATGATACCTTTTTTATTGGACATAACTTAATACATTTCTTGATTAGCTTTCGAAGGTTGCCCTTCTTCGTCAGATCGGAAATAAGCAAATGTGCTAGCTGACAGTGTATATAAGTGAAAACATTCAAGCATTACTATGACAGTCTGACAGGGTGGGAGGATGGGGGTGGGTCGGAGGTATGCAAGGGGACATCAAAGCATATCATTGATAGTCTAACAGGATAGGTGTGGATAGGTGAGGGGAGGGTGATCAACAGAGAAATACAGCTTTATGGTTTATAATGGGCTAGGAACCCCAGATCCTTGTTAAGTCCTTTCTGTTGGGTGTTAAAATATTCAATCATTCTGACTTCAAAGGTCTTACGTTCTTGTATGGTTTTAAAGTTACCTTTCAGGATTCTCACTGTGAAGTCACTGGTACAGTGTCCTGGTCCTGTAAAATGCTGACCAACAGGGGTGGGAGCCCTACTGGCACCAGTATTGTTCATGTGATGTCTATGTAAATTGAATCTTGTCTTAAGCATCTGGCCTGTTTCTCCAATATAGCATCCTTCATTACATTTTTTACACTGAATGATATATACCACATTGGAAGATGAGCAAGTGAAAGATTCCTTTATGTTGAATATCTTTCCTTTGTGGATGACTGTGGGGTCCTGTGAAATGTTTTGGCCTTCCGACAGCCACCCAACTTAAAACACAAGCTAATCAGAAGTAAACTTCCATCACAGACTGAAAAGGAACAGAAGGGCACACTTCCCTGTAATTTATCCAGTTGCAAACTATGCCAAAACATTTCACAGGACCCCACAGTCATCCACAAAGGAAAGATATTCAACATAAAGGAATCTTTCACTTGCTCATCTTCCAATGTGGTATATATCATTCAGTGTAAAAATTTGTAACGAAGGATGCTATATTGGAGAAACAGGCCAGATGCTTAAGACAAGATTCAATTTACATAGACATCACATGAACAATACTGGTGCCAGTAGGGCTCCCACCCCTGTTGGTCAGCATTTTACAGGACCAGGACACTGTACCAGTGACTTCACAGTGAGAATCCTGAAAGGTAACTTTAAAACCATACAAGAACGTAAGACCTTTGAAGTCAGAATGATTGAATATTTTAACACCCAACAGAAAGGACTTAACAAGGATCTGGGGTTCCTAGCCCATTATAAACCATAAAGCTGTATTTCTCTGTTGATCACCCTCCCCTCACCTATCCACACCTATCCTGTTAGACTATCAATGATATGCTTTGATGTGCCCGAGCATACCTCCTACCCACCCCCATCCTCCCACCCTGTCAGACTGTCATAGTAATGCTTGAATGTTTTCACTTATATACACTGTCAGCTAGCACATTTGCTTATTTCCGATCTGACGAAGAAGGGCAACCTTCGAAAGCTAATCAAGAAATGTATTAAGTTATGTCCAATAAAAAAGGTATCATCTTATTTTCTTTTCCATGTTTTATTTTGTTTGATTTCTATTGACTACATTCTCTAGAAACAAATTCCAGTGTTTAATTACACACTGAGTAAAGAAACATTTTCTCCACTTCTTTTTAAATTGATTACTTTCTAGCTTCATTGCATGCCCCCTAGTCCTAGTATTTTTGGAAAGAGTAAACAAGCAATTCATGTCTACCCGTTCCACTCCATTCATTATTTTATAGACTTCTATCATATCTCTCTTCAGCCCTAGCCACTTTAGCCTTTCATCATAGGGAAGTTGTCCCATCCCCTTTATCATTTTCATCAACCTTCTCTGTACCTTTTCTAATTCCACTACAGATGCAGTGACCAGAATTGAACACAATATTCGAGGTGTGGTCGCATCATGGAACGATACAAAGGAATTATAACGTCCTCATTTTTGTTTTCCATTCCTTTTCTAATAATACTTAACATTCTATTTGCTTTCTTAGCCACTGCCACACACTGAGCAGAGAGTTTCAACGTATCAACGACGACAGCTAGATCCCTTTCCTGGTCAGTGACTCCTAATGTGGAACCTTGCATTATGTAGCTATAATTTGGGTACCTCTTTCCCACATGCATCACTTTGCACATGCTCACATTATACGTCATCTGCCATTTAGATGCCCAGTCTCCTAGTCTTGTAAGGTCCTCTTGTAATTTTTCACAATCCTCTTGCGATTTAACAACTTTGAATAACTTTGTGTCATCAGCAAATTTAATTACCTTACTAGTTACTCCCATCTCTAGATCATTTATAAATATGTTAAAAAGCAGCGGTCCCAGCACAGACCCCAGGGGAACCGCACTATCTACCCTTCTCCATTGAGAATACTGACCATTTAACCCTACTCTCTGATTCCTATCTTTTAACCAGTTTTTAATCCACAATAGGACACTACCTCCTATTCCATGACTCTCCAATTTCCAGTGGAGTCTTTCATGAGGTACTTTGGCAAACGCCTTTTCAAAATCCAGATCTTGTGACCAGAAGCAGTTGTTTCGTGAAAGTATCTCTCCATTTGACATTGCACGAAGGGATAACACGGTGGCGCAGCATATTGCTTCCAGCCCACAGCCGTACGTTTTCTGCTACACTTCGTGACCCCTGACGCAGGCGCTGTGCGCCGAAATACGGACCGTGTCGGGTCCATTCTAGGATTGTTTCATCTATACATTCAATTAAAATTCTTATCCCCTTTTTATTAAGACTCCTGGTACTTTTTGTTTTGCTGTTTGGACTTTGCTCCCTCTCTTTGCTATACTGCAAAATCCAGATACACGATATTAACTGGCTCGCCTTTATCCACGTGTCTGTTCACCCCTTGAAAGAAATGTAATAGATTTAGGAGGCAAGATTTCCCTTGACTAAATCCATGTTGGCTTTGTCTCATTAATCTGTGCTTTTGAATATACTCTGTAATTTTGTTCTTTATAGTAGTCTCTACCATTTTGCCCGGCACCGACTGTAACACTGTTGTAACTCTTTCTTACTACCAACTTTGTTTTTGGACCCAAGCGGTATGTGAGGTGAGAGGGAAGGCACTTGTCTTGCCTTCTTGTCTTGTATGGCATTGGAAGGAGGATTCTTTTCAACTTCCAGGCCCTGTGTTCCATGGACACCTTTTCCTTTCGCGGTAGAGAATGACATGGGGGCAGGGACCTGTGGTAACCGCAGGGATGGAGATAGGGACAGAGCCCACCGGGACGTGGCAGGGACAGAGCCTGAGGGGACAGGGTGGGGACGGGACGAAGCGGGGACAAAGTCATGTCATTCTCTACTTTGAAGGCTGCTAATGAATTGGACAGTTATTTATGGTCAAGTGATGCAGCTAGTGATGTTTTCAATTTTTGGAAAAACAAGCAAAAGTGCCGGCCACAACTGGCAAAATTTGCATGGGGGATCCTGTACATCCTGCTACCAGCACATCTTCTGAGAAGACATTTTCTATTGCAGGAAGGACTGTGTAAGACAGGAAAGCTAGACTGAATCCTGAGATTGTTGATGACTTATTATTCATCCACAGATTAAAAAATCATAACAGTGCTTCATAGGGCATACTTCTCCCCCGCTAGGGCATACAGAATGGGTTATATTTTGTACCCCTGGACGTTTTAACAAGGTGGATTAGGGTTCCTTGGGGGTAACAGAAGTCAGCTATTGTTGGGGTTGGAAGGGTAGAGGGTGGTGGTGGTGGTGGGGGGGGGGGGGGTTATAATAGCTGCTCACTGCTATTATTGTTTTCTGTTTGTGATTTATAAATGACAGTTGCATAGCATATTGTTCCTTTTTATACTTTAATAAAAAGTTTTAAATATAAAATCCTAAGTGTTTTAGGCTTCTTCAGATGAGGACAGAGCCCCCGAGGACAGGGACTGAATCTGCGGGGACAGAGCGGGGATGGAGACAGAGCCTTCAGGGACGGGGAGGGGATGGGGACAAAACCTGCAGGGACAGAAACTGCGGGGATGGGGTAGGGACAGATAAAGAACTCGCGGGGATGGGGTGGGGACAGAGACAAACTTTGTCCCCTTGTCATTCTCTATTTTGCAGCATTCAATCTTTAATCACGCAAAAGAATCTGAAATCTAGTCCCAGTTTTAGGTGAATAAAAAGTGAACTCTTTACTGGGTGATAAACTTAAAAATGAAAAAATGCTGTTCGTATCGCATGAATGAAAGTGATATGCGTTGAAACCGTTTGGCTCAATTGTTTGGAAACGTGGTCTCTGTCTTCTCTCTGATCTTCGTCTTCTCTTCTTCTCTGAAGCTATGGATTTTCTCATCTCTGACTTAAGCCACGTGTACTGCTGCCTGCATAAACAGATGGGTCCCTACTCCTTCTTCTGTAATCCTACATTAGGATGCTCCAACTTCTGGAACTTGTAAGACATTTCCACATAAGCACCATCCAATCCCAATTCTTCACCTCCTTTTACTTTCTTTGGGTTCAGTGAACACAGTAAGAATGTCTATGTGGAAAAATGTCCTCAAATCTCCTTAGGTCTCTGGCTCATGAAGCCACAGATGTAATGGGACAACCCCTGCCCCCCCCCCAAACAGAACTTCAAAAATATCATATTTTCATTTTTCAGTCTGTCAATCACCTTGACCACTCTGATCTTAAGTGCTGACCCTGCCCAGGAAGATTTTAGAGTAAAAGCACACATCTTCATGCTCCTTGGACTTCTTCAGATCTTAGGATTCTTTACTATAGGCCCTTCCTCTGGTGAATCTGGCTGCTCCAGAAGGAAAGCTAGAATCCTCTGTTGAGACTTACGTAGGGTTACCATATGGCTCCAGAAAAAGGAGGACGGATTGAGCCAGCCGGGTTTTACTTCCATTGCTTTCAAACCCGGCTGGCTCAATCCGTCCTCCTTTTTCTGGAGCCATATGGTAACCCTAGGCTTACGTGAAGTGAATTTTTCCCTGATTAAGGATAACCACCGCTGGTTGAAGCAATTAGCTTAGCAGGGCTTTTTAATTATGTTTTGGAGTTGTTTTTTTTTTAAAGGTTTGGACAAGTTCCTAAAAGAAAAGTCTATAAATCATTATTAAGATGGACTTGAGAAAATCCACTGCTTATTCGCATCATAAAATCTGCTTCTTTCTTTAGGAATCTTGCCAGGTATTGTGATCCAACTTCAAAGAGTTCATGTGTTCATCTGTGTGAATCAGTGGAGTAGACACAGGAGGGTCTTATGGCCTGGGCAACCACTTTGGGCTCAGGCCCCCCTCTAGAACTGCAGCACCCCTTTACCTTTGCTGGTGAGGATGCCGAAGCCCTGCCTGACAAAATAATTACAGTCCCTCCATTCCCCTCCTTCTTGACTGCTTCTTTCCTGCAGATGTTGGCAGGTTGCCTTCAGTCACCAATGTCAGGACTTCTTGCACATGCTCTGAGCACACGTGAGAAGTCCCAACACCGCTGACATCTGCAGGAAGGAAGCAGCCAAGAAGTAGGGGAATGGAGGCGCTGTATTTATTTGACTGGCGGAGCCTTGGCATCCCCACCAGCAAAGATATGGTTAGCACGCATGCTGGGGGGGGGGGGGGGGGGGGGGGGGAGAGAGGAATGTGTGCTCAGAGGACCCAAAAGGTACTGTGACCTTCTTGGATGAAGTTTTATATGTAAAACACTAAGAAATGTGTTTCCCATTTTGGGTTAAAAGAGATTTAGTGCAGGTTCTATATAATAATTCTCACCTCCAACGTTCTAATGTGCCTGGTACTGTGGCTCCCTCGGAGGTGGTCTGCTAGGCAGTTTAGAATGCACTGACATCAGTGATGTCACTGACAGCTGATTCCAAGCCCCTACCCCCCCTCGTCGCATCACCCAAGACCCTCCCCCCGGTGCATCACCAAAGCCCCTACCCCTCCCTTCTCGGGCACATCAACTCCCTCGCCACCCGCAGCCGCCAAAACTAACGCTGTCCGGCCACTGCTGCTTCTCCTGTGGAGCAGCAGCGGCCGGTACATAAAGAAAAAAGCCCAAAAAAGATTTTTAACCTGAAACGCGGCTCCGTAGACAGCCATCTGGCATTGGCTGTCGTCACTACAGCTGCTCCTCCTCTCCCATCCACGTCACTGCTCCTGCAGGAAGACCCTGGAGGAGCGCAGTGATGTCAGAGGGGAGAGGAGGAGCATCTGCAGAGATGACAGCCAATGCCAGATGGCTGTCTACGGAGCCGTGTTTCAGGTTTAAAATCTTTTTTTGGCTTTTTCTTTTTGTACCGGTCACTGCTGCTCAACAGGAGACACAGCAGCGGCCGGACAGCGTTAGTATTGGTGGCTGCGGGTGGTGAGGGGGTTGATGTGCCCGAGGGGGGGTAGGGACGGGTGATGCGCTGGGGGGTAGGGGTTTGGGTGATGCGCCGAGGGGGGAGTGGATGGTCGCTGGACATGGGTGGCTGGAGGGGGGCAGGGGGAGGGGAGGGTTGCTGGACATGGGTGGCTGGAGGGGGAGAGGAGGGTCGCTGGACATGGATGGCTGCGGGGAGGCAGGGATGAGGGAGGTGGGGAGGGGGTCCTGAGACCAGATGGGTGGCTGCAGGGGAGGGCAGGGGAGACAGAAGGGATGCTGCAGGGGGGGCAGGGGGAGAGGAGGGTCACTGGACATGGATGGCTGCAGGGGGGCAGGGGAGAGAGGTGGGTCGCTGGACATGGGTGGCTACAGGGGGGGCAGGGGAGAGAGGTGGGTCACTGGACATGGGTGGCTACAGGGGGGGCAAGGGGAAAGGAGAGGAGGGTCGTTGGACATGGGTGGCTGCAGGGGGGCAGGGGAGAGGAGGGTCGCTGGACATGGGTGGCTGCAGGGGCAGAGGAGGGTTGGTGGGGAGGGGGTCCTGAGACCAGATGGGTGGCTGGAGGGGGGAGCAGGGGAGACAGGAAGGACGCTGCAGGGGGGGATTACCTTGCTAGCGCCCGTTTCATTGCCTACCAAAACGGGCCTTTTATACTAGTTTTTGCAATAATTGTTAGAAAGCATGGCTGGCATTGGAACATGAACATGGACTGCAGGACTGGAGTTTGAAGGCAAGGCTGGAGCTTGGAGACAGGACTGGATCTTACAAACAAGACCGGAGCTGGAAAACAGGGCTGGAGTCAAACAACAGCCAGTGGACTTCCACAGGCTGTCCTTGAGACTATAAGCACCCCTTGAAGCAGGAGCTTTGCTGGAACTGGAACCAGAATGCAAGCAGGAACTGAGCTGGAAACAGAAGCTGTGCTGGAAGCTGAAGCTTGTACTGGAACTGGAATCAGGACTGGAAGCAGAAGCTGTGCTGGAACTGGAACTGGAACCAGGACTGGAAGTGGAAGCTGTGTTGGAACTGGAACCAGGACTGGAAGGAGAAATGGTATTGGAAGCAGAAGATGTGAGGGAACTGGAACCAGGACCTGGAACCAGGATGGAAGCAGGAACTGAGCTGGAAACAGAAGCTGTGCTGGAAGTTAAAGCTTATGCTGGAAGCTGAAGCTTGTACTGGAACTGGAACCAGGACTGGAAGCAGGAGCTGTGCTGGAACTGGAACTAGGACTGGAAGCGGAAGCTGCATTGGAACTGGAACCAGGACTGGAAGGAGAAATGGTATTGGAAGCAGAAGATGTGAGGGAACTGGAACCAGGAACTGGAGCCAGGACTGAAAGCAGGAACGGTGCTGGAAGCAGAAGCTGTGTTGGAACTTGAACCAGGACTGGAAGCAGGAACTGTGCTAGAACCAGAAATTGTGCTACTAACTGAAGCTTGTGCTAGAACTGGAACCAGGACTGCAAGCAGGTCCAGGACGGCACCAGCTAAGTGTTGAAGTTGGAGATCTACATGCTGAAGCATCTGTTGGACAGGTGACTAAGCTGAGCTCATGGCCTTTGCAAACTGTCACAGACTCAAGGAAAGTGAGTTCTTAGACCGCAGTCGGAAAACTGGCTGTGGCACATGAGTCACTTGGACTAGGCACAGCACTAGGCAGAGTACTAGGCTAGGCAGGAACCCGGAACAGAGCTTGGCTGGAGCAGGAACCAGGAATAGAGCTTGGCTGGAGCAGAAACCAGGAGCGTAACTTGGCAGGAATAGGGCACATGGGGCTAGGCCCTCAGGAACAAGGTTAGCAGGAGCAGGGCTCATAAGAGCAAGGCTCACCAGGACCAACGCTACAGGAATAAAGCTTGCAGGAACAAGGTACTCAGGAGCAAGGCTTCAGGAATCAAGGCTTTCAGGAACAAGGCGAACTTGTTGCAAAGGCAATACATAAAAGTTTGAAGGCTTTATAAAGGCCCTCACTAATGATGTCACAACTTCTGAGGCTTGGAATGCACTGAGGAGCACAGCAGGGCACCAGAGCAAGGCTAAGATACTGGGACATCAAACTAAGGCTTGGAAAACAGGGAAACAGGCAGCAGAGGTATCATTGCAGGGAGAATGCAGTCTGGAGAAGCCGCGGAGCCTGACCACCAGAAGGAAAGGTTATTCTGGACGCGAGGACCAGTCACAGCTGTGATACTTTGAATGCAGGTGGACTGATAATCCAGGATGTTATCCAAATTAACAGTAAAATCTCCAGTCAACAAGATTGGTACAGTACTATATCAGAGCTGCCAAGTTACCCATATCAAGAGGGAGTCTTTTTGGCCGGTCCTGGTTTTAAACTTACATCCCAAAGCAGTGTAGTATTTGTAGTCCATGATTCTATCCATTGAAATCAATGATGTAGGTCCTGTAATGCAACAGGATGAGGTTAGCAGAAATCCAGGACTGGCCAACAAGTCTCCCTCCTGGAATGGGTAACTTGGCAGCTCTGCTATCAAACATATAAATGGCAAGTGACCAACTCACCTGCCAATGCGCAGTAGAGACTTCCCTCTCTGTCCCGCCCTCGCGTCAAGACGTGATGACGTCGGAGGGCGGAACAGAGAGGGAAACAGAGTCGGACTGTCGGACGCTGCCGCTGGAGCCTGGAAACTAACATCGCGCGCACCAACCTCCACCCTCCCCCCATCCCCGCCGCTGCTCCCGCCCCCCTCCATATCAGGCTCCCTGCACTGACCTGACAGCGCCTCTCACCTCCGTGTGGAAGCGCTGCAAGCAGCAGCAGAGCGATCTGCTGCTGCCTGCAGCACTTTCACACGGAGGTGAGAGGTGCTGTCAGGTCAGTGCAGGGGGCCCGGCACAGAGGGGGGGAGGGAGTGGCAGCGAGGAGGGTAGCTGGACATGGGGGAGGGCAGGGAGGAGAGGGCATGGTTGCTGGACATGGGGTGAGAGCAGGACAGAGAGGAGGGTTGGTGGACATGGGGGGAGGGCAGGGTTGGTGGACAGGGGGGAGGCCAAGGGAAAGAGGAGGGTTGCTAGATATGGGGGGGAAGATCGGTGGACGGGGTGAGGCCAGGGGAGAGAGGAGGGCTGCTGGACATGGTGAGGGCAGGGGAGAGAGCAGGGGAGAGAGGATGGTTGCTGGATGGGGGGGAGGTCAGGGGATACAGTACGGCTGCTGGACATGGGGGGGAGGGCAGGGGAGAGAGCAGGGGAGAGAGGATGGTTGCTGGGCGGGGGGGAGGAGGCCAGGACGGGGGGAGGCCAGGGGATACAGGACGGCTGCTGGACAATGGGGGGAGGGCAGGGGAGAGAGCAGGGTTACTGGACATGGATCGGGGGAGGGAAGGGCAGGGGAGAGAGCAGGGTTGCTGGACATGGATCGGGGGAGGGGAGGGCAGGGGAGAGAGGATGGTTGCTGGATGGGGGTTGGAGGCCAGGATGGGGGGAGGCCAGGGGATACAGGATGGCTGCTGGACAATGGGGGGAGGGCAGGGGAGAGAGCAGGGTTGCTGGACATGGATCGGGGGAGGGGAGGGCAGGGGAGAGAGCAGGATTGCTGGACATGGATGGATGGAGGTGAGAATTATTACATTTTGCAAAACACAAATCTCGCCCGTTTTAACGGGCTTAACGGCTAGTATTCTAATAAAACTACTCTGATCTGATGTATGAAATCAGGTGTATTAATATTGGGTGCATAAAAATTCTTGATAGAACATTTTAAAGGGCCAAGAGGTAGCACAGCAGCTGCCCATCGACCATTAAGATCAAAAGAGTGTTGGAGAATATGAATTAAAAGATTCTTTTTGAATAAAATAGCTACTCCTCCCTTTTTAGAATGAGCAGGTGCATAAATTGAGTGACCAATCCATAGAAGATTAAACCTCATACAGTTAGAGTCTGGTAAGTGTGTCACTTGCAACAGTAATATGTCAAGATTGCATTTTTCTTTTAGCATGATTAAAGAGTTTTTGCTGTTTTGTTGGATGCTTCAGTCCATTGACATTCCATGAGGCTATATTGCAAAAGGATGGCATCAAATCATATCAAGACAATGCTTAAATGAACACAGTATGCCCATTAGTAGTATTCAGCATTGGAAATGCATGACATATCAATAGAATTTATTTATTTATTTATTTATTTGCAGCATTTATATCCCACATTTTTCCACACGCTAGCAGGCTCAATGTAGCTTACAATAACCGCATTGGCGAACGCCAAGTATGGTAAGGGCTAAACAAATACAATTAAAAATAGGGTCAGGTAAGGTAGGGTTAAGTGGGTATAATAAGTGACAAAGAAAGAAGAAATAAAATTGTCCTTTGAATCCTTGTAGAGTTGAGACTTTTAAGTAGAATTAGCAGGGTAGGCCTTGCGAAACAAATAGGTCTTTCAAGATCGCCTGAATTCTTGATGGTCATGTATCATTTTCACTCTCTTTGGTAATGCATTCCAAATCAAATACAAATTGACCAAATCAGTATTTCCACCATCAGAACTATAAACATAATTAAAATAAAGAACCAGTGGCATCCCAGTAGTCATTTCAAGCAATTGGAAACTTAAAATGCACCTGTCAACCCAGAAGTAGGGAAAAAGAAGACGTACTGCTTACTTAGACAAAGCATAAAGTCAACATAAATTTTGAAAGAACATAAATAAATGCAATCAAAAACATTTCATATATCGTAGGTGAAATAATATATTATTTGTTATTATGTGCCATGCAGTTAAATTCAATATCATACACTTACCAAGAACTTCAGAATTAAGTTACCGTGATAACAAGTTCAAGACTCAGAAGATCCCATTATGGGAAAACATGTAGCCATATTATCAATATATATGGAGTCATCCCATTTTCTTTTATATGATCCAAAGGACTTCAGGCTCTTTATAAGTGGTGGTATGGTTAATATATGTAATTTTCATTCTTGCAGGGTACATTAATTTGAAACGGGCTTTCAAATCTTGTCCAAGATTTCCTTTTCATAGCTGAGGTTTTTGCTAGGTCTGGTAGAATACATACTTTCCTGCCTTGATACAATAGAGAAGGCTTATCTTTCGCAGCCATAAGCATCTTAAGGCCCTGTGGGTATTGTAGGATTTTTGCCATCACAGGTCTAGGGTGTGATGCATTAGCTAATTGGCAGGATGGTGACCGGTGGGCCCTTTCGTTTTCAAGGGCCGGAGTGAAATCAGTATTCAAGAATCCAAGTAACAAATTTGTCAAAAAAGATATCATATTTTGATTTTCTGCTCCTTCTGGAAGGCCTAAGATCCTTACATTATTTCCACAGGATTTGCTCACTAAATCGTCAAAATATTCTTAGGCCTTTAACGGTGTTGGCATTGGATTCGATTAGAGGCAACACAGCTTCCACTTTCGTTGTGCATTTCTCTACAGCCCTCGGCATACAATTGCGAAGGTGCAAGTTTAGCATGTATTTTCTCGATCTCCTTTCTCATGTCACAGAATAATTCAATATGTGAGTAAAGAATGTCTTGAATAGATGTAAGTTAAGATATTACCGTGTCTTCAGTGTTCCCGAAAGTTCTTGATCCGTCAGATTTGTCAGAAGAAAGTAAGTCGGATTTGTGGTGTTAGAGTGGAGGCCAAATTGAACTGATTTACAGCTTTCATAGACTTCATGCCACGCTGTCCATGAGAGGAACCAGAAACCAAAGTTGTTGAAGTTGATTTTGTGTGTGTGTGTGTGTGTGTGGTCTTGTTCTTCCTTCCTGTGGTGACAGCCTGTGGATGGGAAGACCCCCGGCCTACCGGAGACAGCTCTGGCCCCGGCCTGTGCGCTAATTTGGTACAGGATGTATGTGTTTGGCCCAGTGCGTGCTCTACCGGGAGTGAAGCTGGTGCCCAGAACTTTGCTATACAGAGGCCAGGGTTACATATATTTAGTTTAGGCCTGCTGATATATTCAGCAGTGACCTCATTGCAGATATAGTCAGCATCACTACTTTATATGCGGCTGAGCATCATGGCTGACATTTAACTTATTCCAGTCATCAAGCTGGTTGAAAATGAGACCCTATGTGTGTGGGGGAGGGGGGGATGTCTACTTCCTGCTTACTTGATCCATGTTTCTCTGAAAAGTAAGTGGAGCTGATATGACAGGTGATGTGTCACATATATGACCACATGTTAGTGTCCAAATAATTTGACATCATGCCATGGATTCTGTTTCTTGTTTTTTTTTTTGTGGAGTTGTGCAAGCATCTCCAAACGCTGAGTGCTACAGAAAACAATCATTAGACGATGCGAGGCACCAGAGTAGCTATTTAGTGAATAGGCTTTCTTTTCAGTAGGGGCATGTTAGAAACTCTGAATAAGTGCTTAGCTCTTTTCACACTCTTGATTTCAGTGCTGTGCAGTCACCTATGAATTACAAGTAATCAGCCAATATTATGAATTCTAATAAGAGCTGCCGAACAGCTGCATGCCTCATAATAATCACATAAAACCTGACCATAAAACACCTCAAAGCATATCTGAGTGTGAATAAAATGCTTCACAAGCTTTCCTGTGCTCTGCAGCTGCTACTAGGATTTCTAGAGAACTCTGATCAGCCTACTTCAGATATCCCAAATATTCAGCACGTCGCATCCCACCCCGTCCTACACACCCCATTCCGTCCACTTCCAACTCATTTTATCTAATCCTAAACCATACAGTGGGACGCCGGCTATCCGAGCTTCGATAATCCGGGTGTCCAAGTATCTGAACTGTATTCTGGAATTTAGAAACAGGTTTGTAACAACGTTATGAAGAAGATTTGATGAAAACTCTGTGCTATTACAATACCGTACAGTACCTGTACTGCAGTGGCATTGCCAGACAGTCAATTTTGGGTGGACCTGAGCCCAAAGTGGGTGGGCACAACATTTTCTCTGCCCCGTGCTACCCCCACCTCAAAATATAAATATACTAGTAAAAAAGGCCCGTTTCTGACACAAATGAAACGGGCGCTAGCAAGGTTTTCCTCGGCTCTCCTGCAGCCACCCATGTCCAGTGACCCTCCTCTCCCCCTGCGCCCACTGCAGCCACCCATGTCCAGTGACCCTCCTCTCCCCTGCCCCCTCCAGCCACCCATGTCCAGCGACCCCCTGCCCCCCCTGCAGCCACCCATGTCCAGCGACCCTCCTCTCTCCCCTGCCTCCCCTCCAGCCACCCATGTCCAGCGACCCTCCTCTCTACCCTGCCCCCCCTCCAGCCATCCATATCTAGCGACCCTCCTCTGGACATGAATCAGCTGTGAGGCATGTTTCCCCCCCCCCCCCCCTCCCCGGGTTCTGAAGTTGATATCATAATGGCTACAGTGATGTCAGCCTGATCTACGGAGCCTAGCAGACCAACTCGGAATGAGCCACGATCCCAGGCAAGTCAGAACGTTAGCGGTGAGAATTATTATATAGGATTAGCTAATGAGGATCCCCAAGCTCTGTCAGCTGAAGACTTTCTGTGAAGGTGGCCAAGCTTGGCAGGCAGCAGCAACATCCCTAAGCCACTGATGCCAGCACCCCACACATGCTTAGTGGCTCATGGATGCTGTCGCTGACTGCAGAGCTTGGTAGTTCTGGCCATCTTTTTTTTTTTTTTGTTACATTTGTACCCCACACTTTCCCACTCATGGCAGGCTCAATGCGGCTTACATGGGACAATGGAGGGTTAAGTGACTTGCCCAGAGTCACAAGGAGCTGCCTGTGCCTGAAGTGGGAATCGAACTCAGTTCCTCAGTTCCCCAGGAGCAAAGTCCACCACCCTAACCACTAGGCCACTTTGGAGGAGATCCTCAGCTGGGGATGTTTGGGGATCCCCATCAGCAATACAACAAGGGTCAGGACTGCTGTTAGACATGCTAGGGCCCAGGTCAGAAAATAAAGGAGGGCCCCCCCCCCCCCCCACCTCCCTGATGCCCTCTCCTCCCTCCCTCCTCTCCGATTTCACCATTACTACACCGACAGACCCTCACCAAATACAGAACAAGGGATCATAAATTAGAAATAAAAATATTTAGACAAGAATTGAATTGAGAACCACAAGAAGTTAAGCTTAGCATGTACTGGAACACTGGAGAAATAAAAACAGAAATGCATTTCCTTTTCTACTGAACACAATGCAAAGACATTTCCCAGGCACATTTCCCACAGCTAACATGTCCCATTTAAAACATTCAAAATAAAGTGTTTTTTTTTTTCTACCTTTGGGGTCTGGACATTCAGCTTCTCTTTTCTGCTTTCCTTTCTGATGTCCACATGTTTTTTTTCCTCTCTCATGCAGTGGCGTAGGAAGGGGGGGCGGTCCGCCCCGGGTGCACGCCGCTGGGGGGTGTCGGCTCCGCGTTGGTGCACTGCCCTCTCTGCCTCCGGAACAGGAAGGTTACTTCCTGTTCCGGGACAGAGAGAGCAGTGAACCAGCGCGGAGCCGACACACCCCAGCAACGTGCAGTCGGGGCGGATCGGCCCTCCCGCCCGTCCCTCGCCGCAGGTATGCGCTCTGGGGGGGAGGTATGCGCCCCGGGGGGGGGGGTGCGCTTCAGCGGGAGGAGGGTGCGCCGTGCTGCACCCGGGGGGGGGGTGCGCAGCGGCGACCCACCCCGGGTGTCAGCTCCCCTCGCTACGGCTCTGCTCTCATGTCTATTCCCTCACTACATCTGCCTCTGACATATTGATCACTCCTGCTTAGCTCTTTCCTCTCTTTCTTTTATTTTCTGCCTCTCTGTCAACACAAATTTCACCCTCTCTCAATCTTCTCCTTTTTAACTATTCAGCTACCTACCAAATTTCCTTCTTATTCTCTCACCCACTAGCTCTCCCTTTCCTCATCTCACTCCTTCCTCAGCCCTCCATTCCCTTTCATCTTTAATTTACTCCTCATTACCATGTTTCTACCCCTGTAATCAATATCCTCTCATTCATTTCCTTGCCACCCCCCTTCTCCCCCTCCTGGCCTCTCTCACATGGTTCCATCATTCTCAGCATCTTCCGCCCTCCACCATTCTAGCCCAGCATCTGCTCCTTCTTCCTCCCCTCCCCACATCTGTTCCTTTTCTCTTCCCTCCTGCCCTATTCCTCATGGTCCAGCATAAGGGGTTACCATATTTGCTGTGATAAAAAGAGGTCACTCATCATACCCCGTCACCCCCTGTCACCCCCACCATTCCCCTGCACCACAGTGTCAGCTTCCCCCTCCCTCAAGAAAGACAGATTCCCTCCCTCTCCCCCCCATGAATGTCCCATCCCCATTCTTTCTTCCAGCCTCCCTCCACCAACCTTTTCTTTATAGCTCACTCCATCCACATCCCCTCCCGTCCCGTACCTTATAGTGCCTGGCGTTCTAGTGGCCTCTTCAGGGCAGGAAACAGGGGTGTAGCCAGACAGCAGATTTTGGGTGGGCCTAGGCAAGAAGTGGGTGGGCACCAAATGTTCTCTCCCCCATCCCCACATCAAAAAAATATCTCAGCTGGTGGGAAAATGCTTCTCTCCAGTCTCTACCTTGGTAGTCTGCAGCAGGCATGCGCTGAAAACTGAGCATGCGAAGGTGCCAGTATTGTGGAGAGCAGCATTTTCATTACCATGTGCTACTGTTGGATGGGCCTGAGCCCTAAGTGGGTGGGCCCCGGCCCACCCAGGCCCACCTGTGGCTACGCCACTGGCAGGAAAGAGCCCCCTCTTTTCTGCCCTGCGCTGCTACAGACCTCTTGCTCCTGGCACCACTTCAAAATGGCTGCTGAGAGTTCAAGTGGTCACCTCGCAAGGCTTCACATTTAAACTGAACCACGTAAACGCCAATGGCTCAGTATTCTAAACAACTGGTGGCAGCTAGTAACGGGTAAGTGAGCATTGCCTGAGCGGGCCATTTTGTCAGGGGGGGGCCTAATATGTCAGGCTGATTTGCGGGGGCTAATACGTCGGGGGCTATAATGTGGGCAGGCCGTTTTGTCAGAGACTATTATGTCAGGGGCTTTTTTGTTAGGTTTTTTTTTGTCGGGGCTGTTTTGTCTTGGGGCTATTTTGACTCTGTACCAAATGGATGACCTTATCAAAAATTATGATCCTGATTGTGTTTTATAATGCAGCCGAAACAGGTTTGAACTGGAAATCACTTCCCAATTAATCTCTGCTTAGTCGTAAGGAGCAATCAGCTCCTGGGTTCAAGTCATCCAAAGAACATGTCACACTGGTGGTGGAGGGAATGCAACTGGAAGTCATAAGCTGGAGTTGTTGCTAATTGGTAAATCTAAAAATACTTGTGCTTTCAAAAGTGTACATAAGCTACCGCTGTTATACAGAAGTTAAAAAAAAAAAGCCTGAATGAATTAATGGGGGAAAAAAGCCTGGATGAATATTTCCTTGACTGGTATGAAAATGTCTTCATACCAGAAGTGAAAAGATTTCAGCTTCATACAGGAAAAGATGAAAATATCATTTTATTGTTGGGCAATGCGCCTTCACATTCTACAGCTGAAAGCTCAGAGCAAGAGGAAGGTAGATTCAAAGTGCTTTTTTCTGCCTCCAAATGTGACATCAGCAATGCAACCAATGGATCAAGGCGTTATTGTTTCCTTGAAATGAAGATTTTACAGCAAACAGTTGTTACAAAACTTTCTGTTGGCTGATATTGATAATGACTGTGGCGTGATCCAATTTATGAAAGATTATTCATAGATGGTTGCCGATGCTTGGAATTTAGTTAAAAACCAAACCCTAAAAGATGAATGGAACACTATTCTAAACAAATCAGAAAAACACAGAGAAGGATACCCTTAAAAATATCACTAAAAATATTAGGCTCCTGGCTGCTCCGATTGTGAAGTAGAGAATGCCACCGAATGGATATGCAGTGAAGCTAATGATCCAGAGTATCCGATCATAACAGATGATGAAATCAGTATAAGTCAAGATGACAATCACCAGATTAATGCTGATGTGTGACCAACACATGCAGAGGGCTTGGCTGGAAAAGCAGGAGGAAAGGACCCAGCTCCTTTGTCTGAAGAGACTCATGTGACCTTGCAGCAGAGAAATGAAAATCAGCAGTGAAGCAATTAAGAATGACTTCATTTTTAAAATAGAACTACAGTAGTGTATGTACTACAAATACTGTGCTTTACTATAGTTTGGTAATTTGTCCTCTTTATTGTTGAAAAAAAATAATGTTAAACATGCAATGTTCAGAATGTGTGCTTTTTTCAGAAAGGTATGCCCAATCTTTTCTAAAACGTTTGTCCAACCATCTGATTTTCCATTGTCTGGACTGCCCTCTGTCGAAGTTAGTCCGGATAATCGGTGTCCTACTGTACTTTCCATCCCAGCTTATATATCCTGAATCATCACATCCTTGTGCAATTACATCCTATCCTATCCCATTGCAGACTTCCTTCCCCTACCATCTTAAGTCCCACAAATGTTAACATTACACAACTTAATACTAAAAGTAAGCTAGTCAATATTTAGATGGTAGTGGTGAGCATTTTTTTTTAAACACTAACCATTGCTACTAAGTTAGATCCAGATATTCAGCTTGGAGAAAAGATGGCTGAGAGGAGATATGATAGAGATCTATAAATTAATGAGTGGAGTGGAAAGGGTAGACATGAATCGCTTGTTTACTCTTTCCAAAAATACTAGGACTAGGGGGCACGCAATGAAGCTACAAAGTAGTAAATTTAAAACAAATCAGAGAAAATATTTCTTCACTCAACATGTAATTAAACTCTGGAATTCGTTGACGGAGAATGTAGTAAAAGCAGTTAACTTAGCGGGGTTTAAAAAAGGTTTGGATGGCTTCGTAAAGGAAAAGTCCATAGACCATTATTAAAATGGACTTGGGGAAAATCCACTGCATATTTCTAGGATAAGCAGCATAAAATATATTGTAGTGTTCTGGGATCTTGCCAGGTACTTGTGACCTGGATTGGCCACTGTTGGAAACAGGATGCTGAGCTTGATGGACCTTCAGTCTGTCCCAATATGGCAATACTTATGTACTTATTATGTACTTATGTCGGGTTGCCAGACAGGGTTGATCTAGTCCTGGGCTTACCCTATTGCATGCAGGGACTTGTGGTTCTGATTTCCCCATTGGATTCCTTAAGAAAAGCAAGGACTTGTTCATGCATTGGAATAAGCCTCAACTGGATCAACCCTGTCAGATGAATCTGAATCTAGTTGGCAACCCTAGGATATTCAATTTCAGGTCATATCCGGGCCATGGCATTGAATATCCAGGTCTGCAGTGGCACCTGGAAATTATGCAGTTACAGCCAGTATTCAGTGCTCTACCTGCACACCTGACCTGGCAAAGTTCTGCCTTTTCTGCAATACAGCTTGCTTGGTTAGCCATGGTTTCCACGCAGCCCAGTAAGCTGTCAGTGGAGGAGTAGCCTTGTGATTAGAACAGTGGGCTGAATATCCAGGGGTGACTAGTTCAAATCCCACTGCTGCTCCTTGTGATCTTGGGCAAATCACTTAACCTTCCACAGGTATAAAATTAGATTGTGAGCTCTTGAGGAACACAGTGGTGTGCTGGAGCAGGCTCACGAGAGCCGTTTGTTATTAAGGGGCCTTTTACTAAGCTACATAGGTGTGCGCCCAATACGCGTCAATTTTGAGTTACCGCCCGGCTACCACGTGGCCTTTGCAGTAATTTCACTTTTGACGCGCGTCCGCCACGCGCACCGGAAAATATTTTTACTTTCTGGCATGCAGGCAGTAATTGTCATTTTACGCGCATAGACCATTACCGACCGGTTACTGCGTGAGACCTTACCGCTAGGTCAATGGCTGGCAGTAAGGTCTCAGACCCAAAATGGACGTGTAGCAATTTTCATTTTGCCGCACATCCATTTTTGGTAAAAATTTTAAAAAGGCATTTTTTACAGGTGTGCTGAAAAATGATTCTGCGTGCACCCAAAACACGCATCTACACTACCACAGGCCATTTTTCAGCGCGTCTTTGTAAAAGCACCCCTAAGAATTTTGGGAGCTGGTTGTTAAAGTAACCCCCCCCCCCCCATGGCTACTTTAACAACTGGCTCCCAAAAGTAGGCTCGGGCACCGGTCTGAACTCTGAATATTGCTCAGCACCTGGATAACTGCTGGTGCCCACACTCATCCGGATATCCAATACTGGTGCCCAGATCTGAGTCTAATTCAGCCTGTGCTTTAAAACCACTGACTACTTTGGGCTGAATATTTGGAGGGGGGGAGTTATCTTTTTATAAGTTAAACCTAATTGCTTCATATGGACAATGTTATGAATTGGAGATTGGTTCCAGCATCAAGGTCCAACACCCTATTTTCCCCCAAATAACCTGGAATTTAGCAATATATAGTACTGTAAAGACACATTTTAAAGCATCACATTTTTATATGTCTGGAAAGGACAGTGTCAGTGAATGCCTACAAGATATTGCTCTGATTTTGTTCAAGTGGAGGGGGTCTATACATTTATTTATTTACCGCCTTTTTGAAGGAATACACTCAAAGCGGTGTACAGTAAGAATAGATCAAACATGAGCAATAGGCAATTGCAGCAGTAAAAATATTCAAATAACAATACGAAGTATGTCGTGGAGGGGCATAATCGAACGAAAATGTCTATCTCCATGGGCGTTTATCTCCGAGAACGGGTCTGTGAAGGGGCGGACCGAACCGTATTTTCGCAAAAAATAGACGTCCATGTTTTATTCGACAATTTGTGAGCTGGGTGTTTTTGTTTTTCAGCGATAATGGAAAATGAAAGCGCCCAGCTCAAAAACGAATAAATCCAAGGCATTTGTTCGTGGGAGGGGCCAGGATTCGTAGTGCACTGGTCCCCCTCACATGCCAGGACACCAACCGGCCACCCTAGGGGGCACTTTTACAAAAACAAAAAAAAGGTAAAAGAGCTCCCAGGTGCATAGCACCCTTCCCTTGTGTGTTGAGCCCCCCAAATCCCCCTCAAAACCCACTGCCCACAAGTCTACACCATTACTATAGCCCTAAAGGGTGAAGGGGGCACCTACATGTGGGTACAGTGGGTTTGGGGGGTTGGACAACTACTAAGCATTATGCAGCACAATTGTAACAGGTAGGGGAGGGATGGGCCTGGGTCCACCTGCCTGAAGTCCACTGCACCCCCTAACAACTGCTCCAGGGACCTGCATACTGCTGCCAGGGAGGTGGGTATGACATTTGATAGTGAAAATAAAAAGCTGTGAAACATCATTTTTTTGTGGTGGGAGGGGGTTAGTGACCACTGGGGGAGTCAGGGGAGGTCATCCCCGATTCCCTCTGGTGGTAATCTGGTCATTTAGGGCACATTTTGGGGCCTTATTCGTGAAAAAACAGGGTCCAGGAAAAGTGCCCTAAATTCTAGCTACAAACGCATACTTTTTTTCCATTATCGGCGAAAGGCGCCCATCTCTGTTCGGGTGATAACCATGCCCCAGTCCCGCCTTCACCACACCTCCGACATGCCCCCGTCAACTTTGTACGCTTCTGCGATGGAGTGCAGTTGAAAACGTCCAAGTTCGGCTTTCGATTATACCACGTTATTCGTTTTTGTGAGATAAACGTCCATCTCCCGATTTAGGTCGGAACTTGGGCGTTTTTCTCGTTCGATTATAAGCAGGATAGTATACTACTTACAATGTCAACACAATAAGTAATAGAATATTTTAGTGAAGGGTAGAGCAAAGATGTAACATATAGATAGGTAAGAGAGTAAGAAGAGTTAGAAAGTAAGGCTACCGATTTAAAGAAAGTTGCACATGTCTTGTCACCTCACTGGCCTCACAGTCATCAGTGTGCCTGTTGGAAGACTTTCAGGTGTTTTAAAGTCAAAACAAATATTGCAAGTTGGACATCAGTTTAGAAGCACAAAAATGTTGGATCCTTCTGACTTGCAATGTCTTAAATAGAGGATTTCCTGTACTTACTGACCCTATCAGATGACTATAATTAGAGTTAGCTCACACCTTTTCAATAATAGCTCAAGGTGAATTACATTCAAATACATGAGGTATTTCCCTATCTCTAGAGGGTTTATAATCTAAGGGGCCCTTTTACTAAAGGGTTGCCATGTGGTAACATGAAACTACCGCCGGCCCAACGTGGGTGCTGGCAGTAGCTCCACCCCCAGCATAAACCATTTCAGGTGCTAGCAGAAATATTTAAAATACTTTCTGCAGGGGGTTACCTGACAGTAATTGGGAAGCTTCATGTGGTGCTGGGTTAGTGCGGGAGCCCTTATCGCCATCTCAATGGGTAGCAGTAAGCGCTCCCCTCCCGAAATGGCTGTGCGGCAAGTGAGAACTTACAGCATAGCCATTTCTTTTTTCAGCCTTTTATTTATTTTTATTTGTAACACATTTGTATCCCACATTTTCCCACCTATTTGCAGGCTCAATATGGCTTACATAGTACCGTAAAGGTGTTCGTCAGTTCCGGTATGAACAAATACAGTTATGTTTGGTTAGAACAAGGTTCAAGTGATACAGACACTTTAGGGAGTTTTATAGAGGAAGAAAATCGTAGAAAGGAAGAGTTCTTATATATCTGTTATGACCAAATAGTTGGAGTGTGAGGACTGTGACTAAAGACTGCAATAGGGAGGGGGGGGTTACATAGTAACATAGTAGATGACGGCAGAAAAAGACCTGCACGGTCCATCCAGTCTGCCCAACAAGACAAACATATGTGTAAACCTTACCTTGATTTGTACCTGCCTTTTTCAGGGCACAGACCGTACAAGTCTGCCCAGCAGTACTTCCCACCTCCCAACCACCAGTCCCGCCTCCCATCACCGGCTCTGGCACAGACCCCGTATAAGTCTGCCCTCCACTATCCTCGCCTCCCAACCACCAACCTCTCTTCCCCCACCTGCTCCGCCACCCAATTTCGGCTAAGCTTCTGAGGATCTATTCCTACTGCACAGGATTCCTTTATGCACATCCCACGCATGTTTGAATTCCGTTACCGTTTTCATCTCCACCACCTCCCGCGGGAGGGCATTCCAAGCATCCACCACCCTCTCCGTGAAAAAATACTTCCTGACATCTTTTTTGAGTCTGCCCCCCTTCAATCTCATTTCATGTCCTCTCATTCTACCGCCTTCCCATCTCCAGAAAAGATTTTTTTGCGGATTAATACCTTTCAAGTATTTGAACGTCTGTATCATATCACCCCTGTTCCTCCTTTCCTCCAGGGTATACATGTTCAGGTTGCTGGAAGGGGTGGGCGGAGAGGGAGGAAAGGGGGGAGAAGCATAGGGGGAGAAAATGTAAAAAGTTACTGGAGAGACAATTAGGAAGACCAGAAGGCTGCGACACCTTTGTTGTTGTGTGAAGTGTAATGAGCTTTATTGTTAAAAGCATTAAGATTACAGTGTTAGATAACTACGCAGAATCATCTGTATGTTAATGATGTTTTATGATTTCTCCAATAAAAATTATTGAACCATATATCTGTTATGACCTTTGGTTTCGTTGTGTTGAAAGGAACCGGTATTTAAGTTGGGTCGGTGTGGTATGCCTTTTTGAATAGGTTGGTTTTTAATGAATTCCGGAAGCTTAGGTGATCATATGTTGTTTTTACGGCTTTAGGTAATGGGTTCCATAGTTGTGTGCTTATGTTGGAGAAGCTGGATGCATAAGTTGATTTGTATTTCAGTCCTTTGCAGCTTGGGTAGTGGAGATGTGTTGATCCTATTGTGTTTCTTGTTGGTAGGTCTATAAGATCTGTCATGTATCACGGGGCTTCGCCGTAGATGATTTTATGCACCAGGGTGCATATTTTGAAAGCAATACGTTCTTTGATTGGAAGCCAGTGTAGTTTTTCACGGAGGGGTTTGGAGCTTTCGAATCGCGTTTTTCCAAATATAAGCCTGGTCGCTGTGTTTTGAGTGGTCTGAAGTTTTTTCTGAGTTAAGTTTTAGCTGAAATGCATTTGCCCATGAGTTCATAATGTTCAGACTGTGTTTGATTTTGTTGTTGATTTCTGTCAGATCATGTTTGTATGGAATGTATATTGTAACATCGTCTGCATAAATGAAAGGGTTGAGGCCTTGGTTGGATAAGGACTTGGCTAGTGGGGTCATCATTAGGTTGAAAAGGATTGGCGATAGTGGTGATCCTTGAGGTACTCTGCATTCTGCTTTCCACAGTGATGATTTGTTCGAGCTTGATTTCACTTGATATGTTCTAGTAGTTAGGAAGCCCAGTTGATTACGTGTCCGCCAATTCTGAAGTAGTCTAGGAGTCTTATTAGTATTTTATGGTTTACCATGTCGAATGCCCTGGACATGTTGAATTGGAGGAGAAGTATGCTTTTTCCTGTTTGAATTTGACTAGGAGGGTGACTAGTACTATTTCAGTGCTATGGAGGGGACGGAATCCTGATTGCGATTCATGTAATATTGTGAATTTGTTTATATAATCAGTAAGCTGTTTGGTTACCATGCTTTCCGTTAGTTTAACCACCAGTGGGATTGATGCTACTGGGCGGTAGTTAGTGATTTCACTTGTTTTTTTCTTGGGATCTTTCAGTATTGGGGTGAGTAGGATGTTGCCATTTTCCTTGGGGAAGAGACCTAGTTGTAGCATGTAGTTTATATGGGATGTAAGGTCTGTTATGAAGCTTTGGGGGGGGCGGATTTTAGTAGGTAGCTGGGGCAGGTGTCCAGTTTGCAGTGAAAGTTGGAGAACTTGTTAATCGCCTGGGTGACTGTTTCGGCCCTAGATGTTTTGGTTTTGTCCATGTGTTAGACCCATCCTAATCCTGCCTTTGAAATGCCCCAACATGCCCCCTTGTGATTTGGATGCATTGTAGACAAAATGCATAGATAAATGTCTGCAAAACAGGTTTCAAAAATACTGGACGTTTTGAGAAGAAATCTGTCCTAATGGTGCTTTATGACACTTTTTGGATATTTTTCTCTTTTGAAAATGAGCCCCATGGAGGGGCATAATCGAAAGGGACATCCAAGTTTTGCTGAGGGCATCCTCGCAAAACGTCCCGATGGAGGGGCGGGGAAACCTGTATTATCGAAACAAGATGGACGTCCATCTTTTGTTTCGATAATGCGGTCAAAAGCCGCACTGAACCTGCTACCGAGCAGGAAAGAGCAGGGTATAAATGTAATAAATAAATAAATAAATCTTGACCTTTAGGTCATCCTTAGAGATGGTCGTCCCTAGACTTGGTCGTTTCTGATTTTTGGCGATAATGGAAACCAAGGACGCCCATCTCAGAAACGACCAAATGAAAGTCCTTTGGTCATAGGAGGAGCCAGCATTCGTAGTGCACTGGTCCCCCTCACATGCCAGGACACCAACCGGGCACCCTAGGGGGCACTGCAGTGGACTTCAGAAATTGCTCCCAGGTGCATAGTTCCCTTACCTTGTGTGTTGAGCCCCCCCCAAAACCCACTCCCCACAATTGTGCACCACTATCATAGCCCTTATGGGTGAAGGGGGGCACCTATATGTGGGTACAGTGGGTTTGTGGTGGGTTTTGAAGGGCTCACATTTACCACCACAAGTGTAACAGGTAGGGAGGGGGATGGGCCTGGGTCTGCCTGCCTTAAGTGCACTGCACCCACTAAAACTGCTCCAGGGACCTGCATATTGCTGTGATGGACCTGAGTATGACATTTGAGGCTGGCACATAATATTTTTAAAGATGTTTTTTGAGGGTGGGAGGGGGTTAGTGACCACTGGGGGAGTAAGGTGAAGTGATCCCTGATTCTCTTCGGTGGTCATCTGGTCAGTTCAGGCACCTTTTTGTGGCTTGGTCGTAAGAAAAACAGAACCAGGTAGTCGTCCAAGTGCTCGTCAAGGACGCCCTTTTTTCCCATTGTGGGTCGAGGACGCCCATGTGTTAGGCACACCCAAGTCCCGCCTTTGCTATGCCTCCGACACGTCCCCATGAACTTTGGTCGTCCCCACGACAGAAAGCAGTTGGGGATGCCCAAAATTGGCTTTCAATTATGCTGATTTGGGTGACACTGTGAGAAGGACACCCATCTTTCAATTTGTGTCGAAAGATGGGTGTCCTTCTCTTTCGAAAATGAGCCTGACAATAACCTATGAAACTTTGTAAGTCTAAGTGCTTTGAAAATGAGCCCCATTGTATTACATTAGAGACTCACTTACACAACTTTCGCTTATCTGATATTCTGGATTATCTGACATACCAATGTGACATCAGATTAATGAGATGTGTGTGGGTTTCTCTCTTTCCTGATATCATGTTTAGTTAAAACGTAGCCGTGCTAAGTAAAATTCTTGGGCACATTAAGCTTGTAAACTCTTGTTACTGCTTCCTTTTTTGAAACATGAATTCAATATGCCTCTCTTTTATCCCTCACCCACTTTTTCTGTATTATCCAGCTTTTCAATTATTCAATTACCTGTTGGTCTTGGTTACATCAGATAATTAAGTCTCTATTTCACAGTGTGCCTGGTAGTGGAGAGACTTATGTTGCTATTGCTCAGATAATATGAGAATCTGAATATTTTTAATAGTAACTTCCATGGAGAAATGTTGTTGGGGATGGGGTTGTTGGATTTTTGTGGATGCAGAGCATGTTTACATTAAACTCATAAGAACTGCTATACTGTTCTAGACCAAAGCTCCATGAGGGACATGTATTGTGAGCTGGTCACCCTTCCAGGCTCTGGCTAGGGCTGACCCTGCTTAGCTTCCTTCACACACAGTCATGGTTGGGCTCTACACTTCTCAGTAATTCACCAGGAGTCTGCCTCAAACACAGGGGAGTTCTCTGCCTCCTCTTCACCTTCCACAAATGTGCACCAACACCAGGCTTCTTATAAGTAAAGGTTTTATTAGTTGCCATTTAACATAATCTTCATGGCTTATTCCTTCTTTAGCTTAAACATTTCTTCTTCAATTCAAACATTTAAAGCAGTTCCTCAAACTTTCACAGTTCAAACAGCCAAACAAAAGCCTTTACTTTTCTTTCTCAGAGAGTAGTGCAGCTGTCACCTTTTCAGCAGAGAGCTTCAAAAGTCCACAGAGTTCAGCCAGTACCTTCAAGGGGATCTTCTTCCTCCCACTGCCAGGTCTCCAGCTCCTCTCTCTTTCACCGCACAGGCAGGTATAAGGTGGTTAATTAGTTTCTCCACCCCTATAGGCTCTTCCCCCTAATTCCAGGCAGGACTCAGCCCATAACAACTCACCCCTGTTTCCAGCCCAGGACTCTCCTTGGTCCTAGCAACCTCCACCTGGACAGTCCCCTACTGGCTCCCTCTAGTGACTCATCCTGGACATTTTCCCCCAGTTCTATGGGAACAGCGCCACCTAGTGGCCTACCCAGGATAGGACAGCCCCTTATTCTTCACAGTATGCAGTATGTCACATATGTGAGCATCATCTGTCAGCTGCCTCCAATTGAAAAAGGTTTGGGCCTCAGCAACACATACTCTCCTGTTTACAAAACATAGTAACATAGTAGATGACAGCAGAAAAAGACCTGCATGGTCCATCCAGTCTGCCCAACAAGATAAATTCATATGTGTATACCTTACCTTAATTTGTACCTGTCTTTTCAGGGCACAGACCATATAAGTCTGCCCAGCAGGATTCCTCGCCTCCCAACCACCAGTCCCGCCTCCCATCACCGGCTCTGGCACAGACCGTATAAGTCTGCCCTCCACTATCCTCACCTCCCAACCACCAACCCCTCTTCCCCCCACCTGCTCCGCCACCCAATTTCGGCTAAGCTTCTGAGGATCCATTCCTTCTGCACAGGATTCCTTTATGTATATCCCACGCATGTTTGAATTCTGTTACCGTTTTCATCTCCACCACCTCCCACGGGAGGGCATTCCAAGCATCCCCACCCTCTCTGTGAAAAAATACTTCCTGACATCTTTCCTGAGTCTGCCCCCCTTCAATCTCATTTCATGTCCTCTTGTTCTACCGCCTTCCCATCTCTGGAAAAGATTTGTTTGCGGATTAATACCTTTCAAATATTTGAACGTCTGTATCATATCACCCCTGTTCCTCCTTTCCTCCAGGGTATACATGTTCAGGTCAGCAAGTCTCTCTTCATACATCTTGGAATGCAATTCCCATACCATTCTCGTAGCTTTTCTTTGCACCGCTTCCATTTTTTTAACATCCTTTACAAGGTACGGCCTTCAAAACTGAACACAATACTCCAGGTGGGGCCTCACCAACGACTTGTACAGGGGCATCAACACTTCCTTTCTTCTGCTGATCACACCTCTCTCTATACAGCCTAGCAACCTTCTCGCTACAGCCACCGCCTTGTAACACTGTTTCATCGCCTTCAGATCCTCGGATACTATCACCCCAAGATCCCTCTCCCCCTCAGTACCTATCAGACTCTCACCGCCTAACACATAAGTCTCTCATGGGTTTCTACTCCCTAAGTGCATCACTTTGCATTTCTTCGCATTGAATTTTAATTGCCATTCTAGACCATTCTTCTAGCTTCCTCAGATCCTTTTTCATGCTTTCCACTCCCTCCCGGGAGTAATGCAGTAATGCAGACACAACCCATTTGCTTTGAATGGACTGTGTTGGCATTGCTGCGTGGCTTTGCAAACAGGGGGGCTGGAAAGGAAAACATGTAGATCATTCCAAATGTATACTCTAGATGGACTGCTGGCATGATTTAATGACTTTATATATTTTTACTTCAAGTTTTTGTATAAAATGAGTTTTAGAAATATTATGACAGATGCAGGATTCCCCTGGGCCTGGTCTCCAAGGGGGGGCCAGCACAAGGTCTGTCTCTCTCCTGCTCCTGACAGGACCTGGGTGATCGCATCCCGACAAGAGTAGGAGAGAGAAAACTCTGACAGCAGGCACCCCTTAGAGGCTTGGGAGGAGCAGACACAGGGCATTGGGACCTCTGGTTTGGCTGGTGGGGGTCCCCAAGCCCATCCATTAGAAGCTTTCCTCCAGCGCTGTTCTCCACCACATTGCCTGCCCTGTAACTGCTTTTCCCCCCTCACATCACGCATGTGTGACATGAGGGGAAAAGCAGCCGCAGGGCAGGCTATGTGGCAAACAAGGTGGCTTCTGCTGGCGGGGCTTGGGGACCCCCGCCAGCCAAGGTATGTGGAGTTGCGGCAGGAGGCGGGGCAAAATGTGCCCTCCCACTTTGGGCTCTGCCCCTCCCCCCATTTTTGTAGTCTGTCTATGTGGCAGTCAAAGAAGGGGGGCCAGCAGCGGCGGCCCTGCCCTGGGCCCAGCTCAGTCTCTCAGCGGCCCTGGGGGGGGGCCCATGGTCCTTATTGCCTGGGGACCCAGATCCCTTTCAGTTCATCTCCTATCTGGTTCAGTATGGTATTACTTTTAAATATTCAAAATTTGGCATGAGATTTGCTGTGTATATGTACAACATAACTTAAGAGTGGAGTGGAGGAGTGGCCTAGTGGTTAGGGTGGTGGACTTTGGTCCTGAGGAACTGAGTTCGATTCCCACTTCAGGCACAGGCAGCTCCTTGTGACTCTGGGCAAGTCACTTAACCCTCCATTGCCCCATGTAAGCCGCATTGAGCCTGCCATGAGTGGGAAAGCGCGGGGTACAAATGTAACAAAAATAAAATAGATACTATTGGAGATTCTACATGGAATGTTGCTATTCCACTAGCAACATTCCATGTAGAAGGCTGCGCAGGCTTCTGTTTCTGTGAGTCTGACGTCCTGACTCACAGAAGCAGAAGCCTGCACGGTGGCCACATTGGTGATGTGCAAGGGCCGACTTCTACATGGAATGTTGCTAGTGGAATAGCAACATTCCATGCAGAATCTCAAATAGTATCAACAGTGGAGGAGTGGCCTAGTGGTTAGGGTGGTGGACTTTGGTCCTGAGGAAGTGAGTTCGATTCCCACTTCAGGCACAGGCAGCTCCTTGTGACTCTAGGCAAGTCACTTAACCCTCCATTGCCCCATGTAAGCTGCATTGAGCCTGCCATGAGTGGGAAAGCGCAGGGTACAAATGTAACAAAAAAAAAAAAGAAGGGACCTATGTACAATAAACAACTTTGAAGAACTCCAGTAAAAAGATATCACAATGTACAAACACTCCATTTTCTTCCAGGACCAATATGGTTACTAAGACTCTATACTCTGTATACACAAGATACTTTGAAGATAATCCCATCTTTCATTCAACTAATAAAACAAAAATTATGCATAGATATTATTACATCTTCTCCTCAGTGCCTCATAAAAAATATTACAATCTTTAAAAGTATTCTGTTTTTTCCTGCACCCAAAAGCAAAACACATTTTAGTCCTACATACATGTTACATCAAATATCAAGAAAGCACATACAGTACAAGGCTGCTTCTTTATGTGCCATAGGGACGGGATACCTACTCCAGCTACAATTGCCAAGGTCATTCTAGTTTTCCATTTTCAGAGTGCGTAGGAATTAGAGAGTGGTAGTAGTTATTCTTTCTTTGGAAAAATGGATTCTAGTGATGGAAGGGCAGTGTTTCTTGTAAGAGCCTAGCTGCAATTATTGGTTTCAGAGAGGTTTCATTGAGCATGCACCTGGCAGCTCTTCAGAAGCACACATGGCAGCCAGTGCTGAATGCGTATAAATTGCAGTTCGCTTTTAAGTTGTTATTTTAGGAGCTGTTTTAGCAGCAACCTTGAGAGCTGCCATGTTTTTAGTGGAAAAAAGTTAAGGAAACCAACAAATAATTGATCGTACACTTTTCCTGGGTTTCTGCCAGGTACTTGTGACCAGGGGTGTGCTGGTAAATTTTTAACAACAGGCTCTTTCTCCGGACGTAGCCAGCTCTGCAGTTGGAAGGGCCAGGGGTGGCCGGGGGGGGGGGGGGGGGGGGGGGGGGAGGGGGGAGTAACACTTGACTCTCTCTCCTCCCTCCCTCAATGTCTTGCTCTGAGCAGCATGCTGGAACTTCTCTCACATGCTTGAGAAGTCCCAGCCTGCTGCCCAGAGCTGGAAACAAGGAGCGGGGAGCAGCAGTAGTCTATTTACTTGGCTGGCAGGGCTCAGCATCCCCACCAGCAAAGTAAAAGAGAATTCAGCAGGGGGCCCAAGCCCACATTTTGGGAGTCAGTTGTTAAAGTAGCCATGGAGGGCCTTACTTTAACAACCGGCTCCCAAAATTCTTAACAACCGGCTCTTGCAAGCCTGTGAGAGCCTGCTCCAGCACACCACTGCTTGTGACCTAGATTGACCACTGCTGGAAACAGGATACTGGGCTAGATGGATCATTGGTCTGAGCCAGTATGTCTATTCTTATATTCTTATGTTCCTGTCAGGGGCGTAGGCAGACCTGCCATTTTGGGTGGGCCCAGAGTTAACCTGGGTGGGCCCTTCTCACCCCCACCCGTACCCCTGTACATACATACAATATAGTGTTTGTTTGTTTGTTTGTTTTTTAATGACCCAATGTCTGCCCTTTTCTCTCTGAATCCCCTTCCCGGGTCCTACCTCAGAGCCGTTCTCTGTCGCAATTCCTATAGGCAACTTGCGCCGGTCCTGCAGGCTTCTCTCTACCACATTCCCACCAAAAAACAAGAAGTGACATCATTGAGGGCAGGACATGATAGAGAGAAGCCTGCAGGGCCGGTGTAGGATGCCGCTGGCAGTAGCTCTGAGGTAGACTGGGAGTGGGGGGGGGGGGGTAGAGAGACAGGCAGACGCCAGGCCACAAGTGGAGAATAGGGAGAAAGAGTAGTGCGGAGCTGCCACTGAAGAGTTTTGGGGGCCTCATGAGTTGCAGACTGGGTGGGCCTGAGGCACGAATGGGTGGGCCTGTGCCCACCCAGGCCCACTCTTAGCTACACCACTGGTTCCTGTGTGATCTGCAGAGTTGTAACCAGGCATTGTGACACCTATGGTCAATTGAAAAACTTTCTACACAGTAAAGTATGACATCAACATCCTCCTTTCCCCTCCTCCCCAACACAAAACTGGTGAAGTGTCTTTATTTAAGCGCCTATACAGGACTTTGGTGGGGGGGGGGGGGGGGGACTGATACTCCACCTTTCTAAATGCTCACACAAAAGTACAAGCAACTTGAAAGCATGTAATTTCTTGAATCCCACAGATCAAATGTTTAAAACTCAGTGGCGTACCAAGGGGGGGGGCGGTGGGGGAGTGCCGATGCGGGCCCCCCCCAGGTGCAGCGCCCCCCCCCCCCCGCTAGATGACACCCCCCCGGGTGCATGCCGCTGGGGGGTGCCGCGGCACGCGCCTGCTTCTCCAAATTCGCTAAACTTTGTTCATTCGCTGCAGCTCCCTCTGCCCCGGAACAGGTTATTTCCTGTTCCGGGGCAGAGGGAGCTGCAGCGAACAAACGAAGTTTAGCGAACTCAGAGGAGCAGGCGCGCACCGCGGCACCCCCCCCAGTGGCGTGCACCCAGGGGGGGGGGCCCGCATCGGCACTCCGCCCCGGGTGCCATCGAGTCCAGGAACGCCACTGTTAAAACTCCCTCAGTTTTCTAAGAATCTTTGCAGGCTGTGATACTTTTCAAAGAACCTTCATAAAGGACACAGTCTCCAAAGACTTGAGGGTTTTTTTTGGTTTTTTTACTAGAGCCCTGCACTATTGAAGAACAAATTCCTGTTTACTACACAAACACACACCTTGGAATTCCCATGTATAAAGGGGAAAAGGATAATGATAGGAATGTACTACTGTCTACCTGGCCAGGATGTACAGCAGAGGCGTAGCCAGAAGGTAATTTTTTGGGGGGGCCAACAGGTTGGATAGGTGGGCACTAGAGAAAAACCTGCCACCTAATGCACCCCTGCCCCACCCACAATAACATCAATGAGGGTAGCAACGCAGGCTTCAGTGGCTGCAGGCTACATTGAGGGCTAGGGCTAGGAGAAGTGCAAGAAGCTGCCCTCTTTATCCCCCTTTGAACCATGGTCCCCCAACACACATGCTTCCTCCAAATATTTTGCATTCATAAAATCCCCTGGCCCCCTTCCATCAGTGGATTGTTTCTAGTGTTATCTTAATAACAGGCATATTATAAAGTAATACAAAAATCTATCAACAAAAAGTCACTCGGAATCTGCCAACCAGGCCAGCACCAACAGCCAAAACAAGGATCCTACCGATGATATTTTAGGGCTCTTAATATTATAGTGGGTCCCTCAGGACTTTTTTTGAGGGGGTACTTGGGGGTACTGAGTAATGCCACCTTTTCCATTTTCTGCTAACATTGACCCATGGACCCCAAGTTTTAATGATAGAGCTCAGGCTCTACACACCAATTCTGTCTTGTAATAGATTCTGTGACTAGTTGCAGGGGGCCTGGCTATGATGGGATGGGTCCCTCAGTGATCACCCCACTCCTGAAGGGTGGCCTAGCATTTGAGTACCAGCACCTTTTTTGCTAGAAAAAAAACACACTGGGGTCCCTAAAATATCAATACATCTATTGAGAAAACTAAACAAGCCAAATTACTACAGAATACTACATAGAAAATTCATGCTAAAAGAATACCTCAGTCACACACACAGAAAACAAATGCCAAGTACAGAATGAGTGACCATAAACATAATTAAATAGGAACCCCAAGAAGCCAAACCTTGCATGCAGTACAACACCAGAGAAATAGAAAGAGATGCATTTCTTCCTACACTGCAAAATATAAAGATAGCTGCCAGGGATGGTGTTAGAGGGATAAAACTAGGGCAACTGCCCCTGGCCCCCGGGCCAGAGAGAGCCCCAAGACTGCCAGAAGCTGAAGAAGGTGCAGCCTGGTTGTAAAATTTGGGGTCCCCACCCCAAATTTCTGCCCTAGACCCCAATCAGTAGGATCATCAGATCTAGGGAACATTTATAAATGTGCCCTAGACCCCAGCCATGTCTAACATCAGTCTTTTCTTAACTCGCTCACCAAGGTCTCCTGTCCATTTGACACAGGGGCGTACCCAGACGTCGGCGGGAGGGGGGTCCAGAGCCTGAGGTGGGGGGGGCACAATTTAGCCTGCCTCCCCCAGCCGCCGACCCCCCCGCCACCTTTGACCCCCCTGCCGCCGACCCTCCCCCGCCACTTTCGATTCCCCCTCCCACCGCCGCCGCTGCTGCCTGGTACCTTTGCTGATGGGGGTTCCCAACCCCTGCCAGCTGGTCTTCTTCAGTGCCAGTCTCCGACACCTTCACTGATCAGCGAAGGCGCCAGAGACCGGCGCTGAAGAAGACCGGTTGGTTGGGGTTGGGGACCCCCGCCAGCAAAGGTACCAGGCAGCAGCGGCGGGAGGGGGGGATCGAAAGTGGTGGGGAGGGTCAGCGGCAGGGGCCAGGGCTAAATCTGTGGGGGCCCATGCCCCCGTGGCCCCACCTAGCTATGCCCCTGATTTGATATTTCTTCTCTCTTCTTGTCCACTATCCATCTTCTTTCATCTCTGTGTCTATCATCTCCAGCTTTTCCCTTTCTCTGTGTCCCTGTATTTCCCTGTCCAGCTTCTCCCCTCTCCATTAAGGTGGCGGTAAGGGCTCCTGCTCTAACCCAGTGGTAACCGGGCAATGATTACCGCCGGATATGATGGGGTGGTGGTGGGAAGTACTTCCGGGCTGCTGCCGGCAGTACTTCCTTTTCAGCGAGTGGTAAACCCGTGTTGGGCTTACCACCATTTTGTAAAAGGGACCCTAAATGTTATATGCCATTTGGATGCCAAGTCTCCGAGTCTCATAAGGTCCTTTTGCAATTTTTCACAATCCTCTTACAATTTAACAATTTTGAATAACTTTGTGTCATCAGCAAATGTAATTGTCTCACTAGTTATTCCCATCTCTAGATCATTTATAAATATGTGGTAATTCTAATTCATGAAAATATAAAGTTAGATAAAGTATTTAAAGGTTGTGCTAAGATGCCTACTACTGTTGTCAGGTACCAAGCAAAAGAAGCCTATTCTGTTGGGAGATTCTTATATACCTAATAAATGTGATGTACTATTTTTTTAGAGAACTGGAGCAAGAAATATAGCTTGGGGGGGAGTAGATGATCTTGGGAGAACATTATAATTGCATGATAGATTCACATTTAGACAGATCATCTGTCATGCAGAAAATAGCCATGAGACAAGAGAAGAAACTCTTAAACATTTGTGAGAATAACAATTTACTTGATCCATGGAGAGCCCTTCACCCACAAGAGAGAGACTTCACACATCTTTCATGCTTGCGTGAAGTCTGTTTGCTTGTTTTCATGGGGTTTCTATTGGGCCTCAGAAAGTTTCAGGTCATCCTGTGGTACCCTTAGACTTAACCTGGAGGACCGAAATGGAAGGGCCAACAAAATGAAGATCTCAGGGGACAAAGGATTTCAGAAATTTCTGAGGACCTAATGGGAGGAATTTGAGGGATATAATGCTGTAATTATTGATATGGCTAATAGGCAGAGAGAGATGAATAAAAGGATATTGTTCTTGGAAAAGCAGTTATGCCAGGAGAGATGGAGACATGAAATACATCCCACAAGCAGGGAAGGCCAACACTGCTGAGCTTTCAAGGTGCATGCTTTATATTGTAAACTGCTTGGCTCTATGCGGGAATAAATCTTTTAAATAAATAAATAATTCACTGCTGTCTGAGAGAGCAGTAAAATCCATGTTGTATTACAAATACCAATTATACCAATTTGATAACAAATCAGGTAAAGTGCTCTCTTAAATTAAGCATAACATAGCGATGGAAGGATGGTATGCTGGGGCTCTGAAAGATGGAAGGGATAAAATACACGATAGCCAAAAACGTGTAAGAGAAATATCTAGAGAATTTTATAAAGGCTTTATCAGTCTGAAATGGGAGATTGGGCAGCAGCCAAGCACTGCTTGGAAAAATGTAGACTGCCTAAGGTTACGGAGCAAAGCTGGAGTCATTAAATGCTCCAGTTCCCCCATAGATGTCCACAGGGCAATTATGACATGAAATAGTGCAAAGCTCCAGGTTCTGACAGATATTTATTTATTTGTAACATCTGTATCCCACATTTTCCCACATATTAGCAGGCTCAATGTGGCTTACAAAATACCGTAATGGTGAACGCCAAGTACGGTAGGTAATAAACAAATACAATTAGAAAAAGGGTCAGGTAAGGTAGGGGTAAATAAATGGGTACAATAAGAGACAAGGAAATAAGAAATAAAAATGTCTATTGCAATGTATGTATAGATGCATTGTAGAGTTGAGGCATTTAAGTAGAATCAATAGGGTAGGCCTTGCAAGTCTTTAAAGATCGCCTGAAGTTTTGATGATCGTGCATCGTTTTCACACTCTTTGCTAATGCATTCCATATTTGCGTACTTAAGTAAGAAAAATTGGATGCATAGGTTGATTTGTATCTGAGTCCAATGCAGCTTTGATAGTGAAGGTTCAGATAAGTACGTGATGAACTGATTCTGTTTCTGGCTGGAAGATCTATTAAATCAATTATATATCCTGGGGCATCACCGTAGATTATCTTGTGGACCAGAGAACAAATTTTGAAAGTAATGCGGTCCTTGATAGGGAGCGAGTGTAGTTTCAATCGAAGAGGTTTAGCGCTATCAAATCTTTTTTTGTTATGGGAGCGGAGTTCTACAAAATTTTATAGGACAAGATTTGTGTGCCCATAAGTGAGATGTACGCCCAGCTATTAGAAGGGGGATGAGTTCCATTCAGCTTCCAATGTAGTGCTAATAACAGTGATATCAAAACCTGACAAAGACCCTCTAGAACTGGAGTCTTATCACTTGATTTCCTTATTAAATGTTGATCAAAATTTATTAGCTAAAATATTAATGGATTGATTGACATACTCCAGACCTAATACACGGTGATCAAGTAGGCTTTGTGCAGGGATGTTGATGTTGGTGAATGTAAGAAGAAATTTGGAATCAATAGAGTTCTGTTAACAAAGAAGGATTGAATCACAGCCTGAGGGCAAAACGTGGCCATGTCGGGTAACTTGTAATAAACCACTTCTTCTGTTACCCTCCTGTTCTATTTTTTTGTCTTTTTTGATCTGCTTTTTTTCTTTTGATTTGCCACTAGTGAGGTAATTAAATTTGCTGAAAACACAAAGTTATTCAAAGTTGTTAAAATGCAAGAGGATTGTGAAAAATTACAAGAGGACCTTACGAGACTGGGAAACTGGACATCTAAATGGCAGATGATGTTTAATGTGAGCAAGTGCAAAGTGGTGCATGTGGGAAAGAGGAACCTGAATCATAGCTACGTAATGCAAGGTTCCACATTAGGAGTCACTGACCAGGAAAGGAATCTAAGCGTCATCATTGGTGATACGTTGAAACCCTCTGCTCAGTTTGCAGCGGCGGCGGCTAAGAAAGCAAATATAATGTTAGGTATTATTAGAAAAGGAATGGAAAACAAAAATGAGGATGTTATAATGCCTTTGTATTGCACCATGGTGCAACCACACCTCGAATATTGTGTTTAATTCTGGTCACTGCATCTCAAAAAAGATATGGAGGGGCATAATCGAAAGGACGTCCATCTTTCGTTTTGATAATACGGTCGGGGAGGCCCAAATCTTAACATTTAGGTCGTCCCTAGAGATGGTCATCCTTAGACTTGGTCGTTTCTGATTTTCGGCGATAATGGAAACTAAGGACGTCCATCTCAGAAATGCAAGCCCTTTGGTCATGGGATGAGCCAGCATTTGTAGTGCACTGGTCCTCCTGACATGCCAGGACACCAACCGGGCACCCTAGGGGGCACTGCAGTGGACTTCAGAAAAAGCTCCCAGGAACATAGCTCCCTTACCTTGTGTGCTAAGCCCCCCCAGCCCCCCCCAAAACCCACTACCCACGTCTGTACACCACTACCATAGCCCTTATGGGTGAAGGGGGGCAGTGGGTACAGTGGGTTTGTGGTGGGTTTTGAAGGGCTCACATTTACCACCACAAGTGTAACAGGTAGGGGGGATGGGCCTGGGTCCGCCTGCCTGAAGTGCACTGCACCTACTAAAACTGCTCCAGGGAGCTGCATACTGCTGTCATGGAGCTGGGTATGATATTTGAGACTGGCATAGAGGCTGGCAAAAAATATTTAAAAAAATATTTTTTTGAGGGTGGGAGGGGGTTAGTGACCACTGGGGGAGTAAGGGGAGGTCATCCCCGATTCCCTCTGGTGGTCATCTGGTCAGTTCAGGCACCTTTTTGTGCCTTGGTCGTAAGAAAAAAAGGACCAGGTAAAGTCGTCCAAGTGTTCGTCAGGGAAGCCCTTTTTTTCCATTGTGGGTCGAGGACGCCCATGTGTTAGGCACGCCCAAGTCCTGCCTTCACTATGCCTCCGACATGCCCCCATGAACTTTGGTCATCCCCACGACAGAAAGCAGTTGGGGACGCCCAAAATTGGCTTCCATTATAACGATTTGGGCGACCCTGTGAGAAGGACGCCCATCTTGCGATTTGTATCGAAAGATGGGCGTCCTTCTCTTTCGAAAATATGCCCTATAGTGTAATTTGAAAAAGTACAGAGAAGGGCGACAAAAATGATAAAGGAAATGGGACGACTTCCCTATGAGGAAAGGCTAAAGTGGCTAGGGCTCTTCAGCTTGGAGAAAAGATGGTAGAGGGGAGATATGTTAGAGGTCTATAAAATAATGAGTGGAGTGGAACAGGTAGACGTGAATCACTTGTTTACTCTTTCCAAAAATACTAGGACTAGGGGGAACTCAATGAAGCTAAAAAGTAGTAAATTTAAAACTAATTGGAGAAAATATTTTTTTATTCAACGTATAATTAAGCTCTGGAATTTGTTGCCAGAGAATATAGTAAAAGCAGTTAGCTTAGCAGGGTTTAAAAAAGGTTTGGATGGCTTCCTAAAGGAAAAGTCCATAGACCATTATTAAAATGGACTTGGGGAAAATCCATTGCTTATTTCTAGAATAAGCAGTATAAAATGTATTGTACTGTTTTGAGATCTTGCTACGTACTTGTGACCTGGATTGGCAACTGTTGGAAACAGGATGCTGGACTTGATGGACCTCCGGTCTGTCCCAGTATGGCAATACTTATGTACTTAAGCATTGAAGTCCTAGGGATTACACCTGATAGAAATCTATCCTTCGAACAGCAAACAATGAATGTGGTCACGAAAATGTTCCAAGCAATGTGGAAACTCAGACGCATTGGAGGATATTTCCCAAGAAACACTTACAGAACGCTAGTGCAAACACTAATCTTGGCACACCTAGACTACTGCAATGGAATCTATGCTGGATGGAAAGAAAAGACCCTGAAAAAACTACAAACGGGAGAAAGCAGTGCCGTTCAGCTGCTTTAAGACAAATCCTGCTTTGACAGAGCCACCCCACTACTCCGAGCATTACATTGGCTCCCAGTAAAAGCTCGAATAACATTCAAGCTATGCACACTAGCATACAGAATTATTTTTGGCCTAGCCCCCGGTTACATGACAGACCTACTAACTCTACCAACATGCAACATCAACAAGGAGTCAAGGACTACCTAACACTCTACTTCCCCAACTGCAAGAGTCTACGCTACCTATCAGTTCACAAGTCGAGCTTCACATACGTATGTATGCAAGCAGAGCTGGAACTTACTACCAAAGACCCTAAGAAACATAAACAACTACTTGACGTTCCATAAACAGATCAAAGCCTTCTTTAAAACAAAAATTTCTACGAAGATTCAGGGGGTCACCAAAATAGACATATCAACCTGAATGTACCCTGTTAACTTGCTTTCTCGCCACTAATTAGAACTCTATCTTCTCCTCTAATTATTCACCCCCCCCCCCCATCATTCCTACTAATCATCTTCCCCTCCAACTGTCGATCTCACAAATAATCAGTTCGCATCGCTACTTCATCAACAGACAACTTCATCAAATGTAACAATGTTTTACTCTAGCCACATTGAAACAATGCAATTTGGAAAATGTGAGATATAAATGCCTATATATATAAATAAATAAAATACTATTAAATGAACCAATGAGAAAACTGTGAGCAAGTGCAAGGTGATGCATGTGGGAAAAAAGAACCCGAATTATAGCTACGTCATGCAAGGTTCCACGTTAGGAGTTACGGACCAAGAAAGGGATCTGGGTGTCGTCATCGATAATACACTGAAACCTTCTGCTCAGTGTGCTGCTGCGGCTCAGAAAGTGAATAAAATGTTGGGTATCATTAGGAAAGGTATGGAAAACAGGTGTGAGAATGTTATAATGCCGTTGTATCGCTCCATGGTGTGACCGCACCTTGAGTACTGTGTTCAATTCTGGTCGCCGCATCTCAAGAAAGATATAGTAGAATTGGAAAAGGTGCAGCGAAGGGCGACTAAAATGATAGCGGGGATGGGACGACTTCCCTGTAAAGAAAGCCTAAGGAGGCTAGGGCTTTTCAGCTTGGAGAAGAGACGGCTGAGGGGAGACATGATAGAGGTATATAAAATATTGAGTGGAGTGGAACAGGTGGATGTGAAGCGTCTGTTCACGCTTTCCAAAAATACTAGGACAAGGGGGCATGCGATGAAACTACAGTGTAGTAAATTTAAAACAAATTGGAGAAAATATTTCTTCATCCAACGCATAATTAAACTCTGGAATTCGTTGCCGGAGAACGTGGTGAAGGCGGTTAGCTTGACAGAGTTTAAAAAAGGGTTAGACGGTTTCCTAAAGGACAAGTCCATAAACCACTACTAAATGGACTTGGGAAAAATCCACAATTCCAGGAATAACATGTATAGAATGTTTGTACGTTTGGGAAGCTTGCCAGGTGCCCTGGGCCTGGATTGGCCGCTGTCGTGGACAGGATACTGGGCTTGATGGACCCTTGGTTTTTTCCCAGTGTGGCATTACTTATGTACTTATGTCCTCTACTTGGCTCACTTTTATTACATAGAGCAGTGATTTAACCTATTGTGATGTCATAGTGGCTCATTCCACCAATAAGAACCAACCTCATTAGTGATGTCACAATGGCTTGATTGTATAGAATGTTTGTACGTTTTGGAAGCTGGCCAGGTGCCCTTGGCCTGGATTGGCCGCTGTCGTGGACAGGATGCTGGGCTCAATGGACCCTTGGTCTTTTCCCAGTGTGGCATTACTTATGTACTTATAATGCAAGCTCTGACTGGCAACCAATGAAGTTCCAGGAACAATATCAGACCCAATGTGCCTTTGTGGCTATTCAGTAACCTAGGTTACTTAACTTACTGCTAATATAAATTTCCACCGTCTGTCACATTCTGACCGTTTTCCCCTTCACACAATCCTTAGAATGTTTTTTATGATTCACTTATATTTTCTAGTAATGTCATCTTTTGCTCATTATGTTCTGACACGCTGAAGGGAGGATTAACTCCCTTAAACTAGTAAAGAAATATATTACTTTAGGCCAATAAAATAAGCATCACCTTATATATTTTTGTTTGACAGTGCACCTTTATTTCTGTGAATTCGAGTGGACTAACATGACAACCAGACAACTGAGCATATTTTGGCATTCTTCTATTTACATGATTGGCTTGCATTTGCCAGGCATTCATTTCTTTTGTTGATTTATTGAATTATTTTCTGAAAAGATAGTGTTACCTTGATCTCTTATCTCAGCTTTGGACGTTGATTGATGGTATTTGTATCGTTCTCCTTTGTGTTCTTTCCGTGGGAAGGCCGTCACACTAACCAGCCTATAAACAACCGCTGCAGAAGCAATTACACACAGCACACAAGCTCTGAAGGCTGCTGCGTTAACATAGAAGCATCCTACGCTTACTTGTTCCAGAAACCAGTTTCCTGTGGATTTTAACTTGGAGGTATTTAAATGTCTCTCATATGTCCCTTCTCCCACCCTTCTTCCAGAGTATACATACTTAGATCTTTAAATCTGTCTTGATATCTGGAAAAACAAAATATGAAAGTGCAAAACCCTTGAGAAAGAAATTGCATTGGCTCCCACTAAAAGAACGTACCACGTTCAAGATCTGCACGATTATTCATAAATCATTTACGGAGATGCCCCGACCTACATGCTAGACCTAGTGGACCTACCACCCAGAAACGCAAAAAAATCTTCCCGCACCTTTCTCAACCTACACTTCCCTAGCTGTAAAGGATTAAAATACAAGCTAACACACGCGACCAGCTTCTCTTATATGGGCACACAGCTGTGGAATGCACTTCCAACTCACTTGAGAATGATCAATGAACTAACTATCTTCCGTAAATCTCTGAAGACCTTCCTCTTTGACAAAGCCTACCACGTGAATCCATAACTAACTATAACATAACACCTTCCAACCGGAGTCAGAATGTATCTCTCTACAACTGCTTGATCAAATCCTCTTGTCTTCCTTGATTTCTTTGTAACATCAAGTGTATATTTCATCCTGATATGGCGATGCCACATCAGGTCTTTGTAAGCCACATTGAGCTTGCAAATAGGTGGGAAAATGTGGGATACAAGTGAAAAAATAAATAAAAAAATATGTATTATCAGGAATAGTAATGACTATTTTAGTAACCACCAGGGGCATGGCCATGGCTGGGCCTAGGTTGGCCTGGGCCAATCCACTTTTGCCTCAGACCCACCCAACAGCCTGGCACACTAATTATTAAGCTGGCAGGAATCCTCAAGCTCTGCCAGATGAAAAACAAATCCAGAGCTGCCCCCCCCCCCCCCCCCCCCATCATTTAAAGCTCAGCTATCATAGGCAGATGATCAGAAGCCCCGCACTGTTCCAAACAGCGCTCTACAAATAGCTATTAGCTCTGATCATAGGGGTGGTATAGCTAGCGTGGGGCTATACTGCCCCTATGATCGGAGCTGATAGCAAGCAAATTTAAGTACGCTATTAGCTCTGATCATAAGGGTGAAGTGCAGGAGGATTGTGCTCAGGCATAATCCTCCTGCACTTGTTTGACAAGTCCGGACTGTCAAAAGCCTGGACCTGTCAAACATTCCAAGGGGCTACCCCTCCACACCCTCTGGTGACCACAACCTGCCCAAGTCCCCCCCCCCCCCCCAGACACCAACACGGGGGGGGGGGGCCTGGTGGACCTTCAGCTCCCTTAACACCCACCCCTCCAGCCCATACCCTAGTGGTCTAGCGGTGACTGTAATCCCCCCCGAACCTCCCAAACCCCTGCTACCTTGAATGGAGGAGGGACGTGATCCTAGTCCCTCCTCCAATGAGTGCTGCCTCCAAAATGGCGATGCCCAACCCTGCCCATTGTATTCTGGGTGGGGCTTCCATTCCATATAAGTGAGAATCTGCCCCTCAGCACCTTAAACTGCTCCAATGATGCTATCACCATGAGCATGCTTAGTTTTCTACACATGCTCAGTTCATGCTTGAGAATACAGCCTGCTTCAGTGGCAGAACATTGAGCCGCTGAGCTGTGATTTAATTGATTGGGCGAATTCCAGATTTCTATAGCTGGTAGGGCTTGGGGATTCTCACCAGCTAAGGCATTGTAAATTTTAATTTTGGGAAGTGGAACCCAGCACAGGGGTATGGGGGAAGAAAGAGGAGGGGGATTTCTTTAGTGCCACCCATGTTCATTATTGCTCTACCAGAATTTTGGCTCTGGCTACGCCACTGGTAACCATCCTCTGAACCGACTAAGTGGTGGAATATTCTTAAGCGAGTAAAAGGTGCCTAGCATGCTCAGCATATGTAGAAGTAGCTCTCTGCTGTTTCATGTTAATCTTTTTTTCATCTTTTATGTTCATTTTTCTTTCTTTGTCTCTGAGGCCAACTGTCCTATCCCACAAGTGACAGAACTGTGATGAAATTCAAAAGGCCAGACTTTAGCGACCCTTGAATGATCAAACACTGGAATTCTGGCCTGCTTACAAGTTGTTAGGTTTGGCCTGCACAGAGAATGATGTCTGCTTTCATATCTCAACGACATCTGGCAGACAAATTTCTTCTGACCTTGGGGAAAGCATGGAGCCTTTAAATCAGGCAAAATGTAAACCAGATCTAAAAGGCAAATTTTTTCAAGCAAACAGAAACAGACCCAGAAAGAGTTGCGTTAAGAAAATCAATACTTTTTTTTTTAGTGCAGGGACACAATCAGGCTCATTTTCGAAAGAGAAGGACGCCCATCTTTTGACACAAATTGGAAGATGGGCGTCCTTCTCCCAGGGTCATCCAAATCGGTATAATCGAAAGCCGATTTTGGACGTCCCCAACTGCTTTCCAATGCAGGGACGGCCAAAGTTCAAGGGGGCGTATTGGAGGCGTAGAGAGGCGTGCCTAACACATGGATGTCCTCGACCCATAATGGAAAAAAAAAGGTCGTCCCTGACGAGCACTTGGATGACTTCACTTGATCCTGTTTTTCTTACGACCAAGGCACAAAAAGGTGACCAAATGACCAGATGACCACCAGAGAGAATTGGGGATGACCTCCCCTTACTCCCCTCCCACCCTCAAAAAACATCTTTCAAAATATTTTTTGCCAGCCTCTATGCCAGCTTCAGATGTCATACTCAGGTCCATCACAGCAGTATGCAGGTACCTGGAGCAGTTTTAGTGGGTGCAGTGCACTTTAGGAAGGCGGACCCAGGCCCATCTCCCTCCCTACCTGTTACGTTTCTGGAGGAAACGGCAAGCCCTCCAAAACCCACCACAAACCCACTGTACCCACATCTAGGTGAAGGGGGTTCACCCTTAAGGGCTATGGTAGTGGTGTTCAGTTGTGGGTAATGGGTTTTAGGGGGGGTTGGGGGGTTCAGCAGACAAGGTAAGGGAGCTATGTTCCTGGGAACATTTTATGAAGTCCACTGCAGTGCCCCCTAGGGTGCCCGGTTGGTGTCCTGGCATGTCAGGGGGACCAGTGCACTACAAATGCTAGCTCTTCCCACGACCAAGGGACTTGCATTTGGTCGTTTTGGAGATGGGGGTCCTTGGTTTACATTATTGCCGAAAATCAAAAACGACCAAGTCTAGGGACGACCGTCTCCAAGAACGACCAAAATTTCAAGATTTGGGCGTCCCCGACTGGATTATCGAAACGAAAGATGGAAGTCTATCTTGTTTCGATAATATGTGTTTCCCCGCCCCTCCATCGGGACGTTTTGTGAGGACGTCCTCAACAAAACTTGGGCGTCCCTTTCGATTAAGCCCCTCAATGTCATACTTCTGAGTTGTGATATTTTGTGTTTTTCAGCTCTTTTAATCTTTGTCAATTTAAGAAAGATGGCTGGGAACCTGATCTACTGTCATTGGATTTCTGAACAATAAGATTTTGTCAAAGGAAGACAGGAAGATCACTATTTGTAGAATTGTATGCCTAAATCGCTAGTATTAAAAAAATCATATTAATAATAATGATGACAAAAAACAATCTGAATAGCTCCTCTTATCAAAACATTGTGTAACTCTGAGTTAGGTGTGCGGATTAGATGGGCTGCACAAATAAATATTAATGGACTGGTTTGAGGGCAAAGCCGGGGCTAGTGAAGCTAGGAGGCCACCTGGCACATCCTCAAACTCAGCAGGCTTGTCACAGTAAACAGTCCACACAGTTAGATGTGCTTCAAACTGTGCAATGTTTACTTCAAACTTGGATATTTCAACAGGGGGTCACTGCCTTCAAAACACATCTTTATATCTCCTATTATATTCTAGTACCTATAGGGCTCATTTTCAAAACAGAACTGTGTCCCAAAAGATGGCATAAAGTGGCAGATGGAAGTTTTTCTTGGAAAAACGTCCAGATCGTGATTGGGATGTTTTTTCTTCAGTTCGTTTAAATTGCAAGGGGATGTGTTGGAGACATGTTTTGGGCGGGACTAGGGTGGGCTTACGATTTGGATGTTTTTCTGTGATAATGGAACATGGACAAAATGTCCAGGTAAAAAGATGTGACATTTTTGTCCAGGTCTGTTTCAATAATGATTACGTGCTAAAAAGGTGTCCAAACTGACCAGATGATCACTGGGCGAATGAAGGTATGACCTCCTCCATAATTCCACAGTGGTCTTTGACCCCCCCCCCCCTCCCACCCCTCCTAAGAGGTGAAAGTTTAAGTGACAATACATGCCAGACTCTATGACAGCAGCAGATATAATGGCCATTCCTCTAGTGGCCATTATATCTAGTGGTCAGTGCAGTAGACTGTAGAGAAGGGGACCTAGTACCATATCCCACTATAACTGGTACACTTGTGATGGAAAGTTTGAGCTTTCCAAAAATTTGAAAATATCTACTGTACTTAAGGGTCATTGTAGTGGTGTATATGTATTTTTTATATTCCAGGAGGGCTCCCCTGGTGCCCATCATCTCTGACTCCTTCCCTACTCCCTCCCCCCCCCCCCAGCCATGATGTCCAGCATCTCCTTCCCCCAAGTTGTGGGCCCCCTCCTCTGAAGCAACCCTGCGTCCTGTGCCGGCTCTGTGGTTTAAAATGGTGGCCGTGAACTCTCGCAAGACTACCCCAAAAGGTTGCAGATGCCCATTGTAAACTGTGGGGCTGGCACGGGCGCAGCAGGGGCTGGGGATTACTGCTGCTCAGCAGCTCAGCAACAGCATGGAAGAAGGTGGGAAGGGGGAATCGGAGAGACACTCTGGGCATGAGGAGGGTAGAAGGGGAGATCAGGGGATATGCTGGGCATGGAGGAAGCAGGTGGGAAGGGAGATTAGAGGGACACACTGACTGGGCAAGGAGGAAGATGAAAATGGGAGATCAGGGTACTCCCTTTCTTCCCACCCTAAGGTGTTTAGCAGTTTCCTTTTCCTTCCTTACCCTTTCTGTGGCGGCATCAATGCAGCAGCAGTTGGCATGCTTACAAAACACTCACCATGGCTGGCACAGGGCCTTGGCACATGCTCAAGATCCACCAGGTACTACTCTTTTTGAAACAGAAAATGTGGGATCCGGTAAGCCTCGAGCATGCACAGATGCTCAAGACCCTGCACCAGCTGTGATGTCTTCTATAGGCATGTTGACTGCTATGTCAGTGTTCCTCTTCTAACTATGCTGTCCTACGCAAATGCCTAGTGTTTCCTAGTGGGTGGGCTGGCACTGGCAATCCTGAGAACCTGACTGCCCCTAGGAGAGTGTTGAGAAGCACTTCCCTAAGGAACCTTTTGCAAGGTGGAGAATCCACAGGTTGCTATGGAATGAAGGGTAGAGATCACTTTGATTAACCTCTGGGTCTTTGAGGGTCAAGGAGAAAGAAGACTCACTTCAAGTCTCTATGCTCACTGGGCATTTTTCATGGCAGCTCTCACTTGTACTCTACACTCTGTCTTCCCTCATCCAAGTGAGGTTAGGTCTGATTCAAGTTTTGGCTGTATAATGAAAGTTGTCTTTACAGGGTAATTAAAAAAACAAACAAATCAACTGTCATCTTCAGAGACACAAAAAAAGACAAGAACATATACGCTACTTGGAACTCTTTCTCGCCTTGGGGCTCCTTTTTCCAGCTTCCAATCCAGAGCTCTCACTGCTCCAGATGCAAGAAAATCTGCTGTTCTGGGATCTTACCAGGTACTTGTGACCTGGATTTGCCATTGTTGGAAATAGGATACTGGGCTTGATGGACCTTCGACCTGTCCCAGTATGGCAATGCTTATGTTCTTATGTTCTTTGCATATTTACTGTGGGCTCACATTCAGGAACTCACTCATCTGACCTACAAGACGCCCTCTTTTTCCCCCTATCTACCGTGTAGTAATTCGCATGCCTGGACTACAGGATCCCTTAGAGAAATCGCCCCTCCTAACTTATTTCTCCTGTCTCTCAGGGTTCTCTGAACCCAAGGAGAAATTCTGAACAGGGATTCTCCCCACTTCTACTGGTCGCATTTCTCTAGGCTCTCCAAGCCTCTAGGGATAATAGAATTACTATCATGAAGGGTATTTTCATCTAACTTGATTCCTGCAATAAGCTTTTTGCTGACAACTTGACGAAGTCATACAATGGAATGGATCAACCAGCATGGGGTGAGGTTTGGCTTAAAAGACATCTGAGTCTTCTCTGTTTCTTCAAATAAACTCCACTGCAGAATGTTATGCACCTGAGGTCAAACCAGGTGCATTTTCATAGGCCTACACTGGACAAGGTCGTGAGAAGCCATTTGGGTAAGTAAGCAAATTAGCCTTTTGTTTCAACATTGCAACTTTAAATGAAGAAATAAATAAGAAAATAAAGCAGCAGTCTGCAGAGCATACCTAATTTCTACCATCTTGGTCCCCTTTTCTTATTTTTTTTTTGTTTTAAATTTATTTGTAAAATTAATGAAGAGCTTCTCAGCCCTCTCCTGGAGGTACATCTAGCCACTCAGAGTTTCAGTTTTACAACAATGAACATGCAGGAGATAGATTTGCATACAATGGATCTCCAATTTATACTAATTTATGTCATGCATGTTCATTGTGATAATCCAAAAAACCTCATGGTAACAGACATGGAAGTTTTGGGAGTGATTGAGCATTAGCAAAGACACTTATTTGTGTGGATGAGAAGACTGAATTGGATGCAGAAGTGGTTGGGGAGCCAATGTAGTGACTTAAGAGGAGGGGTTATGTGATTATAACATTGAAATGGATGATAAGCTGTGTAGCTTATTTGTGAATTTTGTTAGTGGCCCTTCAGGACAAACTTACGCAGCCGACTTCTCCTACATAAGCGCACAACTATGGAATGGGCTCCCAAAAGCTGTGAAAACAATCTACGACCACTTGAACTTCAGGAAATCGCTAAAAACCAACCTCTTCAAAAAGGCCTACCCCACCTACCAACACAGCATGACTATGATCGAACAGGACATCACACAATCTTCATCCATTTCGACCCTCCACTTATACCTCATACGATCACTATACAACTTTGTATTTGCTATCCACCGACTGGGCAAATGCCTTTGACGGTACTATGTAAGCCACATTGAGCCTGCAAATAGGTGGGAAAATGTGGGGTACAAATGCAACAAATAAATAAATTGAGTGACACATTGAGAGAGAGCTCAATGGAAATCACGCGAGAAGCAAGTTATAGTAGTCTAAGTAGGAGTCAGTAAGAATTCTTGATGTGAGCTCAAAAAGGGAGGTAATGATTTTGGAAATGTTAGCGAAAGAGTTGTTGAAGATAATTTCAAAGTTAGATGGTAGTGTCCATGGAGATGCATGAAGAGGGAAGGGGAAAGTAGGTTTGGTGAGAAACATGAAAAAAAATCTGTCTTGGCCATGTTGTTTCAGGTGACTGCCGGGCATCTGAGGATCAACATTAGCAAGCTGAGATCTGGGTCTGGATGCTGGGTATGAGTTCAAGTGCAGAGGTAGACCTGGGAGTTGTCAGCATAAAGTGGTACTGGAATCCAGGGGCAAAGCTAAGGTCACCTAGCAGATGAGCCTAAATAGAAAAGACGGCCAAAAACTGAGCCCAGTGTGGGTCCTTGAGGCTGGAACACAGACTCAGGCACCGTGGAAACCCTGTCCCTGCATGGGTTTCACAACGCTATTGCTGGGAATATATTCTGGTGGAATAAAATATATACATTTGTTCAGCTCAGGAGTCATCAGAGTGTGGAAAAGGCACAAAACAGAACGGAAACTCCAAAGCAGGCCAATAAAGGGATACAAGAATACTAGGAAAAGTGGTGATTTTCTATGTTTATACGATAAATTGCTGTTTATTCTTGGGTATCATAACCCAGATTCTATAAATGGCACAATATCCTGAGATGCTAGGGCCGCCTGCACTCAAGAAAAAGATCTAGGTGTCATTGTAGATAATACGCTGAAATCTTCTGCTCAGTGTGTGGCGGTGGCCAAAAAAAGCAAACAGGATGCTAGGAATTATTAGGAAAGATGGGTGTCCTTCTCTTTCGAAAATAAGCCTGATAGGGGTTTATTTTAGGGGCACTATATGCAATTTCCACATGGAAAAACCAGCATTTACAGGGGGAAATGGGATCCATGTGGAAATAGGGATTTTGCGACAGCCGTAATCTACAGGTGGAAGAACTGGCAATGCAGAGTTTTCTACGTCGGGAAAAGGGAAGTATTGAGGGTGTGACATGGGCAGCGCTGAAGTCTACCACATCTATGGCATATTCTGCAAAGCCTATGGATGTCGAGGGCGGACACCTGCCATCAATCACACACAAACATCAATCTCACTTGTCTTTTGGACCTGCGTTGTTTGTGGCTGAAAGAGATCTGATAGCGTTTTGATTGCTTGCTTGTCATTTGTATGAATATAAATGTGTTTTGGCCTCATATACAGTACTGAACACACCCAATGGAATGTGGGATTTAGGGCTCCAGATGGCTATTTAACTGCATCCTGTCAGTGATGTAGGGATACCTCTTTTGTTTAATATGGCTGCTAGGGCCATGAGAGATATTTGCTGTGATAAGGGCAGTGTGGTTGGACAAACATTAAAATAATGTCTGTACAGACATAGAATTTCATACGTATGTAAGTATATAAGTACATAAGTGTTGCCATACTGGGACAGACCATAGGTCCATCAATCTTAGCATCCTGTTTCAAACAGTGGCCAATCCAGGTCACAAGTACCTGGCAAGATCTCAAAACAGTACAATACATTGTATGCTGCTTATCCTAGAAATAAGCAGTGGATTTTCCCTAAGTCCATTTTAATAATGGTCTGTGGACTTTTCCTTTAAAGGTGGTGCCTTATATTGTCATGGTGGAGGACTTGCTAGGTGCCTTAGCAAAGGGGTCTGCATAATATTCTGGAATCTCTATCATGGTTTACAAGATAGCTATCTCCCTTTAGGCAGTGTTAATACCACAGAGTCAAAAGTTGTTATTTTTGTTGTTGTTTTTTTGTTTTGTTTTGTTTTGTTTTGTTTTGAAGATGGATCATTTGAATGACATGGGCCCAGAACACTGGGGCTGCCTTGTTCTAGAATACTGTGCTACTGAGAAGTCAATGCCAAGACATCTTCTAGATATGTAAACAGAGCTTCTTACATGATCACGGCACCTTTTCCCTTACCAGCTATGGAACGCTGATACCCAATATGACTGACTACCCTGCTTGTTGCTATAGGATATGGAACACATTGGTTGCATAGAGTGGAGTGGAGGAGTGGCCTAGTGGTTAGAGCACCGGTCTTGCAATCCAGAGGTGGCCGGATCAAATCCTGCTGCTGCTCCTTGTGATCTTGGGCAAGTCACTTAACCCTCCATTGCCTCAGGTACAAACTTAGATTGTGAGCCCTCCTGGGACAGAGAAATATCCAGAGTACCTGAATGTAACTCACCTTGAGCTACTACTGAAAAAGGTGTGAGCAAAATCTAAATAAATAAATAACAAATAAATAAATAAATAGTGCTGGCATAGATGGATCCCAAAATTTGACACTATTTGGGAGTGTAGATAAATGTTCTCATAGCTTTCCAGCCTTTACAGATCACAGCTGAATGCTGAGAAGGTAGAACTAGGCCAGGCTCAGGGTAGAATTCAGTGGCGTAGCCACAGGTGGGCTGGGGTGGGCCAGGACCCACCCACATAGGGCTCAGGCTCACCCAACAGTAAAACACATTTAGCAGTAGCTGGTGGGGATCCCAGTCTCTGCTAGCTGAAGACTTCCCCCTGATAGTAATGAAAATGCTACTCTCCATGATACCGACACCTGCACATTCTCAGTTTTCAGCGCCTGCCTGCTGCAGACTGCCATGGTGGAGAGAAGCATTTTTTTGGGTGGGGTGGAGAACACCTGGTGCCCACCCACTTCTTGACTAGGCCCACCGAAAATTTGCTGTCTGGCTACGCCCCTGGTAGAATTCATCAAAGCTATAGCACACACTAAATGCTAAGAAGCCCATAGGTATCTTAACATTTAGCATGTGCTAATCTCACCAATGCGCACCAAAGCTTTGATGAATTCCCCCCTAAGGTTCCTATGCAAGCAGAATTTAGCTGGAATTTATATCCGGTGCGGTCAGAATGCAGATGCATCCCTTCTCTGAGTAGAGGCTTGTTTTGGCCTAATTAGCATTCTAAGAGTGGGATGAGGGAAGATTTGACTATTTCTTTGTCCTGTTTACATTGGAGACTTTGGACATAATTCTTGGCCACAGGCATCAGTAACATCCGAAAGCACCAGGCTGGAGTCAGTAGAGAGCATGCAGAAAGTTAATGGGGGGGGGGGGGGGGGGACCAGCAAGCAAAAACAGCACCTGCCATCCATAAATGGACTAACGCAGAGAGAGAGAGAGCAGAGGAAGGGGTGGGGGCTCCTGAACAGGTCACTTCCTATCCCAGGGAGAAAGGCCTTATCACCAGGAGAGCAGTTGCTAGATGAAAAAGCACAGGGCAAATTCCTTCCAAGCAATGGAAGAGAACCAAAAGCAGGGAACACACACTTTAAAGCTACATTCAATTGTGCTCGCTAAGCATGTTTTGCAACCTGCCAAAAAAGGAAAGCAGAAGCTTCAGAGGGCCAAGCAGGAAGGAGAGAGAAGGAACGTTCTCCTAGTATTATGGTTAGTACTGTCAAAGGTCTTTCATTTCATTCCTAAAATTGACCACCACACAATGAACCTACCGCAAAATAACCCTTATCTTTAGAGTAATGGCTTCTTGTTTTTTGGCCACTAATTGATACAAATAATGGTTTATAGACGCACGTTGATTTGATGGCATTTTTCTTCCTTTTTTTTTTTTAAGAGCAGAACAGGCCATAGCATGATAACAGTGTGAACGCCAATAAAATTGTATTGTGAGAAAAAGGAAGCTTCCTGGAAGCAGCTGATGTGTTACTCACACAGTAGGTATCTGTCTGACCGGCTACAGTGATATGATTTGCCATCTGGCCGATGATACATGTGAACTCTGGCTCGGGCTGATTATCAGAAGCAAACGCAGGCGCTAGAGGCTATTAACGCCATACTAGTGCCTGCGTTTGCTACCGCCCCATGGTCAGAGCCTCCGAGCACGTGAAACAACTCACTTAGGGGCTCTGACTGCAACGAGCATGCAAATGCATGCAAAACAGGGCTCTTAGCGCAATTAGCATGCAAATGCATGCTAAACATATTCCTCCCCTGTGATCAGCTAGCAGCATGCCAAACACTCTCTGCGGCAAACCCTACGCCAGCTCGGAGCTGGCGTTAGGGTTTGCAGACCATTGGGGAGGAATGGTGAGCCCTGTCCAGCATACATTTGCATGCTAGCAGGCCCCCCATTCCCCCCAATACAGCCCCCCCACACACACACAGAAGCAGCAACCCCTTATATGTGTGAAGCCCCACCAAGGATGCACTGGGCAGGGCTGGGCACCGCAGTTTTCAAGGTGGCGCTGGAAGAGGAGGGAATGTACTACCTCCCTCCTCCAACAAAAGTATGGGGGGTGGGGATGAGGGCCACTAGACCACCAGGTTGAGGGACTTGATTTGCAGCCCACTGGACCGCCAGGGCATTTTTGGCGTGGGGGGGGGATGCAAGGGGGGTTAGGGGGACTGGAGATGCACTGGATTTTTAGAGTGCTGTTTGGAACAGCGCAGGGCTTTCGATCTTCTGGGCAGGGAGAAGAAATTTTGGGTGGGCCTGAGTCCAATATGGGTGGGCCCTGACTCACCCAGGCCCTCCAAGTGGTGTGAAGGCCATTTGTTACCACAGCTGAGTAAAAGGACCCTTATGTTACCTACAACCTCTCAGCAGGGGCATAGCCAGCCAGGGCAACACCTTCCCCCTCTCCCCTGGAGGGTTAAAAATAATACCTTAGCTGGCAGAGATTCAGAAGCCAGCACTGTAAACACTGCAGTGGGTTCTAAGATATCAGTGCACCTAATGGAAAACTAAACACACCTAATTTATGTATTTATTTATTTATTTATGTATTTATTTGTAGCATTTGTATCCCACATTTTCCCACCAATTTGCAGGCTCAATGTGGCTTACATTTGCTGTAATGGCAGTTGCCATTTCCGGGTAACAGAATTACAAATGGTACTGCGTTAAGGTGCAATCACACATGGTAACATACATGGAACATAGCATATATGGAACAGATCATGGTATGCCATGTGCATACATACATGGTAAAGAAGAATACATTATGGAATTGCATGAAGGTTCCTGAGTAATAAATTAGATTGTAAATTGCACAAAGCAGATCGTTAGGAACGTAATTTATTAACACAATTCAAATAAAAATTATATATATATATACACACACATATATAAATAGCCCGACACAGGCCGTGTTTCGCCCAGCAGGGCTGCTTCAGGGGCTACACAAAAATCCTCTATAATCACATAGGAAAAATTGTATTGGATAATTTCAGAAATATAATGTGCAAACGATCACAGTTTGAAAAAACAGCTCTCCGAGAGGGGCCAAAAGGACATAACATTCCGTCTATCTGGCATCTCTTGTCTCTGGAAAAGCTGAAAAAACTGGTTATGTCCTTATTTATTTATAAATCTCTAGAGTAGATTTACATGGCTACCACACTATTTTATCCTAAAGTAAAAATAAAATTCTTTTTTCTACCTTTGGCCATTTGAGGAGTACCCCTAATGCAGGCTTAGCACAACCAAAAAAGGCTTACTTCAGGATGCAATAAATCATCTTGCGGTAATTTGTGCACACTAATCATGCATTTTTTAATTATTTTGTTTATTCATTTTATATTGCATTTATGTCCAATACATAAATGGGAAAGAAAAGAGAAAATATCAATTAAAACAAACATTAAGGAAAAATATCATCTTTGTTAGTCCACATTATTGTCCACAATTGTGGGATCCAAGATCAGGAAAACAATCTCAAAGAAAATAAGAAAAACACGGAATGGTTAATCTTTACAATTCATATTTTCTGAGGGAGGAAGGTTAATCGGTAATTGCAGCCGGTACAGTGGTAACTAAAGGAAGTTGCTGCAGAGGGTTCTTCATCTGTTCTTTCAACTCCACAAACTCTTGTAATTTCTTAGGTTCAACAAATAAGTAATAAGGAAATAAAACACTTACAAGGGAATCGCTCTAGGAAGGTCCCACCTAGGGCAATGATTCCTGGCTTAAAAGCCAAGAGTTCACGCCTCCTAGTCTGCGATTCCCTTGATATGTCAGGAAATATATTTATCTTTGAACCCAAAAAAACTATCAGCCATATGTCGGAAATACAATTTCAAAACATTGGTCCTATCTATTATGCATTTTTTAAAATATATTTTTTATGAGGGGGTGTGGCATGGGCAGAGAATGGACAAGGAAGCTGTTTTCAGGTAGTGTGCTCATATCAGCACACACTGACTGATTAACGCAGGGTTAATCTGGGAGCCCTTAGTGCCTCCTAAATAGCAGATGGTAAATGCTTCTGCATTAATATTTGCAATTGTCACACTCTAATACACAACATTAGTGCACAACCTGTAAATTAAAAAATCAAAAATGTCCTATTCTATGGACATGCTAGAAATGGGCTTAGTGCATGGGAAAGTCTTGTGAAAGGGTAAATATTTTTATTAACATTTTTTAATATAAATGAATTTGTCCATGTGATTCCCAGAAATCAAAATGTGAAATAAAAGCTAATAAGTATTAAAAAAAATATTTCAAGAAAACACAAACCACCCTATATTTAAAACCGTTTCACCAGCCAGGAATAGTTTCTGGCCAGTTAAACAGCACTTAGTGGCCCTTTTAGTAAGCCCTGGTAGGCTCTAAGAGCGTGCAGCGCCATAGCCGCCGAGAGGGGGGGGCAGGGGGGACAAAATTCCTCGGGCCCGGGCCTCCAAGGGGGGCCCGGCGCCACAGTCCCACCCGCCCTCCATCGTCGACCGTCTGCCCCCTGCATTGAAATCGCAGTCTCACCTCCGTGAAAGCAGCGCTGCAGGCAGCAGAACACCTCCCTTCGGCCCTCCTTCCCTCCCTGTGTCCCAACCCTCGTCTGACGTAACTTCCGCGAGGGCGGGACACAAGGAGGGAAGGAGGGCTAAAGGGAGGCGTTCTGCTGCCTGCAGCGCTGCTTTCACGGAGGTGAGACTGCAATTTCAATGCAGGGGGCCTGGCCCAGTGGCGGACGGAGGGGAGGGAGCGGCAGCGGCGACCTCGGGGGGTGGAGGGGGAGCATTGGCTGCGGCGATCTCGGAGGGGAGCGGTGGAGGGGGAGCGGTGGAGGGGGAGTGGTGGCGACCTTGGGGGATGGAGGGGGAGCGGCGGCGGTGACCTCGGGGGGGGAGGGGGAGCATTGGCTGCGGCGATCTCGGAGGGGAGCGGTGGAGGGGGGAGTGGTGGCGACCTTGGGGGGTGGAGGGGGAGCGGCGGCGGTGACCTCGGGGGGGCGGGGTGGTGAGGGAGGCAGGGGCGGGGCCCTGGGGGGCGGCCTTGCCCCGGGCCCGGCCTGGCCCAGTCTCTCGGCGGCCCTGTACAGCGCATGCCCAAATGAGACTACCACCACACCAGTGTGCCCTCTTGGCAGGAATTTCAGATTTGGAGCGCACCCATAATGCGTGGAAGAATTATTTATTTATTTCCTCCTACACGCGCCGGTTCCAGCAGTAATCGGCACTTGGCGCCTTCCAACCAGTCACCGCGCCTGTAGCATGTGAGCCTTTACTGCTAGATCAATGGGTGGCGTTAAAGGCATAGGTAGGTTTTGGGCGTGCGCTGGTTTCATTTTTACCGCAGGCCCTTTTCCCATCCCATTAAAAAAAAGCCATTTTTTGTAGATGTGGTAAAAACTGGCCCGGCACCGCCCAATACACGTGCCTACACTATTGCAGGCCACTTTTTACCATGGCTTAGTAAAAAGGCCCCTTAACCAGTTATCCGGCAATATTCAGCGGGAGATAGCCAGCTATCTCCCCCTGAATATTGCCAGTTAGCACTTAGCCGATAGCCGGTTATATCGCATGATGTAACCGGCTATCCGCCGATATTCAGCGCATCACCAGCTAAGCTTGGCAGTCAAATTAGGAAGAGTGTATTTGAGTCAAATTAGGCTGCCAAAATAGCAGGTATATTTTTGGCCAGTTTAAACTTAACTAGCCAGTGCTGAATATTGGCTTGGCCGGTTAAATTTAAAACGGCCCAAAAACACTCGGATATTCAACGCCAGCCACCGGAAACAGCCCGGCATTGAATATCCGGGCTCAGTGCTGACCGCAGGAGGCAACCTGGCTTCCTCCCGTGGTCTGAATATCAGGCCCAAAGAAAATTGCAAGATACAGGCAATGTATCATTTCTCCGTATTGAATGCTGCAAATCAGAGGTTCTCAACCCAATCCTCAGGACACCCCTAGCCAGTCAAGTTTTCAGGATACCTGCAATGAATATGCATGAGATAGATTTGCATACAATGGAGGTAGGGCATATTCATTTGGGTGTCCTGAGGCCTGGATTGAGAACCCCTGCTCTATATCCTTCTCTAACACATGCCAGATATGTAAAAAATATATTGTCAAAGGTACATCTAATGAGTACTTGCTCATCAGATAAACTCCAAAACCTTATTCTGAGCCTGTAAGGTCCCTTTCTGGAGAGTATCTCCCCTTCCTCTGCTTCCTCCTGCACACATGTCTCTCAAACCCACATGTAAGGGAGTCAATAAATTACCCTTTATGGAAGCAGCTTCAAAGGTTCCACAATCCCTGCTACTAATTTAGTTGTAATTAAAGGTACATATATTTGATGACACTCTCCAGAAGGAAGTGTTGTGAGAGACACTTGTGGTTAACAAAATTCAGAGTTTTGTGAGATGTCTTTTCCTCTCTTCCCTGAAGTTGCTATAGAGTGTTGAGGCTCAAAGAAAGTTTTTGGACCCTGGAAGCGAGCCCTAGGGGCTACAGAGGTGACCTTTGTGCTTGCTGCACTCTAAAAATGCAGTCGCCAAGCATGCTTTTCAAATACATCCCCCCAAAGGACCTTTTTTATGCCGTGAATTTAACTGGCAACCAAATAGCCAGCCATAGACACTATTGTACTTGTGTCATAAGTACATAAGTAATGCCACACTGGGGAAAAGACCAAGGGTCCATCGAGCCCAGCATCCTGTCCACGACAGCGGCCAATCCAGGCCAAGGGCACCTGGCAAGCTTCCCAAACGTACAAACATGTTATTCCTGGAATTGTGGATTTTTCCCAAGTCCATTTAGTAGTGGTTTATGGACTTGTCCTTTAGGAAACCATCTAACCCCTTTTTAAACTCTGCTAAGCTAACCGCCTTCACCACGTTCTCCGGCAACAAATTCCAGAGTTTAATTATGCGTTGGGTGAAGAAAAATTTCTCCGATTTGTTTTAAATTTACTACACTGTAGTTTCATTGCATGCCCCCTAGTCCTAGTATTTTTGGAAAGCGTGAACAGACGCTTCACATCCACCTGTTCCACTCCACTCAATATTTTATATACCTCTATCATGCCTCCCCTCAGCCATCTCTTCTTCAAGCTGAAAAGCCCTAGTAGCCTCCTTAGTCTTAGTCAAACTAAGCCTTTGGAAACTGCTTCCATAAGTACTGTAAGCATAAAAAGAAAAAGGAAGACATTTAAAATGTTCTCTTTTTACCCTGGGGTGCACAAGAAATGAGCAGGAAAATCAGGCATGCTCCTGGTTTTATTTGCTGTATTGCATCGAGCATTACCACTTTCAACCAACTTAGAGAGAATTGTTTTGTGTTACCTTTCACAAGTAAATCCTCTGCTTACTAAAAATAACAATTTTCTGGTGTGCTTTCTGTGTATTTACAAATGACTAATAATATTATCTTTAAACTCCCAGATCCCTGGGTAGAGCAGAGGAACAAGATTAGGTGTTACCACAAGTGTTTGGTGGGGAGCAGCTGACTCTAAATTACAGACAACCCGAATTTTGCTTACTGACTTCAGAGAGAGAGAGAGGGGTGGGTGGAGATGTGGTTGGGAGGACAAGGACTGCATGGAGGTATGGGTGATGAATGTATGTTCTGGGATTGAGTGAGCATGCAAGGGAAGAGGAGCCAAAATGTGTGATCAGAAAGGAGGAGTGAGGAGTGGCCTAGTGGTTAGGGTGGTGGACTTTGGTCCTGAGGAACTGAGTTCGATTTCCACTTCAGGCACAGGCAGCTCCTTGTGACTCTGGGCAAGTCACTTAACCCTCCATTTCCCCATGTAAGCTGCATTGAGCCTGCCATGAGTGGGAAAGCGCGGGGTACAAATGTAACAAAAATAAAATAGATACTATTGGAGATTCTACATGGAATGTTGCTATTCCACTAGCAACATTCCATGTAGGCTGCGCAGGCTTCTGTTTCTGTGAGTCTGACGTCCTGCACATACGTGCAGGACGTCAGACTCACAGAAGCAGAAGCCTGCACGGTCACATTGGTGATCTGCAAGGGCCGACTTCTACATGGAATGTTGCTAGTGGAATAGCAACATTCCATGTAGAATCTCAAATAGTAGCAACAGTGGAGGAGTGGCCTAATGGTTAGGGTGGTGGACTTTGGTCCTGAGGAACTGAGTTCAATTCCCACTTCAGGCACAGGCAGCTCCTTGTGACTCTGGGCAAGTCACTTAACCCTCCATTGCCCTGTGTAAGCTGCATTGAGCCTGCCATTGAGTGGGAAAGCGTGGGGTACAAATGTAACAAAAATAAATAAATAAACTGCATGAGCAGCGGATGAATGAGGCAAATCAGAAGGATCATGGTGTTACACTTTCCCTTTCCCACTCCTCTCTCTCCATTTGCTGTCTTGAGTCCCTCTCCTTCCTCATCTTAGATACCAAATAAGTACCTCTTCTCTCAACAAACATTGCACATACATCTCCGCCTGCTCTCAAGTAGCCACTACACAGTGTACACAAGACCAGCTTCATCATTATGCAAATTCATTGGTGACTTAATGCTGCAGCTTCTGGGGTATGGCAAGGAAAAGTTGCATCAAAGCAAACCAATAGGTCCTGACGGATGCACTAATTTAATTTTTAATTTAATTTAAATTTTGGCACTTATAGTCTGCTTAACTTTTAAGTTCTAAGCGGAGGACAAATCCAATTAATGCGAACAATTGTGCATTGAAACAACCCAAAAAATTGTTACATAGAAGCAAAGGTAAATATCGTTACGTGAAATATAGGTGAGTGATGTTATAACATAGGCAAATAATGAAACAATCAATACAAAGTGTGTTTGTATTTAAACCAGGAAGCTGAAAAGCAAATTATGGGATCAATACAAAGATTCAAAGGCATTACTTCGAGATGTTTGTGTCTTTTATTGATCCCCTTAGGAGGTCCTTGAGTGCGTTTCTTAAGTTCATATGGTTCCTAGATTGTGGTCATTTCTGGCCCATAGTGTTTGTGAAAATGCCATGTTTTAAGTTTTCTACGGAAGTCCGATAATTTGGTATCTATCTAAGCTTTGTTGGTAGCGCATTCCATAGTTCTGCACCCTTGCCTATCAAAGTTGATTTGCATATTCCTTTGAGGTGGCAAACTTGTCTGTTTGGGGGTATCAATCTGATGTCAATCTGAGCTCTCTTTTAGGTTGGTAAACTTGCATGAACTTTTGTAAGTAGTTCGGGGCTATTCTGTGTAGGCATTTAAAGATTATGGTGAATAAGGACAAAAGGTTGTCAACAGGGGCGTAGCCAGACAACAGATTTTGGGTGGGCCTAGGCAAGAATTGGGTGGGCACCAAGCGTTCCCCCTCCAAAAAAAAAAAATCTCAACTGGTGGGAAAACGCTTCTTTCCACCTTGGCAGCAGGAATGCACTGAAAACTGAGCATGTGCAGGTGCCGGTGTCGTGGAGAGTAGCGTTTTCGTTACCATCAGGGGGAAATCTTCAGCTGGCGGAGCTTGGGATTCCCACCAGTTACCACTAAACATGTGCTACTGTTGGGTGGGCCTGAGCCATAAATGGGTGGGCCCTGGCCCACTCAAGCCCACCTGTGGCTACGCCACTGGTTGTCAATATTTAGGACTGGCCTGAAATCTCCCTTCTGTAACTGGTTAACTTGGCAGTTCTCCAACCCACAACTAACCTCTATTTATGTATGTATGTATTTATTTATTTAAAAAAAACTATTGAGGGGGGACCAGTGTAGGGGAGTTATAGTAGGGGGCCCATAATTGTGTGTTTAGTGTTAGTCTGGCCCTGCGATCTGGAGGAACTGCAGCCTAGCCTATGCGGCCCACACCTTTAACGTTGGGATGGGTCTCCCTAACTGTTCCAAGCTGAAATTCGACCTCTATCACATTGAACAAGGATATGACTCAGCACCTTAAAAGAATGATTAATAATTAGAAACACAAAGTCATCAAATCTCCATAAATCCTCTGGCGAAGTAGGGAGAAAAACATTCATAGGGTCCATCTGCACAGTTCTCACTCATGAAAGCTGAGGATAAAAAAAATGTTTGTGACCAGGTTGGTTTCTTCTGATATTCAGTAAACAAGAGTTCATATGATAAAAGCAGAAGCGGAGCCAGGTTGATGGCGCGGGGGGGGGGGGGGGGGGGGAGCGAGAGCGGACTTCCGCCGGTGCTGGCACACATTTTCAATGCAACACATTGAGAAAAAAATAGGCGCTGGAGCTGGCAGAACTCCGTTTGGGGGAGCGGCCGCTCCCCTGGCACCCCCCCTGGCTACGCCACTGGATAAAAGCTGTGTTCTATGCAAACTTTCAAGCCTTCTGAATGCATGTACTGTTTCTTGTTTTCACTGCAGTAATAGTGAGAGACAGAAAAGCAGGCTATAAGAACAGAGGCGCCGAGGCTGAACCACCCTAAAGGGTGATATTTACCAACCCAAACAGAGAGATTTTTTCAGACGTGTGTCCCTAGTGTAAACCTAGGAGGACTGAAGTGTAACACTGCTTTGCAAATGAAAATGCAAACCTTCCAAGTTATCCAGGTCCAGGAGCAAAATTTTAAGCCAGTCCTGGATTTCTGACATCTTGATGCATTCTTGGACCAAGAACGCTGATTTCAAAGGGTAAGATCAGGGACTACAAATCCCACACTGCTTTGAGAAGCAAGTTTAGAACAGTGACGTAGCCACAGGTGGGCCTGGGTGGGCCAGGGCCCACCCATGTAGGGCTCAGGCCCACCCAACAGTAGCACACGTTTAGTGGTAGCTGGTGGGGATCCCAAGCTCGGCCAGCTGAAGACTTCCCCCTGATGGTAACGAAAACGTTACTCTCCATGATACTGGCACCTGAGCATGCTCATTTTTCAGCGCATACCTGCTGCAGACTGCCAAGGTGGAAAGAAGTGTTTTCCCGCCAGCTGAGATATTTTTTTTGGTGGTGGTTGGGGGGGGGGGGGGGGGGGGGGGGGAGGGAGAACACTTGGTGCCCACCCACTTCTTGCCTAGGCCCACTCAAAATCTGTTGTCTGGCTACGCCCCTGGTTTAGAGACAGGATTGACCAAAACGTCTCCCTCCTGGAAATAAGAAACCTAGCAGCTCTGAAAACAAGCAGCATGCATACTTATTTTTCTTTGGGGAGCCTCTGAAAGTATGCAGACATAGAGGTTAAATTCTCTGGGCTGAAAACTATCTTCCATTCAGTGGCTAGCAGCATGAGCACTGGCTTCATAGCACACGCACTTCTAAGGATGGGGCAGGAGGAGGCAGTATGCAGGAAGGTGTGCTCAGATTTCTTCCTACTGGTAGGGGCCTCTTGACTTTTCTCCTCTTAGGTTTGCCTCTAGTGAAAGCAATGATCAGGATCAACGCACTGGCTCTGATGCTCTAACGAGTTAGAGAAGAGATTCAAAGAGCTTATGAATGAGAAACCCTTCAAAAAAGCATGAAGCACTCAGTTGCTGCACTGCACCTCCGGGGCTGACACTGATGAAGACTCCCACACTCTTGCTAGTAGGGACAAGTTGAGCTGGAAGAGCTGCCAAGTTCCTGCAGAAAGATGCCCTATGATGATGCACCAAGAACTGGGGTTTTTTTTTTGTTGTTACATTTGTACCCCGCACTTTCCCACTCATGGCAGGCTCTATGCGGCGGGCAATGGAGGGTTAAGTGACTTGCCCAGAGTGACAAGGAGCTGCCTGTGCCGGGAATTGAACTCAGTTCCTCAGGACCAAAGTCCACCACCCTAACCACTAGGCCACTCCTCCACTCAAACTCTCACTAGCCTCCTTCTGCTGCATTTCTTCTCTCAGTATTGCCAAAGCTATCTCCCTACCCTTCAGCTAAAACTAAGGACTCTCAGCTTCAAGAGCCTCCTCCTGATCAACACAACCCCCAGTCATGAGAGCAGTGTCTGCTGCTGGAGCAGAAGAGGCAGAAGCAGCACTTGCTGTTTGTCTGCAGAGAGCGGGCCTGCAGATCCCAGGTTCCAGCACTGAGCTCTACTGCCCCAGCCACTGCAGATGTTACAATAAAAATAATATGAGAAGTAATTTGCCTTGCATCACTGGTAAAGGACTGTAGTGTTGACCTAGGCCAAATACCTAGCTACAGATGACAAAAAACTATTCAAATTTGTTAAAACGCATGCGGATAGTGAAAAATTGCAGGAAGACCTTAGGAAGTTGGAAGACCGGACATCCAAAGGGCAGATGAGATTTAATGTGGACAGCTACAAAGTGATGCACATTGTGAAGATTAATCCAAATCATTGTTATTTGATACTACATTCCACCCTAGGAGTCAGCTTCAGAGAAAAAGATCTAGGTGTCATCGTGGATAATAAGCTGAAATCTACTGCCCAGTGTGTGGTGGCAGCCAAAAAAGCAAACAGAATACTAGGAATTACATGTTGGCATTAACATGCCTACATTTATTCGTGACGACTTATGCTAGGATCAATGGTGTGCATAACGTATAATATTCTATAAGCTATCCCCAGGATTCTACATAGCGTGGCTTAGGTTGCACGCATAAATCCAGTCATATTCTGGATTTGTGCATGCAACTTAATTAGTTAACAAGCCAATCAGCGTTAATAACTGCCACTTAACAAGCAATTATTGACATGAATTGGCATTAATTAGAATTTATGCTCACAACTGTCTATGCGGACTCTATAATGTGATGTACGTAAATTCTAAGTCACATGGAGGGCATAATCAAAAGGGGCACCCAAGTTTTCCTGAGGACGTCCTCGCAGGACATCCCGGCGAAGAGGCGGGGAAACCCATATTATCGAAACAAGATGGGTGTCCATCTTTTGTTTCGATAATATGGTCAAGGATGCCCAAATCTTAACATTTATGTTGTCCCTAGAGATGAGCATCCTTAGACTTGGTCGTTTCTGATTTTTGGCGATAATGGAAACTAAGGACGCCCATCTCAGAAACGACCAAATGCAAGCCCTTTGGTCATGGAAAGAGCCAGCATTCGTAGAGCACTGGTCCCCCTTAAAGATGGTTGACCTAAATATTGAGATCGCCGGACTTAGAGATGGACGACCTCGGTTTTCGCCGATATTGGAAACCAAGGCCTGCCATCTCAAAAACGACCAAATTCAAGCCATTTGGTCATGGGAAGAGCCAGCATTCCTAGTGCACTGATCCCCCCTCACATGCCAGGACACCAACCGGGCACCCTAGGGGGCACTGCAGTGGACTTCACAAATTGCTCCCAGGTGCATAGCTCCCTTACCTTTGGTGCTGAGCCCCCCAACCCCCCCAAACCCCCCCAAAACCCACTACCCACAACTGTACAACAGTACCATAGCCTTTAAAGGGTAAAGGGGGGCACCTACATGTGGGTACAGTGGGTTTCGGGTGGGTTTTAGAGGACTCCAATTTACCGCCACAAGTGTAACAGGTAGGGGGGGATGGGCCTGGGTCCGCCTGCCTGAAGTGCACTGCAGTACCCACTAAAAACTGCTCCAGGGACCTGCATACTGCTGTGATGGAGCTGGGTATGACATTTGAGGCTGGCATAGAGGCTGGAAAGAAATGTTTTTTAATTTGCTTTTTTGGGTGGGAGGGAGTTGGTGACCACTGGGGGAGTAAGGGGAGGTGATCCCCGATTCCCTCTGGTGGTCATCTGGTCAGTTTGGGCACCTTTTGAGGCTTGGTCGTGAACAAAAAGGGACCAAGTAAAGTCGGCCAAATTATCGTCAGGGCCGGCCTTTTTTTTTCCATTATCGGCCGAGGATGCCCATCTGTTAACCACGTCCCCTTCCCACCTTCAGTACACTGCCACCACGCCCCCGTGAACTTTGGTTGTCCCCGCGACGGAAAGCAGCTGAGAAACGGCCAAGTCGGCTTTCGATTATGCCGATTTGGCTGACCTTGAGAGAAGGCCGCCCATTTCCTGATTTGTGTCGAAAGATGGGTGCCCTTCTCTTTCGAAAATGAGCTGGATAGGCATCTCCCACTTATGCAGGTAACTTACATACATCTCTGCTGCATTTAGAGGCCTGCACTTAGGCCAGCTCAATGGCTGGTGCAACTCTGGGTTCTAATCAGGGCCGGTCCTAGGGTCTCTGGCGCCCCCCTGCAGACTATGAGTTGGCGCCCCCCCAGCATCTCCTTTCTCTCTTCTCCCACCCTGCCCCTGTCCAGTGATTCTCCTTCGCCCCCATCCCCCTCCCATTTATGGCCACCTGCCCGCCCTCTTCTCCCCCCCAACATCCCCCTTTTTCTTCTTGCCACCCTGCGTGGTTTAAGTCTTTTCTAATTTACCTCCGTCCCAGCGGCCGCGTCATTTCAAAGCCCTGCCCGTCTCTAGCCTTCCCTCCCTTCATGAGTTTTTTCCCTCAGAGTCCCACCCTCGAGGAAATGACATCAGAAGGCGGGACTCTGCGGAACGAACTCACGAAGGGAGGGAAGGCTAGAGATGGGCAGGGCTTTCAAATGACGCGGCTGCTGGGACGGAGGTAAATTAAAGATTTAAACCCCCCAAGGGCGGTATGGTATGGCGGCGCAGCGCCGCAGCAGTGTCCTTGAAGGCAGGCGCTCCCCTGCGGTGCTTACCCCGCTTACTGGGTTTGACCGGCCCTGGTTCTAATGTTCTATTATTCTCATTTGTATCTGTTATCGCCCAGAGTTCTCTCTCTGGCTAATGTAAGCCACATTGAGCCTGCTTGATTGTGGGGATAATGTGAGGTAGAAATACACTAATAAATAAATAAATAAATAAATAAATAATGTTAAATGCTGATGTGGGTTACCCTAGTAGTCTAGGTTCCTTGATTCCATTATAGACTAGACTCCTACTGCCAGCTCTCAGGATATCTAAATGGAGGTGCTAAGTAATAGAATTGCCCCTATAGGACTAGATTCTACATATGATGCCTAAACAATCGGTGCCTAAATGAAATGCGCCTAGGTGTACACTTAAATTTAGGTGTACATTATAGAATAAGCCTAAATTTTCACACAGTTTATAGAACATGTTGAGTGCCCGTATGTGCCACTAAATTTAGTTGTGGGCAGTTATGCCAAGTAAAGCTTGGTGTAAATGCCAACGCCTAAATTACATGCAGACCAGGTGTATTCTATAACCACACGCATAGATTTTATAAACGCCTATGACCCGCCCATTCCATGCCTATGGCCATTCCTCCTTTCAACTATGTGACTTAGAACTTCGCACATCATGTTATAGAATACACTTAGGATTCTGTTTACTAAGCCACACTGTAGGCGCGCTAACTTTTTAGCACGCGCCAAACGATAGAGACACCCATTATATTCCTATAGGTGTCTCTAGCATTAGCGCATGCTAAAAGGTTTGCGCGCCTTCAGCGCGGCTTAGTAAACAGGACCCTAAGACAGTTCTGCGCATAAATTCCAATTAATGCCGATTAGTGTCAATAACTGATTGTTAAATTGCAATTATCGGTGCTGATTGGCTTGTTAACTAATTAGGTGGTGTGCACAATTCCAGAATATGACTGAATTTGCACGCTTTACTTAAGTCGCGCTATTTAGAATCCGGGGGATAGTGACTGAATGTTGCTCATTTTCATTCTATCTTATATCTTCCCCAGCCCTATGCAGATTGTGGCAGAGCAGTTCGATTTTCAGCACACAACTATCCGTATAGAAACTGAAAATTGGCCAGTGGGGAGGGGATTGATACATTTGCCAGCTGCGTTGTAATCTTTAGTGCCACCCTCTTTCCTCCTCTGATTCTCTTCAAACACTCTGTTTGTGAAAATGAGATGTTTGGCTAATGCATGTCTGTGCTGAGGAACCTCTGAGTCAGATCTTTCTCCCCGTTGCTGTGAAGTCATAAGAGCGGAAATCCTATTCAAGTTTTGTTGTCCCTGCTCAAGATGTTATTGAACAAGGTCTAGAAATGCTTTGATGATGTCACTTCTTTTTGTTTCCTCCACCTCTGACACATTTTCCATCTATCCCGTTCTGCTGTCTCATAACCTCAGATGTGTATTACTGAGTCAGTGGAGTGTATACAGCTTAAGGGAGAAAAGACGATTTTACTCAGAAAATTAAGCTGATATGGCTGTAAAACTGAATGAAAATTTTTCTGACAACTGGCAAAACCCATGTGGAGTCCCTCAAGGGTCCCCCCTATCCCCAACATTAATACATTTGTACATCCTTTGGGCTTAGAATTGGAGATGCAAGGGTTTTGTAGCCATAGTTATGCTGATGACATTATAGTACTGATATCAATTTATTCCACTCTGTCTCAGATAAATCTGACAGTAAAAAAAATGTATTTCACTGATAGGCTCCTGGATGATGAAATATAAACTAAATACTGAGAAAACTACATTTCTATTATTTGATAATAAACTAGATCCTTCAATCAATTATGCCCTTATTGACCAGACTTAGGGGGTTGTTTACTAAAGCTTAGCTCGACTTATCTGCAGCAGGGCCCATAGGAATAAAATGGGCCCTGCTGCAGATAACTTTAGCTAAGCTTTAGTAAACAGGGGGGTTAGTAAACATTCTAGCCTGTAATTAAGATTTTAGATGTACAACTTGATCATACAGGTGGAAAAAAAAGGAATTTATTTTTACCAGTGCAAAGCAATGGAAGATTCTGTTATGTCAGAGAGTGAAGTAACTGAACAGACTGAACAAAATGTTCAAGGCAAGCTAGGTGATGCTGGAAACATACATGAGAATGAATAGTCTACTAGTTTAAAAAGAACACACATGCTTACAGAAAGGGCCAGAGAAAATTATGAAACAGAAGTGGACAAATACCTCTTTTTTTTATAAGCTCTGGTTTAAATTAGAGAAAGATTTGTTTGAGATTTAAAAAAAAAGGTAAAGCTGATAACCTCTATATAGAGCAATTACTGTCAATAAATAAGCAGTACCAGCACAAGTCAGAAGAATATTGCCAATTTCTAAACAGGAAAGGCATAATAGTTTAGCCCAGAGAGATCGGTACCAAGCTACAGATCTCACATGCCAGGCCATGATGACAGAGGCAATTAAAGACACAGAACTTCACACAGATCCTGCAGGGGAGAATGAATCCCAATACTCTGGCATCTCTAGATGTAGCTCTAGAACATCCAGAAATTCTAGAACTTCAAAATCACACAGGACCAGCCATTCCAGTCAGTCTGCAAATAGATCAGCAGCTATCTGGGTCTGAGCTAAGGCTGAAGATGCTAAGTCAAGTGTTCTTTATAGTCAGCAAAAAGCAACCATAAAAATTGAGCAGCTTAGAATAGAAGAAAAGAAACAGAAAGCTTTACACAAAAAAATTAAGTTGGGCATAGACTTGCAGGTGTTCCAAAAGAAGGAAGCAGCCGCCATTGAGGCCAAAGCCATGGCCCTTGAAATAAGCATAAGGCAGGATGGCAGGGACATCCAGCTTAGCTATATTGTCTTGGAAGATTATAAGAAGCAAACTGCAGCCTTTGTGAAGGCTCATACCCCAGCACATGAAAACACACAGTCACAGTTTGACTCAGAAGAGTCATCAGATTTAGAGAAAGTATGTCCCTCCAAACCAAAGTCTAGCTCACCTGAAAGAAGCAAGCCTAAGGCACAGCACACCACAGAGGTGAATTGCCACCACAGTGATTCACACATTTGCATGCAAATGGATGCACTACCACTGGTTCTCGCTCCAGGAAAGCGTACCAAGGGAAATGCTTCATTTTAAGAACAGACTCTGGTGCCACACAAGAACTTGGCTCCAATAAAGGTTGAGAAGCTGTGCCAAGGGAAGGCATCAGCTAAATACCTTGTGATTAAACATATGGCACCCAACCAGCCACACTCCACAGCTGACGCCAGACAAATTGCAGCAAATAGCCAACCACAGGTTTGTGCTTAAAACTAAAGAGAGAGAAGATCTAGCAACATATATGGCTCGCAAAAAGATGATGAACTTGGGGCTTACCCAGTTCAATGACTACCCCAAACTGTATAGAGGGTGGAAATCTGACTTTAAGGATACAATAGCAATTATGAAGCCCACCCCACAGCAAGAAATGAACCAGATAATAAAATAGCTGGGAACTGAGTAAGCCAGTTATGTAAAGGGAATAAAGGATGCATATTTGCATGACCAGATGTTTGAAGAAATGTGAGGAAGACTTGACCAGCTCTATGGCAGCCCAGAAGCTATCCAAAAGGCACTGATGAAGAGAATAAGGAGTTTCTCAAAGGTTACAAGTATGACTATAATTTCAAACGACTACTGCAAAATTTATTACAAAATTATTTTACAAACTAATCTTCATTTATTCAAAACAACACTCACATGCACACAAAATACAATTAAATATACTATATAAACTCTGAACAGTCAAGTCCATGAAAGAATCACTTATCCGTGTTATAGTCAGTCCACCTTTCCATTCCTTTAATAAATCTTCAATAAATCTTCTTTATATTAATCCCACGATCAATCCAGTCATATGATTAATCGTATCTTTATAGTGTTGGAATAATGTATTGTATTTTACATGCATTGTCTGTCACCAATTTTTCTCTGTGATTACTCTGTGACCTCTGATGTGAATTTCCTAGAGAGGTCACACCCATGCAACTTCCTGTGGGGGTTAGGCACAGCACATGGAGCTCATGGTCTCTCCTAAGCTGAGGATCTATGGTGTGAGCATCCATTACCATCTAAGCACATGGAAAGAGCTGATAATCCAAATGTATAGTATTATGTTTATATAAGCCTGTCTGAATATAATCTAACTACAAACTGTGAGTAAACAGATGTTTTGTTACTTCAACTTTAAAGTGACTCAGCAGTGAATTATTCTGGGGTGTATGTGAGAGAGATGAAGAAAAGAAATTAACATTTCTAAAGCTGAAGCTGTGTGTATAAAATCTGCTAATTATTTACTACAAATAATCCAACAAAAGGGTTATGGGCCCAGCCCAGGAATTGAAAAAGGGAGAAATATTACCAGGCAGTGAAAAAGCCACATTTTTTTCTCTAAAGTTTTAAAAGAAAGATTCAGTCTCTCTCTCTCCCCCCCACACACCAAACAGAAGGCTAAGAAATGGCTGAGGGAGGAAATTCACCATTTTTCTACTCTCTCAAGGTGCCTAAATTAACTGAATTTAATTATCAGCAGTGGGAACTAAGATTCAGATGTCTCCTTCAAGCAAAGAAATTAAGTATATGTTTAGACCAAAACAGAACAGCTGAAAATATGGCTGAATGGGACAATGCAAACTATTATGTGAAGTGCATGTTTTTTGAAGCTCTCTCAGAGAAACAAGCCATATTGCTGGAAGCAAAAGATACAGCAAATGAAATTTTATATAAACTGAGAACTATGTATGCAACTACATATGCAAAACAGCAACCAATTTGGTTAGCAGAGTTAAATGAGACCAAATTAAGGGATAAAAGTAAATGTAATGATCACATTATGCATCTTATGTCTTCATTTCAAAAGTTAGAACTTTCTGGAATTCTCATGTGTGATGCATTGAAAAGAGCATTTCTTTTTACCTCACTATCAAAGAAGTTTGATGTTTTTAGGTCTGTAAATGAAGCCATTGAAGGGCAATCTTTTGAACAGGCAGCATCAAAACTGAGGCAGGAATGCATAATTAATGATTCTGAGGAGATGTGTTCTCAAAGCAAGTCAGAGAGAAATGAAACAAATTTCTTGGCAAAGAACAGAGGAAGGCGGAGCTATGGGAAAACTCCACCCAAGGGCAAGCTGATTTGCTATTCATGTGGAAAGGAGGGACATGTATCTAAATGGTGTAAGGAAACACAAAACACCCCCTCTAGCTCACCTAAGCCAATGGAACAAAAGAATTTTCCAAGCAGGACATGTACAAAAGACAATGATAAACATAAGAGCTTTCTAATGGCTGAAAAATCTTTGACTATGGTAAATAATAATTCAAATGAAAGTACTTGGATTTTGGATTCGGGGAGCACATGCCATTTAACCAATTGTAAGGATTTCTTTCAGGAAATGAGTCCAGAAGAAGGTATTCTTCAAACTGCAAACGCAGGGACTACTCAGATCCAAGCAAAAGGCATTGGATTCTTAAAATGCAAAGTGTCTAATGAAGTTAAAGAAATTCCTGTAAGTGATGTCTTGTATATTCCCCAAGCAGTTTGCAATATGCTTAGTGTATCTACATTAGATAAGAAGGGATTTGCGATTCATTTTGAAAACAGTAAGTGCACAATCTCTAAAAATGATGAAGTGTATGCTGAAGCTTTTATGCATAATGATGTTTATAAACTGAGCATTTCAGGTGAAGCCTCACATCTGGCGCAAGTAAGGAAGAATGATGGTAAATGTAGTCTGGAAATCTGGCACCGCCGCCTGGGACATCGTGATTTTAAGGTGATCCAGGATCTTTACAGTAAGCAACTTGCCACAGGCATTCAAATCAGTGCAGATACTGGTAAAATGGAGAAATGCATAGACTGTGTTACTCAAAAAGGTGTGAGACCCTCATTTCCTACATACACAGGAAATAGGAGTAATAAAGTACTGGACTTAATACACAGTGACTTATGTGGACCGTTTAATATCCCATCATTGGGAAATAACAGATTTGTGCTAATATTCTTGGATGATTTCTCTAGATATTGTGTGGCCTATTTGCTGAAAGAAAAAAGTCAAGTCACAGACATGCTGAAGAAATACGTAGCCATGGTGAGCAATAAATTTGAAAGAAAACCAAAGGTTCTTCAGACCGACAATGGTGGTGAGTTCACTTCACAAAGCATGCGCACATTTCTAGAACAAGAAGGCATTCAGCATATCACAACAGTAGCTTATACACCAGAGCAAAATTCTGTTGCAGAGAGAAAATTTAGGTCACTTGTGGAAATGACCAGATGTATGCTGTCAGATAGCAATCTCTCTAAAAGACTATGGGGGGGAAGCCATTCTCACAGCAGTGTACCTACAAAACAGAATGCCAACTAAAGGCGCTGAGCGCACATCACATGAGACATGGCAGGGTAGGAAGCCAAACCTGTCACACATAAGAACATTTGGAAGTACAGCATATGCTCATATACCAAAGCAAAGAAGGCATAAGCTGGATTCCACAACAGAAAGGGGCATTTTAGTTGGCTATGCTCCAGGACACAAAGGATATAGAATTTTGAATCTGAAAACTGGCATTGTTGGCATAAGACATGTTACATATTTTGATGAAAACAAAAGGGTTGATAAAGGCTGGATTATCCCAGATGAGCCTTATCATCCAGAATATGAAACTAGAACCATAATAGACATGCCAGTGTATATAAATGCCATACCAAGGCAGATGTCTGAAAGCAACTCATCTGTATCTAACGAGGAACAGGCAGAGGAAGCAGACACAGAAAGGATCATTGCAGGAGACAGTACAGTTGGAGAAGGGGAATCAATTGGAGAAGGACTCTCAGATTTAGAGGATGCGGAAAGGTCGGACCAACCTGTTGTCAGACGCTCATCCAGGGAAAACAAAGGTGTTCCACCCCCAAGACTGTCTTACCTAACAAAGTCAGCAGAAGCTCAAGAGCCCTTAACATGGGATGAGATTGAGAAAATGCCAGCAGAAGAAGCTGCTGAATGGCGTAAAGCTGCACAAGAAGAAATTGATGCATTGCATAAAAATAATACTTGGATTCTTACAAAATTACCTCCTGGCAAGAAAGCTATAGGATGCAAATGGGTATTCAAGTTAAAAAGGAATGCACAAGGAAAAGTGGAAAGGTATAAAGCCAGATTAGTCGCAAAGGGATATCTTCAAAAATATGGAGAAGATTTTGATGAAGTGTTTGCACCTGTAGTGAAACACACGACAATTAGAACACTTCTGAGCATTGCAGTCTCAAAAGGCATGCAAGTCAACCACATTGATGTGAAAACAGCATTTCTTCATGGAGATATAACTGAAGACTTGTACATGGAACAGCCAACAGGTTTCATAAATACAAAACAAAGACAGCTAGTGTGTAAATTAAACAAAGGTCTTTATGGATTAAAGCAAAGTGCAAAATGTTGGAATGACAAATTGCATGAAATATTGACAAATTTAGGATTTAAGCAAGGTGAAGCAGATAAATGCTTGTACACTAGGTGCAGAAATGGACAATATGCATACATTTTAGCTTTTGTTGATGATCTGCTCATTGCAAGTGAAAGTGAGCAAGAGTACAAGGACATTGTAAAATATTTAAACCTGAATGTTGAGATAAAAGAACTTGGTAATGTGTCATACTATCTTGGTATAGAAATTGAGAAACAAAATGATGGTTCTTATCTTCTAAGCCAGAAGCAGAAAATAAATGAGCTTATTGAAAGTTTAGGTATGCAAGATGCCCAAGTTGTAAGCACTCCCATGATCACTGATTTTCTGAAGGATGAAACAGTAAGAGAACCTTTACCAGATAACATCCAATATAGATCAGCCATAGGTAAGCTTTTATATCTGACTACCACATACAGGGCTGATATAGCAAATGCAGTAGGAATTTTGAGCAGAAGGGTCAGCTCACCTACCAAATCAGATTGGACTGCAGTTAAAAGGATGGTAAGGTATTTAAAAGGTACCATTGATTGTAAATTAAAGATTTCAGCCAATAGTAATCCAAAACTAATATGTTACTGTGATTCAGATTGGGCAGGGGATCATTCTGATTATAAATCCACAAGTGGATATGTGTTTATGTATGGAAATGTACAAATTTCTTGGGCCAGTCATAAACAAAGTATTGTGAGTCTGTCTTCTACAGAAGCTGAATATGTGGCTGTATCAGAAGCATGCAGAGAACTGATGTGGATTGAAAAACTTTTGCTGGATTTTGGAATAGCTGAACAGAGACCAATCCAGATAATGGAAGATAATCAGAGCTGCATCAGACTGTCACAGAATGACAAGGTTCAGTTACGCACCAAGCACATCGCAACGAAATATCACAACGTGCGAGAGCTGGCGAAAGAAGGGGTCATCAGTCTACACTATTGTCACACCAGTGAGATGACAGCTGACATCATGACCAAACCGTTACCCAGAGAACATTTTGTGAATCTGCGAATAAAGCTTGGACTTTGTATGAATTAATAATTGCATGACAGTTATGCATGAGAAGGGGTTTGTTGGAATAATGTATTGTATTTTACATGCATTGTCTGTCACCAATTTTTCTCTGTGATTACTCTGTGACCTCTGATGTGAATTTCCTAGAGAGGTCACACCCATGCAACTTCCTGTGGGGGTTAGGCACAGCACATGGAGCTCATGGTCTCTCCTAAGCTGAGGATCTATGGTGTGAGCATCCATTACCATCTAAGCACATGGAAAGAGCTGATAATCCAAATGTATAGTATTATGTTTATATAAGCCTGTCTGAATATAATCTAACTACAAACTGTGAGTAAACAGATGTTTTGTTACTTCAACTTTAAAGTGACTCAGCAGTGAATTATTCTGGGGTGTATGTGAGAGAGATGAAGAAAAGAAATTAACATTTCTAAAGCTGAAGCTGTGTGTATAAAATCTGCTAATTATTTACTACAAATAATCCAACATATAGATCATTCAATATACTCCAGATGAAAAAAGTATTGACCAGTCCAAAAGATGAAAAAACTTATCCATTCCAGATAATCAAATTGTTGACCAGTCCAAAAGGTGAAAAGCTTAACCAGCAACACACATGGAGACTTAACTGCTCCACTCCGCTTCTTATATCAATCTCTCTTCAAGAGCATAACCTCCATCCGGTCTCAACACTGGCCGTGTTTCAATATCCTTCTTCAGGAGACCTACTAACAAACATTAACAATTATCACACACATCAACACATAAAATTATTTCACAATATCCTTAAAGCAAATATACATTTCAATACCTGTAACGGCTTCACATCATTGCCTAGTACACCAAGACAGTTCTCCGTACTGCCTGCATCGACTCTCACAAACAGAATGATCCTAAACACCTTCACCACATTCTTTATAGTGTCATCAATAATGGCCAATCCACCTCTTTATTTAAACCAAAAGGTTCCACCATCTGCCAATTAAAGATCAGCCTCTGTTCCCTCTTAATTAATTCACTTTCACAGTTCCTCCCTTCCCCTCTCCAACAAAACAACACTACAAATTTCAAGTCACTAACAGTGTGCCGTAATCGCGACCAATGGGAGACTAATGGGGTGTCCATTTTCTGAAGACGAATATTGCTTAAATGCTGAACAATACGCATCTTAATCTTCCGTGTGATCTCCCCAATGTACCACAAGTTACATGGGCAACATATCCCATACACGACATTCTTAGAATTACAATCAGATCTACCCTTCAACTGGAAATCTTTACCAATTGCCTGAATCCACACACGATCAGTACATATAGCATGTTTACAATAAACACACGCTCCACACTGTGCATGACCCCCTAGCCTCTCCTGTTCTACCAACCTCTCTTCTTTTCTCAATTTTTTCTTCGATAAAATTTCTCCAATGTTCTTATTCCTAGTACAAGAGAAACGAGGCTTCATACACAGTGCGGGGTGAACCGATAAGGTGGACCAGTATTTTAAAATAATATTTTGAATAGCCCTCATCTGTTTGTAATAAGGGAGCACACAAATGACTTGCTGATCACAACGATCTCCCATTGTATGTCGCGTATTAAGCCAACACTGTTGTACATTCTTAGCCTGCTTATATGCCGAATTTATAGCATATCTAGGATAACCACGTTGCTGAAACCTTTCACACATCACTTTCGCCTGCTGCATATATTTTCTCTGATCAGAACTCAACCTCTTAATTCTTAAAAATTTTCCCATGGGTATACTCTCTTTGAGCTTTCGAGGATGGTGACTCCCAAAATGTAGAAGAGTATTTCTATCACTAGATTTACGATATACCCCAGTCTCAAACTGATGATCAATATACGAGATATCTATATCCAAAAATGAGACAGAACTACCCCAGGACTGCTCTACAAATTGTATGTTCACATCACAATTGTTCAAGTATTCCACAAAATCACGTGCTTCACTCTCGGTACCTGACCAAACTATAAAAATATCGTCAATGTACCTTTTCCACGTCACTATGTTATTACAGGCATAAATTGATGGATACACAAATTGAGTTTCCAAATCTATCATATAGAGGCATGCCGCCGTGGGGGCCACCGTAGCCCCCATGGCGACACCTCTAATTTGCAAGAAGAACTGTTCTTCAAATTGAAAATAATTCTTTTCAATAATCATCTTTGCTATGTCCTTCAGCAGATGAAACTTTTTATCAGATAGATCTAAACCCCGTAACACACGTTCAATAATACACAAACAAGCTGTTTGTGGAATACTAGTGTATAATGCTGTTATATCAAGGGTCATCATCATAATTGGTTTATCCAATGGAATTTCCAACGTATGCAAAAATTGCAATAAATCTCCAGAATCTCTAACATAAGAGGGAGTACACTGCACACTCTGATATAGATGATAATCAAGAAACTGTGAGAGGGGTTCGAAAAGGGAACCTACACCCGACACTATGGGACGACCCGGAGGATTACAGAGTGACTTGTGAATCTTAGGAGAGAAATATATATTAGGAACATTAGACTTCTTCCTCATCAAGTATCTATATTCCTTCTTATTAATCACTCCCTGTTCAAATGATTGTTTCAAAACATTGGAAACCTCTTCTATATATACCTCTGTAGGATCAAATGGTAAAGAACGAAAAAAAGAAGTATCCATCAATTGACGGTATGCTTCTCTTTTATACTGTATAAGATCCTGCACTACAATAGCTCCACCTTTGTCAGCACGAGAAATGACAATTGAAGCATCTTGTTTTAACTCTTGTAGCACTCCCCTTTGAGATTTAGTCAAATTCTTACGAGCAAAAAACCGATATTGCTCCATCTCTTCCAACTCTTTCATAACTAATTTTTGAAACGTATCAACAGCCGCATGTGTAACACCAGGGGGAACCCATACTGACGGAACTTTATATCTTTGAAAAAATGATAACATCTCAATGGTGGATTGCTGATCATTCACATTTTCTTTTAAGCATTCACCGTTATCATGCTCTCCAAAATATGCACGAAGTTTCAATTTTCTAAAGAATTTTTGAAGATGAAATTATACCATGAACCCTTCTCCTCCACTGCTAACTCCAGACTCCGTTCCTTTTATCTTGCTGCACCATATGCCTAGAATAGACTTCCTGAGCCGGTACGTCAAGCTCCATCTCTGGCCGTCTTCAAATCGAAGTTAAAAGCCCACTTTTTTTATGCTGCTTTTAACTCCTAACCCTTATTCACTTGTTCAGAACCCTTATTTCATTATCCTCACTTTAATATTCCCTTATCTCTTGTTTGTCCTGTTTGTCCTTGTTTGTCCTACATAAGTACATAAGTACATAAGTAATGCCATACTGGGAAAAGACCAAGGGTCCATCGAGCCCAGCATCCTGTCCATGACAGCGGCCAATCCAGGCCAAGGGCACCTGGCAAGCTTCCCAAACGTACAAACATTCTATATATGTTATTCCTGGAATTTTGGATTTTTCCAAGTCCGTTTAGTAGCGGTTTATGGACTTGTCCTTTAGGAAACCGTCCAACCCCTTTTTAAACTCTGCTAAGCTAACCGCCTTCACCACTTTCTCCGGCAACGAATTCCAGAGTTTAATTATGCATTGGGGTGGAGAAATATTTGTTTTAAATTTACTACACTGTAGTTTCATCGCATGCCCCCTAGTCCTAGTATTTTTGGAAAGCGTGAACAGACGCTTCACATCCACCTGTTCCACTCCACTCATTATTTTATATACCTCTATCATGTCTCCCCTCAGCCGTCCTGTTTGTAAGCTCTGTCGAGCAGGGACTGTCTCTTCATGTTCAAGTGTACAGCGCTGCGTACGTCTAGTAGCGCTATAGAAATGATAAGTAGTAGCAGTAGTAGTTAATCATCCATCTTTCTACTAATTTTTTTATTTAATCTTTTGGCAGCAGGGTACAAATAACCCCCAACTCCACTATGTCTAAGAAAAACAATAGCGGAACTATCCCATCATTCTACTAATTTTAATAGTCTTCCTCTCTTCTCTGCTCTATAGGTATCATGTCATTGATTGCAAAATATATAATTGTTTCTCCTGTGATGCAGGGTTATGTCACTGATGTTTCACTCTTTTAGTGTCCAAACAGCTATGATGCTCTGTTAACCATGTCTTCACAATGCATAACATTAAGCATGGGCATGTAATCATTTAGGGCTCTTTTTACCAAGCGGCGGTAAAAGTGGCCCTGTGGTGGCATTGGCACGCGGGTTTGCCGCACGCCAATGCTCCATTTTACCACTGCCAGTAAAAGGCTTTTTTTTTTTAAAGGAAGGAAATGGCCATGTGGTTAATTAAACACTTGCCACACGGCCATTTCCTGGGGACGCCCTTACCGCCTCCTTTTTAGGAGGCGTTAAGGGATCCGGCAGTAGCCCGGTGGTAACCAGACAGCATGCAGCCCTGCCCGATTACCACCAGGTACGCCCCGGCGTTAGAAAATAGAAAAATATTTTCTAGCGCCGGGAATGGCACATAGTGGGGGTCGGTAGGTTTGCCATGCTTTTTTATTTTATTTTCATAATTATAATTATCAATAGAAATCAAACAAAATAAAACATGGAAAAGAAAATAAGATGATACCTCTTTTATTGGACATAACTTAATACATTTCTTGATTAGCTTTCGAAGGTTGCAAAGTGGTGGTCAATCATCAGAGAGGCCATCTAATGAGAGCAAAGGAAAACTCAGCGAAGCATGGCACTCTTTGAGATTATCATTCAGAAGAAAGAGGAATATGAAGAGACAAGTACCAGTATAGTATTATTCATACCGGGCAAGAAGGAAGGCATTCTGAGGAAGAGGAAGACATCCTGTGATAAATGTATCTAATAAGCCCTTATCGCATGATGGATTAAATCTATTAGACAAAGGGTTGACCTTTGTCCCAACTAATTTATATGAAACAATGCAATTTTAAATAGATTTTTATAAATGTATTTTTGTTATTGCATGTGGGTTTATTTTTGTTACACAAACAAAAAAAACCAAGTTGTATTAGTCACAAAACTCAACAACATTTCAGCTTCAATATCTGGACTAGACTTGTGACAATCGCCTGTCCTTTATCCTCACCTCTTTATTCCCTTACCCTTAATTGTTCTGTCTGTTTACCTGTCTTATCTAGATTGTAAGCTCTTTGAGCAGGGACTGTCTTTTTTGTGTATGGTGTACAGCGCTGCGAATGCCTTGTAGCGCTATAGAAATGATAAGTAGTAGTAGTAGTAGTAGTAGTAGTATAGCAATAACAGATAGAATAGCTAATTAATAAAGAGAAGAGTAAAAATATAGGGAGGCATATTCGAAAGGATGTCCAAGTCAGAATATGTTTATGTTTATTTCGAACTTCCTAAATTGCCTTAACTGTTTACAGTTTAGGTCAACACATCCTACATGGCTTGCATGGTGGTGCAGCTGGCTATCAGGACAGGAACAACTGGAGGCTGTGATTATTACCTGGGGGACATCCATGATATGTGGCACCGATGAGATGACATAGCAGGGAAACCCAGAGCCAATGATATGATAGCTGTTTGTCCCCTGAGAGGGTTGTCTCCCTATGAGCACATAAGATGGGTCCAGGACCTGCTGGAGGGCTCTGGATAAGCAGAGGCATAGCTACGGGTGGGCCTGGGTATGGGATAATGTAAATATATTTTTTTAAGATTGTTTAATTTTTCCATTAAGAATGTATGTGGTTTACGTTGATGCAGGGCAGCTGTTGGGCAGACTACTTAAAAATCCATTAGCAAGTGCATTCTAAGGCATTATTTTCTAGCAGTGGCGTAGGAAGGGGGGGGCGGTGGGGCGCACGCCGCTGGGGGGGTGTCGTCTCAGTTGGTTCCTTGCTCCCTCTGCCCCGGAACAGGTTACTTCCTGTTCCAGGGCAGAGAGAGCAAGGAACCAATGGAGCCGACGCAGCTCCCAGCGACGTGAACGCGGGGGCAGATCGGCCCTCCCGCCCGCCCCTCGCTTCTTAAGTAAGAAAGAAAGAATGCGCTCCGGGGGGAGGGTGCCGAGGGGGGGCGCCGTGCTGCACCCGGGGGAGGGGTGCGCATCGGCGACCCACCCTGGGTGTCAGCCGCTCTCGCTAAGGCACTGTTTTGTAGTATTCCAAGAAATACTACTCATACCTATATACATAGTGCCAACCCATATTAGATCTGGGCCCACCCAAAATGTCGGGTCTGCTTATGCCACTGATGCCACTTGGAGGACCTTGCGAGACTGGGAGAATGGGCGTGCAAGTGGCAGATGAAGTTCAATGTTGACAAGTGCAAAGTGATGCATGTGGGTAAGAGGAACCCGAATTATAGCTACGTCTTGCAAGGTTCCACGTTAGGAGTTACGGATCAAGAAAGGGATCTGGGTGTCGTCGTCGATGATACGCTGAAACCTTCTGCTCAGTGTGCTGCTGCGGCTAGGAAAGCGAATAGAATGTTGGGTGTTATTAGGAAGGGTATGGAGTCCAGGTGTGCGGATGTTATAATGCCGTTGTATCGCTCCATGGTGCGACCGCACCTGGAGTATTGTGTTCAGTACTGGTCTCCATATCTCAAAAAAGATATAGTAGAATTGGAAAAGGTACAGCGAAGGGCGACGAAAATGATAGTGGGGATGGGACGACTTTCCTATGAAGAGAGGCTGAGAAGGCTAGGGCTTTTCAGCTTGGAGAAGAGACGGCTGAGGGGAGATATGATAGAAGTGTATAAAATAATGAGTGGAATGGATCGGGTGGATGTGAAGCGACTGTTCACGCTATCCAAAAATACTAGGACTAGAGGGCATGAGTTGAAGCTACAGTGTGGTAAATTTAAAACGAATCGGAGAAAATTTTTCTTCACCCAACGTGTAATTAGACTCTGGAATTCATTGCCGGAGAACGTGGTACGGGCGGTTAGCTTGACGGAGTTTAAAAAGGGGTTAGATAGATTCCTAAAGGACAAGTCCATAGACCGCTATTAAATGGACTTGGAAAAATTCCGCATTTTTAGGTATAACTTGTCTGGAATGTTTTTACGTTTGGGGAGCATGCCAGGTGCCCTTGACCTGGATTGGCCACTGTCGGTGACAGGATGCTGGGCTAGATGGACCTTTGGTCTTTCCCAGTATGGCACTACTTATGTACTTATGTACTTATATTGTTGCATGGATGGAGCCGTTGTTCTAGCTCATGTCAGGGATGTGTGTGTGTGTGTGTGTGTGTGCATTCCCATGCTAATGTGGCCTACAGCTTGTTGGGAGATGGCAGAAGACCCTGTTTGATCCTCCCATCCTTCTGGCCACCTTTGCTGGAACCCCCATGCGAAAGGCAGTTTACATACTGCAAGATGGGAAACCTAGGTTTGAGGACAACTATCTGTGATGTATTCATGCTAGCTGGCTTGGGACCCTCACTGGTGCCAGTAGCTTCACATCACCCCAACTTCGGGGGAGCGGGGGGGGGGGGGAGGAGTATGCTTTGGTGGTATTTTCCCTAAGGAGAGGTTTGTGTCCCACTAACATGGGAAGTTTCAAGGGCCCCAAGCTTTGGCCTTAAGGGATGTTTCACAGGGCAGCATACCTAACTTTGGACCTCACAATGGTATATGTAATCAGTGTGGGCTCTGGGCCATGAGAAACCATCCGTTTTGGTCGCAACTTGTGCTTTCACAGCCCTCTGTAGTCAGTGTACTGTTCTCCTTGAGCACGTCTTTGTCAGGTATTTGTGTTGCATAGGGGTTAGGACTGTGGCCTCCTAATGCAGGGGATGTGGGTTTAATTCTCATTGTGGGTATTTTTGGTTATTTACCTTGCCATAGCTGCTGCAATGTGCTAGGTAGGTATATGTGACATGCTGGCCACTTTTCTATTGTTCACAGGAGGTTGCTGTCTAACATCCCTTCCCCATCCCCTCTTCCTTTCCATGTCATGTCATAGGTCGGAGGTTGGCTGCAACACATTCTAGCAATTTGGGGGTTGTAGGTACACTGTAATGAGGGTAGCTGCACACTCAGCCCTTGATTCTGGGTTTCTACCAGATACTTGTGACCTGGATTGGCCACTGTTGGAAGCAGGATACTGGGCTAGATGGACCATTGGTCTGACCCATTATGATATGTTGTTAAGTCAGTGGTACTTATGTCGGGCCCTGAGGCACTTCTTCATGTACCGGATTAGGCCTGGGTCTTCACATCGTATCTGCGTGTACCAGCGCCTGAACGCCTCAAGATCCCGGTGTATGCCAAATCGTCTCAAAACACAAGTTGGTGAAGACAGGGTTCAGGTGATGGGACTTCTTGGCTTCATATGCATACTTTTTATAATTTTATTTTTATAATTATAACAATTTTATCCCAAGATACATCTTGATACAGAAAAAAGAAGGGTTAGCACAAATAAACTATACATGGAGAATATCTTCCCAAAAAATCAAAAAAGAAAAATGTTTTATAAGTCCTTCACACCCAGTCCACAATATGAAAGAGGGGGAAAAGGAAAAATTCCAAGAAAAACTTTACCAATAACAAACAATAATCCTAATGGAAGTTACATGGCAATTCATTGCTATGGAGTGGAAGTCAGGCAGCTCAGATGGACGAGACGAGGACTCTGTGCTCCTGGAGTCCAAAAACGTGGACAATTGCTCAGATTCAAAAAAATATATACCTCACAGATTTATATATAATGATACATTTACATGGAAGATTTAACCAGAATAGTGCCCGAAGCTGAAGCACTCTAGGCCTCATTTGAAGAAATAGTTGTCTCCCCTTTTGCGTGGGATGTGAAATATCAGGGAAAACCTACACTTTGCAGTTTAAAAATGAAGGCTCTCTATTTCAAAAGAACAATTTTAACACCCAATCTCTATCTGGTTCCAGAATAAAATGGGCTATCAATGTAGCTGGAACGGCAGATTCATCACCACTTTCCAAAACCTGTGTAACATTCAATGAATCTGAAGAAAGTTCAGAGCCCAAATCTTCCCAAATCTTGTTTTTGAGCAAAAGAAAGAATATAATAAACTCTAGATAATGGAGGACAGAACTGTTCAGGAATTTTAAGAATTTACAAAAAAATATTGTTTCAAAGTTAATAAAGCCACTACAGGTGGAACTTTTGAAAAATTAATAAAATGTAGTCTGCTTGCGAATAACATTCTCCAAATTCTATAATTTATGATGCAAAGCAGTGGAATCTTTAATCACCACATATTCTTGCTCAGTCAATGATTTAATAGACGTTTCTATTAAAGGTGTTTTAATCTCCAAATTAGAAACCCTTTGCTCCAAAGTCTGAAAATCAGATCAAGAACTCTCTGCTAAAGCAGTAAGAGAGGCAAACTTGTTTGAAATAGAGACTTCAAATTTGGCAAATGCCTCCCAAACGGTATCTATGGTTCAACATTTTTTATTGATGACAACTCAAAAGAAACACCTTCAACCTGCTGAATATACAGAGATTCAAAGTATACAAACATGCTCTGTTTAAACCATATGATACAGCTCGTCATCAAACTTTTAACATATTGTCTCTACCCCTCCCCCCCCCCTCTGAGTGGTGGTCAATGTGTGTGTGCTTCCCAAACGGTATCTAATGTTAGAAGTGTAGGCTTTACCACAAATACAGGTCCACCGGTGTCTGCATTCCCATCTCCTCCATGCAGGGGTCCCAAAACACTTCCCTCCAATCTTGCTGGCCTCACAGAGATGACCTTGGTTGCTCGCTCCCTCAGCAACCGCCCCCCCCCCCCCCCCCCCCCCCACACACACACACGTTTAACCCTTTTACTTTCAGGCGCAGCGACGGCAGTGAAGAAGACAACACAGCAGACTCGCCTCCAGCTTCTCATTTCCCTCACACAGTATTCTTGTGTCATATCTGTTGTGTCATGTGTTTTTCATGTGTGATCAAGGTGCAGGATTCTGCTAGTGTGTAATATTTGCAGCCCCTTTTGTTTAGGTTTTTTTTTTTTTTGTCACTAGGTAGTGTACTGATGTTTTAGAGCCCAGTGTAATTACAGTGCTGCCTTTTGTCCTGTCCTTGGAATTAGTGCTGTTATTTTTTTATTTCATTTTTGTTACATTTGTACCCCACACTTTCCCACTCGTGGCAGGCTCAATGCGGCTTACATGGGGCAATAGAGGGTTAAGTGACTTGCCCAGAGTCACAAGGAGCTGCCTGTGCCTGAAGTGGGAATTGAACTCAGTTCCCCAGGACCAGAGTCCACCACCCTAACCACTAGGCCACTCCTCCTCCAGTGCTGTTATGGTTTGATAAGGTTATGAGTGTGTTTTTGAACAAGTTTGTGTATAGCATTTTGCAGTGGAGAGATTGTGTGTTGGCCTTACTGAGATGGCACCAAATATCAGAAAGGGTGTAGAGCCTAAATTATGACACTACCTCTTGAAGGATCTACATATAGAGCTTATGCATTTCTAAGGTCAACACTGGCATGGTATGGGAAAGGGGGTGGAGAAATACTACTGGAGAGGAAGACAGAGTTCTGGATAAGGAAGGAAGAAGGGAGAAAGAGATGGCTTTTTTGGGAATAACCATAATGAATATGTACGAGATATCTCATACATATTCATTAGGTTATTCGCAAAACCGCATATTCATTTGTGTGTGTATATATATATATATATATATATATATATATATATATATATATATGCAAATGAATATGCTAATATGCCCCACCCCATTCTTTGCCCCCCCCCCCCCCCCCCAAATGAAACAGTCAAACTACGCCCATGCTGAGAAGTTCTGAGAGTAGAACACATTTCTCTGGGTAAATGACATTATTTTGCTCCGTGCTTGGTAACTTAAAGATTGGATTTAAAAGAGAAATTGTAAAATATTGATAAACAGTTAGTAGTAGTAATTAACAAAAAAAAAAAGCAGACTTTATTAGCTAGTCTCTAAACCCTTTTCCTTATTTATTATTTTATTTATTTATTGCATTTGTATCCCACATTATCCTACCTCTTTGCAGGCTCAATGTGGCTTACAATATATCATGGATAGTGGAAATGAGAGGAGAATTGACATTTAGTGTAACAGAAGTATTTTGGGTTGCATGGTAATGGAAAACATGATAGTGATATAATATAAGGCATTCTTAACATTACTAGATATATGCGGGGATTTCACATGTTTTGGTCTTTGTGGTATATCTTGTCGAAGAGATGGGTCTTCAGCAGTTTGCGGAAGTTGGTCAGTTCATAGGTCGCTTTTAGGTTACGTGGCAATGCGTTCCAGAATTGCGTGCTCATATAGGAAAAGGTTGATGCGTGCATTAGTTTATATTTTAGGCCTTTACAGTTGGGGAAATGAAGATTAATGAATGTGCGAGATGATCTTTTGGCATTCCTGGGTGGTAGGTCTATCAGGTCAGACATGTAGGCTGGGGCTTCGCCGTGGATGATTTTATGTACTAGGGTACAAACTTTGAACGTGATGCGTTCTTTGAGTGGTAACCAGTGTAGCTTCTCTCGTAGGGGCTTTGCACTTTCGTATTTTGGTTTTCCAAATATGAGTCTGACTGCTGTGTTCTGGGCTGTCTGGAGTTTTTTTGAGTATTTGCTCTTTGCAGCCAGCGTAGTTTCAAAACTTGAATTTTCTGCCACAGCATTAACAGATAGACTCTAGAAGGCACAGTAGGGCCTAGTTCAGTCCAACAACTCAGATTCGTAGCGGGAATAATTTTAATCTGTCAAATCTACAAAAAAATATATACATATATTTTATTATAATCTTTAATATTTTATAGTTTCATTAAACAATAACATATCATCTTATATTACTCACAGCAACCATCAGGCTAGAAAACTTCCTCATGTTACCATACCATCATTTTCAACCATCAAAAGGTGCTTACACTGAGGTGGTCTTTTACTAAAGATTAGTTCGCGTTATCTGCAGCAGGGCCCATAGGAATAAAATGGGACCTGCTGCAGATAACTTGAGCTAACCTTTAGTAAAAGACCTCCCTTTGCTCTTTATAAAGAGGCATCATTCCACCGACTTCCTTTATTGGAAAGTCACTTCCTCTCTTCATTCAGATAACCCAACAGTTTATTGATTATCTAAGAGGTTATCAATAGAAATCAAACAAAATAAAACATGGAAAAGAAAATAAGATGATACCTTTTTTATTGGACATAACTTAATACATTTCTTGATTAGCTTTCGAAGGTTGCCCTTCTTCCTCAGATCGGAAATAAGCAAATGTGCTAGCTGACAGTGTATATAAGTGAAAACATTCAAGCATTACTATGACAGTAAAATAGATACCATTGGAGATTCTACATGGAATGTTGCTACTATTGGAGATTCTACATGGAATGTTGCTATTCCACTAGCAACATTCCATGTAGAAGGCTGCGCAGGCTTCTGTTTCTGTGAGTCTGACGTCCTGCACGTACGTGCAGGACGTCAGACTCACAGAAGCAGAAGCCTGCGCGGCCACATTGGTGATCTGCAAGGGCCAACTTCTACATGGAATGTTGCTAGTGGAATAGCAACATTCCATGTAGAATCTATAGAAATCAAACAAAATAAAACATGGAAAAGAAAATAAGATGATACCTTTTTTATTGGACATAACTTAATACATTTCTTGATTAGCTTTCGAAGGTTGCCCTTCTTCCTCAGATCGGAAATAAGCAAATGAGGTAGCAGATAGTATATATGAGAGAAACATCAAAGCATTACTTTGACTGTCTGACAGAGTGGGAGGGTGGGGGTATGCATGGGGACATCAAAGCATTTCATTGATATTCTAACAAAATGGGTGTTGGTAGGTGAGAGGAAGGTAATAAACAGAGAAATACAGCTTTATGGTTTATAATGGGTTAGAAAACTCAGATCCTTATTAAGTCCTGTTTGTTGGGTGTCAAAATATTCAATCTTGATTATCTAAGAATGATTTTATCCAACAGGAACTTGGTTGGTTTGGAAATTGCCTGTCTTTGATTGTTTACTTATGTTTATGTTTTGTTTTGTTTTTATTTTGCTTACACCTTTTTCAGTAGTAGCTCAAGGTGAGTTACATTCAGGTACACTGGATATTGAAATGATTATTATATCACTTTTCAACTGAAATGGAAAAGAGGAAGTTGATTCTGGGGCTGGGAGGTGTGACTGGGGCTTGGAGAGTGGGGCTAGAAATGGAGCAGGAAGAAAGGGGGCTTAGAGTAGGAGGGGGAAATGCTGAGAAAAAGGTTGGCTGATGCTGTTGTTGATGCTGTAGCTGCCCCCCACTAGAAAATTGTGGTTTGGGTTATTAAGTGGCATGGAAGAGTGGCCTAGTGGTTAGGGTGGTGGACTTTGGTCCTGAGGAACTGAGTTCAATTCCGGCACAGGCAGCTCCTTGTGACTCTGGGCAAGTCACTTAACCCTCCATTGCCCCATGTAAGCCGCATTGAGCCTGCCATGAGTGGGAAAGCGCAGGGTACAAATGTAACAAAAATAAAATAGATACAATTGGAGATTCTACATGGAATGTTGCTACTATTGGAGATTCTACATGGAATGTTGCTATTCCACTAGCAACATTCCATGTAGAAGGCTGCGCAGGCTTCTGTTTCTGTGAGTCTGACGTCCTGCACGTACGTGCAGGACGTCAGACTCACAGAAGTAGAAGCCTGCGCGGCCACATTGGTGGAATAGCAACATTCCCATTCCATGTAGAATCACAAATAGTAGCAACAGTGGAGGAGTGGCCTATTGGTTGGGGTGGTGGACTTTGGTCCTGAGGAACTGAGTTCAATTCCCACTTCAGGCACAGGCAGCTCCTTGTGACTCTGGGCAAGTCACTTAACCCTCCATTGCCCCATGTAAGCCACATTGAGCCTGCCATGAGTGGGAAAGCGCAAGGTACAAATGTAACAAAAAAAAAATCCATCTAAAAAGCCACACAATTTTTTTTTCTGTCATAGTAGATGATGACGGCAGAAAAAGACCTGCACGGTCCATCCAGTCTGCCCAACAAGATAAACTCATATGTGCTACTTTTTGTGTATACCCTGCCTTGATTTGTACCTGTCCTCTTCAGGGCACAGACCGTATAAGTCTGCCCAGCACTATCCCCGCCTCCCAACCACCAGCCCCACCTCCCACCACCAGCTCTGTCACCCAATCTCGGCTAAGCTCCTGAGGATCCATTCCTTCTGAACAGGATTCCTTTATGTTTATCCCACACATGTTTGAATTCCGTTACCGTTTTCCTCTCCACCACCTCCCGCGAATAAACCCCTATTTTTCTGACCCTGGGGAAGCACCTAAAAGCATAAACCCTTAAAATTCCAAAGAATAAACACCCGGCATCAGAATCCCTATTTATAAAATGTAAGATTCTTTCCAGCACATAGAGGCACATAATTACAGCTGACTCTGAGCAGGTCAAACTGTGTGTGCCTGTTTTTCCTGAGGTAATGTTACTAAAGGCGCATAAGCACCTACAGTACATTACTTTTATAAAATAGACACAGTATATGCATCTGGGTACCTTATTAGCCCAGGTGTCCTGTTATAAAATTATCCATGAATGCCTATAGGAAAGAATGACATTAAGTATAAATCTTCAGTGAGAAATCAATGGTGAGAGCTGAGGGAGGTGGGAGGGTTAATTGGTTTGTTTCCTCTCTCCACCCAGCTACAAAGGCGTTCTGCTGTCCCTGAGACATAGGTCCCTTTGATGGGAATGAGACTGAGAGGCCAGGATAAGAAAGGGAGAAAAGCACTTCACTCTTTTCATGAAGGCCCAAAAGATTAGGATTCATAAACGTATTATAACAGTACTTTATTTTGCATTGTCATGGCAACACTACCAAGTAAAAAGTACTAGTTGTAAATGTATTGCTATTAAAAGAGATAATAATAATGTTGGGTTGTTGCAAATGGGCACTGTGGTTCCCTGTCCTTACAGAAACACACCATTTAACTTCAGGAGAAAGTCATTGTGCTGCAGGGTTGCACATTTCACCAGCCAAGAGCCAGGAAGGGGAAAGATGGCCACAGAATCTTAATGCTCTCCATTGTGCCGCCTTCATTCAGCCGAGGATATGGAAGCACAGTGGAGAGAAAAAAAGCTCAGGGGAAACTATGGAGTGCGTACGACTCTGGCGAGAAGGACATTCTGCCGACACACTAACTGAGCTGCTTTCCCAGCCTCTCTTGGAGGGGGTATGGAAGCTTTTCCTTGGCAAGTTACAGTTTTACTAATAAATCTCTGTCAGCTTGATGTATGCAGCAGCTTTCATTGTTTTGTATAATAAGCCCCATAAATGAATGGTGCTTAATAGTGCTTTTTCTCTGAAAAAAATGTTCTACATGGGAGAGTCCTTGAACATTGTTCAAGCAGAATAACATTTTATATAAAACTAGTAAAAAATGCCCGTTTCAGAAAGCAATGAAACGCGCTAGCAAGGTTTTCCAGTACTGTGTGTTGGCAGTGTTTGTTTTTGAGATTGTGGGCAGTGGTCGCATTGTAGCACGTCCGCCGGTATGGGAGCCCTGCTCCCTGGCGCCAGCGCCTACCTGCACGTCGATGGCCACTGGCAGCGAGTCGTCAGGCATTGTAGCGTGTTCGCCGGTATCGGAGGCCTGCTCCCCACCCCCAGCGCCTACCTGCACCTCCGCATGTCTTGCCCGCATAACCTGTGTGCACCGTGAGCACCCATTGTGAGTGACGCAGCTGTCCCCCAACCCCCCTGCAGGCACGCGGGCGCTCCATGATGCGGGTCCACTGTGAAAGATGGCTGCCGAGGGGCAGGGGGAGATGGCGTTTCCTTGAGTGTCAGTGCTCCGCCCTCGTCGTCATCACGTTGTGACGCGAGGGCGGGGCACACAGTAATGGGCCAAACCGGATATCTCGACGCCTCACACTTCCGGTGGAGGCTTCATTTGGAACGTTGGGGTTGCGAATTATGTCCGGAAGGGGCGTGGCTGAGGGCGGGTCTATGAGTGACAGTGAGTGGTGTGAGTGGTGCATGAGTGAGAGAGTGAGTGTTGCTGACAGCCTAGCCTTCACTGTTTCCCTGAGCTTCAGACAGGCTGAGAATTATTTAGATAGATGTGTGTCCTCCTCTGCTTCATTTGTAACTTTACAAAACTGCATAATACAGATACAGAAATGGAAAAAAAATTCCCTAAGTTTACAGTATAAATAAAGTGGTTCCCAGACCCATCCAGTCAGTCAAGTTTTCAAGATACCCCTAATGCATATGCCTGAGAAATATTTCCATCCATTGCGGGCCTGTTATACGGAAAATCTCATGCATATTAATTGAGGATGTCTCAGCCAGCTCCGGGGTCCTGGAAAGAGTACTAGATGACTCCAGAGGTAAGCAAGATCCACTGCATGCAGAAGCATGTGGTCATATGCAGCATGTGACACTGAAGTTTGGGGAGGTTGCTACATGGTAGGCTGGCTTGGCAGTCACTCTGACTGCTGAGTCATTTGTAGAGTGAGCATTTTCAAAACTCTTGTGCTGATCTCCTGATATACAAGATCAGCACTGCTGGTCCATGAATTTTACGATGCACGTGCATGCTGCTACCCAAGGGTTGTCTACTCAAAAATGCTGCAGTAACATAGTAGATGACGGCAGATAAAGGCCTGTACAGTTCATCCAGTCTGCCCAACAAGACAAACTCATTGCATATGGTATGTGATACTTCATATGTATACCTGGTCTTGATTTGTCCTTGCCATTTTCAGGGCATAGACCGTAGAAGTCTGCCCAGCACTGCCCTTGTTCTCCAACTTATGAAGCTGAATCTGTCCAGCCATGATCAGAGCACAGACATTAAAAGTCTGGATTACCAGTGTCGCTTCCTTATCTCTGCTAAGCTTCTTTGGATCCATTCATTCTAAACAGAATTCCTTTGTGTTTATCCAATGCATTTTTTAATTCTGTTACCGTTTTCATCTCTACCACCTCCCGCAGGAAGGCATTCCAGGTATCTACCACCCTCTCCATGAAAAAAATACTTCCTGACATTATTCATGATTCTGCCCCCTTTCAACCTCAAGTCCTCTAATTCTAGAGCCTTCCCGTCTCTGGAAAAGGTTTGTTTACGGATTAATACCTTTCAAATATTTGAACGTCTGTATCATATCACCCCTTTTCTCCTTTCCTCCAGGGTTCAGGTCAGTAAGTCTCTCCTTGTAAGACCATACCATTTTCGTTGTTTTTCTTTGAACTGATTCAAGTGTTTTTACATCCTTAGTAGGATATGGCCTCCAAAACTGAACACAATACTCCAAGCAGGGCCTCACCAATAACTTGTAAAGGGGCATCAATATCTCCTTTCTTCTACAGGTTATACCCCTCTCTATGTAGCCTAGCACCCTTCTGGCCACGGCCACCACCTTGTCACACTGTTTCGTCACCTTCAAATCCTCGGACACCATCACCCCAAGGTCCCTTTCCTGAGCTGAATTTATCAATCTCTTCCCTCTTATTTGGTATATTTCTTTTGGATTGCTGCACCCCCAAGTGCATCACTCTGCACTTCTTGGCATTAAATTTTAACTATCTCTAATTCAGGGAATTAAATAAATAAAATTCTGTTCTCTCAACAAAATATCCTATATCAAGCACAGGGGTCCTTTTACCAAGCTAAGGGGAAAAGGGCCCTGCACTAGCGGTGGGGGCCATTTTTCCCACGTGCCAGGGCCCTTTTTACCACAGCGAGTAAAAAGACCTCAGGCACACATGGCCATGCAGTAAGAGAAATCTTACCACATGACCATGCGACAGGGAGCCCTTACTGCCACCCATTGAGGTGGTGATAAGTGCTCCTGCGCTAACCTGGCAATAACTGGGTTACTGCTATGCAAGACATTTCTGGGGGTTTTCTTTTTCCCTCAGAAATGGCACACACTCTGGGATGGCGGTAGTCCCAAAAGAGCGAGCAGTAAGCCTGCATTGGGCTTACTGCCACTCTGTAAAAGGGCTCCACAGTGAATAACTTCAAATTCAATAACTCAAAATGATTTCTTCCATCTCCAAACATAAACAGAATTGCTCTACACAAGATTCTTCATTTAGAAATAGTACTTAGAAATTACACTTAACAATACTTATCTGTAAAACATCTTTAAAATACCCGGGTTGTCCATGTCACAAACACTATTTCCATGTTTTATTTGAACATGGAAATTGTGACATGGACAACCCGGGTATTTTTATGTTTCAATATTTTTATTATACATTCCATGTATACATCAAGAACACCTCTTGTACAACTAAGGAGAACAGTAAGTACACTTTATACAAGAAATAACCCCCAATTTACAATCCCGCCTCCCACATTAGTCCACAACATGACCAACCAAGCCTCAATTCTGGGAAAAATTAAGAAATACCCCCCTTACCAAAAAAGGATACAGAAACACGGCTCTAAAGGGAGATGTGAAAGACTACCATAACTAAGGTGTAGATCTCATCTCTGCTCCAGGTGATAGTGAAGGAGCTCCCTCGCCCCCCCTGGAGTCCAGGAACGCTTTCAACTGCATAGGTTCAAAAAACACATACTTAACAGCCTCCATCTTCACCACACATTTACAGGGATAATTGAGCCAAAAAAGGCCCCCCAACTGAAACACAGTAGGGCGCAGCTTAAGAAAAGCTTGTCGCCTCCTCTGCGTTACCTTGGGCACATCAGGATATATCCGTACTTGAACATTCAAAAACTTTTCTTTCCGAAATTTAAAGAACAACTTCAAAATCCGGTCTCTATCAAAATGGGAAACAAATGTCACAATAAGAGTGGCTCGCTCCTGCCGCTCCTCTTCGCCCTCCAACTCCCTAATAAACTCCAAGGTGTCAAACCGCACAGCAGACTCCCCAACACCGGCCTGCTCGCCATGCGCCACTCGCTTAAAAGGTTGTAAATAATATATCTGCGAGATAGGCGGGCACGCCGGTTCCGGCACCTTTAACACTTCAAAGAGATACTTCTTAAAAGTCAGAATTGGTGCAGTCAGTTGTTGTTTAGGGAAATTTATCACTCGCAGAGTCTTAGCCCTCTGCCGATTTTCAAGAGCCTCAATCTTCCCATGTAACCATTTATTTTCTTTAATAATGGTAGCTTGCACCAACTGAACTGACTTAATGGCCAACTCATGGGCCTCAGCTCGTTCTCCCACTTCTTTCAATTGCTGTCCCAATTTTGAAACAGTCTCAGTTGGGAGCTGTGAGGCCCGCGACAGGAGTAACATTTTCTTAGAAAGAGAAGTTTCCAAAGTCATCAACGCCTCCCATATAGTCTCCAAAGTAAAATTCGGCGGTTTAGGCAAAAGTGAAGACTTACACAATTCTTCAGCACTCCTCTCAGACCCCAGGGAGAAACCGGCCTCCTCCTCCAGCAGTCTTCCCCCCGGAGCACCGCCTCCCTGCACACTGAACCTTCTCCCTTCCGGAGTGTGCAGCTCTCTCCCATCCGATCCAGGTCCTGTCCCAGGGCCTTCCGCCCCCTCCTCGGAGGCCAGGAGACCCTGTCCGCCTGCCTCGCGCACCGACGCCGGCATGGGAGGCGGATCCCTCACCTCCGGGCTGAGCTCCGTCTCAAGCGGCAGGGACGCTTCGCCTCTCTCCGCCCCTCCCGACAGCAAGACTCCCGAGCTCCGCTGACTTCCTCCCACCACAACAAAGCGATCCATCGAGCCCGAAGCGGGCCCCGCGAGCGCCACAGGACCAGGCACCCGCTTGCCCTTCCGCTTCGGCATTCCTCAGGTAAATGTGTTTTAGGCAAACAATCACCTCCGAGCTACCTTGCCGCTCTCCCTTCAGGCCGCCATCTTGAATTGGTCCACAACCCGGGTATTTTAAAGATGTTTTACAGATAAGTATTGAAAAAATCCACCCAGGAAGATTACTACTACTACTACTACTACTACTACTACTATTTAGCATTTCTATAGTGCTACAAGGCGTACGCAGCGCTGCACAAACATAGAAGAAAGACAGTCCCTGCTCAAAGAGCTTACAATCTAATAGACAAAAAATAAAGTAAGCAAATCAAATCAATTAATGTGTACAGGAAGGAGGAGAGGAGGGTAGGTGGAGGCGAGTGGTTACAAGTGGTTACGAGTCAAAAGCAATGTTAAAGAGGTGGGCTTTCAGTCTAGATTTAAAGGTGGCCAAGGATGGGGCAAGACGTAGGGGCTCAGGAAGTTTATTCCAGGCGTAGGGTGCAGCGAGACAGAAGGCGCGAAGTCTGGAGTTGGCAGTAGTGGAGAAGGGAACAGATAAGAAGGATTTATCCATGGAGCGGAGTGCACGGGATGGGGTGTAGGGAAGGACGAGTGTGGAGAGATACTGGGGAGCAACAGAGTGAGTACATTTATAGGTTAGTAAAAGAAGTTTGAACAGGATGCGAAAACGGATAGGGAGCCAGTGAAGCAACTTGAGGAGAGGGGTAGTATGAGTAAAGCGACCCTGGCGGAAGACGAGACGGGCAGCAGAGTTTTGAACTGATTGGAGAGGGGAGAGGTGACTAAGTGGGAGGCCAGCAAGAAGCAGATTGCAGTAGTCTAAACGAGAGGTGACAAGGGTGTGGATGAGGGTTTTGGTAGAGTGCTCAGAAAGAAAGGGGCGGATTTTACGGATGTTGTAAAGAAAGAAACAGGTCTTGGCGATCTGCTGGATATGAGCAGAGAAGGAGAGAGAAGAGTCAAAGATGACCCCAAGGCTTCGAGCTGAGGAGACAGGGAGAATGAGAGAGCCATCAACAGAAATAGAAAACGGGGGGAGTTGGGAGGTGGGTTTGGGGGGGAAAAATGAGAAGCTCAGTTTTGGTCATGTTTAATTACAGGTGGCGTTGAGACATCCAGACAGCAATGTCAGACAAGCACGCTGAAACTTTGGTTTGGATGCAAGGTGAGATATCAGGGGTAGAAAGGTAGATTTGGGAGTCATCAGCATAGAGATGGTAGGAAAAGCCTACCACTGGTTCGATATCCTGATAATAGTTGTGCATGTCCAATCCCGGGCAGCCTTGCAACTGTCCCACTCAGGCATTTGTGACAGCACACAATGGCAATCAGCCTTCAAATAAATTCAATTTTACCCTTGGAATAACAATCCCTTCTCCCCATGAGTTCAACTATATCATATCTTGAAATGACTCCTACTTCCTCATAGAGTAACTCCAAATGGAATATTCATAGTAGCGTATTTCCATTTACCACCACCCTCTGCCAGCGGTTGGTCCACTGGGTCCTAAGTCCCTCACTCCCATTAAATGTGTGACCCTGCATGCCTTCACTGCACTCTTCCCCTCTCCCCCCACCCATGAGCGAGGGCCAGCCTTTAATTACCCCCACTCCAGCACACTCTACCAGTGCAAGATAGCACTGGATCCTGCTCTACTCTGGTGTGTAGCACTTACGTCCTCATGTAGCAAGTGGATGGTGAATTGGTACATGAGTAGTGCAGTGGGCTGAGAACCTGGGGAACTGGATTCAATTCCCACTGCAGCTCTTTGCGACCCTGGGCAAGTCACTTAACCCTCCATTGCCCCAGTGCAAACTTAGATTGTGAGCTCACTAGGGACAGGAAAAGTACCTGCATATAGTATATGTAAACTGCTTTGGTTGTACCCATAGAAAGGTGGTATATGAAATCCATGCAGGGCTTTTTTTGAGAGGGTACTCGGGGGTACTGAGTACCGGCACCTTTTCCAGTGTCTGCTAAAATTGACCCATGGACCCCAAGTTTTAATGAAAGAGCTCAGGCTCAACACACCAATTCTGCCTTGTCATAGATTCTCTGACTGGTTGCAGGTGGCCTGGCTATTGTGGGGTGAGTTCCTCAGTGAACACCCCACCCCTGAAGGGTGGCCTGGCATTTGAGTACCAGCACCTTTTTTTCTAAAAACATTGCATTGAATCCATGACTCTTTACCTGCATTGCCCTGCCTTCCTCCTGCTTCTGGCAGGTGGCATAAAATTCATGCTTGCTTGCTTCATCCAGATGTTTGGGTGTATGTCACATCAGCTTGTAACTGGTTTCTGGAAATCTGTCTAACTTGACCAGACACCTACATTTGTATTCAATTAAATAAACATTGACTTTTGCAGGAGGAGGAGGAGGTCTGACAGGAGACCTATAATTCAACAGATTGGAAAGTCCTGATACAGGAAGTGAACCTTTTTCTCCAGCTGCTTTCTGACCTCTATTAGGGTCCTGTAAGAGAGGAACAAGCAGCATGCTCTGCAACCAAAAACTGGCTCTGATAGAACAGCAGGAAGGACAAAAACTCATAACGATGTGCCATGTAACACCACTGTTCCAGTTCAGCAAAAAGCAATCCATTCTAAAGAACACTACACAGCTGATGGTTTTCCTCTCAAAACAAGCAGCTGCTTTAATGGAGCTTTGAAAGAGGCACCTGGGAGCTGGATTTTCTGTGCAAATAAAATAAGTTTTGCATTTAATGCCATACTTGTTTTTGGAGAGTAGGAAGGTGTGAGGGTAGATTTAGAGGCTAACTAGCATGGCTACAGCCAGCCATAATTTTTATTTTTGTTACATTTGTACCCTGCGCTTTCCCACTCATGGCAGGCTCAATGTGAGCCTGCCGGCAGGCAATGGAGGGTTAAGTGACTTGCCCAGAGTCACAAGGAGCTGCCTGTGCTGGGAATCAAACTCAGTTCCTCAGCACCAAAGTCCACCACCCTAACCACTAGGCCACTCCTCCTGTCCTAATGCAAACTCTGGCTAGGTTTTCCTATCAGTACTGTCCAAAACATGACCAACTTTTCAAACAGTGGTTTTGGGGCCTTAAGGGCCTAGCCCCCTTCAACTTTGAATGCCCCCCCAAACTGTAGCACCCCTTTACCTTTGCTGGTGGGGATGCTGGCCATGCCAGCCATATAAATACAGTGCCTCCGCTCCCCTCCTTCTCGATTGCTTCCTTCCTGCAGAGTCGTCAGCAACTTGTCTTCAGCTACCAATACAAGGACTTCTAGCACATGCACGCAAAGTCCCAGTGTTTGTGGCCGAAGACACGCCACTGACATCTGCGGAGGGGAGCGGAGGCACTGTATTTATTTGGCTGGCAGAGCCTCTGCATCCCCACCAAGAAAAGTATGGTTAGCACGCATAAGTGGGGAAGGGAGGGGGGAGAGAGGAATGCATTGCTCCTTCAGTCCACCCTTGGGCACCCTCAAAATTGGAGGGCTGGCTACACCCCTGTTTTCAAATCACCTACTATTTGTACTATAAGTACTTACAGATGTAACTCTAAACTCTTCCACTTTCACAAAGTGCACAGTTTTCATGTTTCTCTCTCTGGCAATTTAACCTTTTGGAGTTCATCGATTTTGGAGCGCTTTCTACAGGATCTTCTAAACTGTGTATACAGACAGCAGCCTCCAGAAAGGGTAAAAAGGGTGGGGGAGGGAAAGAGCTGATTTTTTGGTTTGATTTTCTGATTTCAATTACCCCAATATTGACTGGATAAATGTAATAGAGTGGAGGAGTGGCCTAGTGGTTAGGGTGGTGGACTTTGGTCCTGAGGAACTGAGCTTGATTCCCACTTCAGGCACAGGCAGCTCCTTGTGACTCTGGGTAAGTCACTTAACCCTCCATTGCCCCATGTAAGCTGCATTGAGCCTGCCATGAGTGGGAAAGCGCAGGGTACAAATGTAACAAAAATAAAATAGATACTATTGGAGATTCTACATGGAATGTTGCTACTATTGGAGATTCTATATGGAATGTTGCTACTATTGGAGTTTCTACATGGAATGTGGTAGCAACATTCCATGTAGAAGGCTGCGCAGGCTTCTGTTTCTGTGAGTCTGACGTCCTGCACGTACATGCAGGATGTCAGACTCACAGAAGCAGAAGCCTGCGCGGCCACATTGGTGGAATAGCAACATTCCATGTAGAATCACAAATAGTAGCAACAGTGGAGGAGTGGCCTAGTGGTTAGGGTGGTGGACTTTGGTCCTGAGGAACTGAGTTCGATTCCTGGCACAGGCAGCTCCTTGTGACTCTGGGCAAGTCACTTATCCCTCCATTGCCTGCTGCATTGAGCCTGCCATGAGTGGGAAAAGCACGGGGTACAAATGTAACAAAAATAAAATAAATAATGTCAGGGCTTGCTAGTGAGGTAAAGTTACTTGATGAAATAAAGGACTGCTCCATGGAGTAGCTGAGTCAGGAACCAACAAGAGGGGGAGCATTTCTAGAGCTAGTCCTTAGTGGAGCCCATGATTGGGTGCAAGAGGTTACGGTGCTGGGGCCACTTGGCAACATTAATCAAAACATGATCAAATTTGATTTAATAACTGGAGTAAATACACAAAGGAAATCCATTAAGTTAACATTCAACTTTCAAAAAGGAGACTATGATAAAATAAGGAAAATGGTCAAAGGTCAAAATTTTACATCAGATGTGGACATTGTTCAAAAATATCATCCTGGAAGCCCAGATCAGATATATTCCATATATTAAAAAAAGGAGGAAGGAAGGCTAAAAGACAGCTGGCATTTTTATAAAATAGGGTAAAGGAAGCTATTAGGGCTAAAAGAACATCCTTCAGAAAATGGAAAAAGGATCCAAATGAAGATAATAGGAAACAGCATAAGGAATGGCAACTGAAGGCAAAAAGGGACTTTGAAAAGAAGCTTGCCTCAGAGGCAAAAACATATATTGAAAACTTTTGAAGCATGATGTGGATCTACTTTGCATGGAGCTTTGTCAGTTCAGAGAAAAGTGGGAAAACAAAAAGTTATACATACCCCCTTTCTTGACTCACAATGTGACTGCATAGTTCTTTGTTAAATCCCCTGAATACGTAGATCTCTTTGTTGAGGGAGTTTCTGCATCAGTACAGGGACTGGGGGGAGGGAAGGAGGCAATTTTACTAAAGCAATACAATAAGTGAATCTTTGTTATCTGTGATTGTTCAATTGATTAATAATTTCAGTATTGTGTACTGGTGAATTGTTCTGTTTATTGTTTATACTTTAAAGTTTATTCAGACTTTCTATTCCGCCCATACTGACACTCAGAACAGGGTGGTGTACAATTTGTGAATTAAAAATTTATAAAGAAAAAAAAAGGAAAAAGAACTACAATAATTATAGGACAGAGAAAAACATTCATACCAAAAATGTAAAGAACAATCAATAACCAAATAGGATACATTAAAAAAAAACACATCTGTTTAACATCTGTTTGTTGTATGTTAATAAAAATATTAAACCGTTAAAAAAACATTTGACACAAGAAGCCAGTAAGAGTATCAGTTAGACCACTAGACAATTAAGGGGGTAAAGGGGGCACTCGAGGAGGACAAGGCCATAGCGGAGAGATAAAATGAATTCTTTGCTTCAGTCTTCAATGAGGAAGATGTAGGGGAAATACCCATACCAGAAATGGTATTTATTGGTGATGAATCAGAGGAATTGAAATAAATCTCCATAAACCTGTGAGACAGTGCTTCTCAATCCAGTCCCTGAGCCACACCTAGTCCCATTAGGTTTTTAGGATAGCCACAATGAATATGCATGAGATAGATTTACATACCAAGGAGGCAGTGCATGCAAATCTATCTCATGCATATTCATTGTGGATATCCTGAAAACCTGATGGGACTAGGTGTGCCTCAAGGAGAGAAGCACTGCTTTAAGATATATAGGGCAAACTGAAAAACTAAAGAGTAGCAAATCATATAAATCAGATGGTATATACCCCAGAGTACTGATAAAACTAAAAAAACAAAATTGCAGATTTATTATTTGTAATTTGTAACTTATCCTTAAAATTAAGTGTGGGGGGAGAAGAACTGTGTTGAACATTGTTGACCTAAAGAGTGTGATAACCAGTGGCGTTCCTAGGGGGGCGGACACCCGGGGCGGTGCCCCGCCCCCCGGGTGCAGCGCCCCCCCCCCCCGATGCAGCGCAGACCCCCCCGATGAAAGAGCCCCCCCCTGTGAAAGAGCCCCCCCCCGGGTGCATGCCGCTGGGGGGGGGGGTGCCACAGCGCGCGCCTGCTGCGAGTTTACTAACTTTGCTCGTTCGCTGTAGCTCCCTCTGCCCCGGAACAGGAAGTAACCTGTTCCGGGGCAGAGGGAGCTGCAGCAAACGAGAAAAGTTAGCGAACTCTCGCAGCAGGCGCGCGCCGTAGCACCCCCCAGCGGCGTGCACCCGGGGCGGACCGCCCCCCCTTGGTACACCACTGGTGCTAACATCTAGTAAGAGGCACTTATCCTGCTGTGACCTTGGAAGATGTATGACATGATGTTTTGTTTGGACTCATAAGAACAATTACTGTCTGTGGAAGTACGTGGGAGGAGAAGTGTGTTGGATGCTGTTGGCCTGAAGGGCATGGTAACACCCAGCAAGAGGTGATTACCCTGCTGTGACCCTGGAAGAGTTGCAAGGTGATGTCAGATTGTAAACCCATAAGAACAAACACTGTTAATGGTGTCCAGCCATTGTGGCATGCCCAAAGGGGCATGACCTAAGGGATGCCCCCCCCCCCAATTGGAACATGAAGGAGCCACAAGGAGTTGTAGGCATCTTATATTGTACCCAGGTCAGTTTATTGGCTGTTTCTCAAATTGAGACTATTTTGTTTTCAAATAGGGGTAAAAGAAAAGCCAGAAATTCATAATATCTAAACTTCCAGTGGGAAGGACACAAACATTACATATGAATCACTGCTCATTGCTGGAGGCCACTACACAAAACAACTTTTAAGAGGTGCACCCAGGGGAGAGGATTGCTTGAGTGGCCAGGGTAGATGCCGGATCACCAGCTGGGAAGGGGAAGAAAGCAGGCATGCAGGCCTATTGGGGGAAGGGAGAAGGATAAATGTCGAACCATTGGGAGAGAGGAGAAATGTTGGACCATAAGGAGGGGAGGAGAAATTAATGCTGGACCATTGGGGAGGGCAGGGAGAAGGAGAAATGGTGGACCATTGAGAAGGGGAAAGGGAAAGAGAATATAGGACCATTAGGGAGGGAGGGAAAGGAATGGAAAAAGAGAAATGCTGGATCATTGGGGAAGGGAGAGAGAAGGAGAAATGCTAGACCATTAGGGAGGAAAGGGAGAAGAAAAAATGCTGGACCATTGGAAAAGGAGAAGGAGAAATGTTGGACCATTGGGAAGAGGAGAGAGAAGGAGAAATGCTGGACCATTGGAAAAGGAGAAGGAGAAATGTTGGACCATTGGGAAGAGGAGAGAGAAGGAGAAATGCTGGACTATTGAGAAGGTGAAATGCTGTACCATTAGGGAGGAAATGGAAAGGAGAAGGAGGCATGCTGGATCATTAGAGAAGGGAGAAGGAGGCATGCTGGATCATTAGAGAAGGGAGAAGGAGAAATGGTGGATCATTAGAGAAGGGAGAAGGAGGCATGCTGGATCATTAGAGAAGGGAGAAGGAGAAATGGTGGATCATTAGAGAAGGGAGAAGGAGGCATGCTGGATCATTAGAGAAGGGAGAAGGAGGCATGCTGGATCATTAGAGAAGGGAGAAGGAGGCATGCTGGATCATTAGAGAAGGGAGAAGGAGGCATGCTGGATCATTAGAGAAGGGAGAAGGAGAAATGGTGGATCATTAGAGAAGGGAGAAGGAGAAATGCTGGATCATTAGAGAAGGGAGAAGGAGAAATGCTGGACTATTGAGAAGGTGAAATGCTGTACCATTAGGGAGGAAATGGAAAGGAGAAGGAGGCATGCTGGATCATTAGAGAAGGGAGAAGGAGAAATGGTGGATCATTAGAGAAGGGAGAAGGAGAAATGGTGGATCATTAGAGAAGGGAGAAGGAGAAATGGTGGATCATTAGAGAAGGGAGAAGGAGAAATGGTGGATCATTAGAGAAGGGAGAAGGAGAAATGGTGGATCATTAGAGAAGGGAGAAGGAGAAATGCTGGATCATTAGAGAAGGGAGAAGGAGAAATGATGGACCATTGCGAAGGGGAAAGGGAAAGAGAATATAGGACCATTAGGGAGGGAGGGAAAGGAAGGGAAAAAGAGAAATGCTGGATCATTGGGGAAGGGAGAGAGAAGGAGAAATGCTAGACCATTAGGGAGGAAAGGGAGAAGAAAAAATGCTGGACCATTGGAAAAGGAGAAGGAGAAATGTTGGACCATTGGGAAGAGGAGAGAGAAGGAGAAATGCTGGACTATTGAGAAGGTGAAATGCTGTACCATTAGGGAGGAAATGGAAAGGAGAAGGAGGCATGCTGGATCATTAGAGAAGGGAGAAGGAGAAATGGTGGATCATTAGAGAAGGGAGAAGGAGAAATGGTGGATCATTAGAGAAGGGAGAAGGAGAAATGCTGGATCATTAGAGAAGGGAGAAGGAGAAATGCTGGACTATTGAGAAGGTGAAATGCTGTACCATTAGGGAGGAAATGGAAAGGAGAAGGAGGCATGCTGGATCATTAGAGAAGGGAGAAGGAGAAATGGTGGATCATTAGAGAAGGGAGAAGGAGAAATGGTGGATCATTAGAGAAGGGAGAAGGAGAAATGGTGGATCATTAGAGAAGGGAGAAGGAGAAATGCTGGATCATTAGAGAAGGGAGAAGGAGAAATGATGGACCATTGCGAAGGGGAAAGGGAAAGAGAATATAGGACCATTAGGGAGGGAGGGAAAGGAAGGGAAAAAGAGAAATGCTGGATCATTGGGGAAGGGAGAGAGAAGGAGAAATGCTAGACCATTAGGGAGGAAAGGGAGAAGAAAAAATGCTGGACCATTGGAAAAGGAGAAGGAGAAATGTTGGACCATTGGGAAGAGGAGAGAGAAGGAGAAATGCTGGACTATTGAGAAGGTGAAATGCTGTACCATTAGGGAGGAAATGGAAAGGAGAAGGAGGCATGCTGGATCATTAGAGAGGAATGGGAAGGGAGAAGGAGAAATGGTGGATCATTAGAGAAGGGAGAAGGAGAAATGCTGGCTCATTGAGGAGTGAAGAGAGAAGGAGAGATTCTGCCTGGGAGAAGGAGATAGAAAGGGAGATACTGACTTTATGCATTTTTAACTTATACGCATTCTTTTTTAAATGGCCTAAAATGAAAAACGCACAGGGCACGAAACCTTGTTACAAGTGGTATTTTTGAACAAAAAAAAATAGACATTTTCCTTTTTCGAAAATGGTCATGTTTCCTATTCAGTTACGGGGAGGGGCATTTTTGATATGACACCTAAGTTGGGCTTTGGACTTTTTGTGCTAAATGTCCCAAAAGCCCAACTTAGGTGTCATATCAAAAATGCCCCTCCCCGTAACTTTGTAAGTCTAAGTGCTTTGCAAATGAACCCCATAGAATTTAGACCGGCCAAAAGACTGCCCTAATTTTACTACTGTTTTATTAAAATTCTATTAACTTTGTATTTCAAATTATTATGTAAGCCGCATTGAGCCTGCATTATGTGGGAAAGCGTGGGCTACAAATGTAATAATAATAATCTATACAGATAGTGGCTGATTATCACCTCTATCTGTACACCGAGCAGCAGTCACTGCTCTCCACGTATATTCAGCGCCTTTTGTTATCTGGATAGCGACACGGAACATACTAAATAGATTTAAATGTTTAAACAAGTGGAGAATTAATATATTAAATGGAAAATACTCGAATAAACCTTTTTTTTTTAAAAATTTTTAAATGTAAGTGAAGGTGCTCACAACTGTTTAATGACTCAGCCACAGGCTGAAATTCACACCTTATCGAACATCGCACCATTTCAGAATTTCCCTTTCATAATTCAACAAATCAATGTTCCGTACATAAGATCGTCAAAAAATCAAGCTTAAAAAAGTAAAATGAAGAGGGACTTAACTGAATGTGATTCCTTCAATCTTGCTCTAAACTTCCAATTCCATATGTGTGTGTGTTTGTGTGTGTGTGTGGTGAAGCAATTACAGGGTATTGTTTGTTTGTTGAGGCAGTTGCAGGGGAGCAGTTTTTGAGTTTGGGATAATTGCACGGGGTAATTTATTTTGTGGTTGAGGGACAGAGTACAGTTGTGGAGATTTTTGGGGTAGGGCAATTATGGGATATTTGGGGGTGAGGTAGTCTCAGGAGAAGGTGGGGAAATTTGTAGGGTCACAGGGCAGAGTGGGGATAGTTTTAAGAATGGGATAGGTTGGGGCTAACTGTAGAGGCAGTTTTCGGGGTAAAGCAATTTGCTGGGTGGTAAGGCAGTTGTACAGGGTATTTTGGAGGATGGGCAGCTGGACATGATAGCTTTTGGAGTTGGGGCAGTTTGCAAGGTGGTGGGGCTTTTGCAGACAGGTAATTATGGTGGTTGATACATTTTGCAGAGGGGTGGGGCAATTGCAAAATTGGGGGATGGGGCATTTTGGTAGGGGTGGGGTACTTGCAGGGATATGGAATGGGGGGCTTGGGAGAACAGAAAACAGGGAGAGGCAGTTTGAAAGGAGGAAGTCCCTAACTACTATGTTTCACCCTATGTATTTCTATGCTACAGAAGCTGAAACTCCTTCTCCCATTTTAAGGGGGGGGGAAGTTATTTTTCTCAAACCCGCCAGTCCGATTTAGCTCAGTTGTGAACTTGATGTGGCTTTTTAATGTTTTTTTCTCCATATGCCAAGCTTCAAACTATGGAAAACAATTAAAATATGCATAAAATAGGCTATTTTATGCATATTTTAATTGATTTTTATCAATAAAATATATTTTGGTTTATAACGATCTGCTCTGTTTGTTTTCCATCTTGGAGTTTGCAGATCGTCTGCCTTTGTGCTTTCTTGAAGCTTCAAACTGTTCCATTAAATTTTCAGGGTTTTCCTTTTACAAAACCATGGTAAAAAGTGGTCTGCAGTAGTGTGGGCGCATCTTTTGGCCACGCGTTGGGACACTTTTTACCATGGCTGGGAAAAAGGCCATTTTTTAACAGGCTGGGAAATGGGTGTGCGCAAAAATTAAAACTAGTGCATGCCTATTTACGGTCTGAGCCCTTACCGCCAGCCTTTGACTTACTGTTAAGGGCTCATGCGCTACCCGCGGGGTAACTATGCAGTACATGCCAATGTGGCCACGCTGTGATTACCGTCGGGGAATGCCCCCGTGGTAGAAAACAGAAAAATATTTTCCACTGTGGGATTTGGCGCGCACCAAACTCAGAATTACCACTGGGTGCTCATGCTACCCCGGTGGTAGTGCCGATTTGGCGCACACTACCCACGTATTAGCCCTCCCGTGCCTATGCAAAAGGGCTCCTTAGAGAGATATTTTGGCCCGAGACATAGAGATACATTTTTCAACTCCTTTTGTATAATTCTTTCCAACTTCCAATGGATTGAGAATCAAAACACATTATGGGGCCCTTTTACTAAGGTGTGCCTAAGAGTGGCCTGTGCTGATGTAGGCGCGTGTTGTGGATGCACGCAGGTCCATTTTTCAGCGCGCCTGGCATTGGCGTAGCCACAGGTGGGCCTGGGTGGGCCAGGGCCCACCCACCTAGGGCTCAGGCCCACCCAACAGTAGCACACATTCAGGGTGTTGTCTACAGACCCCCAACACAATTGGAGGAACTAGATAAAGATCTGATCGCTGATATTCAAAAGTTGGAGAAGAAAAGAGAGGTGCTTTTGTTGTTGGGAGATTTCAATCTGCCGGATGTAGATTGGAAGGTTCCGTCTGCAGAATCGGAAAGAAGTAGAGAGATCGTGGATGCTTTTCAAAGTGCTTTGCTCAGACAAATGGTGACAGAACCCACGAGGGAGGGAGCGACGCTAGATCTGGTACTCACAAATGGGGATAGTGTGTCAAATGTCCGAGTGGGTGCCCACCTGGGCAGCAGTGATCATCAAACGGTTTGGTTTGATATAACAGCTAACGTGGAGAGCGGCCACTCAAAACTCAAAGTCCTGGACTTCAAGTGTGCTGACTTTAAAATGGGGGAATACCTGAGGAAGGAGCTGATGGGCTGGGAGGACATACAAGAAGTGGAAGGACAGTGGTCCAGGCTGAAAGAAGTAATAAATAGGGCCACAGACCTTTATGTAAGGAAAGTAAATAAAAGCAAGAGAAAAAGGAAACCGATATGGTTCTCCAAGCAAGTGGCTGAGAAAATAAAGGCTAAAGAGTTGGCGTTCCAGAAATACAAAAAAACTCAAGAAAAGGAACACAAGGAGGAATACCAGATGAAACTGAAAGAAGCCAGGAGAGAGATACGTCTGGCGAAAGCGCAAACGGAAGAACAAATGGCTAGAAATGTAAGAAGGGGTGGCAAAATTTTCTTCAGACATATTAGTGAAAGGAGAATGACTAAAAAGGGAATTGTGAGACTAAAAGATACTGCGAACCGCTTTGTGGATAATGATGAAGAAAAAGCAAATTTGCTAAATAGATACTTCTGTTCTGTTTTCACAGAAGAAAATCCTGGAGAAGGACCGCGATGGACTGGAAAAAGTACAAATGAGATTGAAGTGGATCAGTGGCGTTCCTGGCCTGGATGGCACCTGGGGCGGAGTGCCGATGTGCCCCCCCCCCGGGTGCAGCGCCCCCCCCCCGCTAGATGACACCTCCCCCCCTCCGACGAAATGATACCCCCCCTGGGTGCACGCCGCTGGGGGGGGGTGCCGCGGCACATGCCTGCTCCTCCAAGTTCGCTAAACTTCGTTCATTCGCTGCAGCTCCCTCTGCCCCGGAACAGGAAGTAACCTGTTCCGGGGCAGAGGGAGGTGCAGCGAACGAGCGAAGTTTAGGACACTCAGAGGAGCAGGCGTGCGCTGCAGCACCCCCAGCAGCGTGCACCCGGGGCAGACCGCCCCCACTGCCCCCCCCTTGGTACGCCACTGAAGTGGATAGAGCACCGTTCGCGGAAGAGAGTGTGTAGGAACAACTTGAAAAGCTAAAGGTGGACAAAGCCATGGGACCGGATGGGATCGACCCTAGGATATTGAGGGAGCTCAGAGAGGTTCTGTCGGGTCCTCTTAAAGATTTGTTTAATATATCCTTGCAGACGGGAGAGGTTCTGAGGGATTGGAGAACGGCGGAGGTGGTCCCTCTTCACAAAAGTGGTGATAGGGAAGAAGCTGGAAACTACAGGCCACTTCGATTATTGGAAAAGTAATGGAAGCGATGCTGAAGGAAAGGATAGTGAATTTCCTGGAAGCCAATAAGTTGCAAGATCCGAGACAACATGGTTTTACCAAAGGGAAATCATGCCAAACGAATCTCAATGAATTCTTTGATTGGGTGACAGGAGAATTGAATAGGGGACGAGCTATGGACGTAATCTGCTTAGATTTCAGCAAAGCTTTTGACATGGTTCCCCACAGGAGGCTCTTAAATAAACTGGATGGGATGAAGATAGGACCCAAAGTGGTGAACTGGATTAGGAACTGGTTGACGGACAGATGCCAGAGGGTGGTGGTGAATGGAATTCACTCGGAGGAGGGAAAGGTGAGTATTGGAGTGCCTCAAGGATCGGTGCTGGGACCGATTCTGTTCAATATATTTGTGAGTGACATTGCCGAAGGGTTAGAAGGTAAAGTTTGCCTATTTGCGGATGATACTAAGATATGTAACAGAGTGGACACCCCAGAGGGAGTGGAAAACATGAAAAAGGATCTGAGGAAGCTAGAAGAATGGTCTAAGGTTTGGCAATTAAAATTCAATGCGAAGAAATGCAAAGTGATGCACTTAGGGAATAGAAATCCTCGGGAGCCGTATGTGTTAGGCGGGGAGAGTCTGATAAGTACGGACGGGGAGAGGGATCTTGGGGTGATAGTATCTGAGGATTTGAAGGCGACGAAACAGTGTGACAAGGCGGTGGCCGTAGCTAGAAGGTTGTTAGGTTGTATAGAGAGAGGTGTGACCAGCAGAAGAAAGGGGGTGTTGATGCCCCTGTATAAGTCGTTGGTGAGGCCCCACCTGGAGTATTGTGTTCAGTTTTGGAGGCCATATCTTGTGAAGGATGTAAAAAGAATTGAAGCGGTGCAAAGAAAAGCTACGAGAATGGTATGGGATTTGCGTTACAAGACGTATGAGGAGAGACTTGCTGACCTGAACATGTATACTCTGGAGGAAAGGAGAAACAGGGGTGATATGATACAGACGTTCAAATATTTGAAAGGTATTAATCTGCAAACGAACCTTTTCCGGACATGAAATGAGATTGAAGCGGGGCAGACTCAAGAAAAATGTCAGGAAGTATTTTTTCACGGCGAGAGTAGTGGATGCTTGGAATGCCCTCCCGCGGGAGGTGGTGGAAATGAAAACAGTAACAGAATTCAAACATGCGTGGGATAAACATAAAGGAATCCTGTTCAGAAGGAATGGATCCTAAGGAGCTTAGCCGAGATTGGGTGGCAGAGCCGGTGGCGGGAGGCAGGGATAGTGCTGGGCAGACTTATACGGTCTGTGCCAGAGCCGGTGGTGGGAGGCGGGACTGGTGGTTGGGAGGCGCGGATAGTGCTGGGCAGACTTATACGGTCTGTGCCCTGAAAAGGACAGGTACAAATCAAGGTAAGGTATACACAAAAAGCAGCAAATATGAGTTATCTTGTTGGGCAGACTGGATGGACCATGCAGGTCTTTTTCTGCCGTCATCTACTATGTAATTCTTTCCAACTTCCAATGGGTTGAGAATCAAAACACATTACGGGGCCCTTTTACTAAGGTGTGCCTAAGAATGGCCTGCGCTGGTGTAGGCGCGTGTTGTGGATGCGCGCAGGTCCATTTTTCAGCGCGTCTGGCATTGGCGTAGCCACAGGTGGGCCTGGGTGGGCCAGGGCCCACCCACCTAGGGCTCAGGCCCACCCAACAGTAGCACACATTCAGCGGTAGCTGGTAGGGATCCCAAACTCCGCCAGCTGAAGACTTCCCCCTGATGGTAACGAAAACTCCACGATACCGGCACCTGCACATGCTTGGTTTTCAGCGCATGCCTGTTGCAGACTGCCAAGGTGGAAAGAAGTGTTTTCCCGCCATCTGAGATATTTTTTGGTGGGGGGAGGGGACAACACTTGGTGCCCACCCACTTCTTTCCCTTGCCCACCCAAAATCTGTTGTCTGGCTGCGCCCCTGATGCCTGGAAAAAAGGCTTTTTTTTTTTAGCCAAAAATAGACGTGCAGCAAAATTAAAATGAGCACACGTCCATTTTGTGCCTGAGACCTTACCGCCACCCATTGACTTAGCGGTAAGGTCTCATGCGCTAACTAGGCGGTAAACATCAGCGTGTGTAAACTGCCGATTACCTCCGGGTAAGCACCATGTGGTAGAAAATAGAAAATAGTTTCTATCGCATGTTTTGGATGCGCATCAAAAATGCAATTATCACCCGGGGCACGCAGTAGCTGAGTGGTGGTTCCAATTTGACGTGCGTTGACGCCCGCCCGTAGGCACCTACTCGCCTTTGTAAAAGGGCCCCCTAAATGAATATTGACCCAATAAATGTTTTTGCTGTATTTCACAGAGGTCTATACACACAGAAACTGTTTCATAATTTTGTCTGTGTTCTCAATAAGATGATTATCTTGTAGAAAGCAGAGGCTAGATATGGCATGCTAAAACCAGGGCTTTTTTTGAGGGGGTACTTGGGGGTACTGAGTACTGGCACCTTTTCCACTGTCTGCTAAAAATGACTCATGGTTCTCGTATTTTAATGAAAGAGTTCAGGTTCTACATACAAATTCTGCCTTGTCATAGATTCTATGACTGGTTGCAGGGGTCCTGGCTATTGTGGGGTGAGTCCCTCAATGATCACTCCACCCCTGAAGGGTGGCCTGGCATTTGAGTACCGGCACCTTTTTTGCTAGACAAAATGCACTGGCTAAAACCCATCCGTGGTTGCAACGTTTTGCAGTTTAGACATTCCAAACTGGACTATTAGCCAATATCATAATCTAGCCATTACTGGCAGATGCAGAGCTGATGTGCATTTCTTAGAAGCCTTTTTATTTATAAAATAAATTCTATTGGTCCTGACCTTCATAAAAATCTTTTAGAAACATTGCATTTCCTTATCGTGGTTTCTTGTGGCATGCTGGTGTGTTTTCCAGTAGGGCTTTATATCTGCCAATATTTATAGCAGTGCCTAGGGGCTTTTAACAATCTGAGATACCTTTGGTTCGTATATTGGATCTTTAAATCATGGTTTGAGAGACTGTAATGCTGAGGGCAGATTATGTGACAGTTCCAATGCAGATGTGAGTGTTGATGCTCTTGTAAAATATTTTGCTTCCCATCCGTGATTCTTGCAGCATTATAAATTCTGTCTGTTCTGATATTCATCCTGGATGCCTGTCTAGTGATTGTTTTCTAGATGGTAAACCATGACTTATTTTGCAGATATCAAAGGTTCCATTTTGCAGCATCTGTATTTATGCTTGTGCTCTCTCTGAAATATAACAAATATAACCTGTAATTTCTTTCATGTGACTTCCACTGCATGTGCAATTGGCCGTATATCAGCCATTAGTGTTACACATAGAAGACTTAAAAGCTAATTAATAAAACCTACAGCTGCTCAGTCTATAGCTCTGCTGCTGAGAAACACCAAGAAGCAGGACTGAGCATATCAAAATTTTTTTCACAGCAAAACTCAACCATTCCCAGTTTTATTAGAGTGGAATTTCCAATGACCTAATTCTATGGAAATGGCGGCCATTTTCTGAATAGGAGCGTAGTTAACCAGCCAAAAAAAGATAGGATTTCTATTTAGGCAGTCCTATTTGGCCACTAAACTTAGCCAGTGATGCACTGAATATTCATGTCTAGCTGGTTATATGGCATGATATAGCTGGTTATCCGCTATTTAACTGGCCAGGAGCCATTCCTGAATGGTTACCTAGCACTGAATATCGGCCAGAAGGTTACCATTCCAAACAACCACAGTCCAACGCAGGCTTGCCTTCAGCCTGGAATACAGCATGTGAGTCTTCAAGGTACTTACATAAACTTCCAATCTGGAAAGTCTTTCCCACATAGACTCTGGAGATATAAGCTTGAGGGCCAGTCTGCTTCCCTGAGCCTCCCCCAGGTACTATAGCCTAGCCAACTCCTTGGGAGGATTCCTTCTCTCACAGTCTTCCTTCAAGAGACCTCTGTTTTCGGGGTCTAACTCCAGTAGACCTCTTGCCTCAGGGCCTTGCTCCTGGAGACCTCTTATCTTGGGACCTCTCTGAACTAACTCAATTCCAGGGCATTTAACCACCTCCTTGTCTGAGCCCCACCCCTCTGACTCAGCCTCTGATATGGCAAGTTAGCACCACCTGCTGTAAAGTGGTTAAACTGCAGCCTCAGTGAGGGAGTGTTTTCAGGGCCAATGCCACCACATCACTCACTTCCTCACATTCAGTTTCACTCAAAAAGCTCAAAATTCACAGAAATACAGCCACTCTTCTACTCTTCTATCACAGATTAATTTTTCCAGGATCAAAATATTCTAAATTATATCTGTTTCTCATATTTTCCACCCCACATTTCCCTAAGCTACTTACTCTCTGCTATCCATTTCAACTGCCTAATGTTTTTTGTTTTTTTTTACAGAAAGGGTGGTAGATACCTGGAATGCCTTCCCCTGGGAGGTGGTGGAGATGAAAAAGGTAACGGAATTCAAAAATGCATGAGATAAACACAAAGGAATCCTTTATAGAAGGCGTGGAACCAAACAAGCATAGCAGTGATTAGATGACAACACCAGTAATTGGGAAGTGAAGCCAGTTCTGGGCAGACTTCTACAGTCTGTGCCCTAATCATGGCTGGACAGATTTAGCTTCTGTTTCTGAAGAACAAGGCCAGTGCCGGGTACACTTCTATGGTCTATGCCCTGAAAATGGCAAGGTCAAATCAAGATCAAGTATACGTATCATATTTTATTTACATTTGTACCCCGCGCTTTCCCACTCATGGCAGGCTCAATGTGGCTTACATATACAGGTACTTATTTGTACCTGGGGCAATGGAGGGTTAAGTGACTTGCCCAGAGTCACAAGGAGCTGTGCCTGAAGTGGGAATCAAACTCAGTTCCTCAGGACCAGAGTCCACCACCCTAACCACTAGGCCACTCCTCCACTCTAACACTCACCTTATACTATGAGTTAATCTTGCTGGGCCAGCTGGATAGGCCATACAGGGCTTTATCTGCCATCACCTACTATGTTACTATGTTTTTCTTAGCAGCCTCATACAGCCCAGCTAATTGATATCACTTCCTGTGTGCTTACTCCAGAATGCTCCATTTTGTAGTTTACCCATAGCCAATTAGAGCCCTGAATGGCAGAACTTGGTGACTGTCACAAGCATCTTCAGATGAAGATCTAGCAAATGACAGTTTTGCTACAGATAGGAATAGTTGAAACAGTCCTTGTTTTTCATTGTCTGCATAAATGCTTTTCATACTGAATGTACTTTTTCTGACTTTTTTAGTCTTGTTTGACTGAATTTTTCAGGGTCTGGTTACACTGGCAACCAGACACCACACACATGGCTGAGAGGCTGGACTGTCCAGTTGGTTACCCTAGGCCTACTGTCTTTTTTTTAATAGCTGCTTTGATTATTTCCTTTATATTTTTTTTCTCAGAATGTTCTTAACCTTCAGTTTTATTTATTTATTTATTTATTTATTTAGGGCAGGGCCGCCGAGAGGGGGGGGGCAGGGGGCCCGGTGCCGGGGTCTCTCGCCCTCTCCTGCTTCCAAGCCGCTGACACCACAGTCCCCAGTCTCCACCTACCTATCCTCAGCTCCCTTCTGTCTGCCATCCGACCACCTTCATTTAAAAAAACAAAAAAAAATCTCGAAATCGGCAGCGCAGCACCTTCTATGTGAAAGCGCCAGATCGCCTCAGGCAGGCCTTCCCTCACTGTGCCCTGCCCTCCTCTGATGTAACTTCCTATTTCCATGAGGGCGGGACACAGTGAGGGAAAGCCCGCCCAAGACAATCTGGCGCTTTCACACAGAAGGCACTGCGCTGCCGATTTCGAGATTTTTTTCTTTTTTTTAAATGAAGGTGGTCAGATGGCAGACAGAAAGGAGCTGAGGGTAGGTAGGTGGAGACTGGGGACTGCGGCCACGGTGGCCTGGGAGCAGGAGAGGGAGGTGACAGCAGTAGCGATTGGGGGGAGGCGGGGGAGGGGCGGTGGCGATCCTTGGGGGGGGGGGGCTGGGGGCGGCCTTGCCCCAGGCCCGGCTCAGACTCTCAGCAGCCCTGATTTAGGGGTCCTTTTACGAAGCCGCGGTAAGCCGCTCGCTAAAAGGGAAGTACTGCTGGGCTACAGCAGCAGCCCAGCAGTAGGTCCCTCCCCTAGTACGCTCCATTTATAGCACTGCAAAAATATTTCAATTTTTGTAGCACCGGTGTGTACCCAGCAGTAATTGGGCAGTGCCACATGCTGCCTGGTTACTGCGAGGTTAGCGCAGGGGCCCTTACCGCCACTTCAGTGGGTGGCAGTAAGTGCTCCCCCCTGAAATGGCCGAACGGCAAGTGCTTCACTTGCCGTACAGCCATTTCTTGAAAAAAACCCAAAGACCTGCCTTTTAACCGCTGCTTTAAAAGGGGGCCTCAGCAGGCGTCAAAAACACACGCCAACACCAGCGCAGGCTCCCTTTTGCCACAGCTTCATAAAAAGAACTCTTATTTAGATAAGTTATCATATATTGTCTACATATTAATGACAACAATTGAAAAGGTTCACGAAATCACCATTCAAAACCTTCCTTTTCCCATCCTCCTTAGTAAAATCTTTAAAATTTCCTGGTTTTATTTCCCCTAATTTCTAACCTATTTCAACTTAACCCCGTATTACTATTAAATAAAAACTACATGAGAATCCCACATCTACCCCAGTACATCCATTATTCTCACATTATGGGCAAAGCCAAGTTTTAGTGCATTACAAAAAGACCTGTAATGGTCCAACAGGAGTAATTCAGGAGGCATTTAGCCACAGTGTGGGTGCTGCTGTTGAGAATGCCCTAGATCTCCATCAAGCCCACCACAACATTTGGTCTCTTTGCTTCCAAGCTTCATTGCCCAGTGTGACATTATCAGCCATCTCCTTTATAAGGACCCAGGAAACTTTCCTGGGTTGCCTTTGCAACAGGTCTATTTTCCCATGTCTTGGTCTACTGTTGTTTGATTCTGAGGGAACTGGTCTTCTTGTTAGTGGTGCCGTGTGTGTGTGTGTGTGTGTGTGTGTGTGTGTGTGTGTGTGTGTTTCCGTGTGTGTGTGTGTGTGTGTGTGTTTCCGTGTGTGTGTGTGTGTGTGTGTGTGTGTGTGTGTTTCCGTGTGTGTGGTTCTTATTTGTACCTATATGGACTACCTTTCAGTTAGCTTTGGTTCCAAGCTCTGCCTGTACTGTTTCTGGGCGTGTGTAGTTCTTGGCTGTTTGTTCTGAGAGTCTGCAGAAGTCAGCATCGTCCCTGATTACTGCCCTGCTGTGCAGCTGTGTCTGCTGCCTCTCCATCTGTCTTGCCTTTCCCTTCCTGGCTGTGGGTGCTGGCTAGTCTGTGGTAAGCACGAATAGCTGATTATTACATGACCTGGTGGTTAATTAAACTGCAAATATCACGGAAATATATTAATCATGCTGACATATTCTACTACATTTGTGTGAGTTCTGCCTGAAGCAGTGGCGTTCCTAGGGGGAGGCGGTGGATGCAGTCCGCCCCTGGTGCATGCTGCTGGGGGGGTGCCGTGCACGCCTGTCTGTCGTTCGTTCCATGCTCCCTCTGCCCCAGAACAGGTCCTGTTTCGGGGCAGAGGGAGCATGGAACGAACTACGGACAGGCGCGCGCAGCACCCCCCCAGCAGCGTGCACCCGGACGGGGGGTTCTTTCGCGGGGGGTGTCCTTTTGCCGGGGGGGGGGGGTCGTGCTGCATCCAGGGGGGCGCTGCACCCGGGGGACGGGGCGCATCAGCGATTCGCCCCAGGTGTCAGCCCCCCTAGGAACGCCACTGGTCTGAAGGCACAAAGAAGAACTATGACTCCACAGGTGAAGAAGGCCTACAAACTGTATTTTGGATGTAAAGAGTTGGTGATCAAGACAAAAGCTGGGTTCTCCATATTTGTTGTGCATCATGTGGATCAAAGATTCACAGCCAGCCACACCATTTGCTGCCCCAATGATATGGAGAGACTAGAAAGATCATATTGCAGACAGTTATTTCTGTTTAACAAATGTTCTGTGCTTTTCCTCCAAGAACAAAAAGTCAGTTTCATATCATAATCTTCCATTGGCTTTGAGGTCAATGCCACATGATGTCAGTCTTTCTGTGCTAAAGTCATCAGACAAGTACACCTTCAAAACTGATGATTAAAAGCAGCAGATGAGACATTGGACTTCAACAGTCAAAATGATCCAGGTTTTCAGCTATCACCATCAAACAAATTTCATTTAATAACTCAAACTGAATTAAATGACTTAAGTTTGTCAAAGAAACAAACAGAATTACTTGGTACAAGACTTCAAGAATGAAATCCACTTGCATTTGGTATGAAAATTTCTGCGTTTCTTAAGCGGCAAGGTTTGACCCAGTTTTTTCAGAAACATAAAGATCTGTGTTTCTGCAACGATGGTGGTGAGCCTCAAAGCTGTCTAGTTACAGAATGGAAATATTTACCCATCGATACTAATTGGGCATGCTGTTCACATGAAAGAGACATGAAAATGTGGCACTTTTGTTGAAATCTGTACAGTACACCAAGCATAACTGGAATATATGTGGTGATCTGAAAGTTGTTGCATTTCTTCTTCGTTTGTAATTCAGATGTACTAAATACTGTTGTTTCATTTGTGAGTGGGACAGTCAGGCCAGACATTTACACTATGTCAAGAAGGAATGACCACTCCACAAACGCTTGTTACTTGGCCAGAAAAATGTAGAACATGAGCCAGTTGTAACCCGACAAAGATCTTTTTGCCATCCCTTCATATCAAGCCAGGATTCATGAGAACTTTGTCAAAGCTATGAACAATCCAATCCAATCCAAATCTTATATACCGCTCTATCCCAACGAGGGGTTCCAGGTGGTATAAGTAAAAGAAGCTCAAATAAAATTACATAATTAAAAAATAAAACAAAAGAATTAACCATCAAATATATCAACTAAAAAAGATTTCAGCCTCTTATGTAAATGCACATAACTTTTATCTATTCGAAGTATAATTGTTAATTTATTCCAAGTGACAACAGCTTGGAAAGGAAACAGAGAATCTAACTGACGCTTAAATGTAGAACACTTCAGTCCATAATATTCCCCCATTTTATCAAAATCAGTACGTCTGCAATCCAGTACTTTTAGTTTTGTGTGTCCACACTGTGCCTTCGCTCTTATATCAAACCATATGGTGTGATGATCACTATTTCATATGTGGGCACCCACCTGGATATTAGAAACACTTCCTCCATTCGTGAGCACTAGATCCAGCATCGACCCTTCCCTCATGGGTTCCGTCACCATTTGTCTGAGCAAGGCACTTTGACAGGCGTCCACAATCTCCCTACTTCTTTCCGATTCCGCAGACGGGACGTTCCAATCCACATCAGACAAGTTGAAATCTCCCAACAGTAGCACCTCCCCTTTCATACCAATCTTTTGAATATCCTCTATCAGATCCTTGTCTAGCTTCTCTATTTGTGCTGGAGGTCTGTAGATAACCCTGTGTGGATACAGGTTCCATCTTCTCTTTCCAGGATGATCTGTAAAGCTTCTTCCTTTCCCCAGGTGCCCTGCATTTCAGCTGCTCTGATATTGTCTCTCACATACAGCACCACGCCTCCACCCCTTCGGCCCTCTCTATCATTTCTAAAAAAGATTATAGCCCGGTATAGTCACATCCCATTCATGGGAATCATTGAACTACGTCTCTGTAACAGCAACAATATCTAAGTTTTCTTCAAACATCAGGGCTTGCAAGTCTTGAACCTTTTTACCTAGACTACGAGCATTTGTGCTAATTGCTTTCCATCTGTGTAGAGAGTTTAGGTGGTTTTCTGTATTTAGATGACCTTTCCCTCTGCCATCAAGTTTATTCTGGGGGTGACTTTCTGAATTCCCTTGTTTCCTTTTGTCACCCCCGCCTTCCTGTTTAAATGTCTAGAAACATACTGTCTGAATTTCTCCCCAAGGATCCTTTTTCCCATCACCGAAAGATGTAGCCCATCATTACAGTATAACCTGTTATATTTCCACGTATTACCCCACGCCCCTATGTGACTAAAACCTTCTTCTTTACACCAAGACTCAAGCCACTTATTGAACTCCACTGTTTTGCGTAGTCTTTCTTCTCCCTTCCCCCATGTGGGAATTACTTCAGAAAAAGCCACAGTCCGAACCAAAGATTTCAGTCCCTCTCCAAGCTTCTGGAATGCTCTCTGTGCTGTAAATTTGCTATTGTTGGCCAGGTCTTTTGTCCCCAGGTGAATTACAACATCAATATTTGACGCCTCACTCTCTTCTCGGATCACTTTTAGAATTTGGTCGGTACATCTGGTAGCTGAAGATCCTGGAAGGCATTTCACTAGGTTGGAACCCTTAAACTGTGTTCCTAAGTTAATGCCTCTGATAATGGAGTCTCCGAGCAGTAAGAATTTTCTGCTTGTCACCAATCTGTCATTTTTGGGGGGATGATTCTTGGGTTGTGCTACTTTCATACCACAGTACTTCTTTTTTCAACATCATAATGATGCAGCGCAGCAAAAGAATTTGGCAGGGGCAAAGGTTGGGAAGGTGAGAGCTTCTGTGTCACAGATCTTAGTCTACCTGAGCCTACTGTGACCCATCTATTCCTCTGTTGTTGCATTCTCTGTGGCAGTGGTGGTGGTAAATTGGCAGAGAATTGATTAATCCTGGATGCTTTTTTAGTTGAAGCTAATTCTTTCTTGAGTTTGTTGATCTCATCTTTCAAAGCTGATAATTGGAGACAGATAGGACAAGCTCTAAGGCTCCAGATAGTTTGCCTTAGGATTAAAGCATAACATGTATTGCACTGAATAAAGAACATATTGATGTGATTCACAAGTGTAAAAAAAGTTTAGGGGTAACAAGGTATAAGATTGACCAATTATGGTATATTATCGGCACCTAACCTTTATACCTTTCAGGAAATCTAGACTGCCCTTATTTGACTGACTGTACATTTGTCCTTTAGATTGTAAGCTCCTTTGAGCAGGGACTGTCCTTCTATGTTAAATTGTACAGCGCTGCATAACCCTAGTAGCGCTTTAGAAATGTCAAGTAGTAAGTAGTAGTAATGAAGATACTTGTCCCTTGACTGCCCTATATAAAGGGAGTTCACCTAGGGGAGGGAGGCTGGGTGAGACTAGGACACAGGTAACCTCAATTACCAATCAAACCAATTCTGAAAATGCCCAGCATAGCTCACAGCTCCCAAGGTAAAGTGAAGTTCTGGGGTTTTTTTCTCTAACTACACAGTTGCACACAAATTGCCTCTCCTCCTAAGGTATGAGTCACTAGGTGCTATGTAACCAAATTGATTTAATTAGGTCTCTGGCACTGAAGATTCAAAACCCAATTCTAATAAACACAACTTTAAGACAGATACCAGAACCAGAGTTACCAAATTTTGTGTAGCCAAGTTAATTGGATTAAGTCACTTGGCACAGGTACAAAACACAGTTCTAGAGAGCACCTTTAAGACAATTGCAGCATAAAAATATGAAATCACTGGCACAGAAGTTCAACATAGTTCAAACAAGAAACTACCAGCATAAAATTATGAAATCACAATGCAACAACAATTGAAAGTTATAGGCAGAAGGATAGAAAGGTTTAAAGATGGCAGACCCTCAACAAGTGAAAGGACAGGGGTTGTTTTTTTTTTTTGTTAGATGAGATATAATAGAGTCAACAGTTTTATCAGAAAGATTTTAGGACACAGGTAACCTGAGTTACCAATCAAACCAATTCTGAAAATGCCTAGCGTAGCTCACAGCTCCCAAGGTAAAGTCACACTATTAGTGACTTTTGCTTTTATTGATCGCAGTCACTGTTCCCTTTTTGGGTAGTTTCAGTAAACATTTTCTGTGTGTAATGTATGTTTTACAAACAGAAAATGGCACTTATAATAATGAATCGTATACAGTATGTGTGCTGACAAGAGTGTGTGTATTTTTATGCAAATTGCAAGCTGGAGTTCCCAGAGGTGTAGTCTAGTTAGAGTAGACTCACAGTTCTGATATACATGCATAATTTGCAAAATATATACACTAATAGATTACATGCACACATGTATACCTGCCTCTCAGCATATATGACTCTGATAATGGGTTATGGTTTATTTAGTTTGTATTGCACCTAAACCCAGGCAGATCAGATTTTAAAAACATACACAATCATAAAAAACCACAATTATAGTCTAAAACGGTCAACAAAAATACAATAACTAAATTCTCAAAACAATACTACACACATAAAATCAATAATATCGCCAAAATAGACTCCCTGTTTCTCTGTTGCCAATGCAGTGAGCAACAGTTCATGCTGTCAGATATATAACTTGCATTACTAAAGTAAAAGTGTGCCTCAGAGAGCCACTGTATATAATATTCTTGAATGCTATCAAACATATAAATGGCAAGAGGCGTACTCACTCGCAAATGCGCAGTAGAGACTTTCTCTGCCCCACCCCCGCGTCAATGCGTGATGACGGGGGCATGACAGGGAACCTGCACACCTGCGAGTGAGGGAACCGCCATCACCACCGCTCCCCCCCCCCCCCCCAGGGTTGCCGCTACCACTCCCCCCACCCACCCGGAGTTGCTGCCGCCACCCACCCTCCACCTGGCCCGGGTACCTGGCTTCACCATTCAAACCGCCGGAATGCAGCACACAGCTCATCTGAGTTGCCGTCGGCCTTCCTTACCTGCCTGTGTCCCGCCCTCGCCGACGTTACGTCACACGAGGGCGGAACACACGCTGAGAAGAAGAAAGGCCGACAGCAGCTCAGATGAGCTGTGTGCTGCGTTCCGGCGGTTTGAATAGTGAAGCCACGTACCCGGCCCGGGTGGAGGGGTGGCGGCGGTAACTCCGGGGGAGGGGCGGCGGCGACCTATCCGGGGGGGGGGCCTTTCAACCCCCCCTTCCTTTACTAGCCCGTTTTTACGGGCTCAACGGCTAGTACTAAATAAAAATCCCTTCAGCATCTAATGTCATCCTAATATGTACAGGGAGCTGATTCCAGGCAATTAGCCCTACGAGTCAAAATGAACTCTTCCGGGCTTCCTCAAGATGTGCCTTCCTCAAAGATGGATTAAACAAGGGACAATCTTATTGACTAATTAGGAATAAATAATTAAAGCACTGTAGAACAGTGTTTCCCAAGTCAGACCTGGAATATCCCCTTGCCAGTCTGGTTTTCAAGATATCCACAATGAACATCCTAAAAGAGATTTGCATACATTGGAGGCAGTGTATGCAAACCGATCTCATGCATATTCATTGTGGGTATCCTGAAAACCTGACTGGCAAAGGGGTATTCCAGGACTGATTTGGGAAACACTGCTATAGAAAGATAATGAGTGTACTTTTGTACACTACTGGGGATTGTTGTAGCTGCCTATTTTAATAAAAGTACATAGACGCCTATATTGCCTTTATAAAATAGATGTGTTTTTGAGAACGTTTACAGGTGTCCAATTATAAAATTACCCCCTAACTGAGCAATTCTATAACTTAGGTGCTTACGTCTACACAAATTTCTTGTTGAAAAAATCAACGAAAACCGAAAACGACGAAATCCAAAGTCAACGAAAACCGAGGTTTCACTGTACTAGCACTTACCCCACATATGTGCTAGCAGGCATCTAAGTGTCATTCTGTGTAACTTGTGTAACATGTATTTACAAAGAGGGGCATACACTGAGGTAAACCATGAGTAGGACTTAAGTGAGGCTCCCATATGCATATGACTTTCAGAATACTGTAAGTTACGCATGTCCCTGCTGCATTTAGGTGCCTGTACTTACGCCAGCTCTAGAGCTGGTATAACTATGGGTGTCTAAATATTAGGCATGCTGATACCCTGGGTTACACAAGTATTCTATAACGGAACCTAGGTTTTGGTATAGAATAGGCTCCTACCATGCAGCTTACATAGTAACATAGTAAATGACGGCAGAAAAAGACCTGCACAGTCCATCTAGTCTGCCCACGATAAACTCATATGTGTATACCTTACCTTGATTTGTACCTGTCTTTTTCAGGGCACAGACCGTATAAGTCTGTCCAGCAGTATTTCCCGCCTCCCAACCACCAGTCCCACCTCCCATCACTGGCTCCGGCACAGACCCCGTATAAGTCTGCCCTCCCCCATCCTAGCCTCTCAATCACCAACCCCTCTTCCCCCCGCCACCCAATTTCAGCTAAGCTTCTGTGGATCCATTCCTTCTGCACAGGATTCCTTTATGCCTGTCCCACGCATGTTTGAATTCCGTTACCGTTTTCATCTCCACCACCTCCCGTGGGAGGGCATTCCAAGCGTTCACCACCCTCTCCGTGAAGAAATAGTTCCTGACATCTTTCCTGAGTCTGCCCCCCTTCAATCTCATTTCATGTCCTCTCGTTCTACCGCCTTCCCATCTCCGGAAAAGATTCGTTTGCGGATTAATACCTTTCAAATATTTGAACATCTGTATCATATCACCCCTGTTCCTCCTTTCCTCCAGAGTATACATGTTCAGGTCAGCAAGTCTCTCTTCATACGTCTTGGAACGCAACTCCCATACCATCCTTGTAGCTTTTCTTTGCACCGCTTCCATTTTTTTAAGGTGTATGCCCTAACTGTACAAACACCTAAATGGAGGTACCCACTTACAGAATTGTCTCCTTTATGTTCATGAATGACATGTGAGGATTGATGTGCCAAAGGCTTAAATGAGAATATTACACAAGGAAGAAAAACAAAATTTTGTCAACTGGCAAACATAGAATCAAAAATTTTAAAAAAGCCCCTGCATCCAAAACTGGTTGAAAATGACTGCAGAGATGCTAGTGTACAGCTGCAAGGAAGATTGGAAACAGCTGTGCTCTTAAGTGTGTGTGTATAATATATATCTATATATAGATATAGATATTGCATGAAAAGAAAAAAATATGGCTTACAGCTGTCATATTATATCATGTTCTTTGGCCCAACTGTTCTAGGTTTGGAGGAATAGATGACTGGAATAATCTTATCAGTTCATTATGGGGCAACTGCTGTGAACAGCTGTTGGTTAGTCCACCCACAGCAGCTGTCTTTTGCTGCCTAATTTCAAACCATCAAATTACATCCAGCCTGAATGCCAGATAATACAACTCAGATTTTATAGGCCATCACCATCTATACTTCTTTTTCTTTGTGTCTATATATTGCTATTGAATTCACTAGAATTTGTTTATACACCATTTTAATATAAAACTAACACGTTTGGGAGAATACTACCCCCATAATGTACAGCACTCTATTTATATAACATTTTATTTGTGTTAGCAATCAACATACATTAAACCTTCTATAATGTTTGAAGCTGAATCATTCCAGAATTTTTATGAACCATAAAATGACCCCATAAGAAAGGCCCTCCCACCCCCATGTTTGACCACTAAGCTTTGTGACAGTCTAAATAAGGTTAAAATTATAGTTAAACTTTATTTATAGTCTCCCTTTAACAAGGCAAAGTACAAAAATAACACATAATCAAAAACAAAACAAAATATAAAATAGCACTCCTACACAACACAGTGTTGACAGTTGTCCTCCAGCTTCACCCCTCAGTACACTGTAGCAATTCAATGTAATTCTTCAATCAAAGACTAGTCCATAATCTGCTGTAGCAATCCAGCCAAACAGTCCACTCCAGCAGCAATCTTACTCACCTTCCAGAAAACACCATCACTCTACAAGCTCACCAGCTGTTGGGTCCTTATTTAGGTTCCCCTTTCCACTTAAGGTGAGTCTATGGTCCTCAACAATCAATAATTTTTTGGTCCTTAAAGTTCTGGGATAGACAGATATCACCTCCCTCTGCCACCTTTTTGGAGCCTAACAGGGACCTTTTCTCTTTTCCCCAGTTTTATCACTAGAAGATGTCCACTGTTCACCTGTTTATGCAAATCACATGCTAATATATTTCAGTTAGGTATTCCTTTCACTCTCAGCACTCAGGAAATTGTGTCACTAGACTCCAGAAGAGTTAGCCCCCTCCCTGCCATCTCCCATGTAGCCTTCCTTGCTAAGCTACAACCTCTCACACAGGGTCCCAGGTGTATGCCCTAACTGTACAAGCGGGTCAAGGAACTAACCTCATATCCAGGCTGTATTTCTATAAGGCCAAATCCTGGTAATTTCTTTTAGCTGAGACGGTCTAATTCCCCATGATGGGACTCCTCCATTTTTGGATCTTTGGTCCTACCTCCACCATGCTATCTCCTCCCTTGACAGGAAGTCAATATTTATATGGTTCTTCTCAGCCCTATGCACCACACTGACATTAAACACCTGGAGAGTCAAATACCAATGTATTAATCATGGGAATCATGGGTTGTTGTTCTTCATCTGGCTCAAGCATTTCAGAGGTTCGTATGAAATGTCTTCCCAAAAGGTAGTAGCAGTGGTTTCAATGGCCCATTTTAAGGCCAAACATTCTTTCTCTGTGGTGGAATATCACTGCTTGGTCTCAGACAGCTTCTGGCTGACATACAAAACAGGGTGTTTCTCCTCCCCTATCCTCTGACTCAGCACTGCACCTAATTCCACCCCTGAGGCATCAGTTTGTAAAATAAATTCTTGCTGGAAATCTACATTCTTCAACACTGGCTCCTAAGGCATCTTTTAACTAACTTATTGAGCTGGGAGTTTCGTAACAATTTATTTGATTTATTAGGATTTTTTTACCACCTTTTGAAGGAATTCACTCAAGGCGGTGTACAGTAAGATGCTATGAGGTCATCAACTAGCTCGGCAAAGTTAGGGATAAACTTCCAATATATCCTATCAAGCCTAAAAATGCTCAAAACTGGTTACATTTTGGATTGCCTCTACCTTTGATGGCATACCTCCCCCTACACAATGGCCTAAATATTGTACCTGTTTTTGACCAAGGGCACACTTCTTCGGGTTGGCGGTGAACCCTGCTCACCTAAGGGATTCACAGACAGCGGGCACTTGTTTTAAATATTCCTCCCAGCTGCTGGAAAGATGACCACGTCTTCCGAATAAGCCCTGGTATATACTTGATGTAGTCTCAGTATCTGATTAATAATTCTTTGAAATATAGCCAGAGCACCATGGAGCCCAAATGGAAGTACTTTAAAATGATGCAGGCCTTGATGGGTGATAAACACAGTCTTATCTCTGGAATTTTCTTCTAAGGGAATCTGCCAGTAACCCTCTGTAAAATTAATAGTGTACAAAACTGAGCCCCCCCCCCCCCCCTCCCCAATTGATCGACTAAATTGTCTACCCAGGCATGGGGTAGGCGTCCACACAAAAATGGATGGCTCCATTGGGTTTTGGGATCAAGACAATGGGACTAACCCATTTACTATCTGACTCCTCAGTTATTCCCAATGTCAACATTTTGGCTACCTCCTAATCCACCTCCTTCTTTTTGGCCTCTAGGAGTCAGTAAGGTTTTTGCCTAATCACTTTTCCTGGCATGGTTTCTATCCAACGAGCCCTACATGAGTATGACCCAGCACTGAGGAGAATACATCCTAGAACTGATTATTAATGCCAAGACCTCTAGTTTCTGTTGGGGATTTAAAGATTCCCCAATTTTAATAGGGTGCTCATCTCCCACCTCTGCTAGGTCTCAATTCCCCATCTTCTTCCTCCACTACTTCTCCAACTAGCCCCTTTCTTTCAACCCAGAGTTTTAAGAGGTTCATATGATATACCTGTCATTTTCCCTGACCCTGGTTGATTTCATAGGTCACAGGGCCTTTCCGTTTAGCTAATAGCTTATTAGCTGATGTAGGTATAAGTACTAGTACTTCGTCCTGGGGTTGAAACCCCCTATCTCTAGCCCTTCTATCATAATATGTCTTTTAATGTTCTTGGACTTGGTCTAGATTTCTCCTGGCAGCTTCCCCTATTTTCACTAATTTAATTTTAATTGAACATGTGAATCTGTTTGTAAACTACCTAGATCTGAAAAGGTGGGCGGTATATCAAGTTTTAAATAAAGATAATTTCTCTCTCAGTTCTTGAACATGCTCAGGTACTGAGGTAACTTCCCTTTTCTCCCCCACCCAGGCTTCCTTTACTACCTCTAACAAGCTTCTCGGTTGCCACTCAAAGATGAGCTCAAAGGGAGAGAATCCCAGGGAAACCTGGGGTGCCTCTCGGTAGGCAAATAGGATATAGGGGATAGCCACATCCCAGGTATTGATGGCTTCTCCTGCACATTATTTATTTATTTATTTTATGGCATTTATACCCCACTCTTTCTCGCTCTATAGCAGGTTCAGTGCGGCTTACAAGGTATGGTACAAAGTATCACAGAGATAACCCCGTTATATAGGGTAGGACAATCATTCAGACCAGGCTTTGAGTGAATCATTCTACCAGCCTGTTGGTCTGGGGGTGGTAGGCTGAAGGTTTCACATGTTTTATCCCAAGCAGTTTAAATACCCCATCTAGAGTCCTGGAGAAGAAATTGGTCCCTTTATCCTTCAAGACTTCCCAAGGGAATCCTACCTGGCAGAAGATCGCTATACCTTGGGCTGAAATTTTCCACATTGGCACCACCCAAGTATATCTGGTGGTGTAATCCACCATGACCAAAATGTATTGATATCCACTGGAACTTCAGTGCAAGGATCCCATAATGTCTATAGCTAACCTGTCTAGGGGTTTCTCCATAATGGGTAAAGGAATTAAAGTAGACCTTTCAGGCACCCTCAGGGGAACCTTATGACTGTGTTTGACCCTTGCTACTCCCTGTGATGGAATATGCAGATAAGGAGAATAAAACACTATTGATAACCAGTAGTAAAGCATGTGAAAGATTTTGTAAATTGCTTGGAACTGGTTGCATCTTTCTTGTTGCCTTTGCCACTGATGCTTTATGAGTGACTTTAAAAAAATATCAGGTAAACGCTGGGTTCAGAACAATAAATCTGAAGTTGACTTGAGTTATTGAGTAGAAAAGTCTTAACTGCTTATTTGGTCTCCTATTCTACTAAGCCAGTAATTCAAAAATTAGTTTACTGGGTACCTACTAATAAACATGTATTTAATTTATCTTTTAGCAGGTGGATTCCTAACAAGAATAGTTGCTCACAGCTCATCTTTGTATTAAAAACAGCAGGTGGTGATGACAAAAAATAGTTCTGGAATTAGTCCCTTAGTTATAAACAAAATTTATACCAAAATAGTTTTTTTTTTTTACCAGCATTTGTGCAGATCTGGGGGCAGAACCACTAGCCACCACAAATATAGTTATCTTTAATACCATAATTCCTGCAGCATAAATTAATTTGACTAGTTTTCATCCTAATCAACTTATATGCATTATTTATTATCAGCATAGAGGAAGCTGATTACCTTGTCCTCTTCTAAATGAATGCCCATTGGTCAGTATCCAGTTGCATGCTTGCTTGTGTCCCATTTGGCACAAAATTCAGAATGCTTATTATCTAGTAGTATCTAGTAGTGAGCCTGGTGATTGGTATAGCAATGAGATCATACTCCTAGTTGGTTTTCTTGAATGGTAAAATATTTTCACACCGATGTGGCTTGTTTATTTTTAAAGGGAAGATTTCATATCTTTTCAAGCGACAGTACTAGCATGCAAACACATTGAAAGTTTCTCTGACTGGATGTTATGTAGAAGAAAATGAAAAGATGTTTGCTGGTAAGCTTGCTCTGATATCCTTCTCCTCAGCTGCTGAGGGGATTAATCTTGGAGCCAGAAATGGGAGTAATCTGTGAAATCAGCTCCTTAATTCTTGTTCTACTGTTGAGGGTAGATGAGTCACCATCACTGCTCCCTCTATTGGATATACTGTATTACTACTACTACTACTATTAAACATTTCTATAGCGCTACTAGACTTACGCAGCGCTGTACAAATTAACATGAAAAGACAGTCCCTGCTCAACAGAGCTTACAATCTAAATTGGACAGACGAACAGACAGTTGGGGTGGGGAAATTGCAGTGGTAGGGGTGATAAGTGAGGGTGTTGAGTAAGAGAGTCATGGTTAGGAGTGGAAAGCAGTAGCAAAGAGGTGGGCTTTAAGCCTAGACTTGAAGACAGCCAGAGACTGAGCCTGATGTACTGGTTCAGGGAGTCTATTCCAGGCATAGGGAGCAGCGAGATAGAAGGAATGGAGCCGGGAGTTAGCAGTGGGGGAGAAGGGGAGAATACTGTATGATGGGTCTGTCCTCCAACTGAGCAGCAGTATTTTTATGCCTCTTCCTGGCAAACTATTTACTACAGCTAGCATCATACCAGATCGATTTCTCCGTGTCATTTATTGCTGTTCCTTAAAGATTCAAAGAAAGGCCAAAAAAAAAAATTAGAATAAATAAATGAAATAAAAGGAGCAGCAGCCTCTGCTAAACCTGGTAATTATATCCTTCAGACAATACACTGGTTCCTGATGCCGAATTAGTAATCAAAGTAGATCAATGAATAAACACTTCCCATAGACAAATTCGAATAATTAGTAACATTAGGGTCATCTCCATCACTAGATTAACCAGGTGATTACCTAGGGCACCAATATTTGAGGGATGGTATTGGAGAGCAATGTCTCCAAATGGGTTAGCTTTGCACATACCATGACCAATGACATAGCTGGATAGCTGATTTATGTTGGGCCTGAATGTAAAATGGATGGACCCAAATTCATCTCTACCCCAATCCCCATGCCCCCCAAAACTAAAAGTAAAAATATCTGAGCTGGCAGGGATCCTCAAACCTCACAAGCCAAAGACCTCCTCCCAACCAGAACACTTGCAACCTGGGCAGACAGTGGCAATATCCCTGAGCCACCACCACTGCTGACCCTCCCACTTGCTCAGTTTCACGCATGTATGGGAGGGGGCAGGGGGACCAGCAGCAGTGGCTCAGAAATGCTGCTATTGGCTGCCCAGGTTGCAAGTGTCCCGGCTGGGAAGAGGACTTTGGCTTGTGGGGCTTAGAGATCCCCACCAGCCATACTAAAGAAGCACCGATTTAGGGTGTGCCTGAACTCAAAATGGGTTGGCTCTGGCCCACTTATGACTACGCCACTGTACCATGATAGTAATCTCACTCCTAAAGGGGAGAAAGAGACAGGAGAAATGGATGTTGGGGAAGAAGGCAGACAGGCGGATGTTCGGGAAGAGGGATAAAGGCATAAGGGTGGATTCTGGAGAAAGGAACAAGGAGGTAGGATAATAGATACTGGGACATGGGGGTGGAGGAAGAACAGGTACTCAGAGTCAGGGATTGGGTAGGAAGATCCTAGGTTCAGATTGACTGAGGAGTAAGAAGAACATATCAACAAAGAGCCTGGGTGGTGATTTGGCAGTGTGGGAGAGTAGAAACTTTGGGATTAGGAGGACAGTAGAAACTAAGTGATTGGATGAGTGAGTATCAGTAGGTGTCTGTTAAATAAGCTGTGACATGTGAGATAAAGTGAAGAATGATGGAGAGAGATGGGGAGATAGTGTGAAAACTTGGAGGGACTAGGGATGGGGTTTGGAAGCAGTAGAAAGGGAGATATGGCTGTAGAGGGAGTGAGAGACAGAGGAAGGAGATTGGTCTTCGAAGGGGATGAAGCAGGGGGACAATGGAAGAGGTAAAAGAGGAATGGGAGGCTGGGTAGGGAGTAAGAAAAGAAAAAGGGTTGGAGGCAAGGGAGAGGATGAATAAAAGAGAAGAAGCCCTGGCTCAAGAAATAAGAGGCAGACAAAGATAGATAAGGCCATTTCATGAATACTGTAGCTGGAAATGGGGAACAGAGACTGTATGAAAGAAGGGGACTAGAAAACTGGAGGAGTAATGAAATAAACAGGGGGATGAAAAAGAATGGTGGAGGTGAAAGTGGGAAACAGAAAACTGGTAGGTAGATGAAACATTAAAAATGTTAACTGAAAACTAGAGGATGAGAGAAAGGGAGTAGTAAAGAGGAAAACAAGAGAAATGGAGAAAAAAGAACCTTAATCACATTCAGAAAAATGTTTGCTAAAGTCTTGTGATGAAACAGACTGCAGGGGCTGTAATTTTCAAAAACATTTTTTTAAACAAAGTCTCAAAGCTCCCACAACCTTCTCACAATAAGAAGGACCAAACAAACTCAAAATTGAGTCTCTAATTATTATCGGCTTTAATCAAGAAACTGATCAAGAACAAAGAGAGCATAGAAAAAACTCCAAAAAGGAGAAAAAGGATGCAAAGCCAAGGCCACACTTATCTCATTGAGCAGAGGGAGGCCTCCCAAAGTGCCAGGAATCTTCGTGCCATCTTCATTGGCACTAATCCAACAGGATGCAATCCTTCTGTCAGCTCCTCAAGAATATACTTCAAGCTCTCCTAAACCCCGACAAAGGCCTCTTGTTTCACTGGAATGCTGCATCAGGAAGTGGAACCCATAACACAAAAATCTCCCAAATTTATTTCACCCCTAAAATCCATAAAAACGTAAATAAACCACCAGGGCATCCCATAGTGAATGGAAGGGGTTCATTATGGGAACCCTTGTCTCTGGATTTTTATTTGGGTGCTGAGGTACAAAAAATTCCATCTTATATGAAAGATTCTAAAGATTTGATTGCACAATTAGGAAATTTTCAATTACCAGACGATCTCCCAGTGACGTTAGTTACTCTTGACGTGAATGAGTTATACACTAATATTCCACAAGAGGAGGCATTGAACATAATAGACAACAAGTTAATATCTATGGACATCTCAGCAGCTCAAGTGTCATTGTTGAGTGAAATGACCAAGTTGGTTATTCTCAAGAATTACTTTATGTATCAACATAGATTTTTCTTGCAAATTAAGGGGGTAGCCATGGGGGCCACTGTAGCCCCAACGGTGGCCTGCCTCTACATGGCCTCCTTTGAAGAAAAAATTGTACATAATAGTGCATACAGTTCTTCTATGGTCTCTTGGTGGAGATACATAGATGATGTAATACTGATTTGGAAAGGAGATCAAGCTGAATTTCAAGATTTCTTATTGTATTTGAATCAAGTAGAGAGGAACATTTCCTTCTCAAGTCAAGTAGGGGGAGTAGAAGCTTGTTTATTGGACATACACATTAGTTATATTAAAGGGAGATTTGTCACTCGAGCTTACAGGAAGCCCACCGACCGTAATACCCTTCTTCATTATGAGAGTTACCACCCACGTACATTAAAAAATAGCGTACCAGTAGGACAATTTTTGAGAATTCGTAGATTGTGTTCTGAAAAAGAAAGATTTTATGAATCAAGCAGAAGACATGAGGGATCGATTCCTACAGAGGGGTTATCCTAGGAAAGTAGTTAGGAAAGCTTACAAGAAAGCGTATAATGCACAGCGGATGTGGTTGTTAAACCCAAGGGATAATAATAAAAAAGAAGAAGAGAACCGAATCACTTGTGTTTTACCTAATGGTCCGGGTATCTTTAGGATTAAGGACATTATTAACAAACACTGGTCAATGCTGGGCATTCTGCAAGAGTTTGAGAGAAAACCTAGGTTTGCGTATTCCCGGGGGCAAAACTTAGGAGAACGATTGGCAAAAAGGAAAAACACACATAAGTTGGAAGGAGGACATTCTAAGTGTAAGAGCTGTGTGTATTGCCAATACATATGGGAAACAAAATGGGTAAATATTTCTAATCGGCCTAATAAGAAGTTTTATTTGAAGGGCAGGACTGATTGTGAGTCGGATGTGGTCATATATGGGATCATATGCCCTTGTGGTTTGTGGTACATCGGACAGACAGTTAAAAAAGTTAAACATCGCCTGGCGCAACATCTCAGCAATATAAGGTTGTTTAAGATGGAAACTCCGTTAGTGGAGCACTGGATGTCCCGGAACCACACTATAACTGAGCTCCGATTTGTGGTTCTAATAAAATTTGAAGCGGCTGAAGGGGGTAATATGTTGCAGAACAAAGATTAATTTATGAATGGGGTACGGTGATTCCGACTGGGCTCAACAAGGAAGTAGTGTTGGATTATTTGTAGTAAATAATTAGCAGATTTTATACACACAGCTTCAGCTTTAGAAATGTTAATTTCTTTTCTTCATCTCTCTCACATACACCCCAGAATAATTCACTGCTGAGTCACTTTAAAGTTGAAGTAACAAAACATCTGTTTACTCACAGTTTGTAGTTAGATTTATATTCAGACAGGCTTATATAAACATAATACTATACATTTGGATTATCAGCTCTTTCCATGTGCTTAGATGGTAATGGATGCTCACACCACAGATCCTCAGCTTAGGAGAGATCATGAGCTCCATGTGCTGTGCCTAATCACACCCACAGGAAGTTGCATAGGTGTGACCTCTCTAGGCAATTCACATCAGAGGTCACAGAGTAATCACAGAGAAAAAAATTGGTGACAGACAATGCATGTAAAATACAATACATTATTCCAACAAGTAGAATGGGCGGGGATGTGAGTTCCAGAAACTGGTTGGCTACAAAATGTTTCCTCTGTATATAAAGAGAGCGCATGCGCTGGCGTTTTTCAGCAGCGGCGCCATTAATTCAGGACTCCTACGGGAGGTCTGTCCTGTGCAAGCAGCTAGTCGGAAGATAAAAGGTATGGTTACAATACAGTTAATATGAATAATTATAAGAAGAGTGATTGTGGTATAGGACATTAGTATGGTTTCGTATCTGTTTTATTATAGTTAAACCCCTGAAGATGCCATCAGGTGAAACGCATCGAGTGCGTAGGGTTTGACACTGTAAGGTGCTGTTTATCTAGATCCACCAATGGGAATAAAGGTGATGATCAGTTTGATGTTTTGAACATATCGGAAAGATAGAGAGGAAGAAATGTGATACAAGACGGAAGGAGAATCAGTGACATCTTATTAACAATTTGTGCAAATTTGAAAAATTTGACCAATATCATTTCTGTTCGGAGCAAACATTCTGCTGTGGAAAAGTATCTTTGAGAAAGGACTATCGTTGAGAAAGGACTTTCATCTTATCAGAAAGAGATTCAAAGGACGGTCATATATGCGATAAGTTGTAACGATAACCTGCATATTTATGGGTTTTGTGAAATCAATGTATCATGTGATATCCTAGGTCTTTATGTTAACAAAAGATAATTGAATTGAGAAAGGAGGAATTAGTAGAATGAATGGGTTTGAATGGAAGGATGCGAGAATACCATAAAGAAACAATAAGAATCAGATTTTTATAATACTGCATGTGGAAAATAATAAAGTGTATAAAAATTGGAAAAGTGTAGTCACCAGATTGTGGTTTAATGAATATACATGAGAGATATCTGCATAAAATGGATGTAGTGGGCATGCCAATCTTTCTCATGCATATTCATTAGGAATATCCTGAAAACCTGGACTGAACTTGGATAATCCTGCTTTAGACCAGGTTTTGCTAGATCCTTCCTCATGCTATCCACTCCTTCCCGGGTGTCCATGCTGTTGTAAACTCATCTGCAAAGTGTCAAAATGTTCCTGACAGCCCTTCTGCAATATCGTACACAAAAATGTTTACAATCAGGCCAAAGATCAACCCATGAGGCGCACCACCACTAATACCCCTTTCTTCAGAATGAACTCCATTTACCACTACCCTATGTCATCTCTTGCTCAACCACTTGCTGACCCAGTCCATCTCTTTAAGGCCATTACCGAGGGTATTTAGTTTATTTATTATTTATTGCATTTGTATCCCACATTATCCCACCTATTTGCAGGCTCAATGTGGCTTACATAGTTTTGTTAACATAGTCATTGCAGATCCATTTAATATTGTGCCGAGGTTAAGTTTGTTTATGTGCCTATTTACATGAGTGTCCTGATTCATGGCAGGATTGTAGCTCTTGAATTATTTTGCACAATACTTAAAAGATAACATGGCATATGCATGGATGGGAGTTAAAGGATGAATCCATTGTGTGGGGAACTTTGGGTGATGTGTTAATTGGGTTAAAATGTGTCACTTTGTAACTGAAATACTTGTTTTTCTGTAGGTTAATGTTTACAGTATTGTGAACTATGTTATGTTTACTTTGTAGCTTATTTATTTGGATTGTCTCATACCTTTTTCAGTAGTACTTCAAGGTAAGTCATATTTCAAGTGTACAGCGCTGCGCACATCTAGTAGCACTATAGAAATGATAAGTAGTAGTAGTAGGTACACTAGGTATTTCCCTGACCCTGGAGGGCTCACAACCTAATTCTGAACCTGAGGCAATGGAGAGTTAAGTGACTTACCCACGATCACAAGGAGTAGCAGTGGGTTTTCAACCAGGCACTCCTTAATATTGAACCCAGTGCTCTAACCATTATTTAGAGGGCAATAATAAAAGCCCTTGCCAAGATAAAAGTGTGTCCATTCAACAATCACCTGCCCACTGCAGAGGTGGTCCAAGGGGTGGGCCTGGGGGGCACTGCAAGAAAGAGTTGAAGGGAGGGCAGGGCCGCCGAGAGACTGGGCCAGGCCCGGGACAAGGCCGCCTCCGGGGCTCTCCCCCACCCGCCACCAGGCCCTCTCTCCACCCCCAGGCCCTCTGCAGTGACCTTAAGCGCCTCACCTTCGAAAGCGCAGCAAGCAGCGGCAGACCACTCCTTCCTTCTGTATCCCGCCCTCGTGGAAGTTATGTCAGGTGAGGGCGGGACACGGAAGGAAGGAGTGGTCTGCCGCTGCTTACTGCGCTTTCGAAGGTGAGGCGCTTAAGTTCAATGCCAGTGAGCAACAGAGGGCGGGCCGGACTGCGGCAGCGGCGCTGCCCCCCCCCCCCCCCCCCGGAGACCCGGGCCCGGGGAATTTTGTCCACCCTGTCCCCCCCCCCTCTCGGTGGCCCTGAGGGAGGGGCAAGTAACAGGTTTTTCTCTTTCAAAAAGTTTACAACCCTATGTGGAGCTATGTCAAAGGCTTTGCTGAAATCTAAATACGCCATATCTAGCACTCTCCCTTATCCAACTCTATGGTCACCCAGTCAAAGAAATTGATCAGATTCGTCTGGCAAGACATGCCACTAATAAAACCATGCTGCCTTCGACACTGTAATCCTTTGGATACCAGACACTGCACAATCCTGTTTTTGCAACAGCTCCATTAATTGACTCACCACAGAGGTCAGAGCCGGTCTGTAGTTTGCAACCTCCACCACATCTGTTTGTCTCCAGTCATCCTAAAGAAGCATTGAAAAAGTCAAGAAGTGAAGCTATCAGCTCTGTATTCCATCCAGCCCCATTGCTTTGTCTACCTCATTTTTGTGAGGGGCTAGCTTCACTAAATCTGAAAATTCTTCAAGGTCTACCTCACTTCCATTTCTATTTGTGTTTGTTCTCAGCAGTTCTTCTCCCTGCCCTTCATCTGTGAACACAGAACAGAAATATATGTTAAGCAATTCTTCATCCGCCTCTACACACTCCTTCCTTTCACCCTTCAGCCTCATAATGCCACACAGACAATGGAAAATGGAAAAAAGGAGGCTAGGACCAATTCAATTAGAAAGATAAAACAATCAAGATACAAAAAAAATAGTTTCAGCTTAATAATTAATGTATGTCAGCTTTAGGAATGAGCATCACTTCTGTATCTATATTTTGCACAATACAGGAGAAAATGCATTTCTGTTTTGTATGTCTACAGTATTGCACTGCCTGGCTTCTTGAAGTTTCTGTTTTTGACGCGTGGTCCTTCTTCTGTGCTTAGTTAGGGCCTGTCTATGTTCTGCACATTTGTCTGCATAAAAGGATTGTGTTAGCATGTAGTTTCTGTCATAGGAGCCAACTTTTCAAAATTATTGGGTCCAATGGAAATAACCCTTCCCTGGACACATCCAAGGAATTTTCTTAATATTGGGGGTGCTCAAGCACCCACAGCACCCACAGAGTCGGCTCCAATGGTTTCTGTTACAATCTGGCTTGTTCTGTACGAGGTATAATGATGACCTAGAGCTTGGGTTAATGTTTGCAGTGCTGCCATGTCTGAGTAGGATTATTGCATTTTGAGTCCTGGAAGTTAGTGCTGCTTTGGAGTGAAATATTTTTCACAGAGGTACAGAGTGTTTTTCTGCATGGTAATTGTTTTGGTTGCCACCACAGCAGTGCATGTCAGTATAGAATAAATGTTTCAATAATTGATCATTCTGCCTCAGAAAACTACTTTGAATATCTCTGTGCGCTGTTTTAAGTATTCAGTGATATTCTCCGTTATGTAAAATAAATCAGTATAAATGCAGAATATATATTCATATTAATGTATAAATGTAGGGACCAAGGCTGAAGGTTCAGCTAGGATATTTAATATTTTTGCAACATTATTAACCTCTAGGACTCCAGTCAGTTAAAAAAAATGTATCATAGAAAGATATCTATATAAATAAAATCCCCCCTCAGACGTTCTGAAGCTCACTCCATCTGTCCTGAACTCCTGTCCTCCTGGTAGGCTAGGCTATTCGGACAACTCACCCTCAGTCTCAGCCACGCCCATCAGGGCCGTAGGCCATGCCCCATCTACTATAATAAAACTCACCCTCAACATTCTGAAGACAACGTTCTGAAGTCACTCAGTCACTCCCTGAAGGGTTCATGGATTCATGGTGGTGAAGCCAGAACACTGACCATGTCTCTCTGCCCCGCCCTCGCATGACGGACCAATCAGAAAAAACACCCTCAACATTCTGAAACACAAAGGACCATCACAACACCGTTCCCAGGCAACACTAGGCAATGTAAGACGGACCAATCAGAGGAAACTACATGACAATAAGGGAGGAGCATTCCCCAGCAGAATAGCTCATTATCTGTGCAGCACGGAGAGCACAGAACCACCGCTGGAACGAGAGAAGAATATTCCTGCTGTGGGTACGTGCAAAAATAGACCGGGGGGGGGGAATTTTTAAATGCGTAATGCCAGTACTGAAGAGTGCCAGAGGGCCCATAGCAAAGACTATATTTGGGATCGCTTGACATGGAGTCAGAGGAGCCAGAAAACAACGTGCCCATCACCATCTGGGACGTGGGCGAACAGGACAAGCTGCGGCCCAGCTGGAAGGATTACCCGCGACCCAGCCAGCAGCAAACAGCGACCAAGGAAGGGGGAGGAGTAGGGAAACACGCTATGCGTGTTTCCCTACTCCTTCCCTGCCTAGGAATCGCTGGAGACTGGCTGCCAAACTAACGAAACAACCGCACACTGACGCACCACCTCCATCATTCAAAAGGCATCCACTCTTTCTTCAACAGAAATGCAAACTAATAATACAAAACAAAGAATACCCATTTTCTCACGCAACTACAGGTAACTCCCCACCCCCTTCCTCTTCCCCTTTTGCCAAAGCGGCCGTGCCCAACCATCCCCAGCCTCAGGCAAGCCGTCTCCCACCTCGGGGATTCCCCGAGCACCCGGAAAAAGACGGCGCAGCTTCCCGCAGTGCATGTTCCAGCATTCCCCTGCAGCCGGCCTGAAATGGACCGAACATACCGGATCACCACCCGATGGCCCGAGACTGTGCTCCTCTCCTCTCCCTTCCGCCAACTTAAAACAACCATCCCCGTCCTCAGGCAAGCCGTCTCTCACCTCCAGGATGCCCAGAACCCCAGCCCAACGGAAAAAGATGGCGCTGCTTCCCACAGCACATTTCTCTTCCAGTGTTCCCCTACAGCAGCCCTGAAATGGCCAAAAAATACCGACAGACCAAAAACGTGCTCCTCTACCTTCCGCCCATCTAAAACAACACTGCTGCCTCAGCACAACACAAAAAAAAAAAAACGGAAAAAACAATCCACCACTCAGCAAAGGCTGACCCCCCTACAACCACATTTACATTTCACCAACAGAAAGACCAAACCTCCTTGACAGACAAAACCACACACACACAATACAACAGACACACACCCTCAAAGCCACACACCAATCCATCCCACTTTGCCAGCATAGCACAGCACATCCCCCAACCCCCCAAGCAAAAAAACAAAACAAAAAAAAAAGACACACATCAACAACCTGCACACACACCCCACCCTCACACACTCACACACACACACACACACACACACACACACACAAAATAACTCTGTGACACATACACACACACAAAAAACCACATGCTAGCGCCCGTTTCATTGGTTTCGGAAACGGGCCTTTTTTACTAGTTTGCACATAAAAAGCACCCTCAACGTTCTAAAGCACACTCTGAGGCTTCAACAGTTCGTATGTTCGAAGCTCTGTAACCATTTTTAAGCACACTACATCTCTGCCCCGCCCTGACCTATCAGAGAAGGGAGGAGTGTCACAGCTGCACCGCTCTGACCTATCAAAGGGAACTGAAACAGGAAAAGGGAGGAGCGTCACACCGAATGAAGGACCTATCAGAGGGAAGTCAAATAGAAGAAGGGAGGAGCGTCAGAGGCCAAGGGGACGGCCGTATCTACGTCTCATAGGTTTCCTTGCTTTCTTTTCAGTGTATTGCAGCTGCAGCCACTTAGGTAAGTCTAGCAAGCCTGTCAGCTACTGAATACAGAAAGCAAAAGATAGCATGTGGGAACTTGCTCCATTTTGTTCTCTGGAATGCAGTGATTATTATACAAATGGTCTTGCTTTCATTATTTTGGTAGGGGCTGCCTTCATGACTGTCCACAGTCCCCCCAGTCCTGACACCTGACAGGGGGGACAGAGAAGGACACTCACTGTCTCACATACGCACTCACACACACTCATTCTCACATACATACACACACGCTCTCTCACAGACACACTCACACCCACTCTCTGTCACACACACACACTTGCACATTCTCACTCTCACACAGTCACTCTCACAGACACTCTCTCAAACATACACACTCCGCGCAAAACCTTGCTAGCGCCCGTTTCATTTCAGCCAGAAACGGGCCTTTTTTACTAGTATCATAATAAAGAGGGACCTGGGTATTGTTCCTGTCAGATCCTTTAGTTCAAATGGTCCCTGCTGGAAAGTGGCAACAAGAACTGCCAATCTATCAGTGACTGCCCTGGTGCTCTGGAATATCAATATCTATCTATAATTTATTTATTTATCTAATTTTTTAAATTTATTTATTTACTTTTACTGAGGCATTTGGTCATTTTGATCCCTAAGAGATTAAGATTGGAACTGGGATCTGGGAGTCATCGTGGATAGAACGTTGAAATCTTCCGCTCAATGTGCTGCGGTGGCTAAGAAGGCAAACAGAATGTTGAGTATTATTAGAAAAGGGATGGAAAACAAACATGAGGATGTTATAATGCCGTTATGTCGCTCCATGGTGCGACCGCACCTGGAGTATTGTGTATAGTTCTGGTCGCCGCATCTCAAAAAAGATATAAAGGAATTGGAGAAGGTGCAGGGAAGGGCGACAAAAATGATAAAAGGGATGGGACGACTACCCTATGAGGAGAGGTTAAGACGGCTAGGACTCTTTAGCCTGGAGAAAAGGCGGCTGAGGGGTGATATGATAGAGGTGTACAAAATAATGAGTGGGGTAGAGTGGACTGATGTGAAGCATTTGTTTACGCTTTCTAACAATAATAGAACCAGGGGACACAAGATGAAATTAGAAAGTGGTAGGTTTAAAACAAATCGGAGGAAGTTTTTCTTTACTCAGCGCGTAGTTAGACTCTGGAACTCATTGCCGGAGAAGGTAGTGACAGCAGCTGGCCTTGCTGAGTTTAAAGGGAGTCTGGATAGATTCCTGAAGGAAAAGTCCATTGATCATTATTAAATTTTGGTTTTTTGCCAGGTTCTTGGGGCCTGGATTGTCCGCTGTCGGAGCCAGAGTGCTGGGCTTGATGGACCTTTGGTCTTTTCCCAGCGTGGCGATGCTTATGTGATTCTGGAAGCAATTGCTGAGGCACTAAGTTGTCTTTCTTTATAAAACAAATTGTGCAGAGTGGGGTGTGGTAAAAGGTGGGTATTTAAAGCTGGGTTGGCTAGTTTATTTTTATTCTCTCTTATTTATGTTTTGATGTTTTATGGATTGTGAATGAGTCATTTTAATTTGCCTGAAAAATATACTGCTAGGTGGCATATAAATGAATATATAAATAATTTAATCATTCCTCATTGTAAAGTCTTTCCACTAAATGTGACCTTTCTTCTTTATCAATTCTGCATGTAGCTTTTCCAGAGAGGCTTGAGGGCAGCTAGAAGATCCATGGATGTGGGTGATGCATGGTCATTGAGTGAGAACAGAGGCTGAAGTGTTTGGAGGATAGCGAGAAGAACCATTTAATAGTGCACTGGGGCCAATGAAAGGAGGCTGGCTGTCTTAGTTTCTAATAAGTTTTTTACAAGCTCAATACAAATTCCAGTTACCCTAGGCTTCCAATTATTGTTAATTTCTGTCACCTGTCGGGTTTGCAGCATCACCCCATAAAATCCTGGGACGGCAATGAAAGTAGAATGTCTGTTTAATACACTCTTACCAGCTGCTAGTGGAAATTCTAATTTTGCCTTTCAGTGTGCATTTTGTTGAATAAACTCTGGACAAAGAAAGTGTGTTTCTACTCATAAAAGTTCCACAAACGATGTGCCACTGCTGAACATGCACTGCAAATCAGCAAATAAAATTCCACTTTAGTAGAGGTCAATAAAATGGACAATAAATTCACTAGTTGTTTGCTTGCCAGAAAGCATTTCTCACTGTTCAACACACCATGGATACTTTAAACTGTTCCCCCCCCCCCCCCCCCCCCCCCATATTTTGCCTGAAAGACCCATTTTGTTATCCAGTCTGAAAGTTTGCCTGTGTGTGGTACAGTTTTCAAGTTATCCACCTAAGTGCAAAGTCTGTAGGTACATTGTACGCATAGATCTTGTACCTGACTTTCAAAGGGAAAGTACACCTACATTCTTTTTGCAAACTGCCACAGGTATACAGTAAAGTGGTTTATGATTTATTCGAGATTTGATATACCACCTTATCTGAAATACAGGTCACAACGGTTTACAATGTATATATAACCATATATAGAAAGGAGCTCCATATATGACAGGAAACGATAGACCAAGTACAACTTCAATCATAAGAATAAGTATAAAAACTAAGGAAGAATAAACAGAATAAAAATAAGTAAAATAAAAACTAGACTAACAGACCGTTTGCTGTTGCTGAGACTACAAACCCAAAACTGCATAAGATACTTACGCAGGTCCTGGCGAAATATTGGCTGGGACCCGAACAAGTGCATCTGCCATTTTCTTCTTCCCACCCCGCCAATTCCAATCCTTCTTTGTGATCTCTTTTGAACAGATCCTGTCTCCCAAATTTCCTCCTGAAATCAGACCCCTCCCCTTCTGAACCTTCCTCTGAGATCTGATCTCCCCCTCCCCCCTCCCCCCCCCCCCCCCCCCCCCCGCACCTACCTTACATCCCTGGTGGTCCAGCCAGGGCAGGAGCAATCTCCACATGTTCCTACTACTACTACTACTTAACATTTCTAGAGCGCTACTAGGGTTACGCAGCGCTGTACAATTTAACAAAGAGAGACAGTCCCTGCTCAAAGAGCTTACAATCTAATAGACAAGTGAACGGTCGGTCCGATAGGGGCAGTCAAATTGGGGCAGTCTGGATTCACTGAACGGTAAGGGTTAGGTGCCGAACGCAGCATTGAAGAGGTGGGCTTTAAGCAAAGACTTGAAGACGGGCAGGGAGGGGGCTTGGCGTAAGGGTTCAGGAAGGTTTTTCCTAGCATAGGGTGAGGCGAGGCAGAATGAGCGGAGCCTGGAGTTGGCGGTGGTGGAGAAGGGTACTGAGAGGAGGGATTTATCCTGTGAACGGAGGTTACGGGCGGGAACGTAAGGGGAGATGAGGGTAGAAAGATAGTGAGGGGCAGCAGACTGAGTGCATTTGTAGGTAAGAAGGAGAAGCTTGAATTGAATGCGGTATCTGATCGGAAGCCAGTGAAGTGACCTGAGGAGAGGGGAGATATGAGTATATCGGTTCTGGCGGAATATGAGACGTGCAGCAGAGTTCTGAACAGATTGAAGGGGGGATAGATGGCTAAGTGGGAGGCCGGTGAGGAGTAAGTTGCAGTAGTCCAGGCGAGAGGTAATGAGAGCGTGGACGAGAGTTCGGGTGGTGTGTTCAGAGAGGAAAGGGCCTGCCCCTAGCGGTTCCATCAGGTATAAAGCCATGAGCTCTAGTAGTAGTCTACCACTAGAGGACAGCCTTAAATTGCTTTGAATATCAGGCCCTAAGTGCCTATCTGTATTCTATGAAGTATATCCTATCAACTAGAATGGACTTCCTTCTGCCATTGCAAGACAGTATATATTCATGCCTGCACTTTTAACTGGTGTGAGTGAGTGCAATATACAGATAGTTTTTACCTAGCCAAAGTGAGATTTACCTAAGTACATCCTCAAGTCTGTATGATAATAGTACTCAAGGGCTGACATGTTTCCCTTAGATTTTCATTTGGCAACTGTAGCCATAGATACAATGATTGGCCCAATGTTGGACATTTGGTTCCTATGCTGTTATCACATGCAATCATCTTCTGTAATCATTTGTGATTCATAGATAGACCTATTCCCCCTCATTCTGTAACTGGTCATCTAAAGTTAAGTGCCAATATGCTCGCTTCAGCTACAAAATACTGGCATTTACATGCATGACCGTGACAATTATGCATGTAAGTGCTAGTTGGGCACTAACCTGCTGATGGGTAAATGCAGAGGGGCGTTCACGGGGGAGGCTCATGGGCGGCACATGGGTGTGTCCAAAAATGATGCTTTAAACTGCTGTATGCAGGCAAGCACATTTACGCCTGCTATAGACATGGCATAAGTGGACATGCCTAAATTTTGGTGCATAAATGCTAACTTAGCTAGTATTCTATAATGGATATGCTATTATACTCAGCGCACTGCATCTTGGTGCTTAACATTTTGCATCCTTTACAGAATTGCCTCCTATATCTAGAAATATGAATTCTTTACAGAAACAGCAATGAATTTATGTTGACCACCAAGAGGGGCATTTTCGAAAGGGACATCCAAGTTGTGATTTGGACATCCTTGCAAAACGGCGCAATCCAGGGACAGGGAAACCCGTATTTTCGAAACAAGATGGACGTCCATCTTTCATTTCGAAAATATCGTCAGAGACATCCAAATCCTTAAATTTGGACTTCCCTAGACATGGACGTTTCTGACTTTCGGCGATTTTCAAAACCAAAGACGTCCATGTCAAAAATGTCCTAATGCAAGCCATTTGGGTGTGGGAGGAGCCAGCATTTGTAGTGCACTGGTCCCAGGACACCAACCGGGCACCCTAGGGGCACTGCAGTGGACTTCAGAAATTGCTCCCAGTAATATAGCTCCCTTACCTTGTGTGCTGAGTCCCCCAACCCCCCTCCCCAAAACCCACTACCCACAACTGTACACCACTACCATAGCCCTTACAGGTGAAGGGGGGCACCTATATATGGGTACAGTGGGTTTGTGGTGGGTTTTGGGGGGCTCGCTGTTTCCTCCACAAATGTAACAGGTAGGTGGGGTATTTGCCTGGGTCCGCCTATCTAAAGTGCACTGCAGTACCCACTAAAACTGCTCCTGGGACCTGAATGCGCTGTCATGGACCTGAGTATGACATATGAGGCTGGCATACAAGCTGGCATGACATATTTTTAAAGATCTTTCTTGAGGATGGGAGGGGGTTAGTGACCACTGGGGGAGTAATGGGAGGTCATCCCCGATTCTCTCCAGTGGTCATCTGGTAATTTTAGGCACCTTTTTGTGCCTTATTTGTAAGAAAAACAGGTCAGGGTGAAAATGTCCAAGTGTTTGTCAGGGACATCCTTGTTTTTTTTGATTATGGGTCAAAGACGTCCAAAGTGTTAGGCATGCCCATGTCCCACCTTCGCTACGCCTCCGACACACCCCCTTGAACTTTGGACATCCTTGCGACGGACTGCAGTTGGAGATGTCCAAAATCGGGTTTCGATTATTCCGATTTGGACATCCCTGGGAGAAGGACGTCCATCTTCCGATTTATGTTGAAAGATGGACGTCCTTCTCTTTCTAAAATGAGCCCACAAGTCTCCACGTCATACTCACAGGACTGCCATCTCACTCGTCAACCTGAGAAGGTTGATCCAGTTTAGTTTTGTACCCACTTACTCCTGTTGTATACATTGAGTTGTAGTTCTAAATGTTTTAAGAAAAACAAGACAAAATTGTCATGCATGGAATGATGCCCAAAACTTTTCATGCTGAGTACCCCTCAGAATGTCATTAAATGGGAGTGATTCTAACTCATCTGTCTTTCTGATTTTTGTAGCCAGGTACTACATTATCTAACCATACAACTGTAAATCACCTTCCTGTGTGGTTTATCAAAGATGGTTTTCAATATTGTTTCAAGTGGTAAATTGAAACAATAGCAGTTGAAAATTCATATGACCAAAGCAAATTAGTTTGCAAATAATATCCTTAAAATCGAGCGTGGTACCGGAAGATTGGAGGGTGGCCAATGTAACGCTGATTTTTAAAAAAAGGTCCAGAGGAGATCCGGGAAATTATAGACCGATGAGTCTGACGTCGGTGCCGGACCAAATGGTAGAGACTATTATTCAGAACAAAATTACAGAGCATATTCTGTAAAAGCATGGATTAATGAGACAAAGTCAACATGGATTTAGTAAAGGGAAATCTTGCCTCACCAATCTGCTACGTTTCTTTGAAGGGGTGAACAAACATGTGGATAAAGGGGAGCCGGTTGATATTGTGTATCTGGATTTTCAGAAGGCATTTGACAAAGTACCTCATGAAAGACTCCAGAGAAAATTGGAGAGTCATGGGATAGGAGGTAGTGTTCTATTGTGGATTAAAAACTGGTTAAAAGATAGAAAACAGAGAGTAGGGTTAAATGGTCAGTATTCTCAATGGAAAAGGGTAGTTAGTGGGGTTCCCCAGGGTTCTGTGCTGGGACCGCTGCTTTTTAACATATTTATAAATGACCTAGAGATGGGAGTAACTAGTGAGGTAATTAAATTTGCTGATGACACAAAGTTATTCAAAGTCGTTAAATCGCGGGAGGATTGTGAAAAAGTACAAGCGGACCTTACGAGACTGGGAGACTGGGCGTCTAAATGGCAGATGACGTTTAATGTGAGCAAGTGCAAAGTGATGCATGTGGGAAAGAGGAACCCGAATTATAGCTACGTCATGCAAGGTTCCAAGTTAGGAGTCACGGACCAAGAAAGAGATCTAGGTGTCGTCGTTGATGATACGTTGAAACTTTCTGCTCGGTGTGCTGCTGCGGCTAAGAAAGCAAATAGAATGTTAGGTATTATTAGGAAAGGAATGGAAAACAAAAATGAGGATGTTATAATGCCTTTGTATCGCTCCATGGTGCGACCACACCTCAAATATTGTGTTCAATTCTGGTCGCCGCATCTTAAAAAAGATATAGTGGAATTAGAAAAGGTGCAGAGAAGGGCGATGAAAATGATAAAGAGGATGGGACGATTTCCCTATGAGGAAAGGCTAAAGCGGCTATTCAGCTTGGAGAAAAGGCGGCTGAGGGGAGATATGATAGAGGTCTATAAAATAATGAGTGGAGTTGAACGGGTAGATGTGAAGAGGAGGAATGTGTTGATCTCCCATTCCACCCCTGGACACCCCCAAAATTGGACAGCTGGCTTACCCATGGCACAGAATAATCATTTGGCACTGACACTTCTGTTATCAGTTGTGCTTATTACAAAGTTTCAAGTGAAAGAGTCAGGCCAACTTGAAGTGTCTTTCTTTATAGAATATTTCTCCCATTAGAACTTTACAGCTTGATATGAAATGAGAAACTGGCTCTAGCTTTTCTTTAAAGAATCAACATTTGTCAGTTTACCAGTTTTCCCTATACTTGCTATGAACCATTTCATTCATAACCCATTGTCTTAGGATACAGCTACCAGTCTTTCATTCTTAGGTTTCAGTTCACCTCTCCTTAACCATCGATGTCAACTCCGATGCCACCGACATCGAAGGACCGGACCCAGCCCCAAAAGGTTTCTCTCGTTGGGCTTCTCGAGCTACTTGGGTCCGTTTCTTCATACGAAGACACAGATTACAAGCAGCTGGGCTGTGGTCGGGCCCAAGGCACTGGATACACCAGGAATGGGTATCGGTACCTGAGATGGTCCGGTTGCACCGAGTACAATGTTTGAAGCCGCTGGATGTCCTCGATGACATGAAAGGAAAAACGGCTCTGGCGAAATCAAAGGACTCAATTGTGCCAAGAAAAATGGGCACAAAAAGGAGAAACCCAACCACGTGGCCTAAAAACCGGCCGTGTCAAAAAAAAAAAAAAGAAAACTTTAACTTTGGAAAAAGAACTAAGGATTTTGTAAAAGAGAATCCTATGACTTTTTTTTTAAGCAAAAAAATCATCAAAAATACAAGACTCTTTCCCGGGCCAAACGAGGAGCACAGGGAAAAACCTGCTGCACCTCATCACGGAAAAAAGAAAACTGAGGTACGTGCTCGCATGGTGGGCAGGAAGTCAGTCCACGCATGCGTGCTAGAAGACTCTAGCAAAACTTTTTTGTTTTTGCTATGGCAAAATGCCGGTTCTCGGGCCAACATGGACGTCGACCCACGTGTGAGAATAAGCAGCCTGCTTGTCCTCAGAGAAATTGGGAATTAAATGAATATTAAAATAGCTCCACAGAATGTAGGAGGTGTATCCTTCCCGATTAAGCGAAGTAAAATTTTTCAAGCATTGCATAGAAAACACATATCAATTGCAATGTTGCAAGAAACACATTTGGATGACACTTAACATGCTAAATTCAAAAAATGGTGAGTGGGAAATTATTGGGCTCATTTTCGAAAGAGAAGGACGCTCATAGTAGATGACGGCAGAAAAAGACCTGCACGGTCCATCCAGTCTTCCCAACAAGATAACTCATATGTGCTACTTTTTGTGTATACCCTACTTTGATTTGTACCTGTGCTCTTCAGGGCACAGACCGTATAAGTCTGCCCAGCACTATCCCCGCCTCCCAACCACCAGCCCCGCCTCCACGACATAAATTGGAAGATGGACGTCCTTCTCCCAGGGTCGTCCAAATCGGTATAATCAAAAGCCAATTTTGGACATCCCTAACTGCTTTCCGTCGCAGGGACGGCCAAAATTCAAGGGGGCATGTCAAAGGCATAGCAAAGGCAGGACTTGGGCGTGCCTAACACTTGGACATTCTCAATCCATAATCGAAAGAAACAAGGACATCTCTGACGAACACTTGGACGACTTTACCTGGTCCTATTTTTCTTACAATCAAGGCACAAAAAGGTACCCGACATGACCAGATGACCACCGGAAAGAATCGGGGATGACCTCCCCTTACTACCCCAGTGGCCACTAACCCCCTCCCACCCTCAAAAAATATCTTTCAAAATATTTTGTGCCAGCCTCTATGCCAGCCTCAGATGCCATACTCAGCTCCATCACAGCAGTATGCAGGTCCCTGGAGCAGTTTTAGTGGGTGCAGTGCTGTAGTGCATTTCAGGCAGGCGAACCCAGGGCCATCCCCCCCCCCCCCCCCACCTGATACATTTGTGGAGGAAACAGCGAGCCCTCCAAAACCCACCAGAAACCCACTGTACCCACATCTAGGTGCCCCCCTTCACCTATAAGGGCTAGGGTAGTGGTGTGCAGTTGTGGGTAGTGGGTTTAGGGGGGGCTCAGCACACAAGGTAAGGGAGCTATGTACCTGGGAGCAATTTCTGAAATCCACTGCAGTGCCCCCTAGGGTGCCCGGTTGATGTCCTGGCATGTCAGGGGGACTCGTGCTGGCTCCTCCCATGACCAAATGGCTTGCATTTGGTCGTTTCTGAGATGGACGTCCTTGGTTTGAATTATTGGCGAAAATCAGAAACGACCAAGTCTAGGGACGACCAAATTTCAGGATTTTGACGTCCCTGACCGTATTATCGAAACAAAAGATGGACATCCATCTTGTTTCTAAAATACGGGTTTCCCCGCCCCTGGATCAGGATGTTTTGCGAGGATGTCCTCATCAAAACTTAAGACATCCCTTTCCAAAATGCCCCTCCAAGTGGCCTCCCCCGCTAATAAGAAAAAGGCAGGTTGTATTATTTTATTTATTTATTTATTTGTAGCATTTGTATCCCACATTTTCCCACCAATTTGCAGGCTCAATGTGGCTTACATTTGCCATAATGGTGGTTGCCATTTCCGGGTAACAGAATTACATATGGTTTTACTTTAATGTGCATACATACATGGTAACATACATGGAACATAACATATAAGGAACAGATCATGGTATATATATATACACCATGTGCATATATACATGGTAAAGAAGAATAAATTGTGGTATTGCATGAGGGTTCCTGAGTAATAAATTGGATTGTAACATACATTAGGTCATTGATTATATATAGACCCTATTCAGCATAAGGTTTAAAGTGGTATTGCTTGATCATTAGAATCAAAGAGGTTAATCAGTCATGTGATAAGAGATCGGTTTTGTATAGATTGTGTGTAGTATTATTATTTAGTATCTAATATGGGTGTTTGTGGTATGCCTTCTTGAAAATATCTGTCTTCAGTAGCCTTCGGAAGATGGATAGATCTCGTGTTGTTTTTGTGACCTTCAGTAGTGCGTTCCATAGCTGCATGCAGATGTATGAGAAACTGGTTGCATATGTGGATTTATACTTTAGCCCTTTACAGTTAGGATAGTGGAGATTGAGGAAGGAGCGTGATGATCTTTTTGCGTTCCTAATAGGCAAGTCTATAAGGTCTGCCATATAGGTCGGAGCTTCTCCGTGAACGATTTTGTGGACCAGGGTGCAGACTTTGAACGCAATTCGTTCTTTTAGTGGGAGCCAGTGTAGTTTTTCTGTTAGGGGTTTGGCGCTTTCGTATTTCGCTTTCCCAAATATGAGTCTGGCTGCTGTGTTTTGAGCGGTTTGGAGCTTCTTAATGATTTGTTCTTTGCATCCGGCATAGATGGCATTGCAATAGTCTAGATGACTTAACACCATTGACTGCACTAGGCTGCGGAATACTTCCCTTGGGAAGAAAGGTTTGATTCTTTTAAGTTTCCACATTGAGTAGAACATTTTCTTTGCTGTATTTTTCGCATGGTCTTCGAATGTGAGATTTCGGTCGATTGTGACTCCCAGAATTTTCAGGCTGTCTGATATCGGAAGGGTGTAATCTGGAGTATTTATGGTATTGTTTTTGTTTGTGTTGTACTGTGAAGACAGGATGAGACATTGTGTTTTTTCTGCATTTAGCTTTAGTTGGAATGCATCCGCCCATGAGTTCATTATTTGGAGGCTGTGTGTGATTTCATTTGTGATTTCGGTTATGTCTTGTTTGAACGGGATATATATCGTGACATCGTCTGCATAGATGTATGGGTTGAGTCCGTGGTTGGATAGCGATTTGGCTAAAGGTGTCATCATTAAGTTGGAAAGGGTTGGTCAGAGCGGTGATCCTTGTGGTACTCCACATTCAGGTTTCCATGGTGTTGACATTTTTGAATTTGAAGTCAATTGATACATTCTTGCTGTTAAGAAGCCTTTAAACCATCTTAGTATGTTTCCTCCGATCCCGAAGTAGTCTAGAATGTTCGAGAGTATTTGGTGGCTGACCATGTCGAACGCGCTGGACATATCGAATTGTAGGAGTAGCACATTGTTTCCAATTGCAATTAGTTGTTTAAATTTGGTTATGAGAGTGGTTAGCACTGTTTCAGTGCTATGGTTGGATCGAAATCCTGACTGTGATGCATGTAGTATTGTGAATTTGTTTAGGTAGTTGGTGAGTTGTTCGGTTACCATGCTTTCCATTAGTTTTACTATCAGGGGGATGGATGCAACTGGTCGATAGCTGGTTGTGTCATTTAGCTTTTTCTTTAAGTCTTTGGGTATGGGTGTCAGTAGTATATTTCCTTTGTCCTTGGGGAACAGTCTATGTTGTAGCATGTAGTTCAGGTGTGACGTAAGGTCTGTTATGAAGCGTTTGGGGGCGAACCTTATTAGGCTACTGGGGCAGATATCCAGTTTGGAGTGGGTTTTGGAGAATTTGTTGAGTGCTTGAGTTATGGCTTCTTCGGTTAGCAGGTCGAAGTCATTCCAGGTTCGATCTGCTGGGTATTCACCGGGAGTAGGGTCCAGGCAATCCATAAATTTTTCATGATCAGTGGTGTTGAGTGGTAGTGTGGATCGAAGTTTTATAATTTTCTCATTGATCATAAATCGCTGGATGTCCAAATTCACAAGCAGATTGTTAGTTCTAATGGACATTATGTGATAGTTCAAGTAACAGTAGACCAACAACAGGTGACTCTCTGTAATGCATATGTCCCAAATGTATATGACAAACATTTTTTTTGCTACCCTTATCAAGGAACTAGCCTCTCTCTTGGGGGATTGCCCTGTGATACTGGGAGGAAGGGTATGATACATACCTGTAGCAGTTGTTCTCCGAGGACAGCAGGCTGATTGTTCTCACGACTGGGTTGACGTCCGCGGCAGCCCCCACCAACCGGAAGAAGCTTCGCGGGACGGTCGGCACGCAGGCCACGCCCACCGCGCATGCGCGGCCGCCTTCCCGCCCGTGCGCGACCGCTCCCGCCAGTTGAATGACAAGCAATAAAATATGAAACACACAACTCCAAAGGGGAGGAGGGAGGGTAGGTGAGAACAATCAGCCTGCTGTCCTCGGAGAACAACTGCTACAGGTATGTATCATACCCTTTCTCCGAGGACAAGCAGGCTGCTTGTTCTCACGACTGGGGTATCCCTAGCTCTCAGGCTCACTCAAAACAATAACCCAGGTCAATTGAACCTCGCAACGGCGAGGGTACAACAGAAATTGACCTACGAAGAACAACTAACTGAGAGTGCAGCCTGACCAGAATAAATTCGGGTCCTGGAGGGTGGAGTTGGATTTACACCCCAAACAGATTCTGCAACACCGACTGCCCGAACCGACTGTCGCGTCGGGTATCCTGCTGGAGGCAGTAATGAGATGTGAATGTGTGGACAGATGACCACGTCGCAGCCTTGCAGATCTCTTCAATAGTGGCTGACTTCAAGTGGGCCACCGACGCTGCCATGGCTCTGACACTATGAGCCGTGACATGACCCTCAAGAGTCAGCCCAGCCTGGGCGTAAGTGAAGGAAATGCAATCTGCTAGCCAATTGGAGATGGTGCGTTTCCCGACAGCGACCCCTAGCCTGTTAGGGTCGAAAGAAATAAACAATTGGGCGGACTGTCTGTTGGGCTGTGTCCGCTCCAAGTAGAAGGCCAATGCTCTCTTGCAGTCCAATGTGTGCAACTGACGTTCAGCAGGGCGGGTATGCGGCCTGGGGAAGAATGTTGGCAAGACAATTGACTGGTTAAGATGGAACTCCGACACCACCTTCGGCAGGAACTTTGGGTGAGTGCGGAGCACTACTCTGTTGTGATGAAATTTAGTATATGGAGCATGAGCTACTAGGGCTTGAAGCTCACTGACCCTACGAGCTGAAGTAACTGCCACCAAGAAAATGACCTTCCAGGTCAAGTACTTCAGATGGCAGGTATTCAGTGGCTCAAAAGGAGGTTTCATCAGCTGGGTGAGGACGACGTTGAGATCCCATGACACAGTAGGAGGCTTGATAGGGGGCTTTGACAAAAGCAAGCCTCTCATGAATCGAACGACTAAAGGCTCTCCAGAGATGGCTTTACCTTCCACACGATAATGGTAAGCACTAATCGCACTAAGGTGATTCCTTACTGAGTTGGTCTTGAGGCCAGACTCTGATAAGTGCAGAAGGTATTCAAGCAGGTTCTGTGCAGGGCAAGAACAAGGTTCTAGGGCCTTGCTCTCACACCAAACGACAAACCTCCTCCACTTGAAAAAGTAACTCTTTTTAGTGGAATCCTTCCTAGAGGCAAGCAAGACCCGGGAGACACCCTCAGACAGACCCAACGCAGCGAAGTCTACGCCCTCAACATCCAGGCCGTGAGAGCCAGGGATTGAAGGTTGGGGTGCAGCAACGCTCCGTCGTTCTGCGAAATGAGAGTCGGAAAACACTCCAATCTCCACGGTTCTTCGGAGGACAACTCCAGAAGAAGAGGGAACCAGATCTGACGGGGCCAAAAGGGCGCTATCAGAATCATGGTGCCGCGGTCTTGCTTGAGCTTCAGTAAGGTCTTCCCCACCAAAGGTATGGGAGGATAAGCATACAGGAGGCCGGTCCCCCAATGAAGGAGAAAGACATCTGACGCTAGCCTGCCGTGTGTCTGAAGTCTGGAACAGAACAGAGGCAGCTTGTGGTTGGTCTGAGAGGCGAAAAGATCCACCGAGGGGGTGCCCCACTCTCGGAAGATCTTGCGTACCACTCTGGAATGGAGCGACCACTCGTGCGGTTGCATGACTCTGCTCAGTCTGTGGGCCAGACTGTTGTTTACGCCTGCCAGGTACGTGGCTTGGAGAAGCATGCCGAACCGACACGCCCAACGCCACATACCGACGGCTTCCTGACACAGGGGGCGAGATCCGGTGCCCCCCTGCTTGTTGACGTAATACATTGCAACCTGATTGTCTGTCCGAATTTGGATAATTTGGCAGGACAGCCGATCTCTGAAAGCCTTCAGTGCGTTCCAGATCGCTCGGAGCTCCAGGAGGTTGATCTGCAGATCCTTTTCCTGGAGGGACCACAGACCCTGGGTGTGAAGCCCATCGACATGGGCTCCCCACCCCAGGCGAGATGCATCCGTCGTCAGCACTTTCGTGGGCTGCGGAATTTGGAATGGACGTCCCAGGGTCAAATTGGTCCGTATGGTCCACCAGAGCAGTGAAGTGCGGCAACTGGTGGAGAGGCGGATGACATCCTCTAGATTCCCGGTGGCTTGGAACCACTGGGAAGCTAGGGTCCATTGAGCAGATCTCATATGAAGACGAGCCATGGGAGTCACATGAACTGTGGAGGCCATATGACCCAGAAGTCTCAACATCTGCCGAGCTGTGATCTGCTGAGACGCTCTGGTCTGCGAAGCCAGGGCCAAGAGATTGGTGGCCCTCGCTTCGGGAAGGTAGGCCTGAGCCATCTGGGAATTCAGCAGCGCTCCTATGAATTCCAGAGACTGAGTTGGCTGGAGATGGGACTTTGGGTAATTTATCACAAACCCCAGCAGCTCCAGAAGTTGAATAGTGCACTGCATGGACCGGAGGGCTCCTGCCTCCGAGGTGTTCTTGACCAGCCAATCGTCGAGATATGGGAACACGTGCACTCCCAGCTTGCGTAGGTGGGCCGCTACCACCACGAGGCACTTTGTAAACACTCGTGGGGCAGAGGCGAGCCCAAAGGGCAGCACACAATACTGAAAGTGCCGTGCGCCCAGGCGGAATCTGAGATACTGTCTGTGAGCTGGCAGTATCGGGATGTGAGTGTATGCGTCCTTTAAATCCAGGGAACATAGCCAATCGTTTTTCTGAATCATTGGCAGAAGGGTGCCCAAGGAAAGCATCCTGAACTTTTCTTTGACCAGGAATTTGTTCAGGCCTCTCAGGTCTAGGATGGGACGCATCCCCCCTGTTTTCTTTTCCACAAGGAAGTACCTGGAATAGAATCCCTGCCCTTCCTGCCCGGGTGGTACGGGCTCGACCGCATTGGCGCTGAGAAGGGCGGAGAGTTCCTCTGCAAGTACCTGCTTGTGATGGGAGCTGAAAGACTGAGCTCCCGGAGGACAATTTGGAGGCAGGGAGGCCAAATTCAGGGCGTATCCGTACCGCACTATTTGGAGAACCCACTGGTCGGAGGTTATGAGAGGCCACCTTTGGTGAAAGAATTTTAACCTCCCTCCGACCGGCAGGTCGTCCGGTACGGACACTTGTAGGGCGGCTATGTTCCCATGGATCCAGTCAAAAACCCGTCCCCGGCTTTTGCTGTGGAGGCGCAGGGGGCTGCTTAGGCGCACGCTGTTGACGGGAACGAGCACGCTGGGGCTGTCCCTGTGCCTGACGAGGCCTTCGGGCCGGCTGGTTGTACCTACGCTTCGCAAAAGAATAGGGTGCAGCCTGCCGAGCCCGGGAAAAACGCCCGCCCGCGGGGGCGGGTGCTGAAGGCGCCCGGTGGGAGAGCTTGTCGAGAGCGGTTTCCCGCTGATGCAGTTGGTCAACCATCTGCTCGACCTTCTCGCCAAAAATATTATCCCCCCGGCAAGGGACGTCGGCCAGTCGCTGCTGGGTGCGGTTGTCCAGGTCAGAGGCACGCAGCCATGAGAGCCTGCGCATCACTATACCTTGGGCCGCAGCACGAGATGCCACGTCACAGATGTCAAAAATCCCCCTGGACAGGAACTTTCTGCACGCCTTCAGCTGCCTGACCACCTCCTGATAAGGCCTGGACTGCTCCGGCGGGAGCTTATCGACCAGGTCCGCCAGCTGTTGCACATTGGTCCGCATGTGGATGCTCATATAGAGCAGGTAAGATTGGATGCGGGTCACGAGCATGGAGGATTGGTAGGCCTTCCTCCCAAATGAGTCCAGAGTGCGAGACTCCCGCCCCGGGGGCGCCGAGGCGGTATCCCTCGAACTCCGTGCCCTCTTGAGAGCAGAATCCACGACCGCTGAGTCATGGGGCAACTGGGGCCGCATGAGCTCTGGGTCAGAGTGGATCCTGTACTGGGACTCTGCTTTCTTGGGAATGGTGGGGTTAGTTAGTGGTCGCACCCAGTTCCGAAGCAGCGTCTCCTTCAGGACATTGTGCAGCGGTACCGTGGAGGACTCTCTAGGTGGTGATGGATAGTCGAGGACCTCGAGCATCTCGGCCCTCGGCTCTTCCACAGAGACCACGGGGAAGGGAATGCTTATAGACATATCCCGCACAAAAGAGGCAAAGGAGAGACTCTCAGGAGGTGAGAGCTTCCTCTCCGGTGAAGGCGTGGGGTCCGAGGGAAGGCCCGTAGACTCCTCTGAGGAGAAATATCTAGGGTCCTCCTCTTCCCCCCACGAGTCCTCATCCTCGGTATCGGACATTAGCTCATGTAGCTGAGTCCTGTACCGGGCCCGGCTCGACGTCGAGGCACCGAGGTCTCGGTGTCGTCGAGCGGTGGACTCCCGCGCCGGCGGGGACGGAGCTCCCTCCATCGACGTCGACGGGGACTCCACCTGCGTGGCGGTCGAGACCGGCACCGCAAGCGGCGGCGGTGTCGACAGCCCCGGCGCCGGGCTAGAGCTCGCCGGCGCCACAGTCATCGGCGCCGAGGGCGCAAGCACCCCCGGCGCCGGCACAGCCTGGCGCATCAGCCCTTCCAGGATCCCCGGAAGGATGGCTCTGAGGCACTCGTCCAGGCCCGCTGCCGGGAAAGGCGGTGGGGCCGGTAAGGGTGTCGGTGCCAGAAGCTGCTGGGGGCCAGGAGACGGCACCGAGGTGCCGGAACCCCGACGCGTCGGTACCTCCACCACCGACGGAGATCTCTCCTCTCTGCGATGACGCTTCGGCGTCGAGTCCTCTCCAGGGTGCACCGAGGGCTCCCGGTGACGGCGCTTCTTATCTTTTTTCCGGTGCACGTCACCGGCGCCGGAGGGCATGGAGGAGGAGGAGGTCGATCCCCCTCGGTCTCGAGGTACCGGGTCCGACAGGGTTCGGTCCCGTGGCTCACGAGCTGAGGGAGTGACCGGGGCCGACTGCCCACGCGGCCTCTCAACCCCACTCTCACCGGCGGACCGGCGGGCCGACGGGACCTGTTCTCCTGGGGTCGCTGCCATCGGTGCCGATGTCTCGGGCATCGATACCGGTACCGAAGAACCGGCCTTCGATACCGATGCCGTCGAGGTCGACGTCGAGGGGCCGGCGCAAGTTCCAAAAAGACGGTCCCGCAGAACTTGCCTCGCAACCTGAGTCCGTTTCCGGAGACCGAGACACAAAGCGCACGACTTGAGATTGTGCTCCGGCCCGAGGCACTGGAGGCACCAAGCGTGGGTGTCGGTCTGCGAGATCGGCCGGCCGCAGCGACCACACTTTTTAAATCCACTCGGGACCTTCGAGGACATCGACGGAAAAATCGCGTCGGCGAAGTCAAAGTCGGCAATGGTGGCTAAAATCACACCACGAAAAAATCAATCGACCGAGCGGCCACTAGGCCGCAACGTGGCGTCCCCGCTAGTAAGCGAGGGAAAAAGGGAACGCGTGCTCCACACGCGCGAAAAATTTCTTTTTTTTTTTTTTTCTTTTTTTTTTTTTATTTTATTTTTTTTAAAACAATACAAACAAGATGAGAGGAAACCGAACGGGAATCCAAGCAACGATCCGCGTAAACGCGGTCGAAAATCCGGCGGCTGAACAGAGAGAGAGGCAATTGCACAACTCTCTCAGTCGCGGAAAAAAAGTAACTGGCGGGAGCGGTCGCGCACGGGCGGGAAGGCGGCCGCGCATGCGCGGTGGGCGTGGCCTGCGTGCCGACTGTCCCACGAAGCTTCTTCCGGTTGGTGGGGGCTGCCACGGACGTCAACCCAGTCGTGAGAACAAGCAGCCTGCTTGTCCTCGGAGAAGACTTTGATACCGTGTCTGATCCTTTTCTGGATATATTGAATCCTGGAAGTTCTGATCGGATTATCATTGCTCAGTGGGGCCCTGAATTTGTTAGATATTTGGAGGGTCTAACATCCCTCATCCTGTGACTATACTCGTCTCTCACAAGCCCATGGTACTCAGTCCCGCATACATTATTTATTGGTCTCCCAGTCTTTGTTCTCTCACTTTAGTTCTGCGGAAATTGATGCTTACTAAATCTCGGATCATGCTTTGCTATGGCTGCTTTGGTGTCCTGCAAGTGGCGAGAAGGTCTCTCAGTTGTGGCAATATTTCCCAGATCTTTATTATGACACCAACTTCCATGACTTTTTGATAGCTAAATAGAAGGATTATGAGACCTTTAACGTACAACATCAGAACACCCCATTATTGTTTTGGGATGCTGCAATGGTGGTTTTGAGGGGATAGACACGTGCTTATATGGTAAAAAGTGTAGGGCTCGAGCTACAGAGATCTTACAGTTACAGCGTTTGCTCCAGTTCCAGCGTAGGTCCTATGGGAGGCTCCCTTCTTGGGAACATAGAGAGCAACTCCTGGCTTCCCAGTTAATTTTGAACACTTTGCTCCATGGTTATATTCCAAATAGAAACATGATGGCACATAACGGCCAAATGGCCCATCCAGTCTTCACATCCTCTGTAACCCCTAACTCTTCCTTTTCCTAAGCAATCCCATGTGCTTATCCCATGCCTTTTTAAATTCTGACACAGTCCTCAACTCCACAACCTCCACTGGGAGGTTATTCCACGCTTCCACCACCCTTTCTGTGAAATAATAGTTTCTTAGGGGGCATACGATGAAGTTAAGAGGGAATAAGCTTAGGAGTAATCTAAGCCTATTCCCTCTTAACTTCATCGTATGCCCCTTCGTTCCAGAGTTTTCCTTCAGTTGAAAAAGGCTCCCTTCCTGTACATTTAACGCCCTTGAGATATTTAAACGTCTCTTTCATATCTCCTCTCTCCCTCCTCTCTTGCAGCATATACACGTTGAGGTTCATAAGCCTGTCCCTATATTTTTTGTGTTCAAGACCGCTTACTAATTTTGTAGCCGCCCTCTAGACCGACTCCATCCTGTTTATATCTTTTCATAGGTGCGGTCTCCAGAACTGCACACAGTACTCTAAATGAGGCCTCACCAGAGACTTATACAAGGGCACTATCACCTCCTTTTTCCTGCTGGTCATCCCTCTTTTTATGCCACAGCAATAAAACAGGAGCTGTTTTGGCACGGTTGACGAAACAGTGGGAGGGAAGTAGGCGTGTACATCTTTTGAGAAATTCTTTGGTCTTGGTGACAGATGGTAAGGACATTGCTGTCATTTTTCATAGATACTATGCCTCTCTTTACCCATTCTGATTCAGAACTGGATTTGGATGGTACCAACATATTTGAATAGCATGGATTTTCCATCTTTAGATGTGACTTTTCCAGATCCTTTAGAGACCCATTTCAGTAGATGAGGTAATGTTATCAGTCATAGCCCTAACCATAAAGCCCAGGGGCCAGACGAATTCCTGGAATAATTTTATACACTGCTCCAAGATTATGTGGCCTTCGATTATGTTTCATTCGATGTTGGCAGTGAGGAGTATGCTGGATTCCCTTTCTATGGCATGGATTGGGATCCTATGGAAACCGGGTAAGGATCACTCTCTGTCCGAGTTCTATCTCCCAATTTCCCTTCTTAATTTTGAAGTGAAACTCCTTGCCAAAGTGATGGTTAATCATTTGGCCAATGTACTGCCTCAGCTGACTGCAGAGCCACAAGTGAGCTTTGTTAGGGAGCAGAGGGTATCTAAAAATCTTCTTAAAATCTTGGCCTCCTTGGAAGCTGTGTTCCCTTTTAGGAAGTTTTGACACAGAAAAGGATTTTGACAGGGTCTCCTGGCAGTTTATGTTAACCACACTATGAAAACATGGCCTAGGGGATTATTTTATAGGTATAGTTGAGAATTTGTATAACTCCCGTACAGCTTGAGTCTAGGTGAATGGGATATTTTCAGACCCAATTAATATTAATCAAGGGATTAATATTTTGTTGTAACTCTATATCTTCTTATTTGAGATATTCTAAATAACCCTGAGATAAAGGGAATTCCCATTAGCTCCTACATCTTCAAGGTGCCCGTATTCGCAGATGATCATTGGTCCATCTGTGTTATGTCTCTGCCTCAGTGGCATGCTCTCATTCATCTCGCCCCCTGGTGGTCAGACCTGGTGGTCGCAATGGACTGTCTATTGATGGTTTTCCTGGTTCCAGAAGTCATGCCGGTCCGGTCCGGATTTTCTAGCCTGCCAGTTGGTCTCGAGACTTTTTGGAACTCAGCTGTTTCCGTACCTGGTGAACTCCCTGGCTGTTGGCCTTTACAGCGCTGCGTAACCCTGGCAGCGCTATAGAAATGCTAAGTAGTAGTAGTATTAACCTCTTGGGAGCTTCCTTAGTTTGCCTTGCAACAGAGGTCTTCAGAGGTGTTTCCTCTGCGAGTGTTTGTTGCTGCGCTTCCTTTGCTACCCTCAGTATTTTGCTTTTGGAACTTTGCCTGGACTTGGACTTAGACTTTGCTTGCCGCCTGCCTTTGGAACTTTTGCCTGGATCTGACTTTGCTTTTACTCGCTGCCTGCCTTTTGAACTTTTGTCTGGACCTGACTACTGCTTTTGCTTGCCGCCTGCATAGAGACTTCTGCCTGGACCTGACTTGCTTTTGCTTGCCGCCTGCATAGAGACTTCTGCCTGGACCTGACTTTGCTTTTGTTTGCCGCTTGCCTTTTGAACTTTTGCCTGGACCTGACTTCTGCTTCGTCTGGCTGCCTGCCTAAGAGACCTTGCCAAAACCAGGTACGTCAGCCCTGCCTGTGCTGGTGTGGGGTGAGTGTTCCTCCTGCTGCTGCCGTCCCTCGGCAGTGGCCCAAGGGCTCACTATCCGGTGTGTTGTGTGAAGTGTGATAATCTGCTAAACCCAGAAAATAATTTCAAGGCATTAATGGAATGTTAGATTTAATTTGAACCCGGTGAAGTCCCCATATTCTCTAAGGAAGTCTGAGGCTCTTCCTTCCCTTGTGCTGGTGCAGCGGCCTTGAGTTGGCCCCTTCTCAATACTCTAGGTGGATGGGTCATTTATTTGGGGGTCCACTTGTCTATGAACACTGGCCAGCTATATAAGCTTAACTTTCATAGGCTAATGACACAAACTAGGATTCAGTTGAGGATTTGGCGGTATTTTCCTCTCTCTTTCAGGCAGAATAGCATTAATCTGAATGCTAATTTTCCCCAAATGGTTATATGCTATGCAAACTCTTCCTATAGCATGTGTAGGACAGGATTTTGCATCTCTGTGGAGGGAATTAGGGCATTTTTTGGGAGGGGGGAACCTAGACTATGTTATGACTATCTGGTTGGCAACTGGTCGGAGGCCTGGGTATCCCTGATTTTAAACTTTATAACTGGGTATGCTTGCTGAGAATTTTAGGTGATAGTCTTAGAGGAAAGGAAGAGCATTCCCCCTTTCACATAAATATTTTGTTCCTTTACATCTCAACTTTTTACTCCATGTGGCTTTGGCAGATTTGCCTTCTCGGGTTAAGCGCAGTGTATTACTAACACCTCTTCGGAGACTTTGGCTGGCTCTCACATTGTTATTAGACCAAGAGCCTCACAGCTCTCTTCTAACTGCCTATTCAAAGAAATCTACATCTGAGTCCGGGTCAGGATAATGTAGTATTTTTGAGATGGGATGGTGCGGGGCTGCAACTAATGCAGCATTGCGTGCAGGAAACTGGGCAACTTTGTTCGTTGGGGCAATTGAGGCAGACTGGGAGACTAGCCAGGAAATCACTATGCAAATTCCCAATTGGGCCACTATTTTGCTTTTTTCAAACCTGTCATTATTGACTGATTTTATCACTAAATTGAGAGCTCTTTTTAATACCCAGAATGGTGATTCTCCATCTATTTCCATCATACACAAGACTCTTAGGACACTGGGACCCCCTAAAAGTTATGACCACCTCCGTAGGTAGTGGAAAATAGAATTAAAAAGGGCAAGGGAAGCTGTTGATTTTTCATCTGTAATCAAATGGATTCCCTAGATTTTCTTTAATGTGGAATATAGAGAGTGTTGGTATAGAATTCTTCAATGTGGAGCAAAAAGGGAGTAGGGAAAGTAGGCTCTTTCCAATCAGTAAGGGAGACGTATGAATGGTAAAACAATTTATTGGATAACATCAAAAAATGACTCTACACAGCTGTATTTTGGCACTGAGGCAGCTTCCTCAGGAGTTGTCATGTTCCCTACCTCAACTCAAGCGGCATCCTCAGGCTGTGCGGGGTCCCATCGACACGCACACTTGACTGGCACTGACTGAGCCATGTTTGTATAGTCCTCTCTGGGTTTATTCAGAGAGCGGTGGTTGGAGGCTCCTTAATTGCTATGCTTCCATGCACCTGTTTCTGCTCTCTCTCTCTCTCTCTCTGCCTGGCTTCCAGGCTCCTTAATTGCTTTGCTTCCAGCCACCTGAGTCTGCTCTTCCTCTGCCTGGTTTCCCTTGCTTCTCTCCTATTGGTCTTCCGGTTCCTCCTTCCCCTGCTCTTGTCCTATGGCTGTGCCCCTTCTCCCTGCTGATGTCAGACGCCAGCACTTTATCAGCTGAGCTCTCCCTGGACTCCATGCTTCGGCTTCTACTTTGGTAGGTGTTTCTACCTCTGTAGTCTGCTTCTTATCTACTGGTCCCTCATTGCTGACTTTGCCTGTACCTGGATAACCTTCTGCCTGCCACCTGCCTTTTGCCTGTACCTAGATTACTCTCTTGCCTGCCGCCTGACTTTCGCCTGTACCTGGATTACTCTCTTGCCTGCCGCCTGCCTACTGACTTGCCTGTACTTGGATTACTCTCTTGCCTGCCACCTGCCTACCGACTTTCGCCTGCATCTGGATTACTCTCTTGCCTGCCGCCTGCCTACTTCGCCTGTACCTGGATTACTCTCTTGCCTGCTGCCTGCCTACTGACTTTCACCTGTACCTGGATTACTCTCTTGCCTGCCGCCTGCCTACTGACTTGCTTGTACCTGGATTACTCTCTTGACCTGCTGCCTGCCTGGCCAATACATTCATCTCCCCGCTTCCAGCTCCGTCCCATAAGTCCTGCAGGCTGCCCACATCTAGGGGCTCAACCTCTGGGGAACAGCGGTCAGCGCAGGTGAAACCCAGGGTTGTCCAGCCGTCAAGCAGAACCTGGTCTGAATACTGGGCTCAGCAGCGCTCTACTTGTTACAAGAACTCACAAGTCTGACAGGAGTCTACAAGATTAAATACAAATAAAGATAAAAATGAAATACTAAACACATAAAAACTAATAAAAAACGTATAACAAACAATACCATATAAAAAATATAAAGAAAAAACATGCCTAGATATGTATATAACATGATAAAACTGCAAATGGATACAGTGCATTCGTGTGGTTAATATAGCCAGTGGAATAAAACCTCTTATGTGGAACATGGCTAGACACAATAAACTCAAAACAGTCAAATGAAATGTAATGTAACATTCATTGGTACAGAAAAAACCCCCAAGATAATAGAAAAACATGTGTTTCATTTAGTATTTTCATTTTTATCTTTATTTGCATTTAATCTTGTAGACTCCTGAGGAAGGTGCCTCGGCACTGAAACACAGCTGTGTAGAGTCATTTTTTGATGTTATCCAATAAACTGTTTTACCATTCATACATCTCCCTCACTGATTGAAAAGAGCCTACCTTCCCTACTCCCTTTTTGCTCCACATTGGACTGTTTCTTCGTGGGGATTATGTGCACCTCCACCTTTGTGTGGTCTCTCTACAATCTCGGTATAGAATTCTTCACAGAGCACACATTTCCTCTTACTGATTATTTAAAATAGGGAATCCTGATCTTTCTCATTGTATTAAGTGTGGGCACCCCAGGAGAAATCTGGGTCATGTGTTATAGAATTGTCCTTTAATTTGGTCCTATTGAGCTACCATTGTCCGCTAGTTCTCTTCTATAACTGGCCAGGTGATTGCATTTCACCCATAGGGATTGGTCCTTGGATGGGATAAGGCATTAGCTATACAGGGAAGGGGCACCAAGTTCCTACTCCAAAAATTCTCAGGTAATAGTATTGTGCCCTTTGACATTGGTTGCAAACTGAGCCACCTTCATATTGGGAGTGGGCTGCATGATCTCTGTGTCTTGGAATCTTGGGGAGTAAGGGGTAATCCCAAACGTAGAAGGTTTCTGTCAGTTTGGAATCCCTATCTTTATTCTCGTTCTCTGAAAGCATGAAGTTCAGTTGTAAATATTCTTGCTGGACCTTCTAGACAGTTGTAATCTCAGACAGGGTTTGGATTGGTTCTAAAGGAGTTCTTGGTGTTTGGGTGGGGTTGAAAGTAAGAAATTTGGTGGTGGAGTTTAGAGGTGGGAAGGGGGTTTGTTTATTCTGTACAATGCATGCTTTCTCCAGTATTTGACCTTTGAGGGTGGCTGGTGGACAGAAAATGGAGATGTGGTGATTTCTTGGTTTATGTTATTTTTGTACCTTTCTTGCTTTTTTCTTCATTCCTGTTTCTGATCACCTTGTACTTCCTGAGGTTTTTTTTTTTTTTGGGGGGGGGGGGGGGGGGGGGGGCGGGATCATGTTGGTGGGTGGGTAGGGATAGGAAAAGGGGGGAGGTTCTTTTGTAAAACAATTCACTATTGAAAAAGTCCATTTATGTTTCCTATATAGTTTTACATATTTTGTTCAATGCTTACTTTTTCTGTTGGCTATGGTAACCATGCTTTGTCATCAATAAAAATTGCTAAACCTTAAAATGGCTGTCCCATTACTCCAGCCCACTGACCCACCCAGCTGTCTGCACTGCCCTGGACTACGTAAGAGCTGCAAATCTTTCTTACTGTGCAATCTTCCAGTGATAATGTAACAGCAAAATATTAAAAATCACTTTCATTGTTTTAAAACTACTCTGAAATAAGATGCACTCGTTTGTGTCTGTATTTCTATCAAATCATCTTTATTTTTTTATTTTGATAAAGTTACAAGTTGAGCTATACAATATGACAAAATACCACATGCTCCTTTATTCAGCTACGGAATGCACCACAAAACATGGCTTAGATCAAAGAGTGAACCCTGGAACAAAAAGGAACATGTAACAATAGAAAGTCACTAAAAATATATATATTAATGATGGTTGCTGGCCACACCGAAGGATTTATTTAAAAGAAAGACACAAATGGCAGCATACAGTACCATGTCTCTGAACAATGTAGTTTTAGTGGAAAATAAAAATATCATTACTATAAAATATCCAACCACTTCAGAGCAAAGACGAATCGAACTTGGGTGTCCAGTCTATAACCACATTATACAATCCTTAATTAAACTGCCTTAATTGGTGAATTGTTCTTTACACAGGCTTTAGTCTATAAAATGTTTTTTAAAAAATTGCTGGTTTTAAAAAGGTGAATTGTAGCTATAGTAGATTCCCAGAATTCACAGGAGTGAATAAGTACATTAATGCCTTTAAGACACACTGGGCAACTCAATAATGTGCAGCAGACCAATCTAAAAAAAAAAAAAGATATGTTATATAAGTGATAAATTCCCCAGGTTTCTTTCTATAACAGAGGTCTTGATATACCTCAGACTTCTATTTCCCCCTGTTGCACTGACTGGCCTACCAGATCTTTATCCCTCAACTGAAGTAGGTGATAAAAAAAAGGGAAAGAACAAAATGGACTGCAATTACCAGCTTCCTATAGCTATCTGTATCACCCAACCACAATAATCTTTCTCAAACTAGCATGCACGGCCAGAAATAAAAGGCAGAAAGCAGGATCAGTACAAACCCAAGACCTGAGGCACAGGGCAACAATGCAATTCACAATTAAAGAAGTTCACTTTCTCATTTTTTATTTGTAATGAAGGGAAACAGCAAATATGTAAAAGAATTTACAGAGCTACACTCTTAGCAGTGAGTGTGTGAGATTAGACTTCCACACCCTGAAAGCATAGCTCCTAATCAGCTACTTAACAGCACAGAACAAGCATTTCTGTAAGAGCTGTCCGAGTCCTTCACAGTTTTACATGGGATGGCCAAGACCTGAACACGTACTTCTGTCTTGCCGATTTTATATGGTGGATGAATACGGTTCAAGGAACCTACTGCAGCTCAGCAATCATTGGTTTACTTGACTTAAAATTAACACTTTTACTTCTTGTGTGTACAAAAACAATGCTATTATTTTCCATAGAAAACTGTTAAAGATTTCTTCTCTAGGGCATCCACAATTTGACATCCTTTCAACTAAGTACCATGTTCACTTGCATATCATGTATTCAGGGTTCACAGCTCCCAAAGAAAGGCATTTCTTTCATTTATATACTATGACAAACCCATACTCATAAATATCTTATCAACTGTGAATGGACTACATATAATCTCTGTTAGTCAAATTCAAGACTGCTTTTCTCATAGCAAAGTGCCCTCTCCAGATCATAACCCACGCTATGTAAACATCTTAAAATGATATTGTTGCATTTCTTTTTACTCCAAAAGTCACAGGATACACGTTACTAAATAAATCCTGAACGATGCCAAGACAAGATCATATGTTGAGCCATTTCTTACAGTAATGTAATCTATCATGGAATACGGTGCTAATGCCTGAGAAAAGCCATGAAGGCTTCTAAAATGTCTCCCCAAAATATACATAGCCGTAGGGAGTGCAGACAGTCTGATCCGTGACATTTGCCAACTGTCCCACTAAATTCATCTGAAGCACAGTCACAAGGAAAAAGCAAGATGAGAAACGCTTTAACTACTTGAATTGTTTATTCAAGGGCATATTCTTTTTTGGTGAGATCATTTAAAGACTACAGGTTTTATTTTTTCCTTCTGTTCCAATGCCTGATGGGCTTCAATCCATGTCAACTGTTTTACGGATTTAGACTGGATGTGAACAGTTGCTGTTCCAACATGTCACTAACAGAACTAAACCACATACCTATAAAGATGTAGACCTGGGAACAGTTTCAATCTGATAATTTGCTAGAGTCCTATCAGTGTTATTTGACTTAATTAACTGTGCCAGCTGATGTCAGCATAGCTCATTAATCAAAATGAAGGCCTGCTGAAAACCTGAGATTGGACTATATAGGGCTGGCGGTTTAAGAACAGGGGATTTGACTGAAATGAATTCTGTGCAGCCAGCCTGGACTCTGCAAGCTGCATTTAATCATATACAGTATAGTGTTCTACTTTGCAATCAAATGTTGGGTGGCTGAGAATAGTACTCTGTTTCAGTTACTGCAGGCCAACATTGTGGAAATGCCTTTATTGTATCAGTGGTGATCCATTCTTGGGTGTCAAAGAGATGCACAGTACGCATTTAACCTTCTCCTCCTTTTGAAACAGCTGTAGCTTGTACGAGGATGGAAAGAAATTTGGTCAGAAAGCAGCAAATTAGTGTTCTTAGGACAGAACTGTCCTCCAGCTCTGATATCCCTCATTAGCTTGCGGATTCTATTTCTTCTTTGCATTGACATTTTTGCAGACCCAGTTCATGCCATCCTGAAAATAAAACCAGAAAACAGAGATTGGTCAGATCAGTGAAACAGCACTGTACAATCACACTTAAAGGCAAAGGTTATATGGCACACCCTTCAATGGGCAGTACTCAGTTGCAAAAAAAAACAATTAGATTTTTGTCCACAAAAAGTGATAAGCTTGAATGCAGACGTCCTTTGTTTATGATTTCTTATGGCCTCTGTTCTCCACATCTGAGCCTCATCCATTTGCTTTTAACAAAAGCCAATAACAGCATTCTTTATATCTCAGGTGACATTTTTCAATTGGTCTCTCCCTAATCACCCCCCGACGTCACAATTCCAATATCTGACAACTTGAAAATCCTAGGAATAATGTTAGACAACCACCTAACTCTAGAAAACTCACGCAAAAGCCATGACGAAGAAGATGTTCAACATGATGTGGGTACTGAAAAGAGTAAAACCATTCCTCCCCCCAAAAACATTCCGTAATCTGGTAAAATCCACAGTACTCACCCATGCCGACTACTGCAACAGTATCTTCATTGGTTGCAAAGCCCAAATCCTAAAAAAAACTCCAGACCGCCCAAAACACGGCAGCCAGACTCATTTTTGGTAAATCACGGTTTGAAAGTGCCACACCTCTCCGGGAAAAACTCCACTGGCTCCCCATCAAAGAACGAATAAACTTCAAAGTCCACACACTGATCCACAAGATCCTCCACGGAGAATCTCCAAGTTACATGACCAATCTAATTGACCTTCCAGCCAGGAACGGGTCTAAATCTTCTCGAACATATCTCAACCTTCACCTGCCTAACTGCAAAGGTCTCAAATACAAAACCTACTATGCATCCAACTTCTCCATCATAGGCAGCCAACTTTGGAACGCCATACCAAGATTCATCCGAACAACAAACGAACATCTACGCTTCCGTAAGCTGCTGAAAACATACCTCTTCAAACAAGCCTATCCAAACGACCCAACTTAATTTACGACCCCAATCCACACCATTAACATTAAACATGTCTTAATCCTTCCCCCCACATCTCCTCCTGTCCTTCTCTATACAATTGTTTTATCTTTGTGATACCTTTTACCCATACATTGTATTACCCCTATGATACTTTGTACTCATATGTTGTTAGCCCTGTGATACCTTGTACCCATACATTGTAAGCCGCACTGAACCTGCTATTGAGCGGGGTATAAATGCTATAAATAAATAAATAAAATCATTATCTTCTGAAAATCTTCAACTGTCAGATGCTGTGGACGTAGCAGTTAGTCACTGCAGAATGAAAACATCTAGCAATCGAATTTTAGGACCTATGATCATTGCCTGTCAGTGCAATGATCATAGACTACTTCGGAATCAGCAGAAACATACTCAAATGGATCAAGGGCTTCCTAACTACTAGAACCTATCAAATGAAAGCTAGCACAAACATATCATCATCATGGCAACCAGATTGTGGAGTACCACAAGGATCACTATTATCACCGATCCTTTTCAACCTCATGATGACACCACTAGCCAAGTCCTTAGCCAGTCAAGGCCTTAACCCATTCATATATGCTGATGACGTCACAATATATATCCCCTACAAACACGACCTGGCAGAAATCACCAATGAAATCAAGCTCAGTTTGAATATCATGGACTCATGGGCCAACGCATTCCAACTAAAACTCAACACAGAAAAAACACATTAAGGCATATTTTCAAAGCACTTAGCCTTCCAAAGTTCCATAGGTTTCTATGGAACTTTGGAAGGCTAAGTGCTTTGAAAATATGCTTGATTGTCTCATAATCTCATCACAATATAACACATTTAAACCCACAAACATAAACACCCCAGGTTACACCCTTCCTATCGCAGACAGCCTGAAAATCCTCGGCGTAACAATTGACCGGAATCTCTCACTAGAGAATCAAGCGAAATCCACCATAAAGAAAATGTCCCACTCAATGTGGAAACTTAAATGTGTGAAACCATTCTTCCCGAGGGATATATTTCGCAATTTGATACAATCAATGGTACTAAGCCACGCAGACTACTGCAACGGAATCTACATGGGCTGTAAAGAACAAATTATAAAGAAACTCCAGACTGCACAAAACACAGCAGCCAGGCTTATATTTGGGAAATCACGTTTTGAAAGCGCCAAACCCCTCCAAGAAAAACTGCACTGGCTCCCAATCAAAGAACGTATTACTTTCAAAATCTGTTCCCTGGTCCATAAAATCATCTACGGCAAAGCCCCAGGATACATGAAAGACCTCATAGACCTGCCAACCAGAAACACAAGATCAGCTCGAACATACCTTAATCTTCATTACCCAAATAACAAGGGACTCAAATACAAGTCAACATATGCATCCAGCTTCTCCTATTTAAGCGCACAACTATGGAACGCACTGCCAAAAACAGCAAAAACAACGTTCAACCACCTAAAGTTTTGGAAAAAAACTAAAAACGCACCTGTTCCAAAGGGCATACCCCACCGACCCAACATAAGAACCAGACAACCTGCTACACAACAACACCAAGAATGTAATGGACTCACCCCAACTCTCCCTCTTCTTACCTAATGTTTCACCAATGTATCTATCATATATGAACCCTATACTACCACAACCACACCTTGTACTTGTGCACACTCTGTATTTGTTCAGACCGGAACCGGCGATCGCTGCTACGGTACTATGTTAGTCACATTGAGCCTGCAAATAGGTGGGAAAATGTGGGATACAAATGTAAGAAATAAATAAATAAATGATAGGACTAAAAAGGAAGGGAAATGGGACTTGATATACCGCCTTTCTGAGGTGTTTGCAACCACATTCAAAGCGGTTTACATATATTAGGGTACTTATTTTGTACCAGGGGCAATGGAGGGTTAAGTGACTTGCCCAGAGTCACAAGGATATCAAATAGGGGAAATTACTGGGCAGCTGTGAATGAAGGCTCTTGATACCAGATCCCATGGAGGAAACTTGCTGTGCTACTCTTCCCCCCCAACCTCAAACTAGAGAGTTGCATGGGGAAATTTCACCCGTCCCTGCCAGAACCTAACCCATCCCAGCAAGTAAACTCCTCCATCCTCGTACTAAAATAACCCAACCTATGCACATTTCCCAAAGCTGACATGGTCCAATTGATAAAATATTTTTCTATCTTTGTAATTTGAGCATTTTATTCTTCCATTCAGTTTTGTCCATGTCTTCTGCTTTTCTCCTTTTTTTCTCTGTCTTTCCAAGGTCTCCTGTCTATTTGGCATTTCTTCTTTCACCATGTCTGTTATCCATCTTCCCTGTGTCCCTATCTGTCCTGTCCAGCACATCTCTTCTGTGTCCCTGTTCCTTATCTACCTCCCATGTTCAGTATCTGCCCTTTTAGTGTTCCTATCGTCCCCTTATATTCAGCATTGCCTCTCTCTGTCCCTGTGGGGGGGACCCTGTGATCAACAACACCCAGCCCCAGCCCATCTCTCTCCAGCCCCAGCCCCCAGGGTCCAGCCTATCTCCCTCTCCCTCATTCCCACCCCCCCTCAAGACCAGCATCTCTCCTTCACCACCCCCCTCCTCCAGGGTTTAGTTTAGATTAAAACACGCTGCTCTGACTGGTGTCAGGACCTTTCCTCTGCCGGGTCCCACCTTTGCGGAAGCAGGAAGTTACCTCACAAGGGTGGGGCCTGGCAGAGGAAAGGCCCCAACACCAACTAAAGCAGAATGTTTTAATCGCTGCCACTGGCCAACGAAACAGGTTACAGTCTAGGACCCCAGAGGAGGGGGTGGTGAGGAAGAGATGCTGGACTCAAGGGTGGTGGGAGAGAGAGAGAGAGAGGTGCTGGCTGGACCTGGGTGGGGGGAGGGGATGGGAGAGGAGAGGAGAGAAGGACCGTGGACAGACCTTCAGGGTGCTCCTAGGTACCATGGCGCCTGGGGTTTGTCGAGCCCTGCTACACTACCGCTGAATCCCCTCAGGATCTGCATCTACCCCCACGGGATCGAGGGGATCCCTACAGGTTTCCTGTTACCCTGGAGGGGATCCCCACAGGATTCCTGTGACCCTGGAAGGGATCCCTGCAAACCCCGTTCCCATGCAGCTCTCTACCCCAAACATAATACAGTATCTGGCTCTTGTCTTTAGCTTTGAGTTCAGTTCTGCTTAGCTGTTCATATGTCAAGCTTTTGATCAACATTTGATTGGTGAAGTAACATTGCAATTTTGCCCTGTGTAAAGATAGCCATTTTGAATTGTGTTACAGATAGGACATCACATTTGGGTAACTGCAAAAGCTAGACCAATGATAAATTATAGCATTGTATATTAACGAGAGCCTTGAATCAAATAGATTGAAAATTCTGCAGGAAACAAAACACTCCTTGGAATCACTGTGGATTGAAATTCCATGTGCAAAGGGGAAAAGGATAGTGATAGGAGTGTACTACCGTCCGCCTGGCCAGGACGAACAGACGGATGCGGAAATGTTAAAGGAAATCAGGGACGCAAACAAACTGGGCAACACAATAATAATGGGGGATTTCAATTACCCGCATATAGACTGGGTTAATGTAACATCTGTACACGCAAGGGACATAAGATTTCTTGATGAAATCAAGGACAGCTTCATGGAACAGCTAGTTCAGGAGCCGACAAGAGAAGGAAAAATACTAGACTTAGTCCTTAGTGGTGCTCATGATCTAGTGCAGGAGGTAACGATACGAGGGCCGCTTGATAACAGTGATCATAATATGATCGGTTTTGATATTGGCATTGAAGGAAGTGAAACTAGGAAATCAAGTACGCTAGCGTTTAACTATAGAAAAGGTGATTACGACAAAATGAGAAAAATGGTGAAAAAAAGACTGAAAGGAGCAGCTCGCAGAGTAAAAAACTTGCATCAGGCGTGGATGCTGTTTAAAAACACCATCCTGGAGGTTCAGGACAAATATATTCCACGTATTAGAAAAAAGGGAAAAAAGACTAAACGTCAGCCGGCGTGGCTAAACAGTAAGATAAAGGAAATCATTAGAGCCAAAAAACAATCCTTCAGAAAGTGGAGAAGAGAACCAACTGAAAGTAACAGGATAGATCATAAGGAATGCCAAGCCAAATGCAAAGCGGAGATAAGGAGGGCAAAAAAGGACTTTGAGAAGAAATTAGCGTTGGAAGCAAAAATACATAGTAAAAATTTTTTAGATACATTAAAAGCAGGAAACCGGCCAAAGAGTCGGTTGGGCCGCTGGACGAAAATGGTGTTAAAGGGGCGATCAAGGAGGACAAAGCCGTAGCGGAGAAATTAAATGAATTCTTTGCTTCGGTCTTCACCGAGGAGGATTTGGGGGGGACACCGGTGCCGGAAAGAATATTTGAAGCGGGGGAGTCGGAGAAACTAAACAAATTCTCTGTAACCTTGGAGGATGTAATGGGTCAGTTCAGCAAGCTGAAGAGTAGTAAATCACCGGGACCTGATGGTATTCATCCCAGAGTATTAATAGAACTAAAAAATGAACTTGCGGAGCTACTGTTAGAAATATGCAATCTGTCCCTAAAATCGAGTGTAGTACCGGAAGACTGGAGGGTAGCCAATGTTACTCCGATTTTTAAGAAGGGTTCCAGAGGAGATCCGGGAAATTATAGACCGGTGAGTCTGACGTCGGTGCCGGGCAAGATGGTGGAGGCTATTATTAAGAATAAAATTGCAGAGCATATACAAAAACATGGACTGATGAGACAAAGTCAGCACGGATTTAGTGAAGGGAAGTCTTGCCTCACCAATCTAATGCATTTTTTTGAGGGGGTAAGCAAACATGTGGACAATGGGGAGCCGGTTGATATTGTATATCTGGATTTTCAGAAGGCGTTTGACAAAGTGCCGCACGAAAGACTCCTGAAGAAATTGCAGAGTCATGGAATCGGAGGTAGGGTATTATTATGGATTAAGAACTGGTTGAAAGATAGGAAGCAGAGAGTAGGATTGCGTGGCCAGTATTCTCAGTGGAGGAGGGTAGTTAGTGGGGTCCCGCAGGGGTCTGTGCTGGGTCCGTTGCTTTTTAATGTATTTATAAATGACCTAGAGATGGGAATAACTAGTGAGGTAATTAAATTCGCCGATGACACAAAATTATTCAGGGTCGTCAAGTCGCAGGAGGAATGTGAACGATTACAGGAGGACCTTGCGAGACTGGGAGAATGGGCGTGCAAGTGGCAGATGAAGTTCAATGTTGACAAGTGCAAAGTGATGCATGTGGGTAAGAGGAACCCGAATTATAGCTACGTCTTGCAAGGTTCCGCGTTAGGAGTTACGGATCAAGAAAGGGATCTGGGTGTCGTCGTCGATGATACGCTGAAACCTTCTGCTCAGTGTGCTGCTGCGGCTAGGAAAGCGAATAGAATGTTGGGTGTTATTAGGAAGGGTATGGAGTCCAGGTGTGCGGATGTTATAATGCCGTTGTATCGCTCCATGGTGCGACCGCACCTGGAGTATTGTGTTCAGTACTGGTCTCCGTATCTCAAAAAAGATATAGTAGAATTGGAAAAGGTACAGCGAAGGGCGACGAAAATGATAGTGGGGATGGGACGACTTTCCTATGAAGAGAGGCTGAGAAGGCTAGGGCTTTTCAGCTTGGAGAAGAGACGGCTGAGGGGAGATATGATAGAAGTGTATAAAATAATGAGTGGAATGGATCGGGTGGATGTGAAGCGACTGTTCACGCTATCCAAAAATACTAGGACTAGAGGGCATGAGTTGAAGCTACAGTGTGGTAAATTTAAAACGAATCGGAGAAAATTTTTCTTCACCTAACGTGTAATTAGACTCTGGAATTCGTTGCCGGAGAACGTGGTACGGGCGGTTAGCTTGACGGAGTTTAAAAAGGGGTTAAGTCCATAGACCGCTATTAAATGGACTTGGAAAAATTCCGCATTTTTAGGTATAACTTGTCTGGAATGTTTTTACGTTTGGGGAGCGTGCCAGGTGCCCTTGACCTGGATTGGCCACTGTCGGTGACAGGATGCTGGGCTAGATGGACCTTTGGTCTTTCCCAGTATGGCACTACTTATGTACTTATGTACTTATATGATCCCATCACATTTTTTAAGCCAGCTCAGTTATTTTGTTTTTTTTAATTCCTGCATTAAAAGTCATACTTTGCAGTACCCTGAAATGTTTGGGAATTTTCTCTATTTTGTACGTAAAAAGAAATGCTTAATATGAATAGCATATACTAAAATCTTTAGTAAACAGAGCCCTTATATAGCTTGTCTAGTATACTGTTTGCAAAGATTATGAACTATTCCTAAGGTTAAGAAGATATTCCTGCCTCTGTAGTACATGATATCTGAAGCAGTAATCTGATTTCCTACCATCATGGTATAGATGGCACACACAGCTCCTCATTCATTTTGAATGTGGGTTTATTGGCTGAACCAGAACAGCTGAGACAGCTTAAAGTCATAAATATCTTCTGACACTTACCTCTATTCAGTACACTGATCCCATAAATAATACAGCACTGCAAAACAATAAACATGCATACTATCTCCTAGCTAATTTAGCCATAAACCAAATTTATAATTATTAAACTGTTTGCTGTCATTATTCAACTCCAGTAAAGAAAGTGCACTCTGTGTAGGCAAGAATAATAAAAGACTTTATTGTGCGATTTACCATGGCTGGGAGGCCAACTGCATCAACTGTATAAAAAAGAACAAAAGAAAATGACAAAGCACTATAAAAAGAACATAAAAACATAAGACTAACCATACTGGCTCAGGCCAATTGTCCATCTAGCCCAGTATCCTGGCAGAAACCCAAATAGCAGCAACATTCCATGCTACCAATCCCAGGGCAAGCAGTGGCTTTCCCCATGCCTATCTCAATTTTTTTATTTTTGTTACATTTGTACCCCGCGCTTTCCCACTCATGGCAGGCTCTATGCGGCAGGCAATGGAGGGTTAAGTGACTTGCCCAGAGTTCACAAGGAGCTGCCTGTGCCGGGAATCGAACTCAGTTCCTCAGGACCAAAGTCCACCACCCTAACCACTAGGCCACTCCTCCACTCCAATAGCAGACTATGGATTTTTCTTCCAGGAACTTGTCCAAACCTTTTTTTTAAACCCAGATATATTAACCACTGTTACCACATTCTCCAGCAGCGAGATCCAGAGCTTAACTATTGTTTGCATGAAAAAATATTTCCTTCTATTTGTTTTTAAAGTATTTCCATGTAATTCCATTGTGTGTCCCCTAGTGTTTGTACTTGTTCAAAGAGTGAAAAATCGATTCACTTTTACCCATGCTACACCACTCAGGATTTTATAGACTTCAACCATATCCCCCCTCAGCCATCTCTTTTCCAAGTTGAAGAGCCCTAACCTCTTTAGCCTTTCCTCATACAGGAGTTCCATCCCCTTTATCATTTTGGTTGCTCTTCTTTGAACCTTTCGAAATCCGCTATATCTTTTTTTAAGATACAGCGACCAGAATTGCATGCAATACTCGAGGTGAGGTTGCACCATGGAGCTATACAGAGGCATTATAATATTCTTGCTCTTATTTTGCATCCCTTTCCTAATAATTCCTAGCATCCTGTTGGCTTTTTTGGCCACCGCTGCACACTGAGCAGAAGATTTCAACATATTGTCTACAATGACACCCTGATCTTTTTCTTGAGTGCTGACGCAAAGGAAGTGTGAAAAGTTGCATGCTTTGAGAACATAATCCAAAGACCCTAGGGACTCATTCATCCAAAATTAATGACTTTGAAAAAACGTTTCTGCTTACAAGTAACGTATTGATTTCTGCAAATAAAAATAATAGAGATTTTCATGATTGCTGAACCTAAATTATGGAATGGTTTGCCACAGCATTTGCATGATGCGCAATTGATTCTTCCTTTTAGGAAGCAGATAAAAAAGGGCCATTTTATTCCAACGTTTCGCTACTGCATAATGTTCAGAGATAGTGATTTGATTACTGTGTAATGCTGGTAGTGATTTGTAAGTCTATGTAGTTTTTATGATGGCTTTATTATGAATGTAATATTTTTGTGTGGAAATTATTATAAATGTGATGTGATTATTGTGAACTGCCCAGAATAGTAGATGGTGCAGGTTATAAACTTTATAAACAAATAAGTAAATAATCACAGCCTACGTTAAATGTCCCACTTCAGAGGCCCTGAGCAGCTCAGAAAAACACATAGATCTATTTACTAAGGTAAGGGTAAGTAAACTAGGTCCCATGCGCCAAAACCAGACCACCTGGTTGTTTTTCCACACTGGCGCTGTAACTTTGTGACAGTCCTGGCAAAATATCATCGAAGGCCTAAAATGTCCAACTTTGTTGATATGAGTCTCAGGACATAAAAGCTAGAAATTGTGGGGATAATTTTATAGAAATTTTACATATATAACACGCTGATCTCACTACCTCTCTACCCTCATCTCCCCTCCGTTCACAGGACAAATCCCTCCTCTCAGTACCCTTCTCCACCACTGCCAACTCCAGGCTCCGCCCATTCTGCCTCACCTCACCCTATGCCTGGAACAACCTTCCTGAGCCCTTACGTCAAGCCCCCTCCCTGCCCATCTTCAAGTCTCTGCTTAAAGCCCACCTCTTCAATGCTGCCTTCGGCACCTAACTCTTACCTTCAGGATATCCAGACTGCCCCAATTTGACTGCCCCTATCGAATTGACTACTCACTTGTCCTTTAGATTGTAAGCTCTTTGAGCAGGGCCTTTCCTTTTATGTTAAATTGTACAGCGCTGCGTAACCCTAGTAGCGCTTTAGAAATGTTAAGTAGTAGTATTAGTAAAAGGCCTCTTACAAAATTAGGTAACACCTAAACCACATTGGTGCAAAATGGTATGTAACTGTAGAACAGACATGTTTGGGGTGGATTTAGGGAATACAGCATGGGAGAGCTGCAATTTAGGTACATTACTTAAAATATATGTGCAAAGTACACACTTGTTCTAGTATTTTATAAAGACATATAGGTGCCCTTGCTACCCTATTAACCTAGGGGTCCTGTTATATAATTACCCTCATAAAGAGAAATTCTATAACAAGCTGCTTACATCTGTGTATGAACTGTGTGCCTAAAGGTACTGAATGCTGACATCTGGATGCCTAAGGGCCCTGTTTACAAAGGTGCACTAGCATTTTTAGCGCGCTCTAACAGTGTAGATCTCCATGCTAGCACACCTATGTAAACACTTATCTATGAAAATTTCATTTGGGTGTCTAAGTGGTATTCTGCAAACAGGAACTCAATGGCATGGCACACATTTATAAAGTGGGCGTTCACATGGGTAGGGCAAACATTTAGGCAGGCTACTATAAATTGCTAAATTGCTCTTGTGCCTGCCACATTTAGGACCCCCATTTACGTCAGGTCAACAGCAGGTGTAAATGTGGGTGCCAAAATATACACTATAATGGACACTTTGGTACCCCCTCCCCTTTCTACTGTCCCTACTCTATTTGGTCTTCCAGTTCAGCCAGTGGAGCAATTTAAATATCTTGGTGTGACTATTGATTCCAGGCTAAGTTTTTCTTCTCAAATCTCATCAATTTTGCAATTGGGATTTTTTTGCACTTCATAAGATCAGGTCAGTCAGGAGCTATCTCGAATTTGCCTCTTTGCATTCACTATTTTACGCATTTATTAGCTCTCAATTAGATTATTGTAAGATAGTCTACGCAGGAATCTCAAAATTAGAATTTAAAAGATTGCAAACCTTTCAAAATACTATGACACAGGTCTTATGTGAAGTGAAATGTAGGGATCATGTCACTCCCCTTCTTAGGGCACGTCCAACATAGAATTCAATTTAAAATCTTAACTCTGACCTTTAAGGCTCTTCACATTGGTTTTCCAGATTATTTAGCTAGACTAATTCCTTAATCCCTGATATCTAGTGGCCCCGCCCCTCCCCCTCCTCAGGGACCGCCCAGACCCCTGTACCTGATATAGGCAGGAGTGATGCCCACTTGCTCCTGACCTCCAAACTTGAAAAATGGTGCTCAGCCTCACATGGTGCATCCTTGGATGCACTAGGCAGTGTCAGTCTGCCATATAACTGTTTTTTCCCTTAATCTCCACCTATATATCAAATATGGATGCACTGTGTGAGGTTGGGCACCGCCATTTTTCAAGATGGCAGCACTATAGGCAGGAGTGAGTGAGCATCACTCCTATCTCTTTCAGGTACAGAGGCCAGTGAGGGAAGCTTAGGGGAGGAGTAGGGGGGGCCACCAGATAACCAGATAGTTTAGTCAGATAGAGTTGGGTGGATTTGGAGGCAGGGTTGCCATATAAAAAAAAAAATTCCCACACAAAACAGCCCAAAACCCGCACACCCCACCCCCAACGTCATCACCCCCGCCCCTGCCGTCATCAGCCCCGCCCCTTCCATCATCGCCCCCGCCGTCATCAGCCCCTCCCCCACCATCATCGCCCCGCCTAAAACATCACAAACCCCGCCTCTGTCGCCATTAGCCCCACCCCCCGCCGGCCGAAAAACCGCCCCAAAACCCGCACAAAAAAAAACAAAACCAGCCCAAAAAACCGCAACCCGCCGCAGGCAAAAGTTTCCTGCGGCAGGTTGCGGAAAACCGCCCATCTGGCAACGCTGTTTGGAGGGAGTGGTGCCACTAGATATCAGGGCTTTTAAAAGTTGGTGGGAGGGAGGGAGCCAATAATGTTGAGGAAAGAGTGGAGGGGGGGGGGGGAGACAAGCATGGCAAGGAGGAAGGGGGGGGGAAGGGGATGGGGCCATTAGACACTAGGGAAATGTTTATTTAAGTAGGTGGAAGGGGGGGGGATGGTCAGGTCAAGCAGAGATCAGGGCTGCTGCAGACTGCCAGTTACTTTTTAAAATGTTATCCTTCCTGTCAATGCCTAAGCCAATCACCGTTCCAGCCCTAACAGGAAGGGTGACATTTCGCAATCAGCTGTGGATTACTGCAGCTTTTTTAACATAATAATTTTTTGAAAGCTCATTTCTTACAGCATGCCACAGTATTTGTGGGTTAGTAGAACCGGCACACCGAGAGGGCCCTACTCCATGTCTTTTTGCATCGGCACTAGAATAGACTCTCATTCTGTGTTACTGGGGCACATAAATGGAGATACCCTGTTGAAGAATTGTCCCCAGTAGGGTGCTCAATGATGAAAATGCAAGAACATAAGTTTCCAAATCTGTGTTACTATGATCATCAAGAACGCCCCCCCATCCCCAGTGTGATTTTCACACACATTGTTGCTACCAACTCAGACTTCAAAATTTGCCACTATTGTAGACCTGCTTTGCTTCACCTCTGCTGCAATCACAATTACTGCCAAAAGCAGAAAATGTGCCAGTGTTGTGGGCCTGCACGCTCTTCAGCCCCTCCCTCCCCTCCTCCACTGAGATTCCTGCATTACAGACTCAAGACCAATATATCATTGCTAAAGTGCAGAGAAGGAGATAGCATACAGACCTACTTTCCTCATCAGCTTTTTGGCTCTAAGTGGGCAGCAACCGCTGGGTGAATTTCAAGAGAACGCACAGGCTGGGAAATCAGTACAAGGGGTTTCACAGTTAGAATGATCAGCAATAGGGATTTGCGTAGGAAGGTAGGTGAGGGAAGCAAACTGAGAAGGCACAAGCAGAAGAGAGGCTACGGGGGAATTCTGAGAGGGGAAATTCAGGAAAGAGGTACAATTGCCAGAGGGAGGAAATTTAACTGGAGTTTGAGAGGGGATGAGAAGGGTATCAGCTGGAAGGAGGAGATTGGCAGGATTGATGGATATAGTATGACAGGGATAAGCCTGGAGGGTGTAAGAGGGAGAACACAACAGGATTAGGCATGAGAGGGTGAATGTGGCAGAAATGGGTGGGGGAGGGTGGATTGTTGTTACTCAGGAACAGTAAAATAAGCCAGTTGGGTCAGGGTGGGGGAAGGAAGGGGTCCCACTAAACCACCAGGGATTTATGTGTTGAGGTGGGGGTAGGGGTCACCACTAAACATCCAGAGTATTTTTTGTTTTACTGTTGGGAGAGGGGAAAGGGTCATGTCAGGAAGAGGGAAGCTTCTAGACTGACAGAGATAGGGGCCCTGCAGGAAGCTGGGTTGGGGTGCTGGCAGTTTATTATCTATTTAATATTTAATGTCACCTTTCCTGTCAGTGCCTGAGCCAAGCACATGACACAGGAAAGGGTGTTTTTCTTGCTAGCCCTTATTTTGTGGAATGGACACAGTTTACAGTTTACTTCCAATTTGATATACCACTATTAGGTATGTCTGACACAATGATTTACATAAAAACTACAAGAGATATAGAAAAGAAAAAGAAAAGAAGAATACAGTTTATTTATAACAGAAATAAAAAAAATAGAGCTACAAAATTGCTTGATCCAGGCCAGGACCACTTGCCATTTCTTCGTGTGGAAGAAAATAAAAAAAAAAAGTTCAAGGTACAGTTGAAAACCTTCTTTTTCACAAAGGCATTTGATATCCTGATGAAGAGAGAGAAGGGAACATTTTATGAAACTGTGGGCTACGATGCAAGTTATAGGATGAGATGCCATAATAATTTTGTAAGTACGTTTCTGGTAGGACTCTGTTAAGTCTTTTCCACCGTGTTTAATGAAATTCCATTTATTGCACAACAGGGAGACCATGGCAGGGATGGGGGACTGCAGGATGAGAAAATCCCCATGATTTTACAAAAATAAATGTGCTTGGAAACACAGAGCGAGACAGCAGAAAAAGACCATATGACATAACCAGTCTGTCCATCCACACCAACTACTAAACTCTAAATTCCTTCTTCGCCCTTGGAGAAAACTAACATGAACTGCCCTCCTTCTAACATACCTAAATACAGAGAAATAAATACACCCATATACAGCCTGTATATACATAAATATTTATAACTCATAGCATAAGCTTACATTATAGAAATGTATATATTTACAATTTAGAGAGCACTTTACTTTCAGAGTTACAAGATACTTGTTAGACACTGCAGGCTACAAGCAACATCAAATGAATAGGTACAAACAGAATCAGTGGAAAAATGCACATAAAAATGCATCTATCCTGACAAAAAGATAGGTAATTATAGCAAGGCAACAGAATATGTGACATATAAGTGTATACATTTTTAGTCCACGTGTGTTCTAATGTACGAGGTATAAATGTGTAATATGCATACTGAAAGGCAATAGAAGGAAAACCATCAAAACACTGATTTCTAATTTTATTCTTGCAACCAGCAGACTTTATTTTTTAGTACAGGAAGACAGTCACTTGTGGAGAAACGAAAGTAAAAGAGCAATAAAACTTTCCATATTGATGAAATCCCACTAGGATTAGAATAGGCTTCTCATTTTGAAAAGTACAGGCCCACCTCCTGACCTCTCAGTGCTTTCAACAGATGCTAGAAAACAATTAGAATATTCATCATGCTCTCTTGTTACCTAAACTGTGTGTGGCCACATCAACAAAATAACTGAGCTGGCTCTTAAATGTGATGGGATCATAATTTATCTTTAGTCCAGCTTTTGCAGTTACGCAAATGTGATGTCCTATTTGTAACAACTCAAAATGGCTGTCTTTACACTGGTAAAAAATTATAATGTTACTTCACCAATCAAACGTTGATCAAAAGCTTAACACACAAACAGCTAAGCAGAACTGAACTTAAAGCTGAAGACAAGAGACTGATACTTGCAGCACAAGACAGCTGACAGTAGACAAGATGATTCAAACCAACTGCAGGGAAAAACTGGAAAAATGGACAAATACAGATTCTGTAAAATAGAACTGGAAACTGTTACAAATCTTGTTGCTGGTTGTGACATGCAGATATATCTGAAGGCTCCTGTCTGGTCAAATCGCACTGGCTTCTCCAACCACTAATATTCAGCTACAATTAACTGGATAGTGCCATTGAATATTAGAAGTGATTGGCATGGCACTCTCCGTTTAATGCCAGGGCAGGGCTGGAGCCACAGTCAGGCAAATTTGGAAGTTATCCGCACACCACAGATATTCAACACCAGTGTCCAGATATCTAAATGGGCATGATGGACCACATATAAAGCAGTCCTACTTGTGCCAGGTATGACACTGAATATTAACCATATCCTGGTAAGAACATAAGAATAGCCATACTGGGGCAGACCAATGGTCCATCTAGCCCAGTATCCTGCTTCCAACAGTGGCCAATCCAGGTCACAAAAACTTGGCAGAAACCCAAATAGTAGCAACATTCCATTCTACCAATCCTGGGGCAAGCAGTGGCTTCCCCCTTGTCCATCTCAATAACAAACTATGGACTTTTCCTCCAGGAACCTGTCCAAAACCTTTTAAAACCCAGATACACTAACCGCCGTTACCACATGCTCCGGCAACGAGTTCCAGAGCTTAACTATTTTTTTGAGTGAAAAAATATTTCCTCCTGTTAGTTTTACAAGTATTTCCATGTAACTTCATTGAGGAGGAAAAGTCCATAGTTTTACAACATTAAGAATTTTGTAGACCTCGATCATAATCCCCCTCAGTCATCTCTTTTCCAAGTTTCTAGGCTCCACCAAATATCCTAATATTTTTTTTTTGTTACATTTGTACCCCGTGCTTTCCCACTCATGGCAGGCTCAATGCGGCTTACATGGGGCAATGGAGGGTTAAGTGACTTGCCCAGAGTCACAAGGAGCTGCCTGTGCCTGAAGTGGGAATTGAACTCAGTTCCCCAGGACCAAAGTCCACCACCCTAACCACTAGGCCACTCCTCCACTACTGTGCCAGTATTCAGATAGGTGCTGGCACTGAATACTTGGACTTAACTGGGCCCACAATGGTCAATGCTTACAAAACTGCTGATAGCTGCAGGTTGAATACTGGCCCCTTTGTAAATGCTGTAACACTGCAGTAGCAGAAAAATGATGTGATCACAATCATGACAGAACTATATAGGATGAAGAAGTTGTGATCAGGAATAGGCTTAAAAACCAATGTAACAATTTATTTAAATTCAATTGTAGCTTTTATTGGCAAACAATGCAATTGGATAAAAAAAGGGGGGACACATGATCACACACCCCTCCTTCAAAATCAGTCTTGCCACGCATTCTGTATCACTTGGATCTAACTTTTATCGGGCAGCCCCATTAATAACACATTGCAATAATCCACTTGTAGTAACACAGTCGACTGAACAACTTACTGAACATGAGCAATTAAGGGATTTGTTATAAGGCCTTTCTGTGGTTACAATCAAAGCAGTTTACATATCATACACAGGTACTTATTTTGTACCTGGCACAATGGAGGGTTAAGTTACTTGACTAGAGTTACAAGTGGCTGCAGTGGGAATCGAACCCAGTTCTCCAGCTTGTCAGACAACTGCACTAACCATTATTTTATTTATTTATTTTGTATTTGTTACATTTGTATCTCACATTTTCCCACCTATTTGCAGGCTCAATGTGGCTTACATAGTACCGTAAAGGCGTTCGCCAAGTCCGGTAGAGGAACAAATACAGGGTGATGTTGTGGTTGAATAAGGTAGGTAATGTTTCAGGCACATTAGGCCACTCCTCCAATTCCCATACAAGGTTTCAAATGTCTCAGCATCCAAAGCTTACCAAATGATTTCCTTATAACATTTTGCACATACAGATTCATCCTTAGTTCAGAGTCAATTAATACCCCTAGAATCTTAATCTCTGAGTTTAACAGAACAATTGTTCCTGCTAATATTGGATTTATTGAGGTCTATCACTAAGTCGATTCCCCCCACCCATAAAATATTAGTTTTATCCAGATTTATTTTAGGCTTATTTATTGACATCTAATTATAAGCTTCATCAAAAACATCTCTCAGAAAAAAATATTCTCTGCAATCCTTCAGTCAATGGAAAAAACAGATTAACATCATCCGCATAAGAATAATATCTCACTTGTTTTCTGCAAAACTATTCTTAACCCACTTAGGGCCCTGTTTACTAAGCCACGTTATAGGCACATTAGCGTTTTTAATGCGCGTTAACCATATACACACCTACAATATCCCTAAAGGCACCTACATGGTTATCGCATGCGCTAATTGTAGGTGCATTAAAAATGTTAACGTGCCTTAGTAAACAGGGCCCCTTAAATATACATTAAATAAAATGAGAGGCAATGTTAACAAGGGATGGGCAAAACAGCAAAGTCATCTTTAAGCGATGGGGAGAGATCTGTGAAAGACTGAAAATACTCCTCACATATCGTGAAATCTGGTAAAGCCTCCTGACAACAGATTAGCACCAGGCACAACCTCCTCCAGCCCTACCCAAAGCATTTCCCTGACAGCAGAGTCCCTGACAGGGGCAGACACAGAGGCAGCCCTACAGACCATAAAAGAGGGAAATGCAGCAATAACGGAGCAGGTGATGCACACAAGCAGGACTGGAAGAGGTGCATGCTTTGAAAGATCTAGCAGGCCACCTACAATGTGCCCAACAGTGTATTGGAGTGATGGAAGATAATCTGCTAATACTAAAGAAAGAGTCGGGTGAGCATAGGGCTATGATAAGGACAACACTGGACAAAAACAGTCTTGAAAATAGATCACACAAATGTAACCTGTGGATAGCAGGGGTCCCAGAGAAGATGTTAAGAGTTCCTAGAGGAGAGGATGCAAGAACTATTTCAGCAGTTGAGACTCCCATAAGACTTTATGATTAAGTGAGCACATCAAGTCCCAGAAAGATACCCCCTAGAGGAGGTAGATCATAGCCCATATTGATAAAAATTCAGAACTTTAAGCAAAAGGAGAGGGTGACAACAAGGGCAAGGAAGAAAAGCCCCATGAAATACAAGATCACACGATCATGTATTTTTCAGATTACAGAGTGGGGCTCGACAGGAAGCAGCAGGAGTTTGGGGAAGTCAAGAGAAGGCTCTAGGTACATAGGGCTAAATTCTAAAAAAAAAAGCACTTAGTGCTATTCTATAAACGGAGCAGAAAATTAGGCGCTATTTACTGAATAGTGTTTAACATTGGGAACCGTAACTACATTTAGGTGCATCCATTTACACCAATGAAACCTTGGTGTAAATCCTTGCATCTCAATTATTTATTTGTAACATTTGTATCCCACATTTTCCCACCCATTAGCAGGCTCAATGTGGCTTACATTATACCGTAAAGGCGATCGCCAAGACCGGTAGATGTTAAACAAATAAAATTTAAAATAAGAGTCAGGTAAAGTTAGCGTAAACAGGTACAAAAAGGGACAAGGAAATAAAGGAATATATAATGTCCAATGCGATGTAAGGTATTGATGCATTGCACAGTTGAGGCATTTAAGTAGGGCCAGTAGGATAGGCCTTGCAAAACAGATAAGTCTTTAATGATCGCCTGAAGTTTTGATGGTCATGAATCGTTTTCACACCCTTTGGCAGTGCATTCCACATTTGTGTACTTAAGTAAGAAAAATTTGATGCATATGTTGATTGGCATCCAATGCAGCTTGGATAGTGGAGGTTCAAATAGGTACGTGATGCTCTGGTTCTGTTTCTGGTAGGAAGATCTATCAAGTCAATCACATATCCTGGGGCATCACCGTAGACAATCTTGTGGACCAAAGAGCAGATTTTGAAGGTAATGCGATCCTTGATTGGGAGCCAGTGCAATTTTAATCGGAGAGGTTTAGCGCTATCGAATCGTGTTTTATCGAATATCAGCCTGGCATGGATCCCCTTTATTCCATAACAATGCGAATAAATTCAAGGAATGCCCCTGATCCACCCATAACCCTTCTATGGCTGTGCCCCCTTTTTGGACCCACACCTAAATTTAAATTCATAATTTGTAATTAAATCCAATTAGCACCAATAATTGCTTGCTATGATCTCAATTAGTGCTAATTGGCTGGTTATTCAATTAAATTGTGCATGAAAATTGGGCATATGCTCAAATTCACATGTGCAATTTTTGGTGCCTTATATAGAATTTGGGAGATAATGTGCAGCAGACAATGCTTCGCCTGGCAAAATTATAAGCCAAGTGAAAATGGGAGACATCATGTTTACATCAGTGAGAGAAGTAATGAGGATTTTGCAAACTCATTTTCCTGATGACTCACCAATACAGGAGAGGCAAGGAATACAAACTAAAGAAAAAAGCGGAAGGCAGAAGCCCAGGGCAAAAACATCAGACAGTGCAGGAAATCATCACAACAGGGAACATTGTTGAGGCAAAAACTTTGTCTTAAAGGAGATGATATGAAAGGCAAGTAGGGGTCCTCCAGGAACACTTTGTTTTAAACAGTGCCGGTGTAAAAAAAAAAGAAATGGATGTATTGCCAAACCAGATGAGAGATCCGAATAAGGAGTGGGTCTGGATTCCATACGCAGCAGGCCCAAACAGAGATGAAGGAGATGGTTCCACTTTCATAGGCAAAGGAGGAGGCTGGAGAACTGAAAAGGATCATCCTGCTCTTCTAAACCTGGGAAAAGAATGGTGTGGTTTGCTGAAAATGAGGTTGTTGTTTGTCCATGCTGAGCAACTGGGGGATCCAGGTGGAAAGGGAGTGGGAGACTCGGGAAAACCTGGGAAAGTGATATGGTACGATACAGCATGCAGACATAAAAGAGGAGGCACATTTTGAAAACAATGTCCAAGTCAGAATAGAGATGTCCAGCTCATAATGCTCAAAATGGACATCCATCTCAATACATCAGGATTTCCTGTTCAAAAATATATGAGACAGATGTCCATGTGTTGAGGATGCCCAGCATGAACAGCCATTTTACAAACTGGAACATCCAACATATGAACAGCAAAAAAGGCAGGGATAAGAACGTCTGTCTAGCAGCATTCTTAGAAGAATGACCACACAGATATCACTGCAGAGCAGAGGGGCAACCTAGTGGTTAGCGCAGTGGAGTTTAAACAGAGCAGAGAGGTAAAAATCTTTTACTGAACATGAACTTGTAGAAAGCAGTGCTGAAGGATTTGCAGAGTGGAGTAGTGGCCTAGTGGTTAGGGTGGTGGACTTTGGTCCTGAGGACCTGAGTTCGATTCCTGGCACAGGCAGCTCCTTGTGACTCTGGGCAAGTCACTTAACCCTCCATTGCCCCATGTAAGCCGCATTGAGCCTGCCATGAGTGGGAAAGTGCGGGGTACAAATGTAACAAAAATAAAATAGATACTATTTGAGATTCTACATGGAATGTTGCTACTATTGAGATTCTGTTGCTACTATTGGAGATTCTACATGGAATGTTGCTATTCCACTAGCAACATTCCATGTAGAAGGCTGCGCAGGCTTCTGTTTCTGTGAGTCTGACGTCCTGCACGTACGTGCAGGACGTCAGACTCACAGAAGCAGAAGCCTGCGCGGCCACATTGGTGATCTGCAAGGGCCGACTTCTACATGGAATGTTGCTAGTGCAATAGCAACATTCCATGTAGAATCTCAAATAGTAGCAACAGTGGAGGAGTGGCCTAGTGGTTAGGGTGGTGGACTTTGGTCCTGAGGAACTGAGTTCGATTCCTGGCACAGGCAGCTCCTTGTGACTCTGGGCAAGTCACTTAACCCTCCATTGCCCCATGTAAGCCGCATTGAGCCTGCCATGAGTGGGAAAGCGCGGGGTACAAATGTAACAAAAATAAAAAAAAATAAAAAATCTAAATGTGTTTGATGTCTCTGTATTTAATGAATGTTCTGTATGTCTTGGTTGAAAATGCAAAGGAGCTATGACTGGAATGAGTCATGCACTGTCCCATGCCATATCGGACCCTGGAGAAATATCATTAACAGATTTTGTACTGTAACATAACATTGTCTTGTGAACTGCCCTTAACATTCAGAGGATTAAATCCCTGGCCATCTAAGGATCCCCATAGGCACTGCAAGACCTCATTTGCATTTGCCTACGTACCTCTTATCCTGGTAACTGCCCACCCACAAACCGGGTTTTCTCACTTTCTTCAGGACAAGTATTCCTGGGGACACTGCTCAATCTCAAACACAGTGCTGACAACTAAAAAGCATATTAACCAAGATGCACAATAAATGCAAAATCTGCATACACAAATTGGGGAGAAAGAAAATATCAGGTTAATATTCAGCCAGTGACATTTTTTTTAAAATGCTGACTGCTGCCAGCTAACTGCCGGGCCATGTCTAGGCCGTATCAGTGGTGACTCACTAGAAGTTACGTGGGTATGGCCAATATTCAGTGCCGTACCTACATTGCTAACCAGGCAAAGTTAGGACTGCTATTTAAATAGTACTACTTGGCCAGTTAGCTATGCAGGCACCAGCACTGAATACTGCCCATTGCCTGCATAACTTCCAGGATTGCTCTGGCTCCTTCTGGACAGTGCTGTGGCAGTCAGAGGGGATATATTCAGTGGTTTTGCCTGGTTGTGTTGCTGAATATCCTCTCCTGAGGCAAGGATCCTCTCCTGCCCAGTTAAAATCCTTTTGAATATTGGGCCCTATATTTTCCAGTTAACACTAATACACATAACACTGACTTGCTTGCAACCAAAATATTCTTGTTTTCCCCAGCAGGGATGGAGTTAATTCTGTTGCACTCAAAGCCAGCATTTTGGGGATGTAATAGCTAAACTCTGCTGGGAGACAAGGTGCTGCTTTTCTCACGGTCTCTTTCCTGTCACAAAAAGAGATTTACAGCAGGCAGCCCTTGCTCTCAGCTCACAGCTGTAACCATGGCTTTCAAACAGTATCTATCCCGTTAGGAGTCTGATGTACAAAGCTGTGAATTTTATGTTACAGAGATCTACCCCATGATCAGAGAGGTGCACAATGGCCTGAAAACACCAACATTTTGGTTTTTGCCTGCTTGAATGTGCATTTCACGTTTTGTGAAAAACTTTGCAAATTTGCAGTCTTGAACATAAACTTTTATGCATAATCCATTGTATGTGCTTGTGAGGAAGCAGAGGTTCACAAGCAAATTCTCTATTCAGTTCATTTGCAAGGAAGAAAAATTCTACCTGCCATCCTTTAAAAGAGCTGCACCTCTGTTAGCCCAACTACAGACCTCCACATGGGTTGAAATCACCAGGGCGAAGAGCCCTCGCCTCTCAAGGGCCAAATTACAAGCCAGAAGGGTTCTGGATCCTCCATCTCTACAGGTCCCTATTTGAGAAGACTTCAACCCCTGGGAAGTACCAGGGAGGCACCTGATAATAAGTACACCAAATCCTCATACCAAGGCATCCAGAAAGGGGTGCTGGGTCACTCTGCACAATACCCTCCCAATAAATGACACAGAGTGGTTCCTGCAGTCTCTCTTCGGTGACTGAAGAACCAAGGTGCCTTGGTGTTGTGGCTCAAGGCCATCAGATCAAATACTGGCCTCCCTTCTCCCAATCCACTATCAGTTGGAGGGCCACCAGGCTTAACTTCCACTCTCCCAGATCCAGGGTGGTCTGGCTGAGGAAGTCTGCTTGGACATTGTCCTGGTCTGCAGTGTGAACCATCGACAGAGCAAGAAGATGGTTTTCCACCTATCGGCACAGAACTGTTTCCTCCTGCACTATGGCCTGGATCCTCATGCCCCCCCCCCTCTTGTTGACACACGCCACTTCCATAGTGTTGTGCAAGATCACCTGCTCTTCTCTGCCTTTCAAGATGGGGAGAAATTCCAAAAATACAAAACTGATAGCCCTCTGTTCAAGGTGACTGATCAACCAAGTTACCTCCTGACCAGACCAAAGGACTTGAGCTATCCAAGTGCCACACTGAGCCCCCCCCCCCCCCAACCTTGAGGATGGCATTTGAGTTACCACACTCCACACTGGTGGCTCCAAAGGAACCCCTGTAAAACAGATGGGCCCTGTAAATCTTCCAAGAGAGGCTCCCCCAAACCTCCTTCAGGAGGGACAGCTGGCCTTCAAATCCTGAGACCTTGGGGACCAGCACAATAGTAAAGCCCTCTGAAGGAGTTGCATATGCTTGCATGCCCAGGGGAACACCTCCAAGATCACCACCACTGAACTGGGGACCTGAAGGTAGTCCCACACCTGTGGGGCCTGCATTCATACAGGCTCCAGAGCTGGGAATGGAGCTTCTGCATCTGCTCCTTGTGAGGAAAATCATCTTCTGGGCCATGTTGAATAGAACCCCTAGATATTCCAATGCCAAGAGGGAACCAAATGGCTCTTGGTCCGGTTCACCAGCTCTCCAGAAGCTGGATCACCTGGAAAGTTGCTACTCTGGATTTTTCTTTCAAATTGACCCTGATTGACCAATTGTCGAGATACAGGTGCATCTGGATGCCTTGGCAGCTGTCAGGTTCTCAGGTTCAGAGCCCGCGGGGCTGGGCTCTGGAGCAAACGTGAGCCCTTGGGCTGCTGACGAGGAGCGACAGCAGCAGGCAAAACCCACCAACCAACACTGGGTAAGCACACCGGCTGGAACTGCAGGCACTGCCCAGCGAACCGGAACACATGGACTGGAATCCCCCGGACTGGAGGACACAGGACTGGAACACTGGACTGCAATCCCCCGGACTGGAACACACACCGGACCGGAACACACTGGACTGGAGCACACCAGACTGGAACACACACCGGACCGGAACACACTGGACTGGAGCACAATGGACTGGTCCCCCGGACTGGAACACGGGACTGGAGCACACTGAACTGGTCCACACAGCTTCACCTGCACTTAGCTACTAAGCCCCCCAGGAGTTGAGCTCATGGGTTCGAGTAGCCGGCAGGACTTACTGGACGACACAGGGACCAGGACTAGAACAAGCTGTAACTGAAGTGCACCTAACTCCTAAATTGACCAAAAGTGTTCCTAAGCCCAGCACCAACAGAAAAGCTCCTAAGCCCTCCACTAACAGCAGTGCTCCTAACAGAAACTAACAGGGGTGCCCCTACGCCCTACACTAACAGAAGTGCAGGGAAACCACAAGGGAAAAGGAAGGGAAGACAAATGCCAGACCTAACACTGGTACTTCCTAAGCACCAAGCTGCAGCAGCTAAACATGGGTTCTCACCCTGGCGCTTCCTAAGCACCCAGCTACAGCAGCTAACCACAGGTCATGAGGAAAAGCGGGGCAAGCACAAGGAAACAAGCAGGAAAGCCAAATACCCCAACAACAAAAGGTGCTTCCTAAACACTTACTAACAAGGGTGCTCCCAGCACCAAACTCCAGCACTGCACTAACAGCAGTGCTACACACCGTAGCAAAAGGGAAAGCAGAGGAGCCAAAGGGAAAGACAGGGAAGTCAAACACACACATCACAAGTGCACACTGACTGCACTAAACTAACCTGGACCTAAAGCAAGTAGCCAGAAGCAAACGTTGCGAGGCTCTGAAGGAAAGAACCCACTTCCTTATCAAGGCCCTCCCAGATGATGTCACTCTCCCTAGAGCCAGGCAAAA